>NC_143584.1:89211854-89935236 GCF_048544385.1 Mastigoproctus giganteus | reverse complement strand
AAAATTTACCTTATTAGATAAATTTGGTAGAAAGAATATCAAAAATAACACAAATTAACGACAAAAACCACTCTCAATTTGAAGATGATGTTTTCTGTTAGAGAAACAAACAGTTTTAAAATACGATCAAACAAATAAAACCGACTTAATTAATTTTTACTTTATTATATTGCATTTAATTGTTAATTTTTCCAAGTCGAATTTTGTTATTTGTATAGGACGTTTGAGCAATTATTATAGGTATAGCATTGAAATTCTAAAGATAAAAAACTTGAAATAAGAATACTTTCGAAATATGAAAATTTAGAGTAACGTATTTTGGCAACTGCGTAACATTTGTCATAAATATCATTAGCATAACTAAAACTGTAATTATTCAGGCATTTGTTATTAGCTGTACTTTCACGAATTCCTTTGACTAGTACATTAGGCATGACAATGGGCTCCGGCAGGATATTTTTAAAGAGGTAACAGGTAAAAATATCACGGAAAAAATATCCCATTTTATTATTATTATTATAATAATATTATAATTATTATATTATTATTATAATAAGAAAATGGGATTTCTTGTTAAAGTCTCTGAAATGGGAGAGGAAAGAATTCCTATTTACAACAAAAGTAAATATTCAACGCCTATCATGTGCTCAATATTGTATTATGGATGGTACCTTTAAAAACGTGCTCACAATTTTTTATCAATTATATACAATACATGCACTCGTCGGTAATGAAAACTATTGAATTCTTCCCTTAGTTTACGTGTTGATGACGAAAAAGAGTGAAGAAAATTTTAAACGTTTGTTTGCGACTTTGTGAAGCAAATGAAATTGAATTGAGACATAGGCCATATTAACTGACCTGGAATTAGCTGCAATAAATGCTTCCACAGGTGAGTTCCCTAACGTGTCTAATAAAGTCTGTTTTTTTTCTACTTGGGACAATGTGTTTGGAGAAAAATTCAAGCAAGTGGACTGGCATCTCAGTACGGCACAGATGAAGGATTTAGTTTGCTGCTTCGACATTTAAGCGCCTTGGCATTTATTCCTTCTGGTGAGATACCACAAGCATGTAATGTTTTGAAGCCACATTTACCGAGGGAAGCTAGCGATGTGATAGTGATTTTAAGGCAATTATATACAGTTTATGGAAGAATTAGACGGTATATGCGTAAATGGTACGGTAATTCGCGCTCCACCGTTATTTCCACCAACATTATGGTCAGTATACGATTCCATTCAACTGGGAATTCCACGCACCCAAAACAGTGTTGAGGCTTGGCATAGAAAATGGGAGTGTATAGTTGGACGAGCACCTATTGGCATATATAGGATCATCGAGGAATTTCAGAAAGAACAGCAACAGGTCGAGAACCCGCTGAATGCATACTTTTTGTCGTGAATCCTGTCCAAAACGCAAGAAGGCGACAGTCAAGAGAGAAACGAGAATAATGACGGTTGTGAACGATCGTGAAATAGATCTGTGATGGGATTACCTTCGCGGTATTGCGCACAATGTATCTTTATAAATATTATGTTATTATATGCATATATATATAAAATGCCTGTTGTTTATTCATTAATATGACATAAAATATTAACATTATCATATGCTGTGCATAACTGCATTGTACATGTTCCATATGTTCAAATAAAATTTTAATGTTTTTAGCAGCCGTTTTGATTACACGAAAAACATTTTTTTTTTTTATCGCAAACAGTTTCTGAGATATGGACTCTAACTTTGTTTTTTAAAAGACAATCGATATGTCGGGATTTTGGGCGGCAATACACGATCATTAATACACGAGTTAGAAGAAAAGCAGGTAAGCTTTGTCCTTAGCTGAAGTGGCAATAAAACCATCTGGCTTTGACAGAGGTGGGAGCAAAGATGGGCAAAAGTTGCTGCCAGCAGCTTTGACCAGAGACCAGAATGCTTGGCTACTATTTCGATACGAAGTAAGTTTTCTACTCTTAGCCTGTTTGAAATCTAGTTTGGACTGATTAATAATTGCTTTACAATTGTTGCGAGCTTTGGTTTAGGCAGAAAATGAAACTCAAGATTGGGAAAAAGCCAATTACGATATGCAAAATTCTTCGCTTGAATAGCATTAGCACATTTATTGGAAAACCAAGGCTTAGATAAGGGACGAGATTCTAAGGGTGTGGAATAAAGGATTCCATCTCTACAAGAACAATTTCACTGATACGATCTGAGCAAATGTTGACATCAGTAGTTTTGAAAGAGTAATCTGACCAAGGAAAAGAAGAAAACAAATCTCGCAGCACATCCCAGTTTCCATTCTTGTAATGCCAAACAACACGAGGTTGGGAATGGCCTTGAGAGGAAGGCTCCATTGGAGAAGAGACTATCACCAAGTTGTGATTTGAGATGCCTAGAGCCTCGACCGTTAGAAGGGTTGTTTGAAGGGTTGTTTGTGAGAAAAAGATCAAGTTGTTGGCTGTGCGGTTAGGATTGTCTGTTATTTCTGGTAGGTAAATGAACAATTTGTGCGAGGTCATTGGTAATTACAAAAGCCTCAGCATCCGACCAGCTGGGTCCGTGTGACTAGAAAATGGAAGCCAGCTGGACTTGAATATTGAAATCACCTCACTGTTAGGAAAGTTGGACTGGAGAAAGTCAAGTTTCAAAGAGAGGAAATCAAAGAGTTCCAAGTGATTTGTGGCGTTGGGATAATGATAGAGGCAGCAGATGAATTTAACAGAATGTGGTGGTAGACAGATTTTAAGCCAGGAAAGATCGAAAAGAGAAGATTCCAAATTACTAAGTCTCTGACAGGGAATGTCAGAACGGACATGTGCACAAGTACCACCTTTTGAAGAGAAAGGAATCATACAGCGAATAATTAGGACAACTGAGATGAGCAGTGGTTGAATCAACTGATATTCTGTTAGCAAAAGTACGTAGAGTTTGGCAGACTCTAAATGAACATGGACATTATTGAGATTAGAACTGAAACCACGTATATTTGTGAAATAAACGAGGAAGTGTTTGGGAGGTTTACACGTTTTCGCAGATGTCATAATCATCGTGATATTCTTACCATTGCACTAGTAAATCCTTTAATTTTCTGGCAGTATTAAATAAATGAGAATAAAAGTTTTGCTTATTATCAATGGTAATCCCTAAACATCTTAATTCTGCAACCAATTGGAAGTTGTTTGTTACTTTTATTTGAGGTGGACAGTTAACGTCCAGTTTAGAACCAAAGACCATTCTCGTTTTGAGGACTAATCACTAATTTATTATCCTTAGACTATGCTTGAAAGATCAGCAAGAAATAATTTTCAATATTTTCTGAAGCCCGACGAAAGTTTCCGTTAATTTGTATGGTAACGTCATCTGCGTATGCAATTATTTTAGTAAACTCAAAATCTCTGGAAATCCAATCCTGCAAAACCATATTGCATATAAATGGGACTAATATTGATCCCCGAGGAAAACCTCTCGATATCTCCCGAGAAATCTGTATATGTCTTGTTTTTATCACAACAGATCTATCAGAGAAATAGCTCCTAAAAAGGTAGTACATTTGCTATGGTCAATGAGCTGCCCGAAGACGTTCCAGGGCGCTTTCCCACCATAGGGAGTTTTACTGTATCGTATTGTATGTATACATGTCAAGGGTAGCACCCAGACTAATGTTCATCTCTACCTGTATATTCTGTATAAAAGGCGCCTCCGTAGCCAGGTGGGCAGGAGCAGCAGTGCCTAGCACACGCTTCTTGATTAGACCGGGGTTCGAGCCCGTGACCACCAAATACGGAGGATGCGGAAAGGTCAGGGAATGACCACCGCATATCCCGGAGCAATATGGCCTTAGTTGCTAATGCTCCTAAAACAAAATAACAAACAATTCTGTATTAAAAAAAAAAAAAAAAAAACAGGCCTCTTCGCCACCAGGGAGCAGGCACTATCTGAGTGCCTGATACCTGGTGCTCATCCCTAAGATATGAAGCCGGCCCAGGATCTACTGTTCTGTCAGTGCAATTTGCACTAAAAATCCGGCGGCCACCAGAGGTAGTGTAATACCGGTGTGTGTGCTAGCAATCCCGCTTCTAGGCTGCCCAAACCTGGAAGCCAGCAAAAAAAAAAAAAAAATAAAATAAAATAAAATAAATAATCAGAGAAATAGCTCCTAAAAGTGTAGTACATTTGCTGCGGTCAATGAGCTGCCTGAAGACGTTCCAGGGCGTTCTCCTACCATAGGGAGTAGGAAGCGTCCTCATATAAGTCTGCTTATTATTATTATTAGTGGCGGATTCTAGGGTTCCCCTCCATTCGCCGCTTTGTCATCTTGTGGTGAGGAAGTGCCATGGCCAGTCGTTTGTGCGTGTTGTTGAAATATGTGAAGGTGTGATGTTTTGTTGTGTTGAGTGGCCGGCGTCGGCGATTTAGCAACCAGGGGGCGACAAACACGAGTTTGATTGTCCCACTGTCTTTCATCTCTAGTTGCGCAGAGGCACGCCAGATTCATCCATTAGCTCCTGCTGGGCATCCCCAGAACTGAGGGTCTGGGGAAGCCTGTGGAAACAAGAAAGGAGAGTGGATGTATACTAGTGAGAAGGCGGAGAAGAGGATTGACGAGGGGGAGGAATATAGTGATAGAAAGATGGAGGTCAGTCAGAGGCATCCCCATAGATGTAGGAAGGAGTTGTTAGTTAAAGTGATAGAGTAGAGCGCTGGACAGTACATCTAGGAATAGCACGCCTCAACATGGAACAGTAGTGAAGATCCCACCCGGGAAGATCAGGGCCTGCAGTGTTTTCTACCAAGGTATGGTTCTATAGGCCAAGTGAAGTGTTCATCAGTGGATATCACTATGAATAAAGTTATTTAAGTCACAGTCGAAGGATTGCTCACATTTAACGTTTGTCTGATCAATCTGATCTCGTTGTTGGAGTTTACATGTCAGGATGCCGTTGGCGCTGTTCTCGGGTAATCGTTACCCTACGCTTGAAGAGGGCATTAGCAAAGTTACAACAGAAGGCTGCATAGTTAGCCTGAATTGCAATTAATTTTGGTGCTTAATCTTGGGTGTAGCAGCCAGTCTCAATTTCAAGTTGTGTCCGGCTGTCCATGTACAGGTGACAATTGTACATACAATTTGTATGAAAGGCTTATAAGCTACTGCTCTTCCATGACAAGTGAGGACGTACATCTGCCTGTTTTGGAAAACTCGTACAGCTACAAACTCGCGTTACCTCACGCCATCGGAGTAGGGTCTTATGAAGTGAGATAAACAGTAGTCTCAAGAAACGTTGGCTCCTGTCAATGTATTTCACGCCGATCTGGTCGTTTCTTGTATTATTTCTCGATATTACTTGTGGGCTTCAGGGTTTCATAAGTAAATGACAGGCATTCTTTCCACACATCTATCATGAAACCCTGCTAGCGATTTGTGTGCTTATCATTTGGCTAAATTCGCATTGGATAGAAATTCCCAGCTAACTGCTTATCACCCTTATTGTTCCAATGACTTTTGGTAGGATAGTGCAATACATTTAAGGATATGTCTATACAAACTCAAATTAATTATTTTACGTAACCGTATTTAACGGCATCGGAGCTTGTTTGTGTGTCCAGGAGTCGATTTGGATATTGCGTGGGCTGAAAAATTAATAACTCACGGAGTAGGGGGGGGGGGCTATTCTCTCCGCCTGAGATCGGCAAACGAACAGCCTTGACTGAAAACGACTGTTGGAAATTACTCCAGACTTCTCCAAAGGAGTGGCAGGTGCCTTGTCAACCAGACAACCTTTTTCCACTTTTAATTTGTGTCGGTATTGCTGTACCCATAGTTGTGTTTAAGTGACAACAGTGAAATGCAATGAGGATGTCTGTTGTTTATCCCCATCAAGCTCCGACGCATTGTGCGTTCCTATTTAACGCTTTGCACACCACTATTGCGTTGTCAGTTTGACCGATTGTAGCCTGACTGCATTGTTAATTTTAACTTCCCTCTCGGTATTACAGTGTTAGATAGTAATCCTACAATTCTTTTGGACAAATTCTCAAAAGATTTTCAGGTTTTCATAAAAAGAATTTACCTAAGATTTCTACCTCCAAAATAGTTCAGAAATTATTCGAAGCTTTTATTAGAGCTTTACAATGCGATATGCTTGCTACTAAAGAATTATTGGATTATTTTCCGGGAAACGCTGGGTACACCGGCTAGTATGTAAACAACTGAATCTTTTTTTATGAACAAATAAATAAAAAAAAAAAGTGCAAGACAGAATTTTATGAACAAAGAACACGTGACGCTCCATAAACAAGCAATATTGAGGAAGAGACACGGGGATGGGGGGGGGGGAAGGATTCGGACATTCCAACGACCAGCTGTCACTACTGTCAGAAAGGCTATCCAACTGAAGCCCTCAGCTTTAACCATTATTAGGAGGGAGGTGATTAGGCCTGACTAACCGGTTTAATGAAAGGCGACCAAGTGTATAATAATAATAAAAAAAAAAAAAAATACCCCACCCCATAAAGAAGTCATTCCACCGCTTCTGAGAAGATACTGCTATTAGTGCATTATCTTCTTTACTCTAATTCTTGGAAAGTAAATCGCTGTTTTACTTCCAAGAGAAGTTATTAATGTTGTAACTAGACCACCTAGGGCGGCTGAGTTAGTTGTAGGGCGTTGTATAATTGTATATTTTCCACATATTACAGTAAGTCGAGGAAAAAACTGAAATTGTGTCTAGCAACAAGACATGCATATTTGAAAAGGGGGGGGGGGGTGGAAACGTGCGTTGCTTCTTAATATGATGCGATTAACTGCAAATGAAGCACGAGTCGCAGCTTGCACTTGGAAATATTTACAAGCAAACACGTTCCGAATGAATGTTCGCGTGCCTGCAGCCGAGGAGACGTTTCTTTTGGTAGATTTTTCCGCTTTTAGCATGACAGTTTGCAAAGTAATCACGATTTCTGATAGTTCTAGATGAAATATGAGTTGCTGAGCGTGAATATGCTAACTAAAGTTACGCTGGCCTTGTTTTGGTCCGATGTGCTCATACTACGCTACAAAGGAAGTTTGAATTACCGTTTAAAGGGAAGTTTCGTTTCATGTTTCTGGCAAATACCCAAAGGTGAAATGCGAAATTTCACTTGGTGACAAAATGACATTACAAGCCGATAAAACAGTTTTTTTCATCCCCTCCTTAAAGCACACACACACACACACACACACTACGGGTGATTGTTGTTATTTAGGAAGGTTCTTGAGGTTCTTGGTGAATTTTCCATCAGATCACAGTGTGCCAATTAATATGGTATACCAATTAATTAGGTCTCTGTATAAGTGTGTTCATGGCCGATTTGAATGTTTTCGTGAGTTAATGGAATAACTCATGAAAAATTCCTACCCCCCCCCCCCTTCCATTGAAGAGGTCTTTACAGTCTCCGACAGGATTTGAACATACAAGATCCTTCCAAAAAAGTGGGAAGTGGCGAATCCACTATATTAAGTAAGGTGCTCTAACACAGTGGTACTTTCAGGAGGTACACTTTGTTTGCGCTTTGTAAAAAAAAAATTATCTATGAATTTTTAACATCTATATGCTAATTGTATTTGCCTTAATCAGTACTCAGTTAATTGTCCGTCATTAGTATTACAACAGGTATTATCTCGAAAATGTACAGTATTTAGGGTACATAAATTTCGTAGGGGGAAAAAACATTTCTAACGGGGATACAATCTTCGAGAAAATTAAGGAGTACGTCGACAAAAAGGTTGAATACCACTACTCTAACAGTTACGGGGATAATTTTCACTTAAATATGGATAATATCATTGTATTTGAAAACACAAACGTAATTCCACTTGTGTAAACTGCTTGATGTAAATCAAGCAGTTTACACAAGTGGATACAGTAAATACAGTATTCCCTAATTTATAAATATATCGCAGAATATTTTTTATTCAATTGCGAAAAATCTGCTAAAAACTGACAGGTAATCTGAACGGTCTTTAAGATTCTTGTCGACGAGAATTATAGCGTTTGAGCCAAGAATATTGAATATGTAAGAAATTCTACATGGATTACTTGACTCATTTCTATTCGAAAATTTTAAAACATGGAGAAGTTAACCAATAAATAAGGCCAATTAGAAATATTCTGCATACAAATTTTCGCGCCAGTGTTAAATGTTTGTTTTAATTCTTAATATGTACTTTTATTAATGCCCCCCGCGCCCTTTCTTTCGCCTCAAATTCTAAAATTTGTCAAAACCTATAGGCCTTTAATATCGTGAAGTGAGAAGGATGTGTGTGCTGGATGCTTTATGGGCGTTTGACTTGTCGAGTACCTCAGTCATAGTGCCCCAGTTCATAGGCAGAAGGGAGAAGAAACTGGACAACACTTGACTTAATTTCTGCAAGCTATAAATTCCAGGAAATACACAGGGAGGAAGGGTATTCTTGAAAGCAGAAGTAGAAAAAATAAATGAAGAAAACTTCATTCGGTGAGTTCGGAACTGGACTTTGAAAGGATATAAGGGGGGGAAGTTGATGCATATATTGTTCTACTGATTTAGGAAAAAGCAACGGAAAGAAATGACAACTAAGCATATAGAAATGAAAGTACTGTATATGCAGAAAAAAGAACTACTCCCCCCTTTCATATGTGTGCATATGATAGGGATTGAAGAGAATGACCAAGAGAAAAATTGTTGATTAACCTGACTGCTCAAGTATTTCTGGGTAGAATCAAGAAGTATAGAGACTTCGCAACTTAACACGGTTCTAAATATAAGCTAAATACTGCAGGCTGGAATGGACTGGATATTTTTATGGATTTGTGAATTGCACAGAAAAAAAGTCACCGAGTTTGACAAAATATGGAAGGTATGAACCACAGACAGGATCGAATCAGTGCTCCGTCTAAGCTACCCATGTTATTTTTCCTCCGTGCACACTACTGTTTTTCCGGGCACACATACACTCCGGCCCAAAAGTTTAGAATCACAGCGTATGACAACAGTTTTCGTCAATTTTTTTTGAAATTAGCTATGACAATAAGGATTAATATAAAAAAAAAAAAAACAGCACACTACAAAGTATTTTAAGATTTTTTTTTTAAGCATTGGAAAACTTTACAAAAAAATATTGAAGTGATTTAATATTAATAACTGCTGATTTTTCATCAAAATATCCTCCACGAGATTTTATCACTGCCTTGCACAGACGTAGCATTCAGGCAATTAATTTTATAACGGTGTCTTGACTAATATTATTCCAAGCGATCTTAAATTTTGTGAAAATAGGCAAACTTCACGGACTTGAGGTTCTAGATAATCCCATAAAAGCTTTATTGGGCAAATTATGATGTAGCCGCCTTAATCGCTTGATTAAGGCGGCTACATCATAATTTGCAATACCCGGCTATTCTGTTGTTCACTTGCTCTAAAGTCCCTCCACAGTTGACAGCTGTGCTTCGGGTCATTTGTTGTGATATAATATTTCTTTCACAAAGTATAAGTCCAGAGGATATTTTATTATGTTCAAGAGTGTTTTTGTAATCTTATTTTCTTAAAATTCCCTCAAATCTAACGATATCACTCCACTCCAGGGAAACAGAAGCAACTACCATCGTGCTTGACTGTAGGCACTAAACAATGTGGCTCCGTTTTTTTCCCCTTCAGTTGATCGTCTCACAAACTCTACGCTTGAATCCCAAAATTTAAAATTTGGAATAATCAGTCCACAGTTCGTTTTTGCCACTCTTCAATTGTCCAGTGTTGATGGCTCTTAGCCCAAGCCAACCATTTCTTTAGATTTTCCAGTTTTAATAAGAATTTTCTGAACGCTACACGACCGTGAAGTTCGGCTTGTTTAAGACGAAGTTTAACAGTGATGAAGACACCGGAGTTTCTCTGTTCCTATTGAACCAGCTCGAATTTCAGGTGCAGTGAGTCGTCCATTGCGTTTAGAAATCAGTGTTGTGTCTTATCTTGTGCTTCCGTTGTTATGCGTGGTTGTTCTGATCATGGATGGTTTGTCCTTTTAAACTGCCAATCTCCTTGAATCGTCGAATGTTAGTTTGTACTCGTTTAAATGAAACACCTATTTTTTGCCAGTACTTCCCATGGAATAACTTTATTTATGCAGAGTTATAATAGCATTTCTTTTATCAAAACTCAGTATATTTTTTGTCATGTTTATCACAAAACACACAACTTACACCAAACACTTACTGAATGACGGGTGTTCGATTTTATGAGTTACATAAAGCTCTCTCATCGATTTATAATATTGCAAATCATTCTGTAATCATCTATAATCTTATATTACATTGAAGCAATATTATTTTGAAATAATGCCCTAAACAATACGTGTGCGTAATCACTTACACGTTCTGCCAGATTCAGGAATCGTCCACATTCAGGAATCTCTTTTTTTTACACCCTTCTGGAATATTCTAGGAAATTTCTTAAATATTACTTACGGTTTTTGATTTTTCTACATAATAGAAAATATTTTATTAAAAGTCAGTAAAAAAGTTGGTCCTTTTTTAGTAAAAGTGTTGAAAATTAAGAAAAATTAAAAGGGATTCCAAACTTTTAGGCGGGAGTGTATATCGTATGGGTGCGTTTATACTAGAAAACGGCGTTGATACTACTGAAGCTAGGAAACTTCTGAGGTCTTTAAACTTACAAGAACATTGTGACAATAGCTATCTGAGAGCCAATCCGCAATATTTCTCGTATTTGCGTTCACACAAGTCAGGGCCGGCTCGAGTTATCAGCTTCGTACTTCGGGCGTCACATTTCCAACGGCGGCATTCTATCAATATACAAAAAACTATAATTGTTAATGTGAACTTGAACAAATGTATTAATTAATTAAATCAGATATCACGTTTTCACGGTTATTTAAGTGTAATTGTGTACTGTGTCTCCCTGTCGACGCAGTGGTTTTGCGTTCAGTATTACAAGTTACGGACAGTTTCATTCTGTTGTTTGGGACTGTGCGGCGGATGCCAGAGCTACCTATCGGCAACAAAGAGAATTGGAAAAATTATCTCGTACAGGAAGTAAGTACGTATTTTAAAAAAGTCCATAATCAAGGAAAAAGCTGAAAGCAATACAGTGAAAGTTGATTACAATACTCTGCATTTTGAAAAAAGTCTCTGATGATTTCTTAGGGAAGGGTGTTTCTGAATAATTTTCTAATTCTAATTTCAAAAATGATTTCCGTTTGTTTCCATCGCGTCAAGTTTCTTAAAAAATCACGAAAAAAATTTGATTTTTCACAAATTTGTATTATTTATGGCCGAATTTCTGCACTGAAATTATAACAAAATGCTACTTTTAAAACACTTTTATATTTAAATACATGTTAAAAACACTATTAAAAAGGGGCAGTGTGGTAAAAGTCCATTAAACACACCTTTCATTTTAAAAACTGATCTACGATGAGTCAAATTTTCGTTTCTTTGATTTTCTTGCACTTCTACTGTACAGTCCCTCTTCAGCATCCAGCAACAGTCAGCCATCATGTTGACATTCCACCTTCCCTGATACCCCATCTCCATGTTTTTAATGTCCTGGTGAAACTTCTCACCCTGTTCTTCACTAACACTTTCTAGTAGATGTGGGAGTGTAAAAAATGTATCTTGACACTCAATGTTGCAGTCCAGATTCTTGAAGTTTGTCAACATATTTTCATCTATATTATTGTAGTCTGAATTCTTGTTGTTCCATAAGAAGTTCAAGAGACCTGAAGCTAATCCATGCCTGTTTATCTCTTTTATTCATAGTTCTTTAAAAATCTCGAACCTTCATCAGTTTGCCAATTTCAGGTTTTGGCTTCTCTTGGGTGATCGATAGGAATTTAGTACAAAGGTGGATGAAGCAGAGACCTAAGGTAAACAACAAACTGCCCATCTTTGGCCAGACCTAGACATCCCAGTGCTTACTCCTTGCTCGACTGTCCACATGCACAGAGTGGGCCGTGCATTTGGGACTCATCTTTGATGAATCAATAAAAAGTCTCCACTATGTAGGATTGTAACTAATTCCTAAATAGTTCATTAGGTCATTTATATTACTGCAAAAAATCTCAGAAAACTAGGAGACTAGTTCTTGTTCTCTGTGTCTGTACAATGGGAAAACTTCCATGTTCTAGAAGATTTTTTGACTTAAGTCTAGAACCAAGGAGTTCTGCAGATTCCTTTGGTAAATTTATCTCTCTTACCAGATTCAGTTCATGCTGTGAAAACAGCTGAGGGTTGGACTCAATGTGTCCAGGCATACAGACTTAAGTTTCATCTTCAGACGCTTCACTTTCAGTGATCTCTGTTGCTATATTCTCCAATATTAAGTGGAAGGCATGGAATTAACAGGTTATCTCCGGGTCTAATGGCAGGTGGAATATTAGGATGCACAACGCCCTTCTTACTCTTTGCATTGTAACTCTCTACATTAAATAAACAAACGTAACAGTCATCACATGGGTTTGTACGCTCCCGCCGAATCATGGGAATTGCAAATGGAATAGCTTCTTTTTACCATTTTTCACAATCTTAATTCTTCAACACAGTTTCGGCAAACTTTATGTGGAGCCCATCTTGGGCACCGAGTTTCAGTCCAAAATGAGCACAATAGATTTTTTTTTATAAATTCTGTAATATCTTGTCTTTGCTTGAGGACTACATAACTTTCACAAATATAATAAATAAATAAGTTCGGTTTGTTCAACCCTTGCGTGAAGACATTTTACTCACTTTTCAGGACAAGTTTGACACGATAACCTCAAAAATAAACTGAGCTCACACTGATAAATGGTGCTGCTTGGAGCTCTCAAGGTCAAGAAAGAAATGACTGAAGGCAATGTTGCCAACATGTGAAGATTTAGTTCACAAATTCTCGGCATTTACTCATAACTTAATACATTCAATAACACACCTCATGACATCAACTTCAGTGATTTGTGAAAAAACAGTACATGATAGGAAGGAAAAAAAACTAACATTTCTGAAATCATCGTAATAAAACTGAGTTAAAAACAGCTATTAGTTCACAAACATCGAAAACCACGCAGAGTTGTGCTATCAAGTGATGAGTACAAATCGAAGTAAAAATCATCTTTATCAATTGATAAAGATGAGCAGCAATCCTATCAAAAGTTATCTTCGCTAACTGGTAAAGAACTAATTATAATCGAACCAAAATTTTACTTCTTTAGATGAAGAGTTGCAGAAATGAAAAATTGTTATCCAAATCTAAAACTAAAGATCAATTATTGGAAAATGGACAGAATGACATAGGTTTGAATGTAACTGATAAAGATGAACAACAATTCAACCAATGTTTATATTTAACTGGTAAAGACGAACAATCACAATCAATCCAAAGATTTACTTCTTCAGCCGAATGGTCGAGAAACGAAGAACTCTTATCCAAACATAGAAACGAAACCAATTATTGGAAGATCGACATCCTGATATAGGATCGTAATTACTGATGCAATGCGAATAAGTATTGTTAAAAAAAGTCCTTTATAACCAGATACAGATTTACGATGCACTATTCGAAGTAAGCCAGGACTTATCGTATGATCATTTATTTCGACATGAAGCTGAAACACTGGCTCAGAAATTGAAGCAGTGTCAAATTTTTTGTTGCAGAGTTATTTGGCATAATATTCTAAATCAAATTAATTTGACCAGCAAAGTTATGCACAACAAAACAATAGACATATGCGAGGCAAGAACTATTTTGAATAAAACGCTGGAATATTAAAAAAAAAAAAAAAAACAGCAGCAAAGGATCGCGATTTTGAACCAACATTTGTACCTCAACAGTTCATTCATCCTCCGAGAAAAAAAAAAAAAGAGACAATTCTCTTATGAGGCTCATGATGATCCTATTCTCAATCCACTCAATCAGGCGCCTCCGTAGCCAGGTGGGAAGGAGCAGCAGTGCGTAGCACACGCTTCTTGATTAGACCGGGGTTCGAGCCCGTCACCACCAAAAACGGAGGATGCGGAAAGGTCAAGGGAATGACCACCGCATATTCCCGGAGCAATATGGCCTTAGTTGCTAATGCTCCTAAAAACCAAACAACAACAACCACTCAATCCAAAAAAAATTAAGTTGAGAGTTTCTATTGGATGTAGTTAATTTCCACTGAAGAAAGGTTTTATCAGGTGAATGGTCACTGTAAAGCTTAAGAAATTTTTAAAGAATATTGGAATTATTAAAAATCAGTTTTCAAAAAAAAAAAAAAAAAAAAAAACACTTATGAAGCACTGCCAAAACCAACATTTAGCGCTCAGTACTAATAATGATGCTGACATTGACGGAATAGAACTATGATGAATTGATAGCATTATCTGAGTTAATAAGTCCTTCCCTCTAAAAATATTAGAATTTATAGCAAGAAATATATTTTCTTTTTCACTCCAAACACTGCTTATAGCAGTATGCGTTCTTTTAACATTACCAGTATCAGTGACTTCTGGTAAGCGCAGTTTCTCAAAACTGAAATTATTAAAAAATTATTTCAGGTCCACTGTCTCAAAATCATTTGTCCGAACTTTCACTAATTTTAACCGAAAGCAGCATTGCAAAAAATTTAGATTTCTCAAAATTATTAAAATCCTACTCAAGCATAAAATTCAGAAAAATTCAGTTCATATAAATTCTTTTAATTTGTGAAAAATTAAGGAAGACTAATTTTTTCATTACAGGATATCTAGTTGCGTATATACCCAAATTATTTTGCACTTGTGATTTTATTAAAACAAAATTAACTACATTAATAGAAAATATTTTTATTTCATGAAATACATATTTTATATTTTCATTTTTTTTATTTTAAAGTAAAAAAAAAGCAAAAGTCAACGAGCCCCCCCCCCCCCCGGAGGAAAAAATTGTTTGCTTGTGGTGGGCAAAAAACTAGAGCCGCGCTGCACGAGGTACCAGTTTACTGCAGGAAGGAACATTATGTGTGCCGTTGCTTTTGCTGTTGCTAACAGTTACAGGAAAGAAAAGGAGACTGAACAGGAAATGGTGTCTGGGGAACTACTGCAGCTGTAATAATTTTCCTATTTCCTTTGTATATACATATTGTTGCCACAAAATATGACATTTTTATTTGCACTTATTTTATACGTCTGTGGTTCTCCTATCCGAAAAAACAAATTTCCTATTTTTTCCATTCTTTTAAGAATTAAATTAAAAAAATAAATTAACTAAAATATCTGCGAATAAACTGACATATGCTTACTGCGAGCATAGCATTTACTGATCTATATCTCTGAGTATTAAAAAGTTAAATTTCTACATTTAACTTACGAAAGCTAAAAATAAAACATTCCGCGTTCAAGGTTTTTTTTTTTTTTTTTTTTACCCATGGTTACATTAATTAATAATATATGTATGCTTAATTACTAAATGCTGAAATGCGTTTTCGCACTAAATTTAAATATTGAAAATTAATAAAAGAGATTTCGCATCCTACAGCTCGGGAAGGGCTCGTATTTTTCAATGAAATATCTTGTTTCTTCTGTGGTGCATGAACGTTTCTCCTCCATAGCTGTCTGACACTAGTGAACATTTAAACGTTGTTCGATTGCTGCTAGTAGCTCGCAAGAACAAGAAACTGTCTAAAAAGATTGTGAGGTGTCGCGAGTACTTCGTGCAGACGCCGTGGGTGTCCTGAGTGAAAGGCATAATCAAAATACAGTAATTAATTACTGCATTTCCATAATCGATAATGGATTTTCGATAACTGAATTGAAATTCATAATTGAAAATCGCGTTCGAGAGAAAGAGAGAGAGAGCGAGAGAAAATTCGATTCAAAGTCGAGGTTAATACGAAATAATGACAAATTCTACATAGACGTTACCGTGAGATTGTCAAAAATAATTAATAAATAATTAGTGTTAAAGCACTGATTCTTTATTGAAGACAAAGTTTGGCATTCACGTTATTAAAATCAAATCATAAGTTTCAACTGCCTGAAACACTGACCACCAGAACAATGTAATCTGTGTGGGTGATGTGGCAATAGTCGGTTGCAGCCGTCGATTCGTTCTCGTTATCAGCAACTGCTGTTTCAGATTATATTCCAAGGATTTATTCTGAAATGCTTGAGTCTATATATCCTAGATCTGCTGGTTTCATATATAATGAAATTCTAGCTTGACAATGTTTTCCCTCCAGAGCGGAATATTTGCACAATTATACCTCTCCACAAAATTTCTGTACCAGTTCTGTTGACTTCATACTTATATTTTCAAAGACATCCTGCATTCTCAAACTATTAGAAAAAACCTTACTACCCATTTTCACTACTCGGGTTTTTTTCACAAATCATCCTCTACAAATACATAAAAAATAGGCCATCTGTCACAAATCTGCTATCCAAAACGTCGAAAATTGTTGGGCCTCTGAGTTGCATATCTGGACATGCATGCTGCTTTTGGCAGTGTTAATGTCGATGCACTGTTTAAACCCTATAGATTATTACACGGTTAAAGGTGGCATACTACATTTCCTCAAGGCGCTCCTGAAGGTTAGGGTCAATCACAAGAAAATATATTCACTCGCTGTTCCACTCCGCTATTCTGTACGGTGCAGAAATTGGGGCGCCAGCAGCCCCAGCCAATTTGAAACCACTCTTTGCAACAGATTACTGGATGCTTCTTTGGGCAGCTTTCAAATCTTTCTGATCTCGTCTACCTTTTCACGCAACTGCGAGAAACGGTAGCCATCTTTTTATGGCATATTCTATTTCTTGTAGTTACAGTTAATGTTATATCTGTTTCATATATATTTGTGTTGAAATATTTTGTCACTACTTTATGTATCTTATTTCTCCTTTTCGTGATATTAAAATGCTCAGAATCTTTGTTGGGGGCCTTTGGAATTGGCGATCTTGTAACCTAAATAAGTACCGTATTTCCCCATGTTTAAGACTCACCTTTCTTTCGAAAAATTTGGGGTCTAAAAACTGGGTGCGTCTTATAGAGTGGTTGTAGATTTTTTTTTTTACTTGCATTTCCCACTTTTTTGCGTTTGTTGTCTTTGCGCTCATTGTTTCGCACTTGTTACCGGTATATTAGGTTACGTTTTGCTACGTTCTGCCCAGAAATGGCTCAGAAAAGATTTTCGTGCAGTTCTGAATTCAAGTTAAAAGTAATCCAGTTTGCAAAAGTGAATAGAAATCGTGCTGCTGAACGTAAGTTTGGTCCTCCTCCAACTGAGAAAACAATCAGAGACTGGCTACGGGAAGAAGAAACCCTACTGAAAACGCCACGGCAGAAGGCCATTAGAGGCAAGTCAGCAAAATGGCCTAATTTAGAGGGGGAATTGAAGATATAGATTGAGGAGCAAAGGGCAATTGGAATTCCTGTTTCCACAAAGATGGTTCAGCATGAGGCAAGAAGAATTGCTGATGAAAGAGAAGTTACTGATTTCAAAAGAGGACACAATTGGTGCTTCAGGTTCATGAAACGGAATGGACTAAGCATGCGTACACGCACCAGACTTGCCCAAAAGATACCTGAAAGCTATGAGCACAAGGTCCTTGAATTTCATCGTTTTGTCATTCAATGTCGGAAGACACATCAGTTTGAGTTGGGACATATTGCAAATATGGACAAAGTCCCCCATCAATTTGATGTCCCAAGTAACAGAACTGTTGATAATAAGGTGGGGGGGGGGTGAAGACTGTAACTGTGAAGACAAGTGGACATGAAAAGAGCCATTATACAGTTGTTCTAGCTTGTTGTGCCGACGGAACCAAGCTGCCTCCAATGCTGATTTTCAAACGCAAAACAATGCCAAAAGAAGACATTCCTCGAGGAGTGATTGTCCACGTTCATGACAAGGGTTGGATGGATCAGGATGGGATGAAGATCTGGTTTGAGAAAGTTTGGAGCAAGAGACCAGGTGGGCTCTTACGCAAACCTGTTCTATTGGTGTTTGATCAGTTCAGGGCACACATAACAAAAAATACAAAGAAGATTGCTGCAGAGCAAAAAACAAAACTTGCCGTCATACCTTGACATCCCAGCTCCAACCACTTTGATGTCAGCATTAACAAACCCTTCACAGCTGACATGAGAGACAAATGGAACCAATGGATGAAGTCTTCTGGGGACAATTTGACACCAGCAGGAAGAGTGAAGAAACCAACTATAGGAGAAGTTTATACCTAGGTGAAAAGATTCTGGGATAATATCAAGATTGAGATCGTTGTTAAGTCATTTAAGAAGTGTGGCATTTCAAATGCCATAGACAGAACTGAGGACGAGGCAATATATGAAGACAGTGATTCGTCATCAGACACAGATGAGGACAAGCTAATGGATGGGAGTTTTGACAGTGATGGTTGCGAGTTGTATGAATTTTATGATGAATAAAACTTGAGTTCAATAACTTTTTGTAATACATTTTTTTTTTTCAAATTTCGTGCCCCAAAATTAGGGTGCGTCTTATACATGGGAAAATACGGTAAATCCCTTGGCCTTAGTCTGCCGTCAAAGGAAATTGCATGTGTGTTTTTTTTTCCTGTATACAATATAATCAAAATTTCTCATTTCCATTTTTTGCAACATTATTGGTGTCCGAATATTTTTGAGAGGAAAATCACTATGGCTGGAGATGTTACACTTGTCAAGTGCTGAAATATAACGAATATTGAGGAAAAATAACGAACTGGCATAACCAGTTCATTTAGACATAACGAAATTCTTCCCGAACTGATAACGGATAAATATTTCAAGTTGTACACTCAATGTACGTAGGAACAGCTTGTGTAAGTAATAAGTAATTACGAAAATGTAAATGGAAAATTTTAAACTGTGTTTAATTTTCCTGAGTTGTGACATGCTTGCCCGCGGCATGACTATTAGCCAATATTCACAAAAGAATCAAAAATACGGCCTTCAATGAATTCTGTAATGACAAGTTCCAGGTAAGATAAACCCACGTACGTATTCCTAATTATTAGAATGCTTGGAACTTAATTCGTTCCTTATCAACGTATTACCTGAAGATAAGCACTCCCTGAAACTGACTGTTTAAAGAGCTTCGTTTTCCTGGTGTTTCAGAGAAGGCAGCCAAAAGTGTTTAAGGTCTCGGCGTGTTTGACAGATTTCTACTTGTTTTCAAATCCTATCAGGGTAGTATTTGAAAACATCTAGACAACAGATAAACTGAGCGAGCAAACTGAACTTACCACAATTATATGGAGACATTTCTTTAAGTTTCTATGAATCGCGGATTCGACTGTGAATGCAGAAATTCTATCAATGCTAATCCCGACCAAATATTGAATGCTATTAACAAATGTCTAATAATATTTTCCCCTCCTACTCATGCAATAGGAGAAAAAACCTGTTTGTTGTTTGCCTTCTCAAAGGCAAAAAAGTGCGCTGAAAGAAATCAAGAACCCAAAGTAAAAGTTTAGAGTTATGTTCCTATTTATATGCTACTCTTATTTATATATGTACATATATCAAAGGAAGATTAATTTTTTAAGTCTGCCTTGCGAAAAGATATATATACTAAACTGTCATTCAATTATTCCGTTATTCAAAGAAATTTCAGTCCGTACTTATGAAAAAAAAAAAAAAAAAAAAAACTGTACTGTACTATACTATCTATCAATAATACAAGCAAAACATATTTTAATTTATATGTTTGCAGAGGGAGAAAAAGGCTAGGATACTTCGCCTTTTTCTCAATTTCTGTATGCAGCACAAATCAGTCACGTGGGTTGAAAATCAATTTTATATAAAATAAATACATTTTCTGCTTATACTCCCGGACGACCACGCAGTCAGAGAAAGTAACAAGATAGAGAGAGTACAAGAAATATACGTGGTCTCAGTTCCAATCTCAATGATGCCCATTTCCACTTACAGTAAGGTGGTGTAAGGTGTATTTAGTGTCAGACGGCACCAGGGGTTTCCCCCATCTCCGCGTAGTTTTCATTGTGGGTGTACCAGTTCACTGGAAATGCCAGAGATTTAAAAGTGTATGGTATTGTATATGTGTAGTGCCGTGTACCGTTGTTCATCTGGTCGTTTAGCCGCTGGACCCCTGCTGAGGCCCAACATTGCCCCACCTTTGCCCCGTGGGGCAGACCAGGAACCCAGTAGGCTTAAGTTACTCTGGCAGGTCCTGCCACCTAATTTCCTGAGATTTCAGTGGCTAGGACCTAAAGAAATATATATATATTATTGTATTTATATTGCATGCATATATGCGTGCATACAAGCACATACATGCACATATGTACAGCATACATGTGCCAACGTCAATCGTGGGGTTAACGTCACTTGAGTTGGGTGCATATATGCATGCATACATGCACATATGTACACACAACGTGCATACACATACCAACGTCAATCGTGGGGTTGACGTCGCTTGAGTTGGGCCAGAACGTGGGTGAAGATATTTTGGATGTATTTAAATTTAGGTGTGTGGGGCTTCGCTAGCGTGAACATAGAGGGGGAGGAGAAAGACAGAAGTATGGAGCCAATAGGGAAGACAGCCCCAAGTTTCAGAGTGGCATGCCCATGCCCCACCAGAGTAGAAATGAGGGGGGGCGACGAGTGAATCGTCTCCCCGGGGGAGTAGGGTTTAAAGGTGAAGGGGGCTAGGGTGCCCTCTTCAGGCTGCCGTGAGGCTTTGGGAGCTAGGCTGCAGTTTGTTGTCTCTATTCTTGTCCACTTGATTCAGATTGGGACACTCATGAGGCAATCCCTGTCCTTTTTTTTTTTTTCCCGTTGATTCTCTTTACTTTTTCTTTTTCCCGTTGATTCTCTTTACTTTTTCTTTTTCCCTTCTTTTCTTTATTCCTTTCTTTTCCATTCATTTTCTTTTCTTCCACAGTTTTCTTTTCCAGGAGTTGTCTCTGTCTTATGCGATTTATGTTACTGTACTATCAGTCTCGGTATATGGCAATTAACACCCTTCTCCTTGTGAAGAGGTCCTGTCTGTGCATACTGGGAGAGCGCGCGGTACTCCTCTTCCGTGTCAATGAAATGATGTTCAAGTCCTTTGGGGAGGTAATGGATTTTCGTGATGAGGGCGCATCTGAGGTCTTCGTATTGTGGGCAGTCGTAAAGCAGGTGGTCCCACTTACAGTATGCCAAATCCCATGTACTTTTTCTGACAGAATCTCAGTCATCGGTTGATTCAACCACTGCTCATCTCAGTTGCCCAAATTATTCGCTGTATGATTCCTTTCGCCTCAAAGGTGGTACTTCTGCATAAGTCCGTTCCGATATTCTCTGTCATAGACTTGGTAATTTGAAATCTCCTCTTTTCGATCTTCTCTGGCTTAAAATCTCTCTACCTCATTCTGTCAAATTCATCTGTTGTCCCTACCGGTCTCCCAACTCCACTAGTCACTTAAAACTCTTTGACTTCCTCTCTTTGCAACTTGACTTTCTCCAGTCCCAACTTTTCTAACAGTGAGGCAATTTTCCTTGGTGATTTTAATGTTCACAACTCCAGCTGGCTTCCGTTTTCTAGTCACACAGACCCAGGTGGTCGAGATGCTGAGGCTTTTGCAATTATTAATGACCTCACACAGATTATTCATTTACCTACCAGAATACCGGATAATCCTAACCATTCAGCCAACGCGCTTGATCTTTTTCTCACAAACAACTCTTCTAAGTACACGGTCGAAGTGAGTGGTCCTTTAGGCACCTCAGATCACAACTTGGTGATTGTCTCCTCTTCAGTGGAGCCTTTATCTCATGGATATTCCAAACCTCGTATTGTTTGGCATTACAAGAATGAAAAATGGGACGACCTGCGAGATTTATTTTCTTTTCCTTGGTCGGATTACTGTTTCAAAACCTCTGACATCAACTCAATGTTTGCTCAGATCGTGTCAGTGAAATTATTATTGTAGGAATGGAATCCTTTATTCCACACTCCACCTTAATCTCGTCCTTTATCTAAACCTTAGTTTTCCAGTAAATGTGCTAAGGCTGTTCAAGAGAAGAATGTTGTATATCGTAATTGGCTTGTTTCCAATTCTTCATTTTCATTTTCTGCCTACACCACAGTGTGTTCGTGTCTAACACACTGTACAGTGTATGTGTGGGTTGTGCTGAATGTTGAGTGGCGGCACCTGGAATTTCGCAGCCAGGGGCAGAGGACACCTGGTCACCTGCCCCCTGACTCCCAGAGGAGTGGAGGTGCTAAATATTTCAGAAAATGATTTTAAGTTTCGAATATTTATATAGCTTTTACTGTGAGAGGGGAAAAAGCATACACTATACAACCTACACATACACCCACTTGCCGGCATTGGCGCTATGTCTTGTCAGATGCATCAGCGGCTTATAGAGGTAACCCTGGAGACCGCCATACAATACACAAATACTTTAAATACTTTAATAAAAAATAACCCCACTCCTCAACAAGAAGAAGTACTCGATAAGCACGAGCAAAGTTACCCAAAGGGTAACAGTCCGAGAAAGGAAATAATGATAATTTCAAAGTGTTGTACATTAACGATTCATTCGCTTTTCGCATTTTTAAAGAGAGGTATGTTGGAAATGTGTTGTCTTATGGAGAGTGGCTCCTGAACATTAGTTCAACTCTGCAGTGGTACATAATTCTGTAAAGTGTGTGTGTGTGTGTGTGGGTGGTTGTTTCTGACCATTTTGCTACCAGGAAGGCTGTTTCCCAGCACCTGTCCAGGTACCATATTTTGTAGAATAAATCCCGCACCCACAGGTAGTAGTGAAAATCCTATGGGCGCCGTCAATCCCGTACCATTGGGATCCAACATGTAGAAAAGGTAGTGGAACTCGTGCAGCTTGCGATGAAGTGGGACAAAATTTGGTATGTTGGTGTGCCATAGACATAGTACTAGAAAAAGATCCCGCCTCTTCACAAGAGTGAAAGAAAGACAGCAAAAAAATCTCGTCTCAAGATGGGACAAGCAAAAATGAGGTGAAATACAATAAATAAATAAATAATGGGATTTCCTATACAAATCCCGTACACATAAATGGAAGTCCTGTGAAGGCCAGCAATCCCGTACCATTGAGCTCAACCAATGGTACCAGAAAGAGATCCTGCATCTTAAGGTAAAGAATATATCCCCTCCCGCAGAAAGCATAATAGTATTATTATTTTAGCTTAAGAAGTAAGACATTTTATTTTCAGCCTCAGCTTTTTTTTTTTTTTTTGCCTCTTCCCGAAGTTTTTCTTTTTTTACCCCCCCCCCCCCTTTACCAGTTGAGTAAAGTCTTGTATTGTGTTTCCGTTTCGTTCTTCACGCCTCAGTTTCTTATTTCGGTTTAATTTTTCATTTTAAATAAATTTATTCCATTTACAATGTGATTGTATATATAAAAGAAGTTTGGAATTCTTTCATTAATTTCTCGTTTAGGAACGACCTCTGTTCTAGATAAATAAAATATATACATAAAAAAGATAAGTCATATTTAGTCACGTTTTATTTACATATACGTTTATTTTGTATCATTATTGCCACTAGCGACTACGAAGTGTAACATAAACGGTCCAGAATTCCGTTATATTCTGTTCTCGAAATAGTCGATTAAATGTAGAAACTGTAGTAGTAGTGGCATGTGATGCAAGTAAGCAAGTGTATGAGCTTATGCAGCATCACCCAGAAAAAAAAAAAAAAAAAATACACAACCATTCCCTCTAAATGTTTGTCCAGTCCATCCTTAAATTTATTTAACCTATCAACTTCCACAACGACAGATAGAAGATTGTTCCAGCAATTAATCACCTGCTGGATAAAGGCAAATTTCCGCACATCTATTCTACATCTCTCTTTCCTTAATTTGTGGAAGAAGAACTTGTTAAGGAAGAATTTCCTTAACAAGTGGAAGAATCCCATCAGAATTCAGCGTGCTCAACGCATTCAAGGCCTTATCACCTCAATCTGATCACCGCGCAGGTGCCTATTCTCCAGCCATTGCATTTTGCAGAACTTAAGCCTCTCTTGGTAAGAGGATCCCTTCATTCCCCTCACCAATCTTGTTGCCCTTCTCTGTACACGCTCCAGCAAATCTACATCCTTCCTAAAAAAGAGGCTTCCAGACCTGTACGCAGTACTCAAGGCGTGGCCTGACCATTACCTTATACAGAGGGACAATCACCTCCTTTTCCCTTATAGCAAAATTCCTATATATCATTGACAAAACTCCATGACCTTCCCTGGCAGCCTGTCTGCATTGCTCAGAAAACTTCATATCTGACTGCACAATCAATTACTCCCAGGTCTTTTTCATTTTTTACCACCTTAAGCGTAGTACCACACAGTTGGTACGTTTCGCTGGGGTTACTTCTACTCATATGCAGTACTTTGCATTTGTCAAGGTTAAACTTCAGTTGCCACTTCTCAGCCCATCTGCCCATATTTTCTAGATCCTGTTGCAGCAGCACACCGCCATTACTGTCATTAACAACCCTGCCAACATTTGTATCATCTGCAAACTTCGACACTAAGCCTGATATACATCAATATCGTTGATAAATGAACAGAACAATACAGAACCCTTCATCAATATCGTTGATAAATAAACAGAACAACAGTGGACCCAACACCGAACCCTGTGGGAATCCACTAATAACATTAGTCCACGAAGAGCAGTACCCATGATTACCACCCTCTGTCTTCTCGCACTCAACCATCCTTTTATCCATTGTAGCAACTTACCCTTAATACCATTCTACTCCATTTTGTACAGTAGTCTTCCGTGCGCAACAGTGTCAAAATCTTTCCTGAAATCCAAGTATATGATATCAAAATTATTTTTTGCATCTAATTCCTTTGTAACCACATCATAATACCCAATCAAATTTGTCAGACAAGACTTTCCCTTAACAAACCCATGATGTGTCTGAATTATTGCTGCAGTTTTGTCTAGATGATCCTGCAATGCATCTTTAACCAGTAACTCCATAATTTTACACGGAACAGAAGTTAAACTAACTGGTCTTTAATTATTACTCGCGTCACCCTTCGATCCCCCTTTGTGAATTGGGGATACATTTGCACATCTCCAGTCCGTAGGCACCTTCCCTGTGTCCAAGGATGCTCTCATAATTACGGCTAAGGGTTTGCTTACTTCCTTTGCCCCCCCCCCCCCTTAATATAACGGGATAGATCCCATCCACCCAAGGTGCCTTTCTTATGTTTAACTTCACAACAATAATTTCTCCTCCACCTTGCTCTCAGTTATTATAAAATCATTAAGCACTCTGCTACAATTTGATAATCTTCTGGCATTTTCAAATCTTAACTCGGTGTGAATGTAGATGCAAAATACTCATTCAGTTTGTTTGCTTTCTGAGCAGGATCATCAACAGTCGAACCATCGATATCAAGTGGACCAATCAGATTCACCCCCTTCCTTTTAGAGTTTATATAAGTAAAGAAATCCTTGCTGTTTTTCTTAGCATCCTTTGCCAAAGATTTCTCGTAATCTGCCTTCGCCTGCCTAACCTCCTTTGTAACTTGATTGCAGACTAGCTTATATCTGGCATAGGCTTCTGTGCCGCCTGATAATTTATATGCATCCCAGGCATTTTTCTTCTCTGTCACGAGTCTCATTAGTTCATTTGATAACCATTTAAGCCCTAAACCTTGAACAATATTTCTTAATAGGTATGAAGCTTTTAGTAGCTTCCACGATTAATTCCTTGAATGCTTCCCACTTAGAATTTACTGTCGGTAACATCGTCAGTTGATCCCACTGTACAGAATTTAAAAACTGTCTGAGACCACTGTACTCACCTTTTTACGGAAGCAAAAACCCTTTCCTTTACCCCTGATGGTAATTATATCTTTAAGTAAATCCCACATCAGTACACTCTGATCACTGCCACCTAGTGGTTCCTTTATCTACAAATTCTTAATACACGACTGATCACTGCTGATAACCAGATCAAGAGTATTACCCTCTCTGGTTGCCTCTCGAACATTCTGCTGCAGAAAACATTCATCCAATAAATCCACAAAAGTCTTACTAGTATGCGAGTGACCAACCCACAAGTTCCATCCCCCATTATAAGACATTCTGATTTACTAGCCCACTCTATTTGTCTGTACAATTGTTCATTGTACTCATTCGAGTTATTAGGCCTATAACACACTCCTACTCTTATTTATTTTTGCTTTCGCAGTGCTTATGTCACACCAAACTGACTCAACAGTGCACTGTTCATCTATATCGTCACCACCAAATACGGAAAATGCGGAAAGGTCAGGGAATGATCACCGCATATCCCGGAGCAATATGGCCTTAGTTGCTAATGCTCCTAAAAACAAAAAAAAAAAAAAAAACAACAACAACCAATCCCTTGGACACACCAATATAGTGACATAATATTTTCAGTGTTTAGCGGATGACTTAGAAACAGGTCTTCGCTTAGCAAAGAAACAGCATGTTGACATGAGTCAACTACTTTGTAGTAATGTCGAAAGCCTCCAACGCTTAGCAATGCTGTTCCTTTCCAACGATACAAAAGATATTTTGGGAATGCGGCTATAATAAATGTCCCTGAATATGACTAACATCCGCAATCATTCACTCCCCAATAAAAATATTACGTGAAACGTGACAAGAGAACATTGGTAAGAGCATATAATCCTATACTGAAAGCCGACACCAGGTAACTTAAGAGGAAGCAGAAGCTTCTAGTGAACAACGTAATTCGGTACGTTGTTCACTAGAACTTTAATGAGACTAATAATTAGTGACACCCCAAAAATAGAAAACCGAATCGCTTAAAATAAATAAATACAAACGGAGATTAGACGATACGTTTGTATTTATTTATTTATTTTTGTAACTTGACTGAACGTACCTAGAGAGCACGTAAAAGTTATGAATAGTAGTAACATAAGTGTAAATGTGGTACATAAAATGACAACTGTAAAAACATATGAAAATAGCAATGTATAGACCGTATTCAATTAATAATAATGAAATTTCTTGTTTGGATCTATCCCAAAATATGTACAATTATAGAATTTCTGTAATACAAGTCATAGTTGTCAATTATTGCACTAGTCCAACCTGTACAGGAGTAACTACACAAACTAAACAAACTGACGATAATAATAACACAAAAGTTACTAAAGGGTATTTAATGGATTTGGTTTCGGTCAGCATACATTGGTGTTCAAAGAAAGTGCATCACCTAGTAATTTTACATTTCTAACCATTTTTTTCGCGATGGTATGTTACATTTAGTGACTAGCATCACAAATATAAATATAAATAAAAGATATTTATTAATAGTTAAGGAAAAGCTAAGTAATATTTGACAGGTGCTCTCAAAATATTCCAAAATAGCATTTGCAACCTTCATACAACAGTTTTGAGGAAACACGACAATTATGGCTAAAATGTTATCAGAAGCCCTCAATTTGCTGCAGTTTATCATTTTAAATGGAAAACAAAATGAAAAGCTCACCAGGTGTAAACTAATATTTAGTTGAACCGCATCTGGCCCTGATGACATCAGCACACAGTGGAGGTATTGACAAGATCAATTTCTGAAGATAATCAACCGTGGTTCCAAACACGAATTATGAAGTTCATGAAGGGTCTTTGGTTTCTTTCTGGCAACTGCAGATTCCATACGATGTCAACAGTTCTCTACAGGATTCAGGTACGGGCTGTTTCCTGGCTAGTTAAGAGTTGTAATGGACCGTTCTTCCAACCATTTTTCATCTGTAACAAATGTAAGCACATTACAGTCGAATCTTTAATGCAGAAATGAAGCTAAAGTAACTACAGAGGTGCCTACTTACACTTTTCGCCCGATGACAAGAAGCAGTCGTCCTGAAAGATGCAGTTACTTCGCAGGTTGAAATGGCCTCTAATGGTTGGCAGCAATTTGCCTTCCAATATAGCCAGGTATCCATTGGCATTTACGGAACCTTTTATAAACTGCAGGTGACCTACTCCGCGATACGAAATGCACCTTAATATCATTTGGCTGGTAGGGAATTTCACTGTAGACACCATTACAGCCTGGATGGTATTCTTCACCACGTCTACGGAGAATCGTTTCTTTCATTAGAGCCATGCAGGTGGAATTTCTTTTTATCCGAGGAAATAACTGACTTCCACTGCTGGGGGGTCCATTTCACATGCTCCTTACACCAAATTAATCGGGCCTTTTTAATTTTTTGTGTGAGGGGAACGACGGGCTACAAGTTTATTTTTGAAGAGGCGTCTTCTGACTGTTACTGCACTTGCTACCACTCCTGTATGTTCTTCCTATTCTCTTTTCAGCTCAGACGAAGAAGCTTTACGGTTTTTAAGGCATAAGCACTTCAAAACGCGTCCTGTTTTGGTGTAGAGACTCGTTTGCGTCCGGTTCCTTTTTTCCTATTAGCAGAACCAGTATTCTTGAGTTTGGAAAGAAATCTACTCACTCACTGTCGACTGATTACAAGACACTGCAAAGTAAATTTGTATGTTACTGGCGGTTTCCAGGGTTTCCCCTATGTCCGCCGTTTGTTAAACTTTTGTTAATGCCAGCAGTATAGTTAATAATTTCTCTAAAAAAAATTACAAGACACTATAAGCAATATGACGGGAAGAACATCCTCCCCACGTAAAGCAACAATAGCACTCTTTCTTCGTGGCGTCAACTGCACGTAACTCGCCATCCTTACACAAGCAAGGAATGACTGCAACTCTTGCAGAGCGTGCTTATATAGCTGAAATTAACAGCTGATGCAATATTACGTCATCACCTAAGCGTGTCAATCTTATCTGATGCAATCTGTAAGAAATATTGCCATATACTTACGTTATTCGGATGACAATTACAATTTTAAGGGGTGATGCACTTTCTTTGAACACCAGTGTATGTTTAACAATCATTTGGATGACACAGCAGCCACTCGGTGTTCAGATATCAGGACACAACTGAGGAAAGGGAACTTCATTAAACTTATAGAGCGACATCTAAAATATTAATTTCATATTCAGTAAGCCAGTTATTGGTGCACTCTTTTTTTTGATAATTCGCATCTACAAGAATACTAACCATGCAATAGATGCACTTTTGAATCGGTAATTTACACTGGTTGGTTTCTAAGCCATCTTTTGAAGATCGTGTGCACAAAATAATGCGAACTTCGTTTTTTTTTAAATTTGTTTATTGTATTAGGCAGTGCCTGCCAAACTTTGGCAACACCGCTGTCTAATATACAGATAATTTAGATAATTATAATGTATAATGTACCCCCTCCCCTGTTTTTGCCCAGGTGCTGGGTGGGAAGACCCTCTAAAACGAGACATTAAAGTAAAACGGAAAGATATATATATATATATATATAGACGAGAGTTCACAGTTAAGTTGTCCAAGTTCAGGTTATGTCAGCCCACTTCAAAGTCAACAACGTCATCAATTGAGATGGCTACGGCAAACCATACCAAACGACAAATCAAATCACGACGTAAAGCTCAAGAATCTACTTCCCAGAGTCTGTTTGTTTGTTGTTGGGTTTTATTGGCGCATTAGCAACTAAGGCTATAATGCGCCATCCCAGAGTCTGTACGAACCAGGTATACCGCTGAGAAAAACCTGCACCAAAAGTAGCTGCTTAGAGCAGAACTACCAGCACAAGGAGCTGGAGCTTTATAGTTATCAAGAACCAGCACAAGGAGCTGCACGTGACTGCTCATAATGATTCACTGAAGAATTATCGTGGCTTTTAGATAATGTTGCTTATCCAAGTTTTATGTATCATGTGAAGTATTCCGCCACGCTGACGATTGCAATTATTGCAAACTGAAATGTCAATACAACTTATTTATAAAACATCCCAAGTAGGATGCAAGAGATTACAGGAACGAATATAATAACGTTCCATCAGAATCTCTAGTTTCTCTACAAAATGTAGATATTGACATGTATAATGAAATTTATGAACACAATACTCAAGGAGCATGATGACATGACATGACATGACATGACTTGCCTTGCCTTGCCTTGTTATTACTAATTTAGTGAACAAGCCAATCTAACAGTGGCGGATCAACTGGGGTGCAGCTTTAACAGTAGCTTAGTACACTAGGAGAATCTGTGTTGGCTGAAGAACAAAAACAGGCAAATCATTTACAATTAAGCTCTATTATGTTATGATATAACTCAACAAAAAGAAATCGTGCATTTTTTTAAACATTTACAGTGATCTTTAGGTGTGCCCACAACTCGCTGTCTTTACGGTGTGTGCTGAAAAGCAATCGCACAGTAACACGCAACAGGTGAATATCTACAGCAGCTCACTTGAAAGGAGAAAGTCCATTACAGTGGTGTCACCTTCCCGTTTTAATTGGAATTGATGTTTTGTTTAATTTGTGTGTGGTTTAATTTTTCTCTGAACTAGGAAGAAGAGAATGGGAGCAAAAAGGTAATTTTGTGCTTACTGTGCGCGTTAGATTCCCAAGTATGGCATTTTCCTTGGATTCACAATTACTGTGTATGAAGATGAAGAAAGTGGCAACCGCGTTATAACTACGATGGTATGTATGGTAAAACGGTTTAGAAAGGTTTATTGTCAAAATGTAAGCCATTCTAAATATTGCGCCGATTTTTTATGGGGAATTTTGTTGGTTATAATATGTTTTTTTCGGTAAAATCGCACATTTTGTTGACGATTCATGCTATCAGTCGAAAATGTTTTTGTTGTCAGCTTATATTGTGATAAATTGAATACCAATTTAATATATGAAAATATTTGCTCGCATGAACAACTTGAACCAAATTCTGACAAATGATTAAATGCCGTTATTTCCCATCCGAAATTTTTTAATACAATAATATTAAGGCCAAAAAAATCCCAATATCAGTACTAGCCCAACTTGTACAGGAAAAACCAAATAAATAAATATACTAATTAATATTAAGACGATATATTAAGAAATTATTTATATTAAGAAATAATATTAAATAATATTAAGTTTCTTGTGTAATTTCTTAAATTTATCTTTCAACAAACTGGAAAAATTTCAATTCTAGGTTTTCCATTCGGATAAATTCTAAATATTGAACAATAACAAGGAGATTTTTGATTATCCTCTCAATTCAAAACATGTTAACATCCCTATTTTAAGTAAAGTTTGAGCTTTTCGCATCGGTTCTCAGAATTGATTAAAAATTACAAAACCACTCAAATCCAATTAAAACTAAGGCTAACCGATACGATGTGCGCACTTTTCTGAAAAGGGATGTTAATGTTTCTTATCTTCTTTAATTGAGACTGATGGAGTTCAAGGGAAGTTTCCAAAGTATGCTGGTGGTTTTACAAAAAAACCAGGACATTCTTCTTCAAACTGACTTAGGTCAGTTGCACAAATGGTCTACAAAATGGCAACTGAAAGTTTTTACTATATCTGAATGTAAAGTTTTGTATCCAGGTACAGAAATTCAGGAGTGAGTTACAAGCGAATGGAAATGGAGTTGAGGTCCAGGATAAAGATTTGGGATTATTTGGTAAGACATGAAATTTTCAATAAATAAAAACAAGCAGCCAGAAAATAGTGTCTTGTCTATGATATATAGGACCTTTGTCAGTAGAGAAGACGATGTATCCCTTTGCATAAGAGGATGGTGCGAATACATTTAGAATACTGTGTTCAAGTCTGGAAGCTACACTCTCCGGCAGCATGTTGTAGATCACTGGAACGAATTACCTTCAAATGTGATTGAGGTTAGGTATCTGGACAATTCCCCGAACATTTAATCCACAAAATACAATTTATCGAAAAAACAGTTCACCGAATATCGATTCACCGAAAACAGTTCACCGATAAATAGATTAGAGTAAGTAACACAGTAATATTTATTTTTACTTTAGAGCCTGTTATATACAATTCACAGAGAAGACTAAAAATATTGAAATGTATATAATAATTATATAAATGAGCACAATATGAGATACAGTTGAAATGATGCCTCCTTTTACACTACTATCGTAGTTTTTTTTCTTTGAGTTGTTTATGGTGTTTTTTTTTTTTTTTTAACATCTATATTATATAAATATTCTTCATATCGAAAATACAAGGTAGTATTTTAAAAAAAGCATGTCTTTCAATAATTAATTTTCTTGTAACATTCGGGCGTATATGTTTTCAGATTTGTCAGGTATACTGCAAATAATAAAGAAATAACATCATTATTTCTTAATCCATGAAAAGTGCATAGATGAGAGACAAAAAAAAAAAAAAAAAAAAAAAACGGAGGAACAGTATTAAACGTACCTTCTGCATATTATTGCTGGGACTGTGCTAATAATTGTAGGTTCTGTTGTGTTGAAAATATTAAAATACGAAATACAACTTGAAGACCTGAATCAAATAGTAAAAAATTTTCACCAGTCGCCGTTTGTTTATAAATCTCAAAAAACACTATCTTCTCGTTTCGCAAGCACAGCTGTCCCAGCAGTCTTCTTCACACGAATATTTCTGACTGTTCTTTTCGAACTTTGTACGCTTGGTAAAAGAATCCAGCTCAACTTTATCACCATCTCCACAATGGCAATGATCTCCAGATATCGTAATAATTTTACTTCCTTCGGTTATATAATTAGAGCTCTACCTTTGAGTTTCTGATAATTTTCACATCTCCAATAAATTTTATTTTCGGTGGCTTTCTTTTTTTTGAAATATAAATATCAATTGAAACGTATCTTGCGCTTTCCTTTCTCACTCTTAAAAAAATCAAAAGACATCTTAATGACAGGAGAAATATTTTCAGTAACTTTTAATTTCAAATTATTTGAGAGATATTACGATGACAAGGTTATGAAAAACATTAAGTGACTGGCTGATGTTATAATTTAGAATTAAATAAAATATTTCTCAAAAGGTCAAATGCCGTTAGTTTCTCAGTTTCTAGTCTTAATTTTGTTTAAATGACTATTACAGAAACGCCCCGACTTACGTAAGTTTTTGCCGGCCGGTGCGGCGGAAACGTACTTTTCACGATACCTCCATTTATTCTCGTAGGAATAAATGGAGGTATCGTGAAAATATCGTAATGTGAACCCAATAACACTTTTTCTTTTTTTTTTCTTTTTTTTTTTTTTTTGTAATTCGTTCCAAGTCCTTGGAAGTTAAATTTCGCTATATTGCTAAGCTATTTATCTCTCTAAAAGGTCATATTTATAATGGAAATTGCACTACCCTTTCATCGTTATCATATGTTCCCGTTATAAGAATCAATTTTGAACGCGATTAATTCAAATTTCAAATTTTTTTAAATTTGAATCATTTTTTAAAGCACGTTTCTGGAGGTCACGACCTAAAAACAATTTGCACTTTCCGGTTTATTCAGCTTTCCTGTTAGTGCATCTAATTATAAACGGGTAGTAAACTCATCTTATTGCATTCGCGATAATTCCCATAACTGCAATCGTGTGGATTTTTACGCTATTATGGTGAAATGTGTTCCTGAAATCTTCAATCATATAAAAAACAAAATTTCAGGAACTTCTCTTCGTTCCTATTTACGTATTACAATGTTAAGGAAAAGGGACCGACGGAAAGTGCAAGTGCTAGCAGTGCCAGGAAACGAAACGAAACGAAACGAAACAAAACTTGGTGGAGTTCAACTAAACCCAGTACTGGAGGAAAGGGACTTGGGTGTTACGATACGGTCAGACATGAAATTCTCTGAGCATTGTAAACAGGTTGCAAGGAAGGCCCATGGTGTCCTATCGATGATCTATCGAACTTTTGCAAGTAGAGATAGGGACGTGATAATCCCATTATATAAGGCTTATGTTAGACCACACTTGGAATACTGTGTTCAAGTATGGAGACCGCACCTAAAGAAAGACATCGAGCTTCTTGAAAGGGTGCAAAGAAGGGTAACTCGCCTGGTGAGATCGGCAAAAGGGCGTCCTTATGAAGAAAGACTTCGAATATGTGGGTTGCAGAGTTTGGAAACTAGACGCCTTAAAGGAGATTTGATTGAGGTGTTTAAGGCTCTGAGAGGCATCAGTAAAATGAATGAGGACAAAATTTTCAAGATTATAAATGATGCTAGAACTAGGGGACATAAATTCAAGTTACGGGGGGAAATGTTTAGATTGGACTGCAGGAAGTTTTATTTTAGCCAGCGAGTTATAAATTACTGGAATAAGTTGCCTTCATGGGTGGTAGAGGCCGACAGTTTGGGGAAATTGAAAGGTCATCTGGATAGTACTTTCGGGTAAGGGAAGCGCATAGGATGATAGGTTTAATTTTCTTTTTATTTATTTTTTATTTTATTTTTTTATTTATTAATTATTATTATTTAGTTATTTATTTTATTTACTTATTTTTTTTTTGTTTTTATCATTGTTTTGTTCGGATTTTTTTTTTTTTTTTTTTTTTTTGGCTGGTGCAGCATAAGCCATAGGCTTTCTTGCACCATGCGGCCGTTACTAATACTAAAACTGATTTAGAAATGAAGATGAAAATGATTAAGTACGAAGCAGGACACAATTTGTCATCTGTTGCAAGGGAATTAGGTCTCGCTGCTTCAACAGTGAATATATTTTAAAGGACAGTGCACGTAAAAAAGGATATATGTCAAAGAATCAACAATGCACTTAAAGATCAACAGTGATCACAAAACAGCGTTCAGGTGCTATATATATATATATATATATATATATATATATATTTTTTTTTTTTTTTTTTATGAAAACCCCAAACACGAAAGGCATCAAAACCTATAGTACTAAGTACCGTGCATGGGTTGAAAGAGAAGTATGGGGGGAGGGGGGGGGTTGCCGAAACTTTGCTCTAGAGACTAAACATGGGTTTCACCACTTCAAGCCTCCAATAAGCATCGACGATGGAACAGCTGTTAATAATATGGATGGAAAATCAGATTCAGAAGCGAGTGCCCCTGAGTCCATGGCCATTCAAAAAAGCAACAAGTATTTATAAAGCTATTAAGGGTAAGTACGGCGAACCCCAAGCCAAGTTCGTAGCAAGCAACGGGTGGTTTAATAGGTTCAAGCATCGCGCTGGTTTCCACAACATTAAAATATGCGGTGAAGTCGCCAGTGCCGATTCTGCAGCTGCAGAGAAATTTTGTGATGTGTTGGAAAAATTATTGATGTAGGCGACTATTCAACACAGCAAATTTTTATCGTTGACTAGACTGATCTGTACTGGAAAAAAATGCCGGATCGAACATACATTGCCAAAGAGGAAATTACAATGCCAGGTTTCCAGGCGTCAAAAGATAGGGCAACGCTCTTTCTTGAGGCTAATGCTGCGGGAGATTACAGATTAAAACCACTGCTTGTGTACCATTCTGGAAATCCTCGTGCATTTCAGGGCATCAATAAAGCCACCCTACCCATGTTTCCGATCGAACCAGAGAGTATGGATAACAATATCTCTCTTTGAGGATTGGTTTAAATGCTGCTTCATTCCCGTGGTTGAAAATTATTGTAAAGACAACGTTCCTTTCAAGATTTTGCTTCTATTAGATAATGCCCCTGGACATCCAAAGCATCTAGATGATTTCAATTCGAACGTGAAAGTCTTATTTCTACCGCTAAACACGATTTCACTCATCCAACCTATGGATCAGGATATTATTTCGAATTTAAAAGCATATATTTACGCACATTTGCTCAGGCATTGTCTGCAGTAGACAATGAGAAAAATTTGACATTGAGACTTTTGGAAATCTTACAGTATTTACCACGTCATCTTAAACATTAATAAGGCCTAGGCGGAAATTACTAAAAGTTGTTTAAATGGCGCATGGAAGAAAATATGCCAACGGCACATAAAAGGCTTCGAAGGGTTTGAAAAAGACAAATCATATGAAGATGTTACGGATAAGATTGTAAAGATTGCAGAGCTACTTCAGTTGGAGGTAGATGCCAAAGACGTGGAGGAGCTAATGGAGGAAGAAGAGAAGGAACTATCTAACGAACTTATTGACTTTCAGGAAGCGATAGTGAAAGAAGAAAATGCTGACGAAGCTCAAGATGAACCAAATGAAGAACCGAGACGCTTCATCACCAGAGAGATGGCAATGGCATTTCGTGAAATTGCATCGGCAATGGCGAGGTTTCAGAAGATGGATCCTGACAGCGAACGATTCTTAAAAGTTAACAGAGGGGTGAATGATATGCTTGCTTGCTAAAAAGAAATCTACGATGAAAAGAAAATAGCCACCGTCCAGTCATCCATTTAATATGTTCTTTCGTATGGTTGAGCGGCCGACCCCTTCTAAATCTCCACAGCCCTCAACCTCCGCCGCTTCTTGATTAGACCGGGGTTCGAGCCCGTCACCACCAAATACGGAGGATGCGGAAAGGTCAGAGAATGACCACCGCATATCCCGGAGCAATATGGCCTTAGTTGCTAATGCTCCTAAAAAACCAAATAACAACAACATCAACCTCCGCAGCGGCGTACTTATCAGCTGAAGATGTCGATTCTGGCAGCGATGCTCGAGAGGTAAAACTTACTGACATTATTCCTGTCTGCTATCTTTTTTGTAATTTTACAATTTTTAAATTTTTTAAATTGCACGCTTTTGTAATTTTTCCTGCGCATGTGATAAAAAAATTGAATAAATACAATAAATAATTCTATTCACATGTTCGTCGAACATTTCTTTTTTGATTCAATCAATTCAGCGAGCACAGTTGCGAGTGCTGCACAAGCATGGGAGAAATTCCGAACGCAACCCTTACGTAAGTCGGGAGTTCCTGTACTTTTTGTATAAAAGTTAATAACAGATGCAAGTTTTTGTTTTCCCGTTTTAAGCAATTTTTTAACAATAAAAAATTCCATAAAAGTGCGGACCGTATAAAAAGACTTGCCTTTTAAATACTACCTTGTATTTTCAATGTGAAGAAAATTTATATAACTATTATATATTTCAATTATTATTATTATTTTTTTTTTTATTTTTTTTTATGCCTTCTCGATGAATTCTATATAACAGGCTCTAGAGTGAAAATAAACATTATTATTGTGTTACTTATTCTAATTTATTTAAGGGTGAACTGTGTTTTCGGTGAAATTGTTTTTTCGATAAATTCTATATTCGGTGAATTTTTCTAGACCTTCGTTTGATAGTTTGGTAGAGTTCAAAGCGAAATTGGATAGGATCTTTCCACGAGGCCCATATCTAAATACTTTAAGAATAGCTCATCAGTGTACGATTTTTTATGTTTTCTGTTATCCAATTATTTTCTAAAATTTCATTTGAAGTTAATATTTTCATAACGCAAAGAAGAGGGGGAAGGGGATAAAAAGAGAGAGAGAGAGAGGAAAAAAGGGTACAATAATTTCTTTTAGAAGGTGAAACTTCTTGATTCCCAAAAAACTTACTGCTGAATTTGAATTACTTAAGTAATTCACTGTGGTTTTTGTTTTAAACTTCGGATGTTTCTATCGATGTGCACATTCTTTATCTTTTAAAGATTACATTTGGAAATGATATTTTAAACTAAATGCCAAAATATAACAGCCATTTTCCAATCCTCTAACTCAGTTGTCGGAAACCTACGACCTGCAGGTTACTGGGGTGTAGCCACCACAAATTTTCTGACCCGCTAATTAGACTCCTAAAATAAAGTTTAAATATTTAAAAAAAAAATAGGATACCTGAAAATACACTTGAGGCTGTTCCTTGAGCGCTCACAATGGCCTTCATGTAAGGAAAAGTGGTTACTTAAAGCTCCATAAGCTGATGCGAGTGTTAAGGTTATTGTTAATGTTTAAGAATGTAAATGAACAGATGTATCATAAACATATGATACATATATGTTTGGGCTTGCTGTGGTGGTTTTGGTGTAGTGCACGTGACCATTGGTATGCATGCTACGAATTCGATTCCTACAAAACCACAAAAAATGAACGGCCCATTCTCAACTCTGCCGTTAATATATTGGCAGCTATAGGCAATTACGATGAAGTGTGTATTATTCTGGTTGTAACGAGCATAAAAAATATATTTATTTACTAAAAGAATATCAGTGATATATTACCATATTTTTCCGTAGTAATAAAAAACTACAGAAGTAGTGTAAATGGCATCGATTTAATTGTATCTCATATTGTGATTCACAACGAGTTACCATGCATTGCACTACCTCGAATAAGTAACACTTAACCAATGGAGAAAAATATTGTTACTTATTCTCTGGGGATACCACCACCTAGACGGCACCGTTTGAAAAATGGTATGGGATAAAACACTGTGTTATCCACATACTATCCCTAATAGACTTAGGAAAGTGATAGTAGGAGAAGAAGAAGAAATGCTTCGAAAGAGGAAAGAACAGTTACTCCTCACACTCACTCACTGAACTAAACCACTCATAAATCCTCCGAATAGGCAACGCTTCCCCCGTTAGGGAATGTGGACATGTTTATGTAAGGAGCGGATCCTAGAACGTCAGTTCAACTCAGCCTCATATTTCTGTGAAGAAGCGTATCACTGCAGATGGGCCATATGTGAATGACGTAGGTTTGTGTGTATTATGTTGTAATGTTCTGGCCGCTTGGCTACCCAGAAGCATCAATCACCTGGACAGATGATTTTGGGTACTCGTCCACACCACGGGAAGGTGGGCCAGTTCCAGTAGATGGGACACCTATGGTCTCAGAGTACGAGAAAAAAAAAGAAAAAAAAAATTAATAAAATAAAAAAAAAATTTTCCCCTTCTCTGGGGCCCACTCCAGAGGGGGAAAAAACTCGAAAGGAAGAGAAAGGGAAAAAAATAATAAATAAAATAATAATAATAACCGAAAGGGAAAAAAAGAGAGAGTAAAGAAAAGAACAGTAGATGTTCCAGTTGTGCAACCATTAAGAACGGCAGCATCAAAACACATCGATGCTTCCAGCCAGATGGATTTAATCAACCTCGTATACCTGAAATCATACTTTTCCTTAGTTCAAACACTTCTTTAGCAAATATCTGGAACATCTGAAACTTACTACGGTCTCTTAAAAATATAGCTTCTTCTCCTGGGGCTGTACTCTGAAGAATTTCACGTATCGCTGTCCTGGCATTGTCATATATTCGACAATCATATAGTATGTGCTGCCAGCCTTCCATGGCCCCGTAAAAAACGTAAAAAGGTCCGTGTTACTTAGTCCTAATGCATATAATTTCTCATTCATTGACCCGTGCCCTGTTAACAAAAATGACGACTGTAAATTAGGTGTAAACCAATTGCGAACTTTTTTTTATTATTGAGAAAAGTCACGTTCGGGATAAACAAGTTGGTCACTCTTCCAGTAGGTATGGTATCCCATCTTGTCTGCCATAAACTGATTACTTCATTCACACATATTTCTTTACACATATTCACACATATTTCAGAGCGAATATTGATCTCTATACCAAAAAATTCTGTAGGAATTTCCCTCTTAATACGGGAGCAAAAACCACGATACAACAAATGTAGATCCAAGGATAGCGCTCCGGCCAACACATGCAGCGCGGCAGTGGACACTGTTCTGCACATTCTTAGAATACCAAGAAGCATGATGCGCTGTATAGAATTTTTAGTTTAGCCCGAAATGTAGCTATTTTAACTCTATGGAACCAGGCTCCTGCAACGTACGTAGTTATAGGAAGGAATACTGCCTTGTAATACAGAAAGTGTTTTATGTGATAGGTCCCAGTCAGACTTTGAAATTCTAATGATAGCACCAGAAAATTTCCTGATTTTATTGCTTAAATATAATAAGTGCTGGTGAAATGATAACTTACAGTCCACAATAATTTCCAGGTATTTGGTATCAAGGACCCTAGGCAATTGCACACCATTCAACTTAATCTGAGGAGGTCGATTTATGTCTAAAGCTGTTTTAAATAACATAATTTTAATTTTGTAAGGATTAATAGCAAGCTTATAGCTTTGAGTCCGAGAACTTAAGTCCATCAGCACACTACTAACTCTCTGTTCTAAGAGTGAGCGAGATCATCCTGCAATTATAATCGTCAGATCATCTGAAAATGGCAGCACTTTACAATTGGGGAACGTGCGAACCAACCAATTCTGTAAGACTAGGTTCCAAATAAGGGGTCCCAAGAAGGAGCCTTGAGGACATCATCTCACAACCTTCGTAGTTCAAAGTGCTTGGACTTCACTAGCACATATATATTTGAAAAGTAACTGTTGAAAAGCATATATAATTCCTTGGAACAATCAGCGTTTCTCAACTGAGCCATCGCTGCCTTCCACCAAACTGTATCAAATGCCCCTTCGAAATCAACGTAGATTGCTAATTCATATTTGGATGTAGAATTCTCAATATGCGTTCGAAACGCCACTAGATAATCTTCACAGGATTTCCCAGGAGTGAACCCATATTGCTGAGGCGATATCATATCCAGCTGCACTAGCAGGTCAGTTACCCGTAATGCCATTAACATTTCAAGGATTTTACCAAGGTTTGCCAAAAGAGCGATCGGGTGATATGATTTAGGTTGAGATAGTGGCTTCCCAGGTTTTCTAACTAACTTCAATAATGCAATCTTCGACTGCGTTGGAAACAGCCCTTCTGTTAGACATTTGTTATACATTAATAAAAGGATATTAGGTAATGACTTATAGAACCTTGTTATAAATATAATCTCGACTAAATCAATTCCAGGACATTTTGTGAGATTAAGCGTCTTCAAAACTCTGTAAGTTAATCGATCGTAAACTCCGCAGTAAGTTCTCTAACTACATAGAGCCGATTATCTCTACGTATACCCCCATTAGGGAAGACCGTTGTTACATATTCGCGGTAACGAGGACCCATCAAGACCTCCTCCCGAGATGGCACCGTTTCAAGGATTGTTGGCCTATCGCCGGTGGGCGGGTAGGTACCCCAGTGTTGCAGTCATGCCAACGAAGTCGTGAACTATAACTCCAGAATATGAGAGATGCCAGTTAATATGCATAATAATAATACTAAAAAGAATAAATGCTCTAGGTATAATAGGCTACGGATTGGTAATTCACTATAAGAATATCGGTGATATATCACCATATTTTTCAGTAGTAGTTTGTTTGGTGTTTTTTTTTTTTTTTTTTTTTTTTAGGAGCATTAGCAACTAAGGTCATATTGCTCCGGGGATTATGCGGTGGTCATTCCCTGACCTTTCCGCATCCTCCGTATTTGGTGGCTCACGGGCTCGAACCCCGGTCTAATCAAAAAGCATGTGCTACGCACTGCTGCTCCTGCCCACCTGGCTACGGAATATGAGATACAATTAAATCGATGCCATTTACACTACTTCTGTAGTTATTTACTACTTAAGGAAAAATATGGTGATATATCACCGATATTTTTATAGTGAATTACCAATCCGTAGCCTATTATGCCTTGTGCGTTTATTCTTTTTAGTATTTATTTACTGAACACAGGGGCGTAAAGTTTACGAAACTCTCACTAGGTGGAGCTACGATCGGAAGTTTGGTGGTTTCTTTTTTTTTTTATTCAAAATTTCGAATTGACACATGAGATGCTACAGAAAACATCGATTGACGTGCAATAAAAAAGAAAAAGAAGAAACTGGAAGCTTTCGCATAGATCTACGATAATATAATCACCAGGTGATAGTTTTTTTTTTTTTTTTTGTTAGTTGTTGGCGCATCGGCTTCTGTGGCTATAATGCACCTCACAAAGTTTTTGCATTTTACTGATCCAAGCCCGAGGCGGGATTCGAACCCGCGACCTTTGGGTTGCCACGCAGGCACTTTACCCACCTGGCTAGCCCGGTCGGCGCAGGTGATAGTGATATATAATTCTCCTGTCAGCGTCTAATAGAATCGAAGTCCCAAACGCGGTTTTGGGTGATGGTTTAAAAAAAAAAAAAACACAATGTTCGTTGCAGTAATGATATCACAGAAGCAATTCCGTCAATATGATAAATTTCGTGAACTGGCTCCGCATTGATACCAAGAAACTTTGTGCCAATAGTACCTATAGAGCTTCCATTTTTTAGAAAACTTATCAGCTGAAGGGCTCTGCACTGTAGCCTCGAGGGGCTTGTAGCATCTGAGGTGCTGCTGCCTCATTTTATGTACAATATAAAATGTCAATTTCATACTGTATATAATTCATTTGTCCTTCACTCTTCCAATTACATGTTATTTCTTGTTTTAGTTACCGCACTAGCATATACTGCCATACCGAGGTGAAGTTGTTTCTATTTAAATTGAGTGATTAAACAAACAAACAAACTAAATGTGAATAGTACATACGAACTAAGCGATTTACATTTTTATACTCAATTTCAAAGGTTTCCAAACTTTTATGCCTTGTGTTCACCTTAAAACATTACCTACATTTCTCGCCCCCCCATACTTCTAGAACAAGCGCAAATAAACAGATCTGGCATATACTTTTATAAATTAATACTTTAATCTCAAAAACTGAAATAAAAAACGTCTCGTACCAAGATTAGTGGGATGGTTTGTCCATATTTCGTTAAAATGTTGCTTCATAAAAAAAAACTAAGCGCCCCCACACTTTGGGAAACCCTGCTCTACTTTCTTAGATAACAAGTTCCTTGAGGAGAAGATTTTTAAACTTGTTCCTGAGTGCTGTCTGATTTACAAATACGCCCTATCTTTGCTGTGATGTGCATTTTACTTTAAGCGGGTCTGTGACAGATTATTGAATTACAAATTCCGGAAGCAAGAACAGTTCAAAAGAGCTACATTTTGCTCGCGATGTGTATGTGATAATTATCATGTGATACATTAACTAATAACTGCAGTCTATGAAGTGAACACTGGTTTCCGAAAACAAGAAAAAAAGGTGTATGAATAAATTTTTTATGTAGTAACTATTAAATTTAAAAATTCTTCGCGAAAGCTTAGCGATTTATCACTCTTTTGGAGTGATCTGTGTTCGAATCTCTCCAACTGAAAGAATATCTGAAGGCTTCTTCATTTGGGATCTCAGTTAACCGATATCAGGGGGACAGGGGAGGGTTTCCCTCTTATAACATCCCTGGTTTATGTTATGTCATTTTACTAATCTATGTATACTGTGATGTGATTATGAATTTCTTGACACTTCCTGTAGAAAGTTGTAGATTAGAGTGGACACAGTACATGTTTTGAATTGTATATACACTTGCGCTTAAAAGTTTGGGATCACAGCGAGTTACAAGTTTCCGTTAAATGTTTTGAAATTAGCTATGAAAATGAGGTTTAATATATAAAAAAAAAAAAAAAAAAAAAAAAAACAGCACACTACAAAGTATTTTAAGATGTTTTATTAGGCATTGAAAATTTACAGAAGAAAATATTGAAATGATTAATATTACGTTATACTGATTTTTAACCAAAATATCCTCACCGAGATTTTATCACTGCCTTATACAGCCGTTATTCTGAAAAAAATTAATTTTATAATAGTGTCTTGACATTATTCCAAGCGATCTGCTAGGTTTCCCATACATTTTTTGAAGATGGACAGATTTCACGGTCTTGACGGCCTATGTGATCCCATAAAATCTCTATTGGGTTTAAATTAGGCGACTGGGACGGTTACATCATAATTTGCACTACACTCCTATCCTGTTTAGTTGCTATAAAGTCCCTGCACAGGTGATTGTTTTGCTGTGTTGTGATATAAAATTTCTTCCACAAAGTTCAGAGGATATTGTATTCTGTTCAGGAGTATTTTTGTAATCTTCTTTTCTTAAAATTCCCCCAATTCAAACGATATCACGCCACTCCAGAGAAACAGAAGCAACTACCATCGTGCTTGACTGTAGGCACTAAACAATGTGGCTCCAGTTTTTTTCCCCCTTCAGTTGATTGTCTCACAAATTCTACTCTTGAATCCAAAAATTTCAAATTTGGAATAATCCGTCCACAGTACGTTCTTTCCACTCTTCAATTGTCCAGTGTTGATGGCTCTTAGCCCAAGTCAACTATTTCTTTCGATTTTCCAGTTTAAATAAGAATTTTCCGACCGCTACACGACCATGAAGTCCGGCTTGTTTAAGAGGAAGTTTTACAGTGATGAACACACCGGAGTTTCTCTATTCCTATTGAACCAGGTCGGAGTTTAGGTGCAGTGAGTCGTCCATTGCATTTAGACGTCAGTGTTGTGGTCTTATCTTGTGTTTCCGTTGTTATGCGTGGTTGATCTGATCGTGATTTGTCCTTTTAAACTGCCAGTCTCCTTGAATCGTCAAATGTTAGTTTGTACTCGTTTAAATGAAACACCTAGTTTTTTTGCTAATACTTCCCATGGAATAACGTTCTTTATGCAGAGTTATAATAGCATTTCTTTTATAAAAACTCAGTTCCATATTTTTTGTCAAGTTTATCACAAAACACACAACTTACACCAAACACTCTTTCTGAATGACGAGTGTTCTATTCTTTCTCCTCAATTTATATTATTTCAAAAGCATTCTTACAATCATCTACAATGTTTTATAATATTGAAACAATACTCCCACTTTCTAGAGTCATTTAGAATGTTTTACCACATTCAGGAATCGTCTACATCTTTCGAGAATATTCTAAAAACTTTTTAAACATTATGAACGTTTTTTGACATTTCTGCATAATAGAAAATATTGAAATAAAAATTAGTAAAATTGGTTGGTCCTAGTTTAATGAAAACTTTTGAAAATTACGAAAAATTAAACACGATTCCAAACTTCTAGGCGGGAGTGTTGCTACTCTACCGCAGAGCGCACAAGTACCACAAAGCAATTTGAGTATTCCTGATATATATATATATATTTTTTTTCTGTTATTAAATTATTTATTTTTTATTCTTTGTTCATCTGTCGCAAAAAATCACAATTAGAGGAACTAAATTCTATGCGTATAAAATTAATAAGCTTTAGTTTTTGTCTATTTATATAAGTGTGGAACTTTTTTTTTTATTTTTTTTATCTAGATGTTTGCCTTGCAAACACAGTAAGTTTGCCTCTTTGCCTTGAAAATACAGTAAGTTTAGAATAGTACCCTGTTATATACTTACTAGAGTGAGATAACAGCTCTCTCTCTCTCTCTCTCTCTCTCTCTCTCTCTCTCTCTCACAAGGTAAAAGGAACGGAGTGTTACAGAATGAACGAAAATATTCAGAAAGCACTGCTGTTCAGCACTTTCCTTATATTGACCGCAGGGAGATATCTAGGTTATGAAAGCTAAAGAAGGGTCTACTATTTTAATGTATATTAAATGCGCGTGCATACAGGTCAGAGCTGGTATACTTTAATGTGAACTGGACGGCTTAAACCAAATATGAGGACATAAAGCTATTCAACTTTATTAATCCTATCCTCACTAAACGCGTACTGTCTGATTTCAATCGCACATACAAAGCACATGGAACTTAACCAGCTGGTACTGCCAACTACATGTTGAGTCTGTTGATGCTCTTTTTATAGCACGAACTCCACCAATAACGATTGATAAAATCTGTCATGGAACCCTATGCTATTACCTTCACTGACAGAACATTTCGACTAATATTTTCGTTTTAATTAAGATGCAATTAAAACGTACATCATTCCACCGCTTTATATTATACGATGAAACGATAGGAGCGAAAGAATGGAGTTTTATCGGTAACAAGATATTCTTACCCTCCTGTTTGGCATACTTCTTAGATATAAATGGAAATATAAAATTCATTCTCCACATTGTGCCCCGAATTAAATATTTACTCACTCTTTCTTCAAGCTCTATTTTGTCTTCCACTGCCAATATACAGTCCCCACAATAAAACAGTCACTGTGCCAAATATCAGTAGTCTGACAAATGCACGCGACTTAACACACGAGCAGAATGTGATCTGGTGACAAACAAACACATGGGCTTTGTAATCCGCTGTAATTTACGGCTGAATAGTAAAAGTCGACAACTTAATACCACAGCTTTTAAGATCCAAAGGACTGTCTACGTCATTAGATGATGCTACTATTCAAATGATCCCGTCGCCACTAACACGTCACAGGATGAGTTTCGTGCTTAGTTCAACTTGCCTCCGAGAAGGGCTGTGCTAGTTGATTATCCAAACTGTAGCGTAATATTTCAATACGATCCTCCTAAAATATATTTTCCCCCTATGTTCTCCAAAGCAGCTTGATGCTCTACTGGATGGTAGGGGTTCAAGGTGATAATTATTCTCTGTTGAGAAAAATGTCGCAACTTTTCCTTACCTCGCCTTTCGAATTTTGATTTTAGAATGGAGTTGTTGTACAGTGCCACGAACAGCCTGGAAATTTCTACACGGTAAGCCTTTGTTCACGTTCATCCCGCTAATACAAGTAATTGCATAACTAAGAATTTAACTGAAGTAGGCAAACATACGAACTGAGTAATTTCCTATATAAAATTGTCTAAATTTCGAGAAAACTACCGCTGTATCTCAGTTTAAAATGTATCGTTGCTCCCATCACATGTTTTATTCATAAATAGCATTTTTGTATCGACAAAGATACCGTTTAGAACAAATAATACCCTACTACTTTCCGATCTTCTATAGACGCGAAAAAACGATTTGTCGCATTTCTGCTATCTGCTGTTAGCAGATTAAATGTATTTATCTGCATTGGATTATGTACTAACTTAGTGTGACGTAAGAGTTGCTAAACGTATTTTTTTTAAAACTCTAATACTATATTGAAACCTTTTTTTTTTTTTTTGGTGTGTGTGAGATAGTGTAGATGCCAATCTCCCTCGCCCCTCCCATCTCTTCTTAACTGTGAAAATATCGTACCAAAGGCTGGAAAGTTGCTGACTTAAGAAGTATCTTCGAAATTGCTAAACGTGCCCACACTTGATCTTGATCATTACAATACCATTAAAGTTCACGTACACACTGTTTGACTTCATTTTGGATAACTATTTGTAGAATAATTTGCAGTTTCCAAGATTAGTGAATGTGTTGGTGTTGTGGAGGGTTATTTTCGAGCGTGAAACGTGATCTTATCACTACCATCCTTCAGACTAGAAATATAAAACAGAGAGAGAGGGGAGAACCTGGATTTAACTTTTGTGTATTAATTACTTAAAAATGCACCCGTTATTAATTCTGTGTACACGACTGGTACAATTTCAGTGATCAAAACACTTTTCTGTCATTTTTCTCCCCAGGCCACCATGGGAAACGTTATACGCACTCAGGGAAGGCCGCAAGTACGTAAAGATGACGTTCAAAGGAAAGGTGTACAACTTCCTGGAAAGACCCCGAGGGTGGAAATGTCTGGCATACCATTGTTCGGTGTAAGTATAGCCTTCATTCAGCTCACGTCTATAAATGATTTAAATGAAGTTCAGCACTTCCTTAAAACAATAGCCTGTTGCTATGCTTAGGGTCAATGGACCAAAAGGGTGTATTACCTCTTATCAAGGTATTGAGTTTTAGTTAACTGGCATTACCATAAAAAAAAAAAAAAAAACAACAACTGATAACACTGGTCAACACGCAAAGTGGTACGAAAATGAAAATACCCAATCTTGATTTAATTTTATGTTGTTGAGCACGAAATCACATTAAAATTTGTCGATTGGATTTTGTTTTCGAATTACAGTTGATCTCATATTAGCGAGTTACTCTACATTATCAACTACGGCTCTCGGCTAAACGCATGGCAACACCGCAATTTCAGTACCACACGATCTGCATCACGTGATAAGTTGTCGCTTCAAATGCGTCTTCAACTCTGTTGCAATAATCCTCGAATATAGCTAGGTACTGGCTGATTTGTTCTCTGTGAGATTCCTACTTTTTTGCGCAATATGTGTGTCCTGTAAGATTAATATGCCCCGTATTACGTGAATAGTCCGGTTAACTTCTGTTACGTATGTGGAGAAGTCACATTAGCTTCAAGAAAGAGTCCCTTAACTCGAGCCATAAAAAAGGCCTATTTTTTGTACTTTGGTTGTAAAGTAAGCGACCAGGACAAGAGCTGGGCTCCACACCTATGCTGCACTACCTGTTCATCAAAACTCAACGCGTGGGTGAATCGAAAGGGACGTTTTATGCCTTTCGCAGTGCCCGTGATACGCAGGGAGCCAACAAATTACGTCAGACTGTTACTCCTGTATGGTGCCTCCTATTAGAAAAGAGATGACAATGAAGAAAAGGTGGACAGTAACGTACCCAAATATACAGTCTGCAATTCGTCCTGTGCCTCACGGTGAAGTACTGCCTACTACTGAACCACCCGACCGTTTCTCTGCATGAAGAAGTTTTTCTGGTGAAAATGAAGACACTGATGAACATTAACTTGATACACACGAAGTATGGGCAGTCTATGTCAAGGAATCCACCATTTTGTCCAAATCTTTATCCTTCTGAACCACATAGGATCACAGAAAGTTCGAGATCCCTGATGAGTTAAACGACCTCATCAGGGATCTCGAACTGTCGAAGAAAAAGGCAAAGTTTTTGGCTTCAAAACTACAACAGCGGAATATTCTGTGAAAGTGACAACATTTCATATTCGAAATAAAGACTATGATAAATTCTATCAAACAGAGGGTCGAACTCACTGTTTGTAAGGATGTTGGTGGTCTAATGGCAGCAATGAACATGAGGCACGTTCGCGAAGAATGACGACTATTTATACACGTTTCTAAGGTTAGCCTTAAGGCTGTATTATTACACAATGGAAATATTGCTGCCTTCAATACCTCTTGTATATGCCGTCCACAAAAAAAAAGAAACATACGCAAACATGGAGAATATCCTCTTAGGTGTACACTATCAGAAATATGAGTGGCAGACATGTGGTAATTTAACGTTAATCGCCATTTTATTGGGACTACAAAAGGGTTACACTAAGTATGGTTGCTTTCTCTGCAAGTGGGATAGTCGTGCCAAGCATCCTAGTGGTCAGGCGCGCGGGTGCATAAGTACACGTGCCTTGAGCGACCGGAGTTCAAGCCCGTGACTGCTGAATACGGTGCTGTTTCTTGTATTCTGTCTATCTTGTGAACTCCTCTGACCGTTTGGTCATACCGGAGTATAAACAGAAAATTTATTTATTTATTAAATGCACTACGAGAAGAGGAGTTGACCTCAAAGAAAATCATTAACAGCTGGAATGAAGAACGTAGCATTTGAATCTCTGGTAGATCCAAATAAAGTTTTGCTTCCACTATTTCACATCAAACTGGGGCTCAAATTTTCGTGAAGGTTTTGGAAGTGAACGGTCCTGCATTCACATACTTGCAAGAGAAATTCCAAAGACTTAATACAGAGAAGATTAAGACAGGCGTTTTCATTGGTACACAAATAAGGCAACTTTTCAAAGACGAACAATTCGAATGTGCCCTTAGTGATAGCGAGAAATCAGCGTGGAAAGCCTTTCGAATTGTTTCGATTGCTTTTATAGGAAATGTTAAAACCGGTAATTGCAGGCAGCTTGTGAAAAATCTCATTACTTCTTACGAATGGCCCCTACAATGAAAAGCTTTTCGGGCTGGGTCTCACCGACGATCCCAGCTGTACATGCGGGGAGAGCGAAAGCTGGAGCCACATAGCTTATGAATGTCCACAATATGAGGACCTCAGAGGGATTCTCATATCAAGAATCAGATACCTTCCGAAGGGATTGGAGTCCCACTTCCTGGACTCAGAGGAAGAATACAGGGCGCTCTCCCTCTTTGCGCAGGATCTATTTGCTAGGAGGAAAATGCTAATTGCAATCTACAGCAATCAACACAGAGACTGACAAGAAACGCTACCAGATGAAACAGAAAATCGAAATTCGCGGGATACCAGACTCGACCAAATGGATAGCTGATAATTGGAAGAGACGTTAGGACAGGGATTACTCCCATGAGTGACATTGAAAACAGAGAAGAGACAAAAAGCAGCATAACTGCCAACAGACTGATGGCGACCTGAAGAGGGCAGTCTAGTCCCCTTCACCTTTTATTCCCACATCCTTGGGGAGGGGCGACCTTCGCTCCCTCCCCTTCTCGCCACCCTACATCTTCTACTCTGGTGGGGCATGGGCATGCCTCACTGAAAACTGGGGCTACCTACTCTATTGGTCCCATATTTCTATCTCTCACCCCCCAGTCTTCTGTCTCCTCCCCACTTCTATCTTTATGCCAACGAAAGCCCCACACAACAAAAATTAACGTGCCAAAAATCCTTGAGCCCAAATTCGGCATAACAACCCTAGTGATCATACCCCCACGCCAACTCATATGTGTATGTATACATGTGTATGAAATTGTACATGTGTGTGCATCGTCACTAACCTAATGGATTTTTTTTTTATTTATTTTTTTTATTTTTTTATTTATTTATTTTTTTTTTTTTAGGTCCTAGCCGGTGAAATCTCAGGAAAGTAAGCGGCAGGACCTGCCAGAGTAAAACTGAGTCTACTGGGTTCCTGGTCTGCCTCCACGGAGCGTAAGTGGGGCAACGTTGGGCCTCAGCAGGGGTCTAGCGGCTAAATGACCAGATGAACAACGGTACACGACACTACACATGAACAAGTCCCTCACACTTTTAAATCTCTGGCATTTCCCAGTGAACTGGTTCACCCACAATGAAAGCAACGCGGAGATGGGGGAAACCCCTGGTGCCGTTAGACACTGAAAACACTTACTTCTTACGAAAAACTAAAGGTGCGAGTACACTTCTTGCACTCACACCTGAATTTCTTTCCGTAAAATAGTGACGAACATGGTGAGCGCTCTTCCATCAAGACATCGCAGCGATGGAACAAAGATACAAAAGCAAAAAGGAATGCCACCATGTTAGCCGATTACTGATATAAGCGAAAGGCGAAAAGGTCCCGTGTTTGATACAGGTATAAAAATAAATATAAAAAACTACTTTTTTCGAAAACAAGAACCAAACTACCATTTTACGCACTGTTTCCCTGTTTGGCACCCAAAATCTATAAAGTAAACTTACTTTCATGCCCGTAACAAGATATGACCCAAAACTTTGTTCAGCGTAATCTCTCTCTCTCTCCCTCCCTCCCACCCGCCCTAATGGAAAAGCTTTAAAATAACCTCTAGAGAACAAAAACCAGTATGTAATTGTTCTTTGTCTCGCAGCGGTGAGGGGTTTCGACATCACAAGATAATTCTAAAATCATTGAATTCAGCTTTTCTATTTGGCTTTTAGTTTGCTTCACATAGTTAATATGCACTGAGCTGGCAAGTGACTTGAACACTGTTGTTGTTTGCTTTATGTAACGTTTAGTTTTATTTTCAGGCTTCTCGTGGTCCTTGCATGCCTCACTCTCAGTGTCCTATCCACTGTAGATGAATTCAGCGCCCTATCTGCCGAGATTCTGTTTTACATGGTAGGTAACAATATATTTGTACTCTCTTCATTTCATATCCTCTGCTTTCTAAGTAGAGTCTAAGTTCTATCTACTGAGAAAAATAGCAAATCTAAACAGATCAGTACTCCAGAAAGATAACGTTAAAAACAAACTTCAGTCATTCAGGGCGAATTGCCACTTTATAAAGTAACTCTAAATTAAATTTCGCTTTATGCTTGTAATTTTTTTTTATTTAGATCATATATCGAAGGTTTAGTGTCAAACAACGTTAACTACAAAATTGCATTTAGATTTTGAGACAACTTTAGTTTTATTTTATACAAATAATAATGCATATCATGTCATAGAACTGTATCTCTCTAGTACTTTACAAGTTAGCTTGGGCTATAAGCACATTTCCGGTAAACCAAGAAAATGGCAAATGACTTTTTCTTGGTTAATTACAAAAACGTTTACTACAAAATGATTTTGTAGTTAACGTTGTTTGACAATAAATCCTCAATATTGACAAACGAATAGCTAAATAACAAACCCAATATTCAAGTTTACTTCTTGAAATGCAAATGTCTTCTATTAGAGGAGTTGCGAGAGTTTAATTCACAATGGCAGATTAGCGAACGATTTGCTGAACATGCATTTGAAAATACATGTCCAGCGACAGCTGTGAGTCATCGGTTCCGAATGAGATTTGCTAAATAGTCTCCTAGCAGAATGGCCATAGTTTGGAGAAACACGCAGTTACCAAACACTAGTGCAATAATTCCCGCAATCCCAGCCAAGGTTAAAAACCTGCGCAAAGAACCTTGTGAAAGCAGTGAATGAAACCGTGGCTCGTAATCCCATAATTTCAATCTAGTTAGCTTGAGCTACAGCTTCCTAGAAGCATAGTCTCCAAGTTGCTAAAGAAGAGGCTTAAAGTGAAACTGTATAACGTTCAACAAACATTCATTCTTTCTTTCTTCGTCACGCACATGGATGACAGAGAAATGTGACTTTTGTGAAGAGATATTATTCTGTATGGATGAAAACTTCCTCGGTACATTCGTGATGAAGCAACGTTTCACTTAAGTGGGAACGTGACAAAAATTCCATACCTAGACATGCTAGACCTGTTCCTGAAACCCCAGCTGCAGCAAGACACTGACCTAGCAGACATTTTCTTCTAACAGAATGGCTTTCCACCACATTATCGCCAATGCGTAACGTCTTTTCTAGATGACACAGTCCCCAATAAGTAGGTTGGCCGCAGTGATCATGTGGTGGGTGCCAATGTCGCCCTACCATTCACCTCTTGATTTTCAATTCCGGGGCTACATCAAAAACAAGTTTTATGTTGTACCTCTGCCACAGTGTAGCATTTCCTTAGAGAAAATTATAGACAAATTTCGTCATGCAGTTACAAGCGTGGATCAATATATGCTGCACAGAGTGTGAATGAAATTACTCATACTTTCAGATAGGACATGTGCTATCACCTATGGGAACTACATTGAACAGTTATGAACGTTGAGCCAATATTGTACAGCAACTTGTTTGCCAATGTAGGACCTGAATAAAAAGTTAAGCATTTCAAAATGAACTTCAATATTGACACCCTGTATTTATTTGAAAAGAATTATAAAATAAATTTTTCGTTTATACTCTTGGATGGCTACATAGAGTCAGAGGAATTTACAAGATATAGAACATAAGACTATTACCATATTTTGTGATGCACTTAGGTGGATTCGAACACGTGGCTGAACTTTCTTCCTAAGAACTACTTTGCCTAATCTCCTAAAGTTGTTCTTATATGGGCTGCTACTTATTATTATTTTTTTATGTTTGGATTTCTTAATAGCTACTATTAAGAAATAGTATTTACTAAATCACTGATACAAAAGAAAGCATAACTGCATGATTCAGAGATCATTGCTCAAACGCATCCTTCCTGCACATTCGCTATTTGCTACGTCCAAGTACCACTGGGACGAAGCGTAAACGTTCTCCGCTGTCATTCGCGTTTAAGCACACAAAAAAAAAAAAAATTATAATAAAGACATTATTTATTATTAATACATTGGTCACCATGCCAATATATTAATTACAAATAGTTTTTCTACACCTCTTATTTGGATGAGGGCCACCGATCCGAAATATTCTCCAGATGAGTGCTGAAAATATATACACAATGTTAACTTTTATTACAGTAATACCAAAATCCCATTATTCCTCTTTACAGAATTTTCTTTACTACACCAAACTCAACACCACCATAGAAACCTGTGATTCGATGACTCCGAAGTAGCACTCAAGCCGAGACATCTCCATAACGTCTCTACTTTCGCCAATTCGATTGCTGGACCTTTTTCCCTCAGAAATTCAGCGCATTGTCGTGATTCAACTTCGCGCCCTACCCATTTGTCACATCAGGCCACAATTCACAACTTTCAGCAACATATTCCCCTGAAACTTTCAAAATATGAAAGTAAAATGTCTATAAAAACATTTACTTTCATATAAGAGTTCTGAGCGGAAATTTTTTTTTTTTAATTAAAGAAAATACGGACATTGTCTCGTATTCTGATTTACTCGTCTTTCCCCCCTCTTCTTGGACAACTGCGTTTCACTGTTCTGTTCCCATCTTTTTGTCTCTAAAGAGTGTCAAGCCACTCTGTGCGATTTTCAAACATGTTCTTCCTTCAAAGCGATGGTTCTTGCAGTTTTTCTTTTGGTTTTCATTAAAATGTCAATTTCTGCCATATGACCTGTAAGAAACTTCCAAAAAGGAAAGCCACATTTCTTTTTTTTTTTTTTTTCCTTCTTTCTTTTATTGACACACTAACGCCCTCCCTACACTACATCGAGTTCAAACTTTCGATTAAAACGTGCGCATGACCTGAAGCAATTAAGCGACTTTGTTGGTCAGTCAAGAACTTGAACAGCATAATAAATAAATTTTCGATAATCGATATATGTTAAATATCGACATATTGGTTGCGATATATCGATTATCATATGATTGATATATCGATTTTATTTTTATTATTTTTTTTCCGTCCCTGCTTCCAGTGGCAGTTAACATCTTCAGCACAGCAGGATTAGATCCCTGAAGTTTCTAAAGGATCACCAATCCTTTTAAGGCTTGGTGATTAAAATCTCACTGCCAGTGTAAAAAAAACGGACCTTCACCATGATTATCACTTTCTATAGGGATAACTAAGGAGGGGATTTTATCACCACCCCTTTGAGATCTGGCGATAAAAGCTCACTTTTATTGCCAAGGGCCTCACCTTGGCAACCCCTTTGAAGGCCTCAGGAGTAGGATGAAACCGCAGGGATCTAACCCTGTCGTGCTAAAGATGTCAACTGGAGCTGGTTGATGTAGATCATATGATAATGAAACGTGTAGATCAAGCAGCAAGAAACCCTATAGACAATGACCACATTCCGATTCCCTTCATTGATTATAAACCGATCATACAATGACTATGTAATGAACAATAAGCTCAACTGTGGAGCACCCAAACTCGTAATGGAAATCCAGCTCCGACAGAATATGCACGAAGAAGTTGTAGTGGTGAGAACAAGAATTGGCCACGCTCATTTAACACGTATCGTCTTATTGCTCGGGGATGATTCACTACACTGTTTACATTGCCATTCTCCACTTACTATAAAACATATCCTTCTGGAATGTGTCATCATCATATCATACTTCTAGAATCCCTTCCTTCCAATCCCTTGCTAACCTACCAGAACAACTAAGTATAAACCACATCAGATGACGCCAATTTAAACGAGCTGTTCCCTTATCTAAAAGCAATCAATTTGTATAATTACTAAATGCTTTTCTTTACCATGCGGATCACCATTTCAATGTTGGAAGCGCAATTTCGCTGTAGTAGCCCTTGAGCCATTAAACCTCCACTCCAACAATAACACATCATTCAAGTTAAACAGTTAGGTACCGATCGCTCCCCATCACTCACTTAACTTCAAATACAAGCGATCCGCTCTCCTGTCGAGTCAACGTTTAGCCAAACTTAACAATTTCTTCTGAAATGACACACCAAGCAATGCGTCAAAACTCCTTTGCAGTGAGAATGTTTTGTGTAAATATGTCAGCTAATGAAGTGGGCGGGACATGTCCTAATGTCAAGGCTGGCATATAACTGTTATTTTGCGTGTAGGTAACGAAGTAGGACACGGCACTAGTGGCAGATGGAAATAAAAACACCAAATCAGTGCTGTACTCAATATAAAATCATGCATTTCCTTCGTCGTAGCGATGCGTATACTAAGTCAGTTAAGGCCGTGTTCAATGACAACTTCTAGGAATTAATAACAATCGTGTCAAGGAAAACGGAAATTCATAACTGGAATTTTTTATGCGTGAACAGCCTATTGAAAAATAGACTAGGAAAGCAACCGGAGGGTAAAAAATCATGCATGCAAACAAATCATCTGCGATTGGAATATTCTGAAACCGCGAGCACCGGTTTTAGTATAATGTTTTTCGTTGAAGTTTAATATTTACTGTTTTCTTAGACACGCTGTGAACAGTGGCAAACACTTTCCCTGTACTTATTGTTTATACTGCCATGGCATTTTTATTGTAGACACTTAAGACCACATCCTCAAAACGGTCGAATCACAGTAGCAGTAGTTTATTTATTACGGTTCTTTTCGTTCCATGTAAAATTGCTGTTTTTATCAATTGATCAGCGTAGGCGAGGAACAGGTGGGAACTGGCTGCCCTTCTGAAAATATTTTGGTTTAATTTACGAATACGGAAAACAAAGCAGCCACATTCTATTCCACAGAGAGACAATGCTTACGGTAACACTCGTATAACACGGTAGTTAGGTTCCTATAAAAAATCTCGTGTAGTGCGAAAACGTGTTATACGGGACTGGGAACCAATACAAAACCGGGGTTACGTTCCAAAAGCTAACAAAAATACATCATTTTTTTTTTTTATAACTATCGGAAACTTTTAATTTTTATTAAAACTAGTAATAACTGAATAAACGTCTTACAAACTTGATACATAATATGTCAGTTAATGTACGTTCATTTAATTTTCTTTCTCTTCATTGCTGCTAAGCACAATCAAACGAGAACGTTTTCTCTGTTGCAGAATATCTTCACCTTCTGAGCTTTCTTCTGCAACATCTATTTCATGTATCTTCTGCTCTCTTTAAAATATGAGTATTCTGGGATTGTTTGCTTTTGATTGATAGATCTTTGTAAATTCCATGGTATGGAGTTAAGCATTTTTGAAGCTCCCTTTTGAACTTGGTGTTCCTTCTAGTCGAAGGATCTGCATTAAAAATCATAAGATTCTAATTGCTCGGCTAAGTTTATGCCTTGCCGTATGCTTTTTAGTGTAAAATTTGGAACTTCAGAATTTTCATTTGCGCTATCATCCTCTGAATTGATTTGGTTTACCTCCTATGCCATTTCCACCAAATCAGCTTGTCAGCCTCTTTTTCTACTAGTAATTCGTGAACTTCAGTAGTCATATCATCAAAACCTTCCCCTCCTGCCGACTTAGCAAGTTCTACAGTCGCACCGATTCTGTTTTCTGCCGGTTGGACCATATTTCCTAAATGAACTCACTCTGGCCATACATTTTCCAACACGCACGTTTTGACGGTTTTACTCCTTTGAGCGATAAAGCTATTATTCCGATACAGTCCACAATTGAAAAATGTTTCAATGCCTCCATCACTTCAATAGATTCGGAATCAATATTTTTCCAAAATCCATTGTAAAGATTTTCTGATGTAAGGAGTTTTAAAGGTAGATATAATGGCTGAATTAAAGAAGTTGTTTTAGGTAGTAGGAATATTGATATTAGGAATATCAACATTTTTGGATAACTTAAATCTTTTGGATGACCTGGCGCGTTATCCAATAGTAATAAAACTTCGCAATCCAGATTTTTCCGGTTTAAATAGTTTTCCACAGCTGGAAGTAAACAATTTAGAATCCATTCTTTAAATAAATCGGCAGTTACCCAAATTACGCCTAATTTCTTTAGCCATAATTTAGGGCTGGAAATTAATTCACAACAAAGAAATTATTCCAATACGCTTCTTAAGAACAAAGTTTAGTAATACATACCTATAAAATTTATAAACGATCAAATAAAAACCAAAATAACCTTACAAAAACTTTAAAAGTTACGAACTGCATGCTTCGGGAACGCTTTCCATAGGTTCGCTACCCCTGGCCACTATATACTTTTGTAGCTTATGCTTTAACTTTTATAGCTTACGACTTACTTTTTTGTTACGGCATAAGCAATGCATTCACAATACACAAATACATTAAAAGGAATATATCAAAAGCCTTACTAAAACATCGAGCCAAAAAAGTGCTGAAGTTCAAAAATACCGAGACTGAAATTGAAGTCACAAATTTTATGGTCTCAAACAAGCACAAGTTCAATAGAACAGACGTAACACCGGGATTTCCGAATATATATATTTATATATATATATATATTTATTTATTTTATTTTTTATTTTTTTGCATAACGACTAGCGAGTTAACAGTGGCGATTCACAAATAAATCGGTAAACTACTGAGTGCCAGGCACTCAGGATGAAGGGTCCGTAGTCATGAATGGTCGTTAGTGTAGTATCTCAAATAGAGAACTTTATGAAAACGTTTCTAGTACTCCGGCTTGACCTAAAACTGAGGAACTAACGAAAATGTTGTCTATTTGAGTCTTTCCAGTTGTGAATGACAAGAGTGGGAGAAGCGACTGGCAGGTGAGGGCCGTGCAACATTTCGCGCAGGTGCCTCCCCACCACCGCCGCTTCAACACTGGCTCTCTGAGTACCTCCTTGCCGGGACAACTCCAGCTTTTAAAATTGTTAAAAAATATTTCTCGTCGCAAAATTTATAAATGGTCTTTATAGAATTATTAACTAACTATTTGGCAACCTTTTTGTCACCAAAAGGAGAGTTACTTAGTGCAACGAAGTGCGCTATCGAAGTGCAGAAAATTTTTTTTTTAATTTTAACACAAAAAGTAAATGATAGATTTCCCTTTTATAAGCATCGAATAACGCATAGCTAATTTCTTTATTAACAAAACAACAAGCGGCCCCTAGCCAGAAACTGGCAAATCCGCTATGTATGTATATATGTATATATATATATATATATATGTATATATATATATATATATATATATATATATATATATATATGTATATATATATATATATATATGTGTATATATATATATATATATATGTGTATATATATATATTAATAGTTATATTAGTGATAAAGGGAAGCAAAGCAAGAAAGTTAAAAGACAATAACTAATATTTATGGGTTAATGCAGTTGCAAGCAATCATGCAATACACCCACAATGTCTATAGAATATCATTAGAAAAAGTAAATCAATCCAATAATAAGAATACCATCAAGGACTTAAGAAAACGCAAAAAAAAAAAAAAAAAAAAAATTATTATTATCGCTTTTTACCGACAATCTAGATGACTTCAACTGGGGCCAACCACCCAGAATGAAGGCAAAAAACGACAAGAAGTTCTCTGTTTCTGTGATGATCAATATATGCTAAGTAATTTAAATCTAAACCAAATATAAACCAGTATAGGCCGAACATAAATCGAATATAAATAAATCGAATGAAGATAATTAATTAAGAAGAATTTTGAAATATTAGAATCAAAGGTAAGAAATATAAGTAAAATATAAATGTAAGCATATATTAATCATCGTTGACCCGACAGAGAACGTAATTTAAGGATTAAAACAAGATTAAATATATAATACATACTACATTTGACCGTATCTAGGACATAATGTAATAGTCGTCAAAATAATATGTGGTGCCCCCTATGTGATGGATACGGTAAAAATAAATAATTAAATTAAATTAACGCAAAGAGAAACATGCAGATAGTAAGAAGAAAAACTAAAGGAGTAGGAAAAATAGAACCTGAACTCCACAAAGGCGAAAAATAGTGGTATAGATAAGAAATAGTTTCTCCTACGTCCTCGGAGATGTAAATAGGATACACTTTGCATTCTTGGTGTCTTACGGCGTAGAAAACTTGTACCCACCGGCTTGCAAATTACAGTGTATCATTTTTTTTTTTTTTTTTTTTTTTTTAATACATATAGTTAATTTCATTTAAATTTACTTAAATTCACGCTGAGATAACATGCAAATTCAGCTCAGGGTCCTACTATAGGAACGGGTTTGCGATCCCGGGCATACCCGAGCCACAACTTATATCTTGTAATGCCTTTAAGCTGTCCTACACTCTTTATTTTTATTTCTCCGAAATTATTAGGGCAATCCGAGGACGTAGGAGAAACTATTTCTTATCTATACCACTATTTTTCGCCTTTGTGGAGTTCAGGTTCTATTTTTCCTACTCCTTTAGTTTTTCTTCTTACTATCTGCATGTTTCTCTTTGCGTTAATTTAATTTAATTATTTATTTTTACCGTATCCATCACATAGGGGGCACCACATATTATTTTGACGACTATTACATTATGTCCTAGATACGGTCAAATGTAGTATGTATTATATATTTAATCTTGTTTTAATCCTTAAATTACGTTCTCTGTCGGGTCAACGATGATTAATATATGCTTACATTTATATTTTACTTATATTTCTTACCTTTGATTCTAATATTTCAAAATTCTTCTTAATTAATTATCTTCATTCGATTTATTTATATTCGATTTATGTTCGGCCTATACTGGTTTATATTTGGTTTAGATTTAAATTACTTAGCATATATTGATCATCACAGAAACAGAGAACTTCTTGTCGTTTTTTGCCTTCATTCTGGGTGGTTGGCCCCAGTTGAAGTCATCTAGATTGTCGGTAAAAAGCGATAATAATAATTTTTTTTTTTTTTTTTTTTTTTTTTTTTGCGTTTTCTTAAGTCCTTGATGGTATTCTTATTATTGGATTGATTTACTTTTTCTAATGATATTCTATATATATATATATATATATATATATATATATATGATACACACAATGATATATACATATAATCGTGTTAATTACAATGTTATAGGTGTAATGAACATGAAACATGTTCACACAGCAAATCACATCACGCAACTAATCAGAAGTATTAATTGTGGTACAAGAACCAGAAGACAGCAGTCTTTTTCTGTCCTAGGAAGAACGAAAACCGCACCCACTGGAGGTAGTGCTATACCAATGGGTGTTTAGCTAATTCTGTGTCCACAGCTGCCCAAACTGGGGTACCAGCTTAAACAACAACAAAAAAAAAAAAAAAAAAAAAAAGATGGCAGGCGATATCAGTTTTAAGAAATATCGGTAGACATTGCAGGTGTTGGGTTGGTTCCTTGTTGTTGTTGATAAACTTGAAAAGAGTTCCTTTCTTTTGCTGAAAACAGCAGAGCAGAACTGTTGTAGAGCTGAGAACAATTGAGAATTTTCAGTCAGCGCCACTTCATTTCCTTCAGAGAAGTTGCTGACAGCAGCTTGTAGTGTAGATCTGTCATCGTGGTACAGGCTGCAGCGATACAGAATGTGCGTCCAGGTTTCCTCAGCAACACACAAGCAGAGATTGGTGTCAGACAAGCCAAATTGAAATAGTTTGGAGTTAACGGAACCGTGCCCAGTAAGTATATACGATGTCGTTAGGCTGGGAGAAAACCATTGGCGGACGTTCTTGTTGAGAGGGAAGGTAACTGCAGGAACAAAGAGCGGGTGACTTGACCAGTAGTACTGGAATCCCATCGTGATTGCCACACACTGATAAGTTCATTCCAGATTCTCCGTTTCTCGTCTTTGATGTTAGCAGTTAAGTTGCATGAGATGCCGAGAATCTCGCCGGGAACTCCCTGCTTTAGACGATAGCATAGTCCTTTGAAAATGACATGCAGGTCTAGTGGTAAGACTCCAGAAAGGACCTGCAGAGCAGCAGAGGAGGACACTGTCCTGCAGGCCCGGAGCATGGCAAGCAGCATAATCCGTTGAATGGAGATGAGCTTGGAACGGAGTTTAACATTGACGGCTCTACGAAACCAGACTCCCGAAGCATATGTTGTTATTGGTACGAATACTGTTGTATAATATAATAGGAGAGTCTTCCTATTTAGTCCCCAGTCCGATTTGGAAATTCGGATAACTGCTGCAGTGAACTTCTTAATCTTCGAGGCGAGGTGATTAATATGAGAGGAGAAGGTTAACCTGTCATCTAAAATTACGCCAAGATGTTTTAATTCAGGAACAAAAGGGATTTGCTTTCCGTCTATCTTTATATTTGGAGGTCTTCTGTAATCTAACTTGCCCTTGAAAACCATCAGCTTTGTTTTTGTGGCAGATATTCGCAGTTTATGTCTACTTGACCACTTGATTAGCTCAGAAAGTGTTATATTGGCTGATTGTTCTAGTTGAAGACACGATCGACCTGGAATTAGAAGAACCAAATCATCGGCGTAGGCGAAGGCAGAGATATTGTCAGGTTTTTGCGTGAGCCAGCTGTCCAAAACTATGTTCCAGAAGAGGGGTCCCAGAACTTATCCCTGGGGTCATCCTCTTGAGACGGTCCTTGAGAGAGACTGCTGTTTCGAGATTACTTGGATGAAGTCTATTTAGGAAGTAGCTTCTAATAACTTGGAACAGTTGCTGAGAGCACTTAGTTTTGGTAAGACGATTGAGAGCGCTCTCCCACCAGAGGGAATCGAAAGCTCCCTCGAAGTCAATGAATATGGCCATTTCATATTTAGCCCTCGAAGCTGATATGTGGTTAACTAAAGAGACCAAGGCGTCTTCACAGGATTTTCCCTTCTTGAAGCTAAATTGGGATGGAGACATTAAGTTTTGACCTTCAATTAAATCTGCTACTCTGGGTGCTAAAAAATTTTCAAATAGTTTTCCAAGGTTTGCCAAAAGAGAGATGGGTCTGTATGCTTTGGGATCTGATTTATTTTTGTCCGGCTTGTGAATAATTTTGATCAGAGCTACCTCCCAAAGATTAGGAAATATCCCCTCAATAAGACATTTGTTGTACATAGAAGTATTTCTGGAAAGATTTCGGCAAATTTGATAATTACAGCATTTTCCACAAGATCTAAACCCGGACATTTATGGATATTTATTTTGCTTAGGGCCAGCTTTAGCTTGGGAAGAGTGAAGAGATCCGTTTCATATGAGGAGTGGTAGGTTGAGTTGCTGTTCCTGATAGATATTTGTTCTGGAGTTTCTGTGGTGAGATCGTCCAGGGAAGCAAGCGATCCAGGATGGCGTTAACTGAGTCATTCCAGTTAGTGGTTTCTGTGTTTTTGTTCACTGCAGTGTTGTACACTTCATGAGAGTGATACATGTTTTTGCTAATTTTATGTAATAGACCCCAGGGATCAGAATTTCCTGTGGAGTGAACTAAGTGTTGCCAGGAGGCAAGTTTTTGTTTTGCAATTGTATTTATGTATTCGTTCCGCTGGCCTTTATAGATATTTTTTAGTCTGGTGACTTATGGTTCAGGCCAGTACCTTCTCCGTCGCAAGTCTCTGCGTGCGTTGTGTACTTTTTTGCGCAGAGTGGAAAGTTCATCTGTCCACCATGGAACTGTAGTATGCTTGCTAATTTTCTTCTTAGCGGAGCGTTCTGTAGCACGAAGTAAGGCAGCCTGTACATAGAATGCATATTCTGAGGCATTGAACTGGTTCAGAGACCGGCGAGTGTCAACGTTAAAATCCTGGTGAATTGAAGACATAAATAAAGGCCTTTTGACAGAAAATCTTCTAAGAACTTTTGGAGGAGGAGAAGGAGGGGGACCTGTAGTATTTGGAAGGAGAGATACCTTAAAAGTGATTGCTCGGTGGTCACTGTTTGTGCAGTCAGTATGTATGGTCCAATTAGAGATCCTCGAGGACATGGCGGACGTTGAAATGGTTAAATCAATGTTTGATTCTCCGTGGACGTTTGAGAAGGTGTTCGGTTGGTTGGGTAAGTTGTGCAGATTTAAATTGTAGGTGAATAAAAATTCCTCGAAAATCCTACTTCTGTTGTCCAAGACACTGCTGAACCATAAGAAAGATTTTGCGTTTGAATCAGTTGTAATTATTAAATATGTGGGATTTAAAATAGCAAACACCTGTTCTAGATATCTTTTTTGTGATAAATTAATATCTGCTGATGGTGGACAATATAGTGACAGTAAGTAGAACGAGAAAGTTGATGTAGAGACTAAAATACAGGTGGAATTTTGATTACACAAGCCAGAGATAACAGTGATATCCAGCTTGCTGTTGAATATGACGATGGCAGATTTAGGATCTGTTGCAGAGGACTGGGTGGTTCTTGTAGTCATGGGATATCCCATAACTTTGGAAGATTGCCCATAAATGTGCTTAGAGACATAAGGTTCCTGAATGCATATAATATCAAATAAATTTTCTGTTGCAATGAGCCTGATCTCATCAGCAACGCATCTAAAGTGTTGTGCATTGATCTGCATGATTGTAAGTTGAAAGAGAGAGTCTGGTTCACTGCCTAGCTATGCAGAGAGAGGCACACTGTCCGTCTTTGGTCTCGAGATCGCTTGTACCGCTGGTTGTTCATTATGATTGCCAAACGATGGCATTACCAAGAGACCTGCGGGCCAGATATCTGTGTTTTAGGTATCTTTCTATATTGGGACTTTTGATCTTAATCCGGAAAGAGGAATAGGATGGATGCCTGGTATGGACCTTTATGGGGGTACCGGGTATGTTGAGCTGCTTCAGAAGGGTTTCAATTTGTTCTACTGTTGTTTGCGGGCATAGTCGACTTATAAAAATGCTGGAGGGCCTTGCCCTCCTTCCTCTACGCTGCACAGTTTTAATACCCAGTGTTTTAGGGTTAGAGCCAATAACTGCATCACGATTCTGAGCTGCTTGGGTGAAGAACATCTTGTCTTGCTTGGAAGTAACGTTACTGTTGATAGGTGCTGATTTCATTCTCCATGCTCTTGGTTCAACTGTCTTCTTGGAGCTACTTTCAAACGGCATGTTGTGACCATCAGTTGTATTTGTTGCATTACTGTTGGTCGGAAGTAATGCTGTTGTATGTTTTGCTGCAGATAGCTCGATTTGGGCTGTTTGGATTTTTTGTAGTTCAGTTCTGAACCTCTGACGGCCGCTTTATTTGGTCTTCTGGTGTTCTGATGCATTATTTCTCCTTGTGCAGCTGGTAACTGGTGTGTAGTCTGGTTTGGTCTGTTTTGCTGAGAGGATCTGTCACCTCTTAATAAGGAATCTGGAGTTTTTCTTTGTGTGATTTTTTTGATAAATTCTAAATAGTCAGAATTCCTTAGCATTTCTTCAAGAGGACTAGAGACCTCAAGAGCAGGTTTATTATTATTAATAATAATCGACACCTTAGGTTGCTGCGGTACAGTCTCACTAGGCGCGGAAGAGACAGGATCTGATGTTTGAGTACCCACTTCTCTTTTGAGTATGGCTTCCTTTTCTTTTGTTGAGCTATTCGGGGTTCTTAGGTATGTTTCAAGAGTATCGGCTTTTCTGTTAATGCCTTCAAGTATCATCTCAAAGCCTTTTGTTTCATGCCCTTCTCTGTGCAATATTAAATCCTCAATTTTCTCGAGACGTTGTACCCAGTTTTCTAATTTTTTCCCATTGGCCGAGATATTTTTTTTTTAAATTATTTATCTCGCTAATACAAGTGGAATGAAATTCTGAATTTTTTCTTTTTATATTTCTGTTTTTGCTACCGGGTTCAAAGATCGCAACAGAATGTGGTTTATGGTCTTCTGTGTGGGTTACTGCTCCGGGCGTCCTCGGTTCAGGTATGCCGTCCGAATCAGGCGGTCCAATAATTGTAATGTTATTTCGCGTATTCTTTGCTTTTCTAAGTGTTTTCTTCATTGTGATTTTCCTGTACGGAAATCTGAAAGTGCCGGTCGGGGAGTTATTCCTAGAAACGCTAGAGCTACATTTAGTTGGCTGAACACCGGAGGCACGTATTGGCCTGTCACTTAGCCTTTTTAATTGTGCACATTCCTTTCGGGGGCAGGTAGAAGATTTAGATTTCTTCATTGTTAGGCCAAATGGAAATTTCCAGACAATTGTTTACAAGCCCTAAGGATACTTGTAGGGTAGATCTATACTTGGACGGAGTAGGAATTTGAATTGGGGGGGAAATTCCTAAGGGAATTGATTGGATTATCCCAACAGCAGGGTCGATACTAGCACTTTTGACCCTGGAAGCCTATTGTTCCTGAATTCTGGCAATCAGCAGTAATATTATCGGCCGTCTAATATTAATTTTAAAATTGAAAATTGCACTGTACCTGTTACTTGTGGAATTAAATGGAAAGGATTGACGTACAGCTTACACTTCCTGGATTCCGTAGATGTCAAATATGGATCAGTTTGGTGAAGCTAATACAAGAACATAGTAACTAAACTGGGAGCACACAAACATGCGACTTGACCGTGGAAAGGCTACGGATGTCTCTTACGTATAGCTAATGTGATTTTTAAATTTTTAGCTCCATTAGCAACAGAAATTGAGGGGGGACACGAAGATTACTCATATTTTCCTGTCTGGCGCCGCCATTTTTAATTTAAAAAAATAAATAAATATTTTAAAATTATATTTTAAACCTACTCGCTGAGCTCTTTCCAACGGTGCATAATAAGCTATAGGTTGTCGACAACATTTTTTTGTCTCCCCCATTTCTCAGACAAATTTTTGTCAACAACGATCAATATGGCGTTATGTTAGCCCACATGATGTACAAACACATGCAAAATTTCAAGTTAATAAGTTGAGTGGTTTCAGAGATACAATACTGTGACAGACAGACGGACGGACAGACAGACAACCGAATGACATTATAAGGGTCCTTCGTTAAACTGCGGATCCTAAAAAGAATGCAAATGTTGAAAAATGACATATCCAACATAATAGCAGGTTTTCCCCCACACAAAAGCTCAAAAATACCGTGTTATGCGGGGTTTTCCTGCAATTCTTTTACCGTGTTAGAGCGAAACCGTGTTATCGGGGGTTGCCTGTAATTTGTAACGCTACACGCACGCAGTAACATCTTTTAAAAGATAATCGCAAATTCTGCAACAAATAAACTTGTCTAATACAATATAAGATATTTAATTTCCATACATTTTGAAGCTGCTGACTCGTTATTCTTTTTTAATTCATCAGAAAGAGTGCCTGGCTCATTACGGAAGAAAATTCTTTAACTGACTGCAATATATTCGTATAGTAAATTAACTGAAATGATACCTTTCGGTTAAATATGTACGAGGTGTGATCAATTGTGGTGAGTTTCGACCTGTGCGCACCTTGTTTTGTGATCTAGTATATTTATCACATTAATCAACCAATTTATCTAAAATCAGTGTGAATTGTTGCGCATTGAATAGACGGTGTTTTATGTATTTTGTTGCATATTAAAACGAATTAATTTACTGAGCAGTGGATTTGCATCAAATTTTGTTTCAAATTATGGAAAAGTGCATCAATACCACTAAATGTTAAAAACAGCTTTCTGAGTTTTTCTTTTTTGATTGTATCAGACAGTTTCTGCCAAAATTTGGAACACCGCTGCTCAGTAAAATCATTCATTTTAATATGCAACAAAATACATAAAACACAGTCTATTCATTTAGATAAATACAATACTGTATACTCCTCCCCTTCCCTGTTTTTTCCCAATTGCAGGGTGGAAAGACCTCATTAAACGACTCCCTCGACGTGGGTACCTGTATGTGGTGAGGGGACCTCCCAGCGACGCTGCTGATCCTCCAGATTATCATAACTGGAATCCAACGCCCACAGCCTAGGTTCCAGGCTAACATCATAGGAATCCGGCGTGTTTGCAGTGCGTTGCGACCGTTGGAAACTCGGAAAGGGGGATTCTGGTAGTGAGGGGTCCAGTTTCAACATCCATTATGGTTATGGATCCTGCTTCGAACAGGTGGTCCTGGATGGCTCGGTCAGATCAATCGGCTACTTGGGTTCACTTGCAAGGGTCAACCGTGTCAATGCCATACCCCTATCCTCATGGTTCAAGGGACAGGATTCAGGATGGCGGCGATGCGGGCATAGTGTCCGGGTAGCCCTGGCGTCCCACTTCGGAGCGCATTTATTGCTTGCCAAGTAAATAAATAAATAAATTTCTGTTTATACTCGAGGACGACCAAACAGTCAGAGAAGTTAGTGGGCGTCCATTTGGGCTCCGTGGCGGGTGGGAAGCCAGGGAGCTGAAAAATTTAAAGTTAACCCCGCTGATGTCACATAAGACAGAAGACAAACGTTATATCATGTACAACACCCTGTTACCTTAAAATATACTCTATAAGTGAGAAAGCTATAGGAAATATGTCACCCTCACTCTTCTTTATCCAGAAGGGTTGGCAGGCTCGTCTATCCTGCCAGCACGTAAAGTAAAACGGCTTCGCTCAAGAGACAAGAAGTGGCAGACATTCAGAACCAGCTCCTATGAGCCAAATCTATCGAGGGAATGCCTATCACAGTTGCATGAACTTTAAGAACGAAATTTATCTGAGTTTGGGATACGAAAGGTGAGCTTGTGAAGGAATATAAAGTCTATTTTTCAAGACTAAATAGGTCTGGTGAGAGCAGGAAATGAATATTGGCTGTAAGCTATAGAGTGAGGAAGAAATTAGAGCGTTTTGGGTATATTTTTATGGACTGCTGTAGTTATAAGCTCAGAAATTACTATATCACTACGATGTGCTATCGATGCCTTCGGTATGGGTATACTGCAGGGCGTTGTTATTCACAAGAACCAAGTTGTTCACACTGTGTGAAAGGCAGACGCTTATGCTGATTGTGCATATAAGAATACTGTCCGACTTGTGCTAATTGCTTGGCTGAAAATCGCTGTTCGATACATTCTGTTCGACGTGTCTTGTGTCCAATTCTGGAGGCTCTGAGTTTGTCAAGGGCAAGCCAAATTATACTTAATCTATTCTGAAATTGAACTCAGCTTAGTATGGATAATCTGGATCTGAACTTAGTTTCTTTTGTTTCTGTCTTTTCCTTTCCTGTTTTGCTGCAAACTAGTTCTTTTCTTCCTCTTTTCTTATCCTGTATACTCTACATCACAATAGTGTTTTCAAGATCAGTATATTGAGTAGTTCGGTACAACATTACCGATCCCTGGCCCGACTCCACGCGCCAGGGAAGGAAACTAGCTTATGCAGCTTGCTGCTGCGAGCTAGGCTAAGTGGCCAATCATACAACACAACCCTACGATGCACCTACATCACTACACTGATTGACCTTATCTGTTCGGCATTTATGCAAATTACACGCGAAGTTGCCATAATTTGGTTGGGACAGCTCACATCAATAAATAAATAAAAATGACGGTATCCCCCCTAAAAAGACACTGATTCATCCTGTGGTGTCATTGCAGAATGGAATCTTCTTGAAGTGTCTGAAGAGAAAATCTGTTCTGAATTAAAACTCCAAAGAGTGACAGCTGCGAAACGAATATTCATGCATAGGGATTAGAAACGTTATCCTGACGTTCAATTCACCAACGTTTCCTAATGAGATTAAGGCTGGCTATATAAGCTGTCCGGTGCGCCCATATTTTCCAAATCCTTTGAGGTGCTTTTTGTGCCAGAAATATGGATACTCGCAAACGGCCTATCGTCGAGCCCTTGCTCGCTCTCCGTGTGCTGCAAAGGACAAGGAAACTACATCATGTTCAGCTACAAAACACTCCTACATTAACTGCCAAGGAGAACACCCTATATACTCACGATCATGCCAGAGGTGGAAGGAAGAAAAAAAATACAAGGATTTAGGTAGAGCTGAGCATATCATATCAGGAGGGAAGAAAAGCCACGAAACCTATAAATGCAAACAGACCTAGTGGAGGAGAACCCGTATGGAAATGATCACTTCCATACGCGTTCAGGCTGACTGGAATGTCTTTGAAAATCTGGCAGAATCTGCTATCAGTCAAGAACCTATCTATGATGCAGTGACGTACATCACAAATTATTGTTTCTGCATCTGCCTTACCGAAAACATCTACCCGGTTTCCATCTTTTCTTTTACCATGGCTGAATGCACAGCAGAAAAAAAAAAAGCTCAAAACAAAGCTTGGGGGAAATTCCGACGATATCCTATCACGGCCAATCTAACAGCCCTTAAACATGCACGAGTCGAAGCACGCTACATCCGCCGTCAAAGTCAAAAAGGATTCGTGGATCCATTTCACATCATCAATTACCCACACCCCAGGACTACCCTGCCATGTGTAGGAACCCGGGCCCCCCACACCAAATAAGTAACCATGTGGGGGAGGGAGATGTACAGGCAGATTAGCTGAAAAATATCAATAAGCTGGTAGCAAGGTAGACTTTTCAGTGTTTCGCAAATTTTAAAGAGGACTGCTTGTCTCGGAAGGTGATCCTCTTGCTCTCTCTCTCTCTCTCTCTCTCTCTCTCTCTCTCTCTCTCTCTCTGGCCGCCCTTCAATTTCAAAAACCCAACAAAGATTGAATCTTGTGATCTAATGAGAAATGATCGACGTTTAACTATCCACAAAGTTGTTAGTGAATTAGCTATTTCTAATGGGACATGTTGATCAATTTTAACAAAACATTTAGGAATGCCTTGTGTTTGTCAAGTTTGTGCCGTGCATCCTCAGTGATGATATCACAATCACCACGATGTTCATCAACTTGCTGTTAACCAATACTTTGTTTCTTTATCATTACTGGTGACTAATCGTGGCACTGAATCCGGAAACAAGTCTCAGGTACTCTCAATAGAAAATTCCGCCATCCAAGTTAAAAAAAAAAAAAAAAAAAAAAAGTTAATTTCCATCAACTCATGCTTGTTTTTTTTTTTTTGTTTTTGTTTTTGAGTTGCAGAGCATTGTTCATTCATTATGAACTTTTCCCACATAGCAGAACGACGGATACTACAAAACAGTTGTGCGACACTGGGAAAACAAAATTAAGAGTAGGAGTGTGTTGTAAGCCTAATGGCTGTGATGAGTATACCGAACAGTTATACAAAGAAATAGTCTAATATTTAAGTAAAAATTAATGTAAAAAGGCATCATATCTTTAAGAGTATAATAATCTATATAATATTTTTGTAAACACACCATAGACAACTCTCAAACTAGTTAGTAGTGTAAAAACTACGTTAGTTAGTTCCTTCAAAACGAGTTGCCATGTATTGCACTACCTCGAATTTAGTGAGCGTTACTTATTCGAGGTAGTGCAATACATGGCAACTCGTTGCGAAGGAAGAGCACAATATGAGATACAGATAAAATAATGCCCTTCACACTACTAACGTAGTTTTTTTGTTTAAGAGTTGTCTAAGGTGTGTTTATACCAATATATTATAGAGAAATAGTCTACACAGTAATATCGTCACCGTCCTCAATCACACCGGGTAGAAAAGGCCCGGGTTCGAATCCCGTCGATGACACGAACTTTTATGGGCGTTTTTCACTCCGTTGCTCAGTTAGTCGGTCTCAGGCGTAGATAGCAAGGTTCCCCCCCCCCCAGAAACTGGGGGTTTTCGTCCAGCAAAACAGGCAAATCGCCCCCAGAGAACACACGCAATTTACAGACACAATACATATATATGGGTATATGAAATAACTTTCCTGGTGACCCTAATGTATAGTATCGATATAATTTATTCAGAGAAATAGTGGGCCAATAAATCAGATTATCTTATAGTGGGAGATTTTAACTTTCCACATGTTGACTGGAATTTGTGGATTGATCACTCGCACACTAGCAAGAATTTTGTAGATTTCTTGGATAACTGTTTTCTACAGCAGCATGTAGAGAGACAACAAGAGGAAGCAATATTGATCTGGTTATCAGCAGTAATTCTACATGCACAAAGAATATGCATGTAGAATCACGTAGGGTAGCGATCACAGTGTACTAATGTGGAATTTAATTAAAGACAATTAATGTCAAGGCTATTGCTTTCGTAAGGATGACTACAGTGGTCTCAGACAGTTTTTAAATGCTATGCAGTGGGCCTAAGTGATGTTACCAACAGCAAATTCTAAATAGAAACATTCAGAGAAGTAATCATAGAAGCTACTAGGCTTTTCATACTAACGAAGAAATACGGTTCAAGGCTTAGACCTAAATGGATGTCAGCTGAACTACTGAGACAGATGGTAGAAAAGAAAAGTGCATGGGGTTCATATAAATTCAGGTGATGCCAATTTATATCTACCATAGGCTTCTATGGTAGATATAAATTAGTCTGTAATCAAGTCGCAAAGGAGGTTAGGCAAGCTAAGGCAAATTATGAGAAGTCATTGGCAAAGAAAGCGAAGACTTCATATGCTTATATGAACAGTAGAAGGAAGGGGTTGAATTACGTTGGGTCGCTTGATGTCAATGGGTTAACTGTTGATGATCCTGCTCAGGTGCGGACAAATTGAATAGGTATTTTGCATCTACATTCACACGTGATAAATTCTTTAGCGGAGGAGATGTCAGAAGCTCATAGCACTCTAACGGAGAGCTATATGACTTTGTGATAACTGAAAGTGGAAGAGAAAGTGTTGATGCTGAACATAGTCACCAGCGGATGGGATTTATCTAATCATATTAAGAGAGGCAACAAAAGAGGTGGGTAAATCCTTGGTCATAATTATGAGAGCATCCTTAAATTCGGGGGGGGGGGGTTCCTATAAACTGGAGGTTTGCGAATGTATTCCCAATTGCTAAAGGGGATCAAAAGGTGCCATGAGTAATTATAGACCTGTCGCAGCATGGATTTGTTAAGAGGCCATTTTGTCTAACCATTATGATAGGTTACTATGATACAGTGACCAAGGAACCGAATGCAAAAAAATATTTTGACATTATACACTTGGATTTCAGGAAGGCTTTTGATACTATTGCACATAAAAAAAAAAACTGCTGAATAAACAGGAGAAATGTGGAATTAAGGGCAAGTTACTGTTATGGATAAAGGGATAGCTAAGTGGAAGAAGACAGTGAGTGGCTATCAATGGGCATTGCTCTTCGTGGACTAATGTTACAGTGGAGTCCCTCAGGGTTCAGTGATGCGCCCGTTGTTTTTAATATTTATTAATGACATTCATGAAGGTATATCAGGCTTAATGTGTAAGTTTTCGATGATACAAGGGTTAGCAGGGTAGTTAACGACAGTAATCAGTGATCTACGGCAACAGGATCTAGGAAAATTGATTCGATGGGCTGAGAAATGGCAATTGAATTTTAACAGTGACAAATGCAAGGCACTGCATATATGGGTAACAGTAATCCCAGATTAACATACCAACTGTTCGGTACTACTTTCAGGGTAGTAGAAAATAAATGACCTGGGGGTAATTGTGTAGTCACATATGAAGTTCTCTGAGCAGTGCAGACAGGCTGCCAGGACAGCTCATGGGATTTTTTTTTACGTGAATACGTCTTTAAATTCGATCCAGTGTAAGGGGGGCTCTACGAAAACTCTAGCGACAAAAAAAAATGGCAAGATTTGTCGCGCTTATATCTCGTAAACTATAAATGATAATCTAATGATTTAAATTTTGTTGGAAAGGGGGTTTATGTCCGTATCTAAAATGGTGGGTAGTGGGGAAGTGCAGCGGTGAGGGGGGGAGGGATAGCGTTTGCGCGTGAAAACTGAAAATGGCGACGCCGCGCGGCGTTTGGGCAGTGCAACTTTGGATTGCGAAGAGACAGGACGTTGAAATTGGTGTCGATTTGTAGAGAATAACAGGATCTACAATATTATTTAGCAAAAATAACCGATAAAATAAAATTTGTAAAGTTATAAGCCGATAAGTGCTGAGTTGAAAAAAATTTTCATAATGTCGAAAAAAATTACAAAGGAAATATGAACAGAAATGAAAGAAACTTATATCACTGGAAAGAAAAATTCAAAACTTCAAGTTGAAGTACATTTCTACATCGCTCACTACTCTGGGCAACACTTGTATAGCTTTACCTTTGTAAGAAACATCGATGTAAATACTATGCCATATGTATCTTACTTCTCCTATCATCAGCCTTTCATAAATAAAATTATACTTCACTTATAACCACCAAGACTTTATTCATTTACATCTTACCCTTCCTCTAATAACACCAAAGACTGATTCACGCCCTAAACGATTGCGGTTGTGTCCCCGTACACAACCCACCCAAATTTTATTTTTATTTTTTCCAATGATATACAGTATCTTTGCTAGCAGGGATAAAGAGGGTGGTGATTATCCCTTTGTACAAGGCAATGGTTAGGCCGTATCTTGAGTACTGTATGCAGGTCTGGAAGCCTCGCCTTAGGAAGGATATAGATCTGCTGGAACAAGAGCAGAGAGGGTCAACCAGATTGGTGAAAGGAACAAAGGAATGCTCTTACTAAGGAAGACTTCAGTTCTGAAAATTGCAGCGTCTGAAGACTGCGGGGAGATCTGATTGAAGTGTTTAGGGCCTTGAATAGATTGAGTAGGCTAAATTTTAATTGCCTTTTTTTTTTGCTCTTGCTGAGACTACACACATGAGGGGACATAAAGGTTCCATCACATGTATAGTGTCAAGTCCTGACAAATTGAGACAGGTGGCAGAAATTATTGAAAAGATTTATGAAAATTCAAATTGAGGAAGTATGGTTGCAGAATAGACGTGAGGAAGTTTGCCTTCAGCCAGCGACTGGTGGATCGTTGGAATAAACTTCCAGCTGTTATTTTGGAAGTGGGTGGGTTGAGTAAATTGAAGAACTAGACAAATTCTTTTAGTGTATGTTGGGTTAAGTGTGTAGTTTTTTTTTTTTTTTTTTTTTTTTTGGCTGATGCTATGAGTTTGCTTTCTTGCATCATTTGCTACTATACTGCTACTACTCAGACAAAAAAACTGCCGGAAAATCAGGCTCCACGCAACTGCTACTTGCATTATGACAACGCACTTGCCCACTGGGTACCTTCCATTTAAAAATTTCTTGCAAAGCACTCTATCACTGTGGTTTCCCATTCGCCAGACTCCCGGATTTAGCTCCCTGTGATTGATATTTTTTTTTTTTTTTTTTTTTTCTCCCAAGCTTAAAGTCCTTTAAAGGTCACTGAATTGCATCGACTTAGGAAATTATTCAGAACGCGACGCAGAAGCAATTACAAAAAAAAAAAAAAAAAGCCTCATTAATGCTTCAGAAGTTGAAGCGTTGGTATCAGTGTATGCAAGGAGAGTACTTCGAAGGTTATCCAACCGAATAGCTGGTAAGCTTCATTATTACCAAAATATTAGTTATCCCCAAATTTTTGACTACAGTTCTTATATCATGGGTATAAATCAAGTACGTCAACCTAGAAGTTGATGTGTTTGGCATTAATCTAATGGTTCCTTTAAACAATCTATGGTTTCTAGCAATAATATTGTCTCATACACAACAAGTGCAGCAACTTGTATGGGACAACAAATCTGTTGTCTCATACAAGTGGGTATGAGACAACAGATAATTAAAGTAATTTATTCTTATTAACCATTAGATGTGATTTAATTGTTGTTGATTTCTCACTTAAAATATTATCACAACTTTCTCTCTTCAGTAGCCTTAACCAACACATTGCATCATATACTTAATTATTTCATTAGACACTTTCACTAGTAATATCTAAAGCTATAGCATGATTCCAATTAAGTAAATGTCAGTTTCGTTTGGAAGCTCTCAAAATTGTATAAAGTAATACTAGATGCTGATTTTATTTGAAGGAAGTATTTGTAAACAGTACTCAAATAACTTTCCTCACGATTCACACAGAATTTCTCCTAGTATTGCGAGGCAATCTTCCTCCAAATACTACAATAGTAGGCCACTCATGCCATGCCCACTTGAGGTCTTCCTTAACTATTATTGTTAATTATTTTATGACAATCAACAACATTGTGACTTAACGGATGAGTAATATCAGCTGTTCGTTGTTTCTCTTTTAGGAAGTGGTGATTGTCATATTCTTTGGAACAGAATATTTGGTCCGCTTATGGGCAGCTGGATGTCGTAGCAAATACATGGGAATATGGGGTCGCCTGAGATATGCCACCAAGCCAATATGCATAATAGGTAGGTGCATTGTTATTGGTAGTTTTAAGCAGCCGTAACGAAGTTGGAGATTATAGTGATACTGGGATATAAAAATGTTTTTAACGAAAAGGAAAGAACGATTTATGACCCCCTCCCCCACTTTTAATGATTGGATTTTATCAAAGCTCTGTTATAGTAATATACTGATAGCGAATTAACAGATAACACAGGTGATTTTAAAAAGGTTCAGGAAGAAATGCTTGAACATTTGAGGATAAAGGAGACTGATCCCTTTAATTCTTTATATTAAAGAACTTAAGAAGCCTTAAAGTTTCGAATAAACTTTAAGGGACGAAATTACGCTTAGCCATATAAGTATTATCTAGGGTAACACTCTGCAAAGAGCGAAGAGAAGGGCGGGACAAATCTGGCTGACCAGTTTTCATTTAGCTAGCATAAAAAAAAAAAAAAAAAAAAAAACTTTGCAATCCTTATACAGGCTAATGCTTAGCATTACATATGAGACAATTGAAATAAAATGTTTTTACATTTCGAATCTGTTTTATTTTTATACATTCAACTAATAGATACTAACTGTAACTTTGTATCTATTAGTTGAATAGATGCACATATTCTTTATTGTCGTTCGAATAAAGCATATGGTAATATTTTTTACAGATTGCATAAAATAAGATTGACACACGTAGGTGATGATGTAATATTGCATCAGCTGTTACTTTCAGCTATATAAGCAAGCTCTGCAAGAGTTGGTCATTCCTTGCTTGTGTCAGGATGGCGAGTTACGTGCAGTTGATGCCACGAAGAAAGAGTGCTATTGTTGCTTTACGTGAGGAAGGATGTTCTTCCGGTCATATTGTTTATAGTGTCTTGTAATCAGTCGAAAGTATCCCTGTACACAACCCAGTAGACACAACCCAAAGAGTAGATTTCTTTCCAAACTCAAGAATACTGGTTCTGCTGATAGAAAAAAAAGGAACCAGACACAAACGAGTCTTTACGCTAAAACAGGACCGCGTTTTGAAGCGCTTATTTCTTAAAAATCGAAAAGCTTCTTCGTTTGAGCTGAAAAGAGAACGGGAAGAACATACAGGAGTGGTAGCAAGTGCAGTAACAGTCAGAAGACGCCTCTTAAAAATGTACTTGTAGCCCGTCGTCCTAAGAAGAAGCACCTCCTCACACAAAAAATGAAAAAGGCCCGATTAATTTGGTGTAAGGAGCATGTAAAATGGACCCCCTAGCAGTGTAAGTCAGTTATTTTCTCAGATGAGAAGAAATTCAACCTGCATGGCTCTGAGGGGAGACAAACGACTAGCGTAGACATGGTGAAGAATACCATCCAGAGTGTATGGTGTCTACAGTGAAATTCCCTACCAGCCAAATGATATGGGGGTGTATCTCGGAGTAGGTCACCTGCAGTTTATAAAAGGTTTCGTAAATGCCAATGGATACCTGGCTATATTGGAAAGCAAATTTCTGCCAACCATTAGAGACCATTTTAGCCTGTCAAGTAACTGCATCTTTCAGGACGAATCTACTCCTTGTCATTGGGCGAAAAGTATACGTAGGCACTTCTGTAGTTACTTTAGCTTCATTTCTGCATTAGAGGTTCGACAGTAATGTGTTTACATTTGTTACAAGTGAAAAAATGGTTGGAAGAACGGTCCATTACAACTCTTAGCTGGCCAGGAAACAGCCCGGACCTGAATCCTATAGAGAACTATTGGCATCGTGTGGAATCTGCAGTTGCCAGAAAGAAACCAAAGACCCTTTGTGAACTTCAGGAAGCCATAATTCGTTTTTGGAACCACGAATTATCAGTTGATTATCTTCAGAAATTGATGTTTTCAATGCCTCGACGGTGTGCTGCTGTCATCAGGGCCAGAGGCGGTTCAACTAAATATTAGTTTGCACCTGATGAACTTTTCATTTTGTTTTCCATTTAAAATGATAAACTGAAGCAAATTGAGGGTTTCTGATATCAGCCATAATTGTCGTGTTTACCAAAACTGTTATATAAAGGTTGCAAATGCTCATTTTGGAATATTTTGAGAGAACCTGTCAAATATTATTTCGCTTTGCCTTAACTATTAATCTTTTGTTTGTATTTCTATTTGTGATGCTAGTCATTAATGTAACATATCATTCCGAAAATGTGTTAGAAATTTGAATAGGTGATGCACTTTCTTTGAACACCAGTGTATATAATAAAGGTTGAAATCAGAATGAATTAATAAAAAATACACAAAGACGGAGCAGTATAGAACACAAGGTGCTTTGGCTAATAGAAGAAGAAAAGTTAGAAAAAGAAAAGAATGTGATATAAAAAAAAAGAATTTTAAGAACCTAAAAGAATTCTGAAATTAAAGACTAAATCAAAGAGCCAAATTAGAAATAGAGAAGCTGAAAAGTAAAGTAAAATATATGATTAATATGTAAAGAAAAATAGTGAGCATCAAACTGAGGGTGGGAAGATAATAAAATAACTAAGTGAAAGAAAAAGTTTGATGCAAATTAAAGAAGGTTGGTACATAGATCAAGTAATTTCATCAGGGGACTAAACCTGACTATGTATCAAATCACAGCGTTTCTATACAGACATTAGCATTAGTTGAGGCATACGATGCAAGAAAGCAAGCTTATGCAGCATCACAAAAAAAACTCCAATTTTACCCATCCATTCACTCCAAATGCTTGTCTGGCTCAGCCTTAAATTTATTCACTCTATCAACTTCCACAAGAGATGGAAGTCTGTTCAAGGAATCAACTACCGGCTGACTAAAGGCAAATTTCCACACATATTCTACAACTGTCTTTCCTCAATTTAAATATATGACCTCTCAGATTCTTAATCTGAGCAAGACGAAGAATGTCATAAGCACTGAGCTAGCTCAACCCGTTCAAGGCTTATACACCTCAATCAGATAACCTCGCAGGTGCCTAGTCTCTCTCTCCAGACGCTGCAATTTGCAGAAATTAAGTCTTTCTTGGCAAGAGCATCCCTTCATTTCTCTCACCAATTTTGTTGCCCTTCTTTGTACTCGTTCTAGGAACTCTACATCCTTCCTAAAATGAGTTCTCCAGACCTGTACACAGTACTCAAGGTGTGGCCTGACCATTGCCTTGTACAATGGGATAATCACCTCCTTGTCCCTGCTAGCAAAATTCCTGTACAGGAACTCACCGACTTACGTAAGGGTTACGTTCCGCGGAAAACTACGTAAGTCCGGGAATTTTCCCCATGCTTGTGCAGCACTCGCAACTGTGCTCGCTGAATTGATTTAATCAAAAAAGAAATATTCGATGAACATGTAAATAGAATTATTTATTGTATTTATTCAATTTTTTTACCTAATGCGCAGGAAAAATTACAAAAGCGTGCAATTTAAAAAAAATTATAAAATTACAAAAAAGAGGAAACAGGCATAACGTCAGTAAGTTTTACCTCTCGAGCATCGTTGTCAGAATCGACGTCTTCAGCCGATAAGTACGCCGCTGCGGAGGTTGAGGGCTGTGGAGATTTAGAAGAGGTCGGCCGCTCAACCTTACGAAAGAACATATTAATGGATGATTGGACAGTAGCTTTTTTATTTTCATCGTAGATTTCTTTGTAGCAAGCAAGCATATCATTCATTCCTCTGTTAACATTTAAGAATCGTTCGCTGTCAGGATCCATCTTCTCAAACCTCGCCATTGCCATCTCTCTGGTGATGAAGCGTTTCGGCTCCTCATTTGGTTCATCTTGAGCTCCGTCAGCATTTTCTTCTTTCATATTGCTGCCTGTAAGTCAATATGTTATTCGTTAAATAATTCCTTCTCTTCTTTCTCTATTAGCTCCTCCATGTCTTTGGCATCAACCTCCAACTGAAGTAGCTCTGTAACCTTTACAATCTTATCTGCAACCTCTTCATATGATTCGTCTTTTTCAAATCCTTCGTAGCCTTTTACGTGCCGTGGGCATATTTTCTTTCATGCGCCATTTAAACAACTTTTAGTAATTTCCACCCAGACCTTATTAGTGTTTAAGATGGCGTGGTATTTAGACTATAAAGCGTTTAGGGCGTAAGCCTCAAGCTATGGAAAAGTCTAGACTATGTATAAGTATAGTGCGAAAGCATCAATAATACATAGCCAAATCTGAATAAATGGAATATTAGCAAATATGGCGTGTTATATATTGTAAGATTTCCAAAAGTCTCAACGTAAAATTTTTCTGATCGTCTACTGCAGACAATGCGTGGGCAAATGTTGTGCGTAAATAGTATGGTTTTAAATTTGCTTTTAACCATAGGTTTACCATAAATTTAAAAACCTTAACCATAAATTTGCTTTTAACCATGATCCATAGGTTGGATGAGTGAAGTCGTGTTTGGCGGTAGAAATATGACTCTCGCGTTCAAATTGAAATCATCTAGATGCGTAAGATGTCCAGGAACATTTATCTAATAGAAGAAAAATCGTGAAAGGAACGTCGTTGTCTTTACAATATTTTTCAACCTCGGGAATGAAGCAGCATTTAAGCCAATGCACTTTCCGTTGGTCGCTTTCCCTTCATCATTGTAATACGTAAATAGGAATTAAGAGAAGTTCCTGAAATTTTGTTTTTTATATGATTGAAAATTTCATTGAAGGGGAACACATTTCACCATAATAGCGTAAAAACCCACACAATTTCAGTTAATGGTATTATCGCAAATGCAATAAAATCGAGTTTACTCCCGTTTATAATTAGGTGCACTAACAGAAAAGCCCAATAAATCGGAAAGTGCAAATTGTTTTTGTTTTTTGGCCGTGATCTCCAGAAACGTGCTTTAGAAAACTATCACAGAGGCGTTCAAAATTGATTCTTAGATAAATAGCTTAGTAATATAGCGAAATTTAACTTTCAAGGGCTAGGAACAAATTACAAAAAAAAAGTGTTATTGGATTCACATTACGATATTTTCACGATACCTCCATTTATTCCTACAGGATGCAGAATACGTTTCTACGAATTTTTTAAGTTGTGCACTGGTCGGCAAAAACTTACGAAAAGTCTAATTCGGGGAATTCCTGTATATCATTGACAAGACTTCATGACCTGCCTCAGCGTGTCTGCACTGCTCAGCAAACTTCATATCTGACCGCACGATTACCCCTATGTCTTTTTCATTCTCTACTTCCCTGAGTTTAGTACCCCAGAGTTAGTACGTTTCTCCTGGGTTACTGCTACCCATATGCAGTACTTTGCATTTGTCAATGTTAAACTCCAGTTGTCACTTCTCAGCCCATTTTCCCAACTTATCTGGATCCAGTTGGAGTAGCATATTGTCTTTCTGTCGTTAACAACCCTGCCAACCTTTGTATCATCTGCAAACGTGGACATTAAGCCTGATATACCTTCATCGATATACGGCGCCTCCGTAGCCAGGTGAGCAGGAGCAGTAGTGCGTTGCACCCGCTTCTTGATTAGACCGGGGTTCGAGCCCGTGACCACCAAATACGGAGGATGCGAAAGGTCAGGGAATGACCACCGCATATCCCCGGAGCAATATGGCCTTAGTTGCTAATGCTCATAAAAACCAAACAACAACACCATCGATATCGTTGATAAATACACAAAACAACAATGGGCCCAGCACTGAACCCTGGGGAACTCTAATAATAACATTAGTCCATGAAGAGCAGTGTCCATTGATCTGACGACTCTCTGTCGTCTCCCACTCAACCATCCCTTTATCCATTGTAGCAACTTGACCTTAATGCCATACAGTTCCAATCTGTACAGCAGTCTTCCATGTGCAACAGTATCAAAAGCTTTCCTGAAATCCAAGTATATGATATCAAAATTATTTTTGGCATTCAGTTCCTTTGTGACCATATCATAATGGTTACAAACGAAATCTAATGAAATTGGTCAGACAAGACCTCCCTTTAACAAACCCATGCTGTGTCTTAACTATTACTGCAGTCTTGTCTAGATGATCTGCAATGTCTTGTCTTGTCTGCAATGCTTTTTTAACCAGTGACTCAATTGGTTAAAGCAGCTTGCAGGATCATCTAGACAAGACTGCAAACTAATTTTCATGGAGGAAAGATTAAAAGTTATGGGGGGGAGAAATATATATATAGTAAATTTACTGTAACAGGAAGAGGTATAGAAACGGGAAATTAAACAGAGTGCGGGAAGGAAAAAAGTAGTAAAAACAAAAGAGGCGAAAATATCAGAGAAAAAGGACAGTAAGAATGTTCGAATCGCCGTCGTATTTCACGAACAGCTCAATGGACGGAAGAATGAAAAGTAAAAAGATAAAAAACAAAGAAAAGAGTTTAAAGGATATTAGGCAAGCTAAGTGTGTAAATACCCAACCTCTTAGAGAGGGCCTTAGCTAAGAGAGCGTTAGTAGAAGGAGAAACTAATACCAAAAGCCTGTGATATGTTTTGAAAAGTGCACAGCAAAAAAATAAATAAATAATAAAAAATAATATGAAAAAAGAAATACTATTGATTTGGCATGTCGAAAAGAGAGGTGAAATTGATGAAGACATAAATTTAGAAATCAAAAATATATTAAGGGTAACAGACAAGTGGTGCAGAAACGGGAAATCAAACAAGGTAAGGGAAAGAAAAAAGTAGTAGAATCAAAAGAGGCGAAAACAGAAAAGAAGAAGGAAAGTAAAAATGTCCGAATCGCCCTCATATTTCTCTAATAGCTCAACTGACGAGAGAAAAAAATAATAGAAAGATAAAAAGCAAAGTAAAGAGTTAAGGGTACTGGGCAAACTAGGTGTGTAATTACCCAACCTCTTGGAGAGGGCCTGGGCTAAGAGAGCGTTAGCAGAAGGTGGAACTAATGTTACATGTTTTGGAAAATCGATAAAATATATATACGGCCAAAAATAAAAATATATAAGAAGAAAATAAACATGCATAAATTCAATAAAGTAGAAATGATGAATGAATACCTAGAATTCATTAAATTAATTCATATGTCATCAAGGTAAACATAAATGAGAAATAAACAGTAGCAATAAACAAGCTATTGGTATTAGTTTCTCCTTCTAACGCTCTCTTAGCCAAGGCCCTCTTTAAGAGGTTGGGTATTTACACACCTAGCTTGCCTAGTATCCTTTAAACTCTTTTCTCATTTCTTTTCATCTTTCTACTTTTCATTCTTCGTTCTTCCGTCCGTTGAGCGATTAGTGAAATACGAGGACGATTCAGACATTCTTACTTTCCTTTTTCTCTGCTATTTTCGCTTCTTTTGTTTTTACTACTTTTTTTTCCTTCAAGCACCATGTTTTATTTTCCGTTTCTATACTCTGCCTGTTACACTAAATTTACATCTTCACCAAATTTTTCAGTCAAAATTTACCTCTCCTTATATGTATTTGATATGAAAAATTAATACTTTTCCTTTTTCTTATATTTTTCCGTAACTTTTAATCTCTCCTCCATAGTCCATGACCATAGTCAGGTGCTGTTAACCGATCTTAGACGGAGGAAGAAAAATTCCCCCGTGAATTATTTCGGGTTTTCCATCCCTCATAATACGAAAATCAGCTCATGAACACACTTGTACATAACGCACAATGAAACAATATGGCCTAACTCAGTGTGGACCGGTGCTGGTCCGCCAACTGTTTGTTACCGGTCCGCAACGGATTGGAAATAAAAGAAACTGGTCCACCACAGATAGTTTGAGAAGCACCGCTCTAAGTGACCGATGCGCCTAAAAGTCAAACATCAACAACAGCGAATAGCAGAGGTCATCACCCACTAAATGTACCACTGGTTGGTTTGGGTATTAAAGCTTAAGCTAGCGGTGCTCAAAGTTTAGTGGCCTAAATATTCATTTTATCTTTTCATTTAAAATTTTTTGTGTACCCCAAAGTTAAATTTAACGTTCCGCTAATTGTAAAACACTGCACAGCGGATTGTTTTTTTAATTAATTTACTTTATTTTGTTATTATTGGGCAGAAGTTTGAACTTCTCAAATCCGGCATCCTCGGAAACTTATCCTTGCCGGATTTTGGAATTTTCCGGTTTTTTCCCCCCTAGCGGTCACATCAAACATAAAAAAAAAAGCCACGAAAAATATTACATATCTGTACTGCAACTGATTGTACACAGACTGTACAGTTAGCTTTCTTCCCAGATAAAAGTAAGGTAGTTCAGTACATGGAAAGTATAGTAAATATACAGTACATATTGGATAATACAATACAGTAAAAATAAAATTTATTTCCCATTCCAGAATATACCTAATGTGATGTAAAGAGAAAGGCGAAAACTTGCACCGAAGTCGCAATGGCATGCGCCCTTGACAATACTGTACAACCTTTTCTCACAAATTGCATTGTTAAGTAGATAAGGACCTGTGTATGAGTTTTAGTGAGACACGCACCTCTGAGCTACTTAATTTTTTTTTTTTTTTTTTTTTTTAGGACAGTAGTGTCCAACCTACGGTCCGCGAATAATTTTTTAAGGCCCGCACGGAAAGTGAACTAAAACAGCATCGATCGCCACTGCGTGTACAGGCATGCAAGCGTCCAGCTCGACTGTGTCAAACAGGTACATGTGGTTCAGTGCAGTCATGTGTACGCTAAATACAGTTATGTATTTTGATATAGCTTGATCATTGGATTGAATTAATTATTAATTTGTATTGAATTTAAAAAAAATTCGTTCTTAAAAACGTTCCAAAAGGCGAAAATCGATTTGGAGTGTCGTGTTTTTGATCCAAGGTGGACAGCAGACATTTCTTCATTGATTACCACGAAAGAGCAGTGTGTTTGGTATGTCAGGAGACTGAGTTTTTAAAGAATATAATTTAAAACGACACCAATTCCAATCATAAATCTTATGATCAACATAAAGGAGTGCTGCGAAAAGAAAAGTGTTCAAAGTTACAACACGAATTAAGAAAACAACAAAACATACCGAAAACGTATCAGTCAAGAAATTTATCTGCTGTAAGTGCCAGTTATCAAGTTGCACACTTCATCGCTTTTGAAAGTAAACCATTAAATGATAGTGAATTTGGTAAGCGTTGTTTGTTAAAAGTTGTGGAAGAAATTTTTCTGGAGAAACGAACAATGATACAAGACATTAGTTTGTCTTGACAAACAATTATGCGAAGTGTAGAAGATATTGGAAAGAATTTGTTCAAACAACTTTTGGAAAACATAAATCAATTGAAATATTTCACTGGATGAGAATACTGATGTAAATGACACAGCCCAACTCCTCATCTTCATACGTGGAATTAATGATAATTTTGTACCAGTTGAAGATTTAGTTGATATACAGAGTATGAATAACTACAGGTGAAAACCTTTTTGAAAATTTCTGCCAATCTATCGAAAAGTTAGGATTAAATATTAAAATCCTGGTAGGAGTCACAACTGGCGGTGCAAAAAAATATGATTGGTAAAAACATTGGGCTTATTGGTGGAATAACCAAGAAAATGACAGATATCGGAGCTGAAACTCCGATTGGAATTCACTGCATTGCTCATAAAGAAGCTCTTTTTTTGGAAAGTATCGGATCTCCAACACGTTATGAAGTGGTTATTTCAACTGTAAATTTTACAAGATCACATGGCCTTAATGTTGCTGTTAAAACATCACCAAATGTTTCAACACAGAAAAAGGGAAACCAATAAAACAACTAAAAACAACATTCCAAATATGGAGTGGCTGTTTGATCTTGCAATTCATACGTACATTTAAATGCTCTTAATTTAAAACTACAAGGGAAAGGAAAATTGGTCTGATTTGTTTGGTGACATCAAATCATTTCAGAATAAGTCGTTATTTAAATCCCAGTTGAGAAAGACAATTTAGTTATTATTTAAATCTCAGTTGAGAAAGACAATTTAGTTCTCTTTGAATGTTGTGCTGAGCTAATGGAGAAACACATTTCCAAAGAATCGTTGCCTTTCGTTATTACAATTACTTTTTGACAAGTTTGAAAGTCGATTTTCTAATATAAAATCCCATGAAAAAACATAAGCTTTTGTTTGAGAATCCATTTACTTCTATCGCTGAAGACTACGATCCAAGATTGCAACTTGAAATTATTGATCTTCAAGCCAAAATATGATTCGAAAATAAGTATGTAGACTGCAAAAATAAACTACTGTATTTGAATTCTACAAGGCTTTCCCATCTGAAGATTTTCCGCTAATAAAAGAAAATGCCATTAAAATGGCTACTTTGTTCGGATCAACGTATGTTTGCAAACAGATTTTTTTCACTCTTCAAATCAATAAATATTTAAAAAGAAACAGAACAACAGATGAGCATTTTTTATTTATTTATTTTTTTTTTATACCGTGCATGGGTTGGAGGTTGAGAAGACGAAAGAAGATATGTTGACATTAGACTTGAACTTCTGTAGACCTGTAATTTTCAGGAAATACGTATGAAGGAAGGTTATTCCAGAAAACGGCAGTTTAATGAATAAACGAGGAAGATGAAAAGTTGATTCTGTGAGTTTCAGTTAGACAGTAAATGGATGTTGGCTGGTGGCGGCACGTGTTCGGACTGTTTTGAAAGAGAGAGCGGGAATTATAGAAGCCAATTCAGAAGAACAGTGCGCATGGAAATATCTGTAGAAAAGGCATGCAGCAGAAACAGTACGTCTATGAGACAGAGAGTGGAGATCCTCTGTTAGAGAGGATTCATTAATTAACCTAACTGCCCTCTTCTGAATGGAATCTAGAAGCCTGAGAGAGGTTTTGGGGGAACCGCCCCAGATGTGGGAACAATATTCCATGTTAGTGCGGATTTGCGATTTATACAGAGTGAGCAGCTGTTTGGAAGAAAAGTAACGCCGAGAGCGAAAGAGAAAACCAAGTTTGTTGATGCAGAGGAAGCAATATTTGTAATGTGCTTGTACCAAGAGAGATTAGAAGTCAGGTAATCCCCAAAAGAGATATACCAACTTGCAAAGAAATTGGAGTGACACCAAAGTTAAGCATAGGAGCAGAAGAATCCTTTTTGCGAGATATAAGGCAAGACTGAGTTTTAGAAGGATTGAAATCAACTAAGTTGTCTTTGCCCCACTGGAGAATAACCTGGAAATCGGTATTTAAGGAATTGATTGCGGATATTCGAGAAGTTGAAGGTGATTGAGCAGGGCAAGGTTTCTCAAACTGGAAAGTGAAATGCAATGTGCTATCATCAGCAAAACTATGGATAGGATTTCCGATCAATGAAAGAATGTCATTAATATACAAGACGAAAAGAGTGGGGGAAAGAACTGAACCTTGGGGGACACCGGCATGTAGTGAAGTTAGAAGACAGAGAGGCATCTACCATCACCTTCCGTGAGCGGTCAGAGAGAAAGCGGATAACCAATTACAAAGAACAATTGGCAAACCATAAGAGGGAAGCTTGTTTAGAAGGTCTTTATGCCAAACACGACCAAAAGCCTTTGAGATGTCAAGAGCAACTACTTGTGTTTCACCGAACTTTTCCATTGAATTTGTCCATAAATTGGTAACATATGCCGGATTATCACCTGTGGATCGACATTGACGGAATACATACTGGCGATCGTTGATCAGACGGAAGTTTCTAGATAGTTTAAGAGTTGACGGTTAAGTGATTTCTCCATTACTTTAGAAAGAGTAGAAGTAATTGGATGGGAGAGATTTGTCACCCTTTTTAGGAACTGGCTGGATATGAACAAATTTCTAAGCAGAAGGAAAAACACCTTTGGAATAAGAAAGTGAATAAAGGTGGCATAGAACAGGAGTAAGTTCAAGAGCGCAGGTTTCGAGAACAAGTGAAGAAATACCATCAGGACCTGGAGCTCCATCGAGAAATACCATCAGTACATAATCTTCATTAAGTATTGAGATTGGCGTCACAAATTTTCGACCAAATTTTGAACAATTATTTAAAAATATCCAGCCTCAATCATCTCATTAAATGTTAAGTTTTGTCCATTAAATATTAGTACTACACTTAATAAAATTTTCGAATATTTCAATTTTAGGTTTATCATTATATTTATTTATTCACCTTAATTTTGAAAAGCAGTGATCCTTTTCAGGTTGTAAATTTTCTAAAATGAGCATTTAAAAGCAAAAGTAAATATTTTTTTTTAACAAAAGAAGTATTTGAAACAGAAACAAAAGTAAAGTATTTAAAAAAAAAAAAAAAAAAAGTAAGTCATATTTTTATAATTTTAATAAAATCTAAAAAATAAATCACTGACATACATTTGTTGCATATAAAAGTGCTGGGAATTTGCATTTTTTTATATATAACTTGAAAAGAAACAACGAAAAAGAAAAAAAAGAAAAGAAAGAAAACTTTTACAAGTAACAAGATATAGAAAATGTGACAATTTTTTTCTCGAATCACTCTGTGCGGCCCGCGAAACAAATCTAACTTTGAATACGGCCCCCGTACGGGAAAAGGTTGAACACCACTGTTTTAGGCTATACAGTAGAAGTTTTTACTGAATCGGCTGAAGCTTCACGTGCGAAAATATTAATTCAAAAACTGAGTAATATATCGTTTATTATTGGGTCATTCATCTTGTTCACAAATAGCAATTCTATGGCCTAAAGTTTCACGATATCGTTGGGGGACAGTAAAAACTTTTCACTGGGGTGAAGATTTCACCTTGCACAATTAGCAGCACCAGACATCCTCCACATCCAGCCATCTAATGTTTCTGACCCAGATGTTCTCCAGGCATCCTCCACACTCAACAATCTGAATACTGGGATTCGTCACTCCACATAAGTTATTTCTAATGTTTCTATAGATCCATCATGGCATTCTCTGGACTATGCGTGATGAGACAGCTGATTGTGGTTGGCGATTTGGCTTATGCGCCGCCGTTCTCCCAAGGATACAGTGGCATATGTAGTGCTTTTGAATAGATTTCAATCCCCTGTTGACGTTTTAATTGATATTCTGCAGATATTTGACGAGATGGTCCTACTACTCTCTAGTGACGTGGAGTGAGCTTCCATTGTCTTCCTGCGCTTGTCGGACGTGCTGGTATACTGTCGTTTCCATTTCACCATAACATCACCGGCGGTTAACTTTGGTTGGCGTAAGTCAGTGGCGATACTAGACAGGGGCTGAAGACCCTGTCTAGTACCGCCACTGGACAGGGGCTGAAGAGCCCTTCAGCCCCTGCCCAGTGGCTTATAACAAATTCTTTTTTTAATGTTATTACTGCTACATATTAAAGCGCAATGATTTTCTGAAATTTGTAGAAAGCAATGACTTTTTCTGGCAAAAATATTTCTTTAGAATAAGCACAAAAAACAATTCTCTTTTACCTGTCAGTGCTGCTGGCATCCGCTTGATTACAGAAATCTTCCTCTTTAAGGCTATTATAACTGGTTTACAATCTTTGGCTACTGACAGTTAATTCTTTTTATATTTATTTATTTTATTATTTTTTTTGTGATTCTTTCGTAATTACAAATCACCTGTTTTTAACCCAATCTCCTTTGAGAAAATCGGGGATCGACGCAATGTGTTACAATGCTGGATTGTTGAATCATGATTCCAGCAATTTCATGATTCAACAATCCCGCATTGTAACATCCGATAAATAACAGTCCTCGAGAAATCATCCAACTCGTCTCTATGCCGTGATGAGAACTACTAACCTGTGTGGCTCATACGCCTTCCTTATTTATTTTTATTATTATTATTTTTTTATTTATGGCTGGTGCAGCATAAGCCAAAGGCTTCCTTGCACCATGTGGCCATTGCTAATACTAAAACTATATAAAATAAATAAATTTTCTGTTTATACTCCGGAACGACCAAACGGTCAGAGTTCACAAGATATACAGAATACAAGAAACAGCACCGTATTTAGCAGTTACGGGCTTGAACCCCTGTCACTCAAGGCACATGTACTTATGCACCCGCGTGCCTGACCACTCGGCTATAGCGGCCATTACCGGTCTCAGTAGCTTGTTTATATAGGAAGGGACGATGGAGATTGGTATACCAATCAATGTATACGGTTCCGTCACTTATTGAGGCTGTGGAGCTTAATCGTTTGTAGAATATTTGGCCTGAATCCCAGAATGAAGAAATTGTTAAAGGCTTTTTCAATTGTGCAAAACAGTTTAAAATCCCAACTCTGGGTGTATCAATCCGTATTCAAATGGCCTGCGAAAACACCCTTGTACAAACATAATATACGAGGTGTAGTATGACCTCAGACGCTAATGCGCCATGTACCGTAACTCATAATAACAATAACCAGCGCAATAGTTTACTTAGTACATATTGTTGAGGGGCAAGCGACATTAGTGCTTTCCCACAACTCCACGATCATCTTCTCTTGCGATAAATACAGTACCCTGTAAAGGCCAGATGGTGTGTAATGTAGGGCTATGTTGTTCATCTGGCCACTTAGCCTAGGGCCTGTGGAACGCCACCGACTCCTAGTTACCGTACCAGGCGCTGGGAGCCGGGCCAAGTAGTAGGGATTAGATGCTCTGGCCGAGTGAACCCTGGCGTTGCCCGAGCTCACTAGGAGGTAACCCACTTTCCACGGGATGGGAGGCTGTTAAGTACAGTAAAAGTATTATGGTGGTAGTAGCAGTGCCCCACCAGGCAAAGCGTTTGGAAGGAGGTGGGGAGAGGGTTGGGCAATGCCCTGGTATTTAGGTGAGTACAGTCATAGAATTAAGGCACCCTGAGGAGGGGGGGGCGAAGGTCTCTACAAGGCTATCTGAACACCGAAATATCCCACAATGGCTAGACCAGCCGAAGCCAGTGTCAGCAAATCCCACGCCAAGCCACCCAAAGGAGGCATGACATCAGCAGGGCGATGGGTTTTACTGGATAGGTTGTCCTCAACGCGGACAAGTCGATCGGGTAGATGTTTTTGTCTTCTGTCAGAAGACAAAAACATCTAGCGCAGTCAAGGGCAGAAGAACATGAACAATAAAGTGAGAAAAAATTGGCAGATAGAAAGTGATGTAAGGGGGATAAGGGTAACAAAATATGTATAATAAGAGATAAATAATTACAAAATTGACAAAATAAGGATGTTGCCACACAACTTAAAAACCGGCCTCTCTTCAGGTGTCAACGGCGAGGATTGCAAACAAAATAGCAACAGGTCTTCATTTCTGAGGTAAACTACAAGCCAAAGAGTAATAAACATAAATCAAAATGAGAATAAAATTTTGTTACCGAAATAAATTAAAATAAAATTTTTGCAAACAAAATAAGAAATTTTTACAAAAGGAGGGGAGGATGAAAACGGCTTGTGAACTTTAAAGTTTACAGTATGAAGACGAAAAATTAAAAACTGTTTTCGACAACAGAAATTTTTAGAAACATAACTTATTAGTGTAATCCACGTAAAGGTAAACAGATTTGAAAATAGTAAAAAGCTAGTAGCCTTAAAACAGAGCAAGAGACTTGAGATAAGCATAGTTGCAAGCAACAGCTTGCAGAAAAAGTGAAATATAGATATAAAACTAAATAATACTGGGAGTTGGAAATAAATTTTAAACCAGAATCTAGAAATTTCCAAGAGTAAAAGAATGGAAAAAATAACCTGCATTGGAAACTCTTCAAGAAAAGATGACAATGCCAACTGTATACAGGAGAAAACAAAAACAAAACGAAATAACTCGCACCGATGATACAAATAAAAGTTATACGACAGCGGCATCTAGTGATAAATAAAAAATAAAAAAAAACTAGAAATACTAAAAACTAGAAAAAAAATGTAGTCATAAACTATTAAATATATACTATATACATAATGTACAAGCCTGGAGTAAAAAATGCGAAATAAGTTGATAATGTGACATATAAGCAGATTTCGTGTGGGACAAATACATAGTGTAGGACGAAGTGTGGAAGTATTATGCATCTGAAAAAAAATTTTTTTTGAACTAAATAAAGTTACGAATTAAGCCAAAAAAAATGAGTAAATTTAGACAGGCGCCTGGCAGTAACGCCGAGGCCAAAAGCGTGTGAAAAATCGCAATGCTAACCACACAAAAAAGAAAAAATATTAATTAATTAATTAAAAATCTATTATAAATTAATGGATTTTGAAAAAAAAATATGGTTGATTATATTAAGAGCTTTATGAAAATGATAATTTAAATAAGATAAAGGAAAAGAACTATCAAGAAGTTTAAGAAAAAAATTAAGATTGCGCTAATATAAATACTGGAAAACCAATGGGGATAATTAACAATACTAATGTTAAGGCACATAATTAGTGGTTTTATTACAGAAATTAATTTAGAATTTTATAATAGAGCAAGTTCATGAGGATAAAAATGGCCAAAATCCTTAATAAAGTTTGAATAATTGATTACAAATAGGTCATTAATATACCTAAATAACAGGTTATTTTGAGGAAGAGAAATTTCGGACCAGTAAAGATACAAATTTGCAAGAATACCAGAGAGGCATGGCTACTCTTGGGAGAGCTACCATGAGAGTACCCTTGATCTGTTAATAGATCTGAAACCATCAAAAAACATACAGCAGAACCCGGATAAGAAGTTTTCCAAGGGACCGGAGGTTTAGAACTTCTTAAGCGGAAAACCTGCTTAGAAGGGAAAATGACCTAAGGGTATGAAATATTAACTATACAAATGAAAATGAAAAGATACACATAAGTTAAGGTCATTTTTAAGTACTATATCAGAATTTATAAATATTTTACTCTATCTATGGGGAAACATTTTTAAACTGAGGATTTCTAATTGCTTAACATTCTGTTCATTAAACTCATTACTAAATACTCATTGCCAAGTTGGAAGGATGAGCTCCTTTGGAGTTTCAACATATCTTAAAAGGTCACAATTACAATAACACAGAACAATCCACTAAGTAATTCAGAATTGTTCAAAAGAAACAGAACTTAACGGCAAATGCTTCACTTAGTCGAAGTTATCCAATTATGGATATCGATTAAAACAATTACAATATGTCACTTCCATTATATCCAATTTTTTATACTAAAAAGGTTTTAAGGCTGAAGGCATCAGACTACAGAAAATTTCCTAATCGAACAAGTTAGTGAGTAGTATCAGTTTAGTTCGTAGAAAATCACCGAAGTAGGTGGCATCGTTTTTGTGATATCTCATATTGTGAATGCCTTCACAACGAGTTACCCTAAAATTGAACTACCGAGAATAAGCAGGTAAGCAACGCTTCGACAGTGGATTCTCGGCGGATACCACAACCCAGAGGTGGTGTTACTTATTGGGTGGTGATATCCGCCGAGAATAAGTAACATTAGCCTTCTCAGTGGTGAAGCGTTGCTTATTGGAGGTAGTGCAATATCAGGGCAACTCGTTGTGAAAGCATTCACAATATGAGATGTAAAAAACGATGCCATTTCACCTACTTTGGTGGTTACTACGAACTAAAATGATGCTTGGTAATAACGTGTTCAATTACCAAATGTTTAATATTTTTTAATATTAAAAATAAAGAATTTCTATATTTAAAAAACCTATTAAATAGGAAAACGCCATTATAATAATACACTGTGTATTCTTTATCACGAATTTATGTGGGAAAACTTTTTATCCGGATTCTACTGTAGTTATTAAAGGCACAAAAATTGATAAAGTTATTTCAAAAAGTGATGTTACAATTAATTACATGTTTATATTAATGGAAAATTTCTAAAAGAACTATTTATAAATTAGCCAGATTTATACTAGAAAAGAGACTATGGAAATCAAAAGTTTGAGTATCTTGTAATTTATTAGATTTTAAAGTTTTCAAGACAAGTAAATTATTAAGGATAAATTTGTTGTTAGTTAAAATACCCAAGACAGGTTTAAGTAACTGTTTTAATGTAATTCCAGAAAAAGTAAACTATTTTTTAAAGAAGTAATAAATCTGAATTTGACATTTGTTTTATAAAACTTTTGGAATGAAATAAACAAAAGGAATTTTTAAATTATTAATATTTAGTTTTAATTTCTTATTTAAAGCTAATAATTTTTAGTGATAATGTTAGGAGAGGAGGGCACCAGTTTGTAAGTATAACTGTCATGTAGCTCATTGTTTAATATATCAATATAGAAATCCTTACCTATAAAGGCATAGCTGACCTGTGTAATAACAAAATGCTCGTGTATTTCTTGCAAATTGCATTTTTATCTTAGAAAAAAAATTTATGCAAAATTTAGAGTACACTTTGGAAAAAATTATATAAAAGTTCTGAAAAAACTTTATTAATCCAAATTTGAAAAGGCCTCAACTGGTGTATTATGTTTATATGCCAAAGTAAAAGAAAAGTTTTAGGTGGCCTCTAAAGAGTCTTTTCATAAAGAAGAAAAAGTTAAATTTAGGAGTTAAAAATTTGAAGCCATAAGAAAGAATTTGAGTTCTGGATGGGGTACAATTCCCAGAAATAGTGTCCATAGTTAGGATCAACAAAAGATTTGTAATTTTGGTGACTGCAAATACAGCTATTTGTATTAAAGGAGCTAGGGTTAAAGTTTGTAGCCACAGATTTGTAATTACAGGCTAATAAGCCAAAAGGTTGAGTTATGTACCTGATTTTAACATATGTATTTTGGCAACCAGAAGGTAATAAAGGAATATGTGAAATATTAATAAAATCCATAAGTTTTGACTGAAATTTTAAGATTTTGGGGAGTATTACTGTATATAAATGCCTAAACTTACAAATGTCATTGATTAAATGATAAAGAAGAGTAGATTTAAAATGAAAAGTTTGGATAAACCTACAAAGTGCTTTGGCAATACTAAGTTTAAGACCAAAAAAGTATATTATGAATCAATTGTATGTTGAAAATATCAGTATCCCATTAAGTATAAGAGGGAAGAGTCACCTAAATTAGATTTGTTTCTATTTTTGTCTTTAGGCTACTTGCTTTTTACTATGTTTTCAATTATAATTTTTAATTTCTAGTCTTCATAGTGTCAACTGTAAAGTTCAAAAGCCATTTTAAACCCCCCCCCCACTTCCTTTTAAAAATTTCTTATTTTGTTTGAAAAACTTTTATTTTCATTTATTTCGGTAACAAAATTTTATTCTCATTTTGATTTATCTTTATGCTTTTTACTTTTTGGCTTGTGGTTTACATCAGAAATGAAGCCATATGTTGCTATTTTGTTTGCAATCCTGGCCATTAAACGACTTCTGTAATTATTTATCTCTTGTTATATATATACATATTTTTTGTTACCTTCTATCACTTTTTCTCTCTCTCACTTATATAAGCACATTCGGGAGGGGGGGGGGGTTATAAACAAAAACAAATTACATCTCAACTTTCACCCAACATTTGCTCTGTTTTATCCATTTTTTTGCACACAGACCGGACAAGAACCCCCCCCCCCCAAATATAACAACTGTAGCGCTCTCTCTCTCTCTCTCTCTCTCTCTCCCTCTCCATATGGATAATAATATACAATTACACATTGGAACAGCTAACAATATGCCATGCATATTTTCTGCGGCACCGCACGAGCTCGAACTCGCAATATAAAGTACACATACTCATGTCAAAGTTGCCGCAAACCGAATAATATTCTAAAAACATGAACTGCATGATTTTCAATTACATATGCGGTTTTTTTTTTTTTTTTTCGTTAACACCAAGGATCGTATCCTTTTTGATTTAGTGACTGAATTATGTCATTATTTTCATTGGAAATAAGACCATTGTCTACTACAACTTAAAACTACATTCTTTGATGAAGTTAAAAAAAATACAATACGATAAAATGCAATAACATAAAAATTCAATAAAATAAAAAATACAAATTTTTATTCATACCGTAGAAAATATTGAAGTGTATATTTGAATACCTTTTAAAGGGATGTTGTGTTTTATGTCTACTAATAATATTTACAGAACTACTTTCGTTAGCTTTCCGCTGTTCAGGATTGTATATGTTTTAGCGCTGACACAAAACGCCCAGGTTGAACACCTCTAGTTTACATACTGGAGTTTTGTTGGGGGAGGGGGACGCTGATACACATACATCTCTAATTTACACAATTAAATCAGGTAATATCATTTCCTTATTTATAACTGTCTTCTTCCTTCGCTGCTTATGATATTTCCATATAGAACTGACTCCAATTATCAACAATTTACAGTTCTCAAGTTAGAACTAATGTATATCAAATCGCACTAAGTGGAACTACTTTTTAAGAGACCTATTTTATAGCGCAACAGAATTCTTGAAGCTCTAAATTTAGCTGTTGTTGCCCAAGTTGTCTTTTGGCAGGTACAATTGCACTGCAGAAATAACACCCGCTTTCTCTGAGTTCTAAATAATAATTACACAACATAATTGTGCATAAATCTAATTAAAAACAGCAAGGAATAATATCATATATTTATGTACAATAATATTACTTATAAATTTGTGTTTTTTTAATTATAACATGCATAATTTTTTTCATAATTACTACACCTGTCGAATTAAAAATGTTTTACCTGACTAGCTGCGCGCATTGGTACATATCCTACTGAGCGACGAAGGAGGGAAAGATGATGAATAAATCCACTAATGCCATAATTACACAAAATTCTTTCAGTCAGAGAAAATAACAATATATCCGTTCATACATATTTCTAACAGTAGTCTATAACTTGGGAATATCCGAAATTATTTGTTTCAACAACGCATCAGCTTAATCTTCGTTTCACAGAAAAAAATCCGCCTTCGATAGCGCGTTTACGATATTGAGTAGCGCCCTCGCAGAAAAATAATAAATATATGATAAGTGAATATATTTATTATTTTTTATATCGGAACTTATATACGAAGGATATTATTTTGGATAAAAATCTGAAACGATTCATTTTATTTAAAATTCGAAATACTCCATTTTTAAAAAATTTGGATAACTTATTAATTTGTTTCTAAATGGAAATACTAATACAGTAAACAGCATGGGCGTCCACATAAAATTTTCCAGGTGGGGGGCAAAGCTTGGAGACAAATAATTATTTAAATAATTATTTAATTAAACAAGTAGATTATACAATACACAAACACATACATAATGTATATAAATTTAAAATATAAAGGAAACAAGAATTAATGTGTGTGTGTGTGTGTGTGTGTGTGTGTGTGTGTGTGTGTGTGTGTATGTGTATAAATATATATATATAGATAGATAAATAATAATTTCAATAATCACGTATCGTATAAGAATTGAATTCTCCGTCTATCGCTTGCAAACCTATTGATGACATTTTCAAAAAATTTCTTTTTTGCAGCTTCCTCTTCTAGTTTCTTCCTGTTCACACTAATCATACATAAACTTGATAAGCGAGTTTCTGAGATAGTGGACACCTTAACCATGTTTTCACACGTCTCAAGGTGCTGAAACTTCTTTCAATGGTACAAGTCGTAATGGATAATGTCATACCAATAGTTATTGCCGAATTAATAGAAGGAAAATAGTCGCAATGTTCCAAAACTTCTGGAACAGAAGTTTTGGTTCATATTTTGTTTTGTTCATATTTTGTTCCTATTTTTGGTTCATCAGTCGATGAACCAAAAATAGGAACACTTGTTTTATTGCTGCAATAGATGAAACACGTGTTCTATGGTTACCCCGCCGAGGGCCGAAACCGGCCAACCCGTAATAAAATTTTAAGGCAAACAAAGCGTCCCATGGTCGAGGGTGTAAGGTTACATATCTCAATCACTTTTACGATTATAATTTGTGGAATTTTTTACTTGATCCCAGGAAGGGGCAAGCGTCCCGTTTGTCCTCCTCCTCTGCGGACGCCCAGGGTAAACAGCATACTTGTATTGTGTTTGACAACAGATTTTTGTAAGCAGCCGATGTCAGAAAATATCTTTTCTTCTCTAAATTGGGAAAACCTCTGTAGCAGTGGTTTTCGACCTTTTTTAAATAACGGCATCCCTAAGTAATTTATTTTATTTTGTGGCACCCCTACTCAATTTTCTGCCTGCTATATCCGAGTGTGTGTGTAATATTAAAAAAAGTTATGATAGTTATTACAATAATATAACTATAAAAAAAATTACAATTCATAATACAAATTATATCTTTAATAATTTTATTCTTTATATAGAGGTACTAAATAAACATCAATTATAGATCACCAAAAAATTAAAAAGATACCGTACACATTTTTTATAATGAAATAAATATATAAATTTAAATATTTAAGTTACTTAAATCCAAATTACGTGGCACCCCTGTTGAAAACCATTGCTCTATAGGGTTTACCTATCTGTAACCTCAAAAGCAATGATACGCCAACGCTCGCTGATTTGGTAAAATACAACCTTCTGCCGCTTGTAAAGTACCCCCTTGGATGTAACACATTCCGCTGTGAAACTTTTCATTCACAGCATGTGAAAAATATACTGTCCTAACAGCACATATTTAAAATACATGCTGACCCGACACACGCACACCAATCTACACAGATGGATCAAAAATCTAATGTCATGTCGGTGCAGCTGTGTTATTTCACAACATCACCATAGCCAAGAAACTCCCAACTGACTGTAGCAGCTGTACTGTGCCGCAGAGTAGTAGTAACGTACAGAGTGGATACTCCCATAGACGACAATGGCAATTCCGGCTACATGTTAAAATGGCATAGACAGTGGAGGCCCCACTTTCAGAACATAGAAACAGGCCGGGACATTGTGAAGAAGTTAGCAATGTTCCTAGAGTATTTTTTAAAGTTTTGTTATTGCATTGGACAATATATCAATTCGCAGATTATTAGTATATAATTTTTATAATTTATTGTTACTCCAATCCAAAAATAAGAACACTTATTTTTGGCGGACAATTAGCAAATCATAACATAAGTAAAGGTTTCGGCAATAATACGGAAACGGTTATAGTAGTCGTGTGGTAACATGAAATGTTGTTGTTTTCTCTTTTCGCGGTTCGAATCCCACGTTTTCTTCCCCTCCTTTTTTCTCTACCCACTTATACTTTCAATTCATTTCTCTGGCTAAATATAGATATTTACTTATTTTCACAAAATAAAATTATTTAATTATTAATAAAGTTTAATGTTTTTACAAGTCATGGCGAAACATCCATAATGTAGCTTAGGAGGAGGTTAAGATGCCATTTGCAATAGACATTAATAAATACAGATTTTTTATTTACACTACTGGGTGTAAATAATCAGGTGGCTAATTATAGCAGGTTTCAGTACAATGCCAGTACACCTGTCTCACTCTATTGAAACCTTTTTATTTTCACTCACCTCAATCCAGTAGTGTTTACATGAAATTCTGTATTTATTAATGTTTATTGCAAATGGCACACATCATTGTCATCTTAATATCCTTGTAGGCTGCATTTTAGGCAATGTCTGGCCATTATATTTTTAAATATTACTTTTTTGACCTTAACTCCATAAATTTACAACTGTCATTTTGACTGATCTCAATTGTTGTTTTAGGTTTCAATGTAATGAATGAATTGAACTGCTTTTAACTTCGGTTCTAATTGTTATTTAATTATTTTCCTTTATTTATTTATTGTTTTATGTCTGGCATCCTATGAACACTGCATCATTTCCCCGCTAACCAGAGCCACTAATAAATTTTTTTTTATACACTTCAGAGAAATACAAAGAATCTGGAATGAATGAAAAATTTGCAAGACAATTCTCTGTGACTAAATTTTGACTGTTTTTTTGTTATTTTCTTTAACAAAAGGAATTTAGCATTCTTTCATTTAGATCATTATTTGAGTTAGCATTACAATAACAAAAAAAAAAAAAAAACACTATATAATTGAAATTCTTTTTATTTATGAATTTTCTCATTTCATATGAAAGATATTTGAATTATGTGTAGTCCAATGCAAATTGAATTAGCAATATCTTCACATGAAATGTCCTGTAATATATATAAAAAGAGCATGCTGATTTAATTCATAAAATTAAAAGCAAGACTAAAGACTTATATGCCCAGTATAAGAAACAAAATTAATTTAATTAATAATAAAAATAATAACCCCACAGAGACCCAACAGAATCCAGACAGGCCTATCAGTTGTATCCCAACAATATACAAGATTATGACCAGCTGCATAACCAAGAAGATATCACACTACTTGAAGAGCCGGAACATAATAGCCGAACGTAGTGTATAGTGTTAATTGTATGGTGCCAAAGACCCTAGCAGCACTACGTCTCCCAGAGAACATATACAAGGAATTCCAGAAAGTTGCAATCCCGAATACCTGTAGGATAGTCAGAGTTCCTGGATCTACAGTAACACGACACATTACAGCCACCCTGTGCACTTGGTAGTAATACCCGTCGCAGGATGGATCCACCCAATCAGTACTAATGTAAGAACAACAATACTACTAAATAATAAAGCATCGTGTCCCAGTCCATAATCCAATCATTGATTTCATAATCTGTAGAGGTGACATCACATTTTGTGAAGTATTGCACTGAGTGGCATAAAAGGTTTAGAAATCACTTGTAGATGATGACACTATGGGAACGTTGCATTATACAGCCTCAGCCTCAAGAGCAATGTGACTCTACATAACAGCCTAGCATCAATAAGTACACAGAGAACAGATACATACAAATACACTGAATTAGTTCCATGAACTTCTGATATTGCATCTCCAACTGATAACTAAAGCCGATGGTTTAAACAATGCGATGTTTGAACGATGGGTTGATCAATTTTGGATATTTTTCAATTCTAATAATTTATTTCCAACTCCAGATTTTCTGCCCAACGTAACACTTGCCCCATCGCTCTTAAAAGAAATTAAATAGTGTTTTAAATAATTGTCGTCAAATCCGTATTTTTCAAGACATTTTAAGAGAGTCTCTGTATTGTAAAAGCTGTTTGTCTGGCAATTTGATTAAATCAAGAAACAAGTAATGTAGATCTTTCATTTTATTGGTTTCATATTTTAAATAAATAATCAGAGTAGATTTCTTGCTTAGAGTGGTAGACTCATCAATGAGAATTGATAAGTTTCCACGTATGTCCATAATTTGTTGGCACAATTTTAATTTCATTTGCTTTGCGACATGCTCTATTATATTAGTAGCTCTTAAACGCAATCGTGAGCAATAACAGTGCCATTCAATTCTTGAAGTTGTAACAACTCAAAATGGTCAGAATATGGTCGATCATGTTTCGCACTATAATATACAATTCTAAAAACCTTACAGGTGCTAAAAATTTCGGAGTCATTCATTTGATCAATTACCGCTTCTAAATGTTGTTCGTTTGCAGCTTGCAAGATTTTTTTTCAGCCTGTATACGTGAAGTACTTTTTGAATGTTCATAAATTTTCTTACGCAAAGATGTCAATTGTGCACTTCTATCTTTGCCATAAGATGATACCACTACCAAACTCCATTCCTTTGAAATGCTAACTCCCAGCGTTTTAGACGGCCCTAATTTTTTTACAGCAGCACAAGTCAAACATCCTAATTTTCCGCCGTCGCATGCAAGCCAAGGATATGTTTTTTTCTTCTCGGTCCACATGTCAGCATTTCAAAAGTGGGGCCAATTAAATTTTAATTCTGCGTCACTGTTTCTCTCATCTTTAGATCTTGATGGAAAAAAAGAGGTCATGTCGTTATCATTTCCACATGCTTGTACATTTTCTTGCACAGTTTTTAGTTGTTTTTTTTTTATCAAGAAATCTATTTAATGTTGTTTGCTTTAGTTTTTCGCTCATTTTGTATTTAATGAATTTCTTCTTTTTATTTTTAAATATTGAAATTATTAAATTTAAATTTATATTTTTTAATCCCGTAGAAATTAATTTTTACCTTAGAAAAAACAGTAATAAATAAATTAATCTAAATAGTAGAGATCGGTCATGAACTCACATGCACATACACTGGTATGCAAAATTTAAGGACCAGTCAGGTTTTCACCTGTAGCTTCTCATAGGAGTGGCCTACATTTGGGAAAATCATACCAACGGAACCTCGTGAGGTACAGAAATGATGAGGGTAACAACACCGACACAACAACGGAAACAAAACGGTATAGAGGGACTTTATTCAAAAATGGCAACGTAGCACTGGCTGCCATGATACAGATGCATCTCTGCCAAAGATGGAACAAAGGAAAGAGGTGGTCGTCAGTAGGAGATATTGCCACCCTTAATTTCGATGCAGGCTTTGCACCGCCTGTCAATACTTACAACAATGTTGTTGATAAGTTCTTGCGGTAACATCGTCCATTCCTCTGTCAGCGCCATCTTCAGCTGGTGAACATTTTCTGGTGGGTGTGGATGTTCCGCTAGGCGTCTCCCCAGAGCGTCCCATATGTGTTCGATGGGATTTAGATCGAAATGGGGAGAGGATGGGCGAAACGGGCAGGCCAATCCATACGAACCATGTCCTCACTTTCCAAAAGCATATCAACAGCTGCAGTGCGATGGGGTGTGGCATTATCATCCGTAAACACGAACTCGGGGCCAATGGCACCTTGGAACAGACGCACATGGGAAAGGATTTACCTCAGTACAGTGGCGGGCACCGTTTACAGTACCGCCCTCCAGTATCTGGAGTTGTGTACGTCCATCCAAGATAATGCCTCCCCAGACGAGAACACCTCGACCGCCATATCGATCCCTTTCAGTGATGTTTTCGGGGTGATACCGTGTGCCAACCTCTCGTCAGATTAGCTGATGTCCAGAACCGCTGGCGCCTCCGTGGGCAGGAGCGGCAGTGGTAGCACACGCTTCTTGATTAGACCGGGGTTCGAGCCCGTGACCACCAAATACGGAGGATGCGGAAAAGTCAGAGGAATGACCACCGCATATCCTCGGAGCAATTTGCCCGTAGTTGCTAATGCTCCTAAAAACCAAGTAACAACAACATCCAGAATCGCTGCTGAGACTGAATCTACTCTCATCAGTAAAGAGTACCTTAAGTACCTTTAGAAATAGTGTTGGTCCTTAAGTTTTGCACACCAGTGTATTATAAAAAAAAAAAAAAAATCCTGTACGTCCCTCCTGAAGACTATAATAATGATCACGCCACATCGACTGTACAGTAACTGAATCAGATTTCAGACTCACAGTTCATAGAACAATCAGTTCTAGTGTTCAGATCATGGCGAATGAAAATGCAGCGTTCGCACACATCACAGTATATCTCATTCGTTGGATCTCTTTATCGAACACATTGTACTTTAGTAAGCAACGTTCAAGTTTCATTGCGAAATTTATATTTTTGTTTTAAAATAAATTTTTAAAGAAATCTATTAATTTTAAAAATTACTATTAATATATTTTTTTAGGAGCAATGGGTAACATAGATATTATTTCTCCCTCCCCTTTTATTATACCATTGCTTCATAATATTAGGTGTATAAATTTAATGATTTTCTATTATGATATTTAGAAAAAAGTACCGGAACGTCGTTCCGGCGCGTTCTGCCCCGAATACACCACTGCTCTATAATGAATCTGATCCTTCCACCTCTGGAATACCCCCGAAGAGGCATTTGTTTCATATTTTTCACGCAGAACCTCATTACTTACGAAAAAAACCTTAGAGGCATTATAGTTTTCTGGCACAGAAAACACCGTGTCATACAACTATAATAGAAATATTCAAGTATGATCTTCTTCATGATGTTTCTCGAATACGTGTGTAATAGAGGTTATTATTCAGTTGGTTGGATCCAAGTCTTTATCATAAATTCCAGCCACAGTTTGGGAGTGGTTCCCTTGACCCCTAATTCAGATACAGTAAAGGATTACTGTGAACCGATCGGTTGGCATTTTAACCTGTTATATAAAGCATAGGGAATTCCGAACCGTTGGCATTTGCACTTGTCGGATTTTGAGGTGTTTGCATTTTGGAGCTTTCGATGTTTTGAGATTTCAGATTTTGCGTTTTGGTTGTCGGCATTATGACTTTGGCAATTTGATTGCCTCCTAGCTTTTGCCAAATGAAATTTCAGATAATCTCTGCAGTCTATTTCTTTTTATATTTTATTTATTCAAGTAAAGAAACGGTTACATCCACCCCCAGACAGCAAACATTTGCTAGGAGGGTAAACATAACTATAACAGATTAACAACATATACATTAATACAAAGGATACAGATCAAATTAATTACAGCAGGCCAAGACAACGTTCAAGATAAATGTTCTAAATAAATTCAGCATCCCTAGAAGCACGGTGCGGGAGAGCTGGCAAGTTGTAGAAGGCTGTCCGGAACAGGAGGGGAAGCGCAGTTTATCCTCAAACACAGAAGTCTACACATCGGAGGAAACTTGAAACATCTAACATTGCATAGGTATCCACAAAGACTGAATCTGTAGATCTTGTCCACGCAAATCGCCTCGGTGTTAATATTTGGTCGTTCGGGAGTCCAATTTGTGTTTGCTGAAAACATATGACCGAGAGAGTTGATTTTGTTGAGGGCAGGTCGGATCTCACGTTTGGTAATTAGTTGTTCTTCTGTTATCTTTGGGTAGAATGATGAGCCTATCGATGATGGGAGCATCCAATCTACCCTAAATAAGCTTGGAGAGGATAATTATATTGCGAGTAGTGATTATTTGTTTCCATGCAGCGAATGCATTATAGCCCTAGAGATAGTAAGGGGATGTCCTGATGTCCTATTGAGGGATCGCAGCAGCCAGTACTGTGGCTGCCTTAGCTGAACGAATAAGTTAAGGGGACCACGCCCTTGACGATTATTCCAGCGTATGAGGCAGCTACTTTCATCAACGAAGGAACCTTCCACTTTTTTATACTAGGAATAAACTAAAATGAAATATACTATAAGTTATTCGATGCACAAGTGGATGATCAATAGCCAATTATTTTCCGCTATGCCACTGTCACTAATGCGCATATTGCGCGATCAGACTTGTACGCTGCCACAAAAATACACGGCTCACTGTTTTAACGATACTAAAATTAGAAATAACAGTTAAATTTGAACGCTCCGAGAAGTTTTCGGTTCATCCAGTCATGTGCTATATTCTCTCAGGAGATCAGTTACCAAAAAAAAAAAAAAAAAAAATTTATTTTCAGCATTAATTAATTTCTTCATTCTTTTGAAACCAATTTTTTTTTTTTTTTTTTTTTTTTTTTTACAGATTTCATAATCGTGGTGGCGTCTGCAGCAGTACTGGTGGTGGGATCAAATGGGCAAGTGTTTGCCACTTCTGCAATCAGGTAAGTAAATATTTCATGGTTTTTTTATTGGGATGGGGGACACTTTAAATAGGCACGTATTATTAATATGAATAATAGTGGACAGACACAAGATTGCACACTTAAATAAGCGCCTTATACAGGTTGTCTTAATTGTAAAAATGTATGCAAGGACCAGCATGTATTTTACAAGGATTTTCCAGTGCCAGCAAGCTACAAATTACACAATGTTAAAACGCTTCACTGCTTGTTTGGTTTTTTTTTTTTTTTTTTTTTTGTCCCCAGCCATTTACACCTGACAAGATTCCAGTCAGATTATCAGGCAAGCGTATCGAGAGACGGAAGCAGTCTTCTGGTCAGGTTGCAATTTGTGACACCGCCAGTTATTTATATTTTAGTCATTCCATATAGTTATGGAATGACAAAATATATACGCTAACGCAAAAAAAAATATAATAATAAAATAAAATAAAATAGATAATAATGCAAGTTGCAACAATTTCTTTCTTATTCCACTAGCTGCGCCAATGGTAGCAAGTAGAATGGCTGACCCCCAGTGGCATAGCAGAGGATCTGCTGATAGCTTCAGAAACATCACGAAAATAAAAGTCATGTATTATACTGAAATATAAAATGTATAGTTGGTTCTACATATAAAGGTAGGAATATGTCCTCTTCCCTAGGGGCATCCGCTCAGTTTTTCTGCCCCTCCCGCTTCTGATCAATGTCGTGTAAGCCCCTAATTTTAAATAAACACCATGGCGAGATCCAATCTTCCTTACATTTCGAGGGTTCAGCTCTAAAACGGTGTTCGCAGGCCGGCCGCTAGTTAGTACACCGAACCGAACCTATTGGTAACTCTCTAGGAGGCTTCCGGATCAGCTAGTTTATAATCTTGATACCTCTACTCTGCCAGATAATGACTGGAGGGAGTCCGAGTAGAGTGTATGTGGGGAGCATTGTCGAGGCCACGTTATGTCAGCATCTGGGTATATTCTTACCATGTGTACGCCATATCCATAAAATTTCATTACTTAATACAGCATGTCCTACCCACTTTTTCTTACTATTAAATTCACTATGAATTGTCAAACTAATAGAGCAAGCTTATCTGCAAAAAGATCTAAACCTCCCAAGCACTTCCTAATTCATTTCACAAATATACGTGGTCTCAATTCTAATTTCAAGGATGTCCATTTCCACTTGCAGTCTGCCAAACCCCATGTACTTTTTCTGACAGAATCTCAGTTATCGGTTGATTCAACTACTGCTCATCTCAGATGCCCAAATTATTCGCTGTATGATTCCTTTTGCCTCAAAGGTGGTACTTGTGCATATGTCCGTTCTGATATTGCCTGTTAGAGACTTTTCAATTTGGAATCTCCTCTCTTTGATCTTCTCTGGCTAAAAATCTCTCTACCTTATTGTGTCAAATTCATTTGTTGTCTCTACCGTTCTCCCAACTCCACTAATCACTTGGAACTCTTTGACTTCCTCTCTTTGCAACTTTACTTTCTCCAGTGCAACTTTCCTAACAGTGAGGTAATTTTCCTTGGTGATTTTAATGTTCACAACTTCAGCTGGCTTCCGTTTTCTAGTCACACCGACCCAGCAGGTCGAGATGCTGAGGCTTTTGCAATTAATAATGACCTAGCACAGATTGATCATTTACCTACAAGAATACCGGACAATCCTAATCATACAGCCAACACGCTTTATCTTTTTCTCTCAAACAACCCTTCTGAGTACACGGTCGAATTGACAGGTCCTTTAGGCACTTCAGATCACAACTTGGTGATTGTCTCTTCTCCAATAGAGTATTTATCTCATGGCTATTCCCAAACTCGTGTAGTTTGGCATTACAAGAATGCAAAATAGGATGACCTGCGAGATTTATTTTCTTCTTTTCCTTTGTTGGATTATGTTTTAAAACTTCTGATGTCCACGTTTTCTGAGATCGTGTCAGCGAAATTATTCTTGCAGGAATGGAATCCTTTATCCCACACTCCACTTTAAAATCTCGTCCTTTATTTAAACCTTGGTTTCCAATAAATGTGTTAAGGCTGTTCAAGAGAAGAATGTTGCATATCGTAATTGGCTTGTTTCTAATTCTTCAGATTCATTTTCTGCCTACATCAAAGCTCGCAACAATTGTAAAACAGTTATTAATCAGTCCAAACTAGAGTTTGAACAGGCTAAGAGTAGAAAACTTGCTTCTTGCCCTAATGGTACCCGAGCATTCTGGTCTCTTGCCAAAGCTATTGGCCGCAACTTTTGCCCATCTCTGCTCCCACCTCTGTCCAAACCAGATGGTTCTGTTCTACCTTCAGCCAAGGATAAAGCAGACCTGCTAGCATTCCATTTTTCTTCCAACTCATGTATTAATGAACTTGGTAAAACACCTCCAACCATTCCCAACACGCTCCATTCAATGCCTCCTGTGGTCTTCCACCAAAAGGATGTCAGAAGGATTTTGACGAATCTTGATGCTAAGAAAGCTCCAGGTCCCGATGGTATTTCTCCACTTGTTCTCAAAATCTGTGTTCCTGAACTTACTCCTATTCTTTGCCGCCTTTTTTTCACTTTCTTATTCCAAAGGTGTTTTTCCTTCTGCTTGGAAATTTGCTCATATCCAGCCGTTTCCTAAAGAGGGTGACAAATCCCTCCCATTCAATTATCGTCCAGCCGACCGGGCTAGCCGAGTGGGTAAAGTACCTGCCCGGCTACCCAAAGGTCGCGGGTTCGATTCCCGCCTCGGGCTTGGATCAAAGTACTGCAAAAACCTTGGGAGGTGCACTATGGCCACAGAAGCCGATGCGCCAACAACTACCAAAAAAAAAAAAAAAAAAAAAAAAAATTATCGTCCCATTGCAATTACTTCTACTCTTTCGAAAGTAATGGAGAAATCAATTTTCCGCAAACTCTTAAACTACCTAGAAACCTTCCGCCCTATCAACGATCGCGAGTATAGATTCCGTTAGTGTCGATCCACTGGTGATATTCTGGCTAATGTTACCCATTTATGGACTAATTCAATGGAAAGGTTTGGAGAAACACAAGTAGTTGCTCTTGATATCTCAAAGGCTTTCGATCGTGTTTGGCATAAAGGTCTTCTAAACAAGCTTCCATCTTATGGTTTGCCAACTGTGTTTAGTAATTGGTTATTCAGTTTTCTCTTTGATCGCTCACTGAGGGTAATGGAAGATGGCTCTCTGTCTTCTAACTTCTCCACTAATGCCGGTGTCCCCCAAGGTTCAATTCTTACCCCCAATCTTTTCCTCTTGTATATTAATGACCTTCTTCCATTCACTGGAAATCCTATCCATAGTTTTTCCGATGATAGCACATTGCATTCTACTTTCCATTTTGAGAAACCTTGCCCTGCTCAATCAACTTCAACTTCTCGAAAATCTGCTACCAATTCCTTAAATGCCGATCTTCAGGTAATTCCCCAGTGGGGCAAAGGCAACTTAGTTGATTTCAACCCTTCTAAAACTCAGTCTTGTCTTATATCTCGCAAAAAGGATTCTTCTGCTCCTATGCTTAGCTTTAGTGACACTCCGATTTCTAGGCAAAATGATATATCTCTTTTGGGGATTACCCCGACTTCTAATCTCTCTTGGCACAAGCACATTACAAATATTGCTTTCTCTGCATCTAAAAAACTTGGTTTTCTCTTTCGCTCTCGTTTTACTTTTCTTCCAAACAGCTGCTCACTCTGTACAAATTGGCAAATCCGCCCTGCCATGGAATATTTTTCCCACATATGGGGTGGTGCCCCCAAAACCTCTCTCAGGCTTGGTGATTCCATTCAGAAGAGGGCTTTTAGGTTAATTAATGATTCATCTCTAACTGGGTCTCTACACTCGCTGTCCCATAGACGTTCTGTTTCTGCTGCATGCCTCTTCTACAGATACTTACATGGGCACTGTTCTTCTGAATTAGCTTCTATAATTTCCGATCTCTCTTTCAAAACAGTCCGAACACGGATGTTGGCTTGTGCTGCCACAAGCCAACATCCATTTACTGTCCAACTTCAAACTCACAGAACGAACCTTTCATCTTCCTCGTTTATTCATTCAACTGCTGTTTTCTGGAACAACCTTCCTTCATACGTATTTCCTGAAAATTACAGTCTACAGAAGTTCAAGTCCAATGTGAACAAATATTTTCTTTCGTCTTCTCAACCTCCAACCCAAGCACGGTACTAAGTACTATAGGTTGTGATACCTCTCGTGCTTGGGGTTTACATAAAAAAAAAAAAAAAAAGCTGCTGCATTGTCCAGTTCATCTCTTGTGAATGGTTCTTCTCCTGCTCTGTGGTGTATGTGCGGTTTTGGTGGCAGAGCAGTAGTTGTTCTGGAGTGGCTGGGTCTAGGTGTCCTGGGAAGATGTCATCCAGGATATTATTTGTGGATTTTTGTCATGTGGTTATGTCCCCTATGTGTTTTTTTTAGTTGCACAGATGACTAGGTAGGTGTTTAGGTATGGTGTATTTAGTGTTAGACGGCACCAGGGGTTTTTCCCATCTCTACGTAGTTTTCATTGTGGGTGTACCAGTTCGCTGGAAATGACAGAGATTTAAAAGTGTATGGATATTGTATATGTGTAGTGTCGTGTTCCGTTGTTCATCTGGTTGATTAGCCGCGGGCCCCCTGCTGAGGCCCATCGTTGCCCCACCTTCGCCGTGTGGAGGCAGACCAGGAACTCAGTAGACTTAAGTTACTCTGGCATATCCCCCCACTTAATTTCCTGAGATTTCAGTGGCTAGGACCTAATAAAAATAAAATAAAAAAATAAAATTCTTATATTGTATTTATATTGCATGTATATATGTGTATATACAGATACATACATACACACACGTACATATATACACGCAACATGCATACATATACCAGTGTCAATTGTGGGGTTGATGTCGCTTGAGTTGAAAGGCCGGGACGTGGGCGAAGATATTTGGATGTATTTAAATTTAGGTGTGTGGGGGCCTCGCTAGTGGGAAGATAGGTAGGGGGAGCTGAAGACAGGGGGGGGAGAAAGATAGAAGCATGGGGCCAATATGGAAGACAGCCCTAAGTTTCAGTGGGACATGCCCCACCAGAGTAAAAATGAGGGTGGGAGACGAGGGAATGGTTCCCACGGAGAGTAGGGTTTAAAGGTGAAGGGGGCTAGGGTACCCTCTTCAGGCTGCCATAAGGCTTTGGGAGCTAGGCTGCAGTTTGTTGTTTCCTTGTCCACTTGATTCAGGTTGGAACACTCATGGGGATAATCCCGTCCTTTTCTTTTTCTTCTTTTTTCCTTCTTTTCTTTATTCCTTTCCTTTCCTTTCCGTTCATTCTCTTTTCTTCTTTTCTTTATTCCTTTCTTTTCAGTTCATTCTCTTTTCTTCTTTTCTTTATTCCTTTCTTTTCAGTTCATTCTCTTTTCTTCTACAGTTTTCTTTTACAGGAGTTGCCTCTGTCTTATGCGATTTGTTTATGATACTCTACTATCAATCTCGATGTATGGCAGTTAACACCTTTCTCCTTGTGATAAGGTCCTGTGCGTACTGGAAAAGTGCTCGGTACTCCTCTTCTGTGTCAATGAAGTGATGTTCAAATCCTTTGGGGAGGTAATGGATTTTCGTGATAAGGGTGCATCTGAGATCTTCGTATTGAGGGCAGTCGTAAAGCAGGTAGGCCCAGCTTTCGACCTCCCCGCACGTGCAATTTGGGTCATTGGCGAGGCCGAACACAAGTCGCCCTTCTGTTGCCAGAAACCATTCGGGAGAGCCTTCGCTCACCTCGAGCATCGATGAGCCGTGGTCATCCAAAACCTCGCCAGCGGTTCGTGGGTTTTCCCTCCTCAGACCACTTTTGGTATGTAGTAACCAGGGCTGACCGTGAGCATCCCGCCAGCCGTGCTGTTTCAGTTATGTTCTGACCTAGTCGTCTGGCCATTACAATTTGGTCTTTGTCAAACTCGCTTAAGTCCGCTGCCTTCCCCATCTGAAGAACAAGGGTAACGCTGATTAACGGAACTCAGTATCAGGTGTTTTTTTATACCGTGTCCCGACCCGCGCACGCGCCGTAATTCACTGCAGTTTCGATTTGCATAACGATTCGCTGATCATAATATTTTGGCTTATCGGTGTACCTAGTATAAGTTAGGAAATATTGTTATAGAATAAACTTGAAAAATTAATTAAATTTCCTATCCAAAACGAGGTGCGCTCTTTGGCTTCAAATTCAATTAATTTTACAATTACATTCCCGTTACTCTTCCACAAGTAGGAGTTTCCCTATCCCCATTTTTTTTTTCATCCAAGAAAAGGGCCGGATTAAGTAAAAGAATTTTTCAAAATTCGTCTTGGTATCCTAGAGTTCTTCCTTCCCAATTTGGGAACGGGGGGAGGGATTATGCAGACATGAGTTCAATAAATCCAATTTAGCCGTTCAGTTTCATTACAACAGTATAATATGTTTACATCCTACCACGCGTCTCTCTTTTTATATATATATATATATATATATATATATATATATATATATATATAGAACGCCAAAATGACTCAGAAGAACAACACGTCATATTACCACAAGAGATGCAAAGTGCATTAAGGTTGGCGGTGGGATTTTCGAACATTTATTGTGAACTGTAAAAAAATTGTCAATTATATGTGTTTTGTATCATTCAAAAAGTCAATAAAAAAAGTTCATATAAACATTGTCCTGTTCTCAATGGATATGGAGATACAGCTGTTTGAAATTGGCGCACAGCTTGCTGAATCAGATGCGTCCAAGAAGCAGTTATAACCTGACGCTGTTTGGTGTTAAAGTGTTGTTAAGAATGCCGCACATCTTCACACATGCTGAATATGCCAATATGGTGTTTGTCTACGGTTTTTTTTTTTTTTTTTTTTTTTTGTGGTGGAGGTGCTACTGCTGCTTGTAGAGAATACCGTCGACGGTTTCCTAACCGCAGAATACCGGATTCAAGAGCGTTTACACCAAACTGCGTGAGACTGGTACAATTCTCGGCGCTCATATTTCTTCTGAACGTGAAAATGAACAAAATGTCGATGAAATAGAACACATTCTTCAGTCGGTAGAACGTAGTCCTACTATTAGCACACGAAGAATTTCCACGTGTATCGGTGTTCCACAGACGAGAGTATGGCGAACATTATGGCTTGTATCCATTGCACATACAGCGGTTGCAACACCTTCAACCAGGAGACAGCGCCCAGCGATTGGAATTTTGTTGGTGAGTAAATGCTAATCGCTGATTAATTCCATTAGTACCGTTCAGCGATGAAGCTACTTTCACCCGTGGCGGTATCAACAACACCCGTAACTCTCATAGGTGGTCAGACGAAAATGCACATCCCACTGTAGAAACAAATCTTCAACATCGCTTCACTGTAAACGTGTGGTGCGGCATCATCGACAATCAGTTGATTGGGTTTGTTGTGTTAAAATTCGTTTTACAGGGCCCATTTACCTAGAATTTCTGCAAAACGAACTTCCACTGCTATTGGAGGTTGTTCCCTTGGCTACAAGGATTGGTATGTACTTTCATCATGACGGAGCCCAGCACATTATACTCGTCTGGTTATACAATATCTAAATCGAACTTTCCCTGAACGATGGATCGGCCGCGGTGGTCCCGTTCATTGGTCACTAGGGTGGTCTTTAGACATCACTCCGTTTTTTGTTTTTGGGGATGAATGAAAAGGTGAATACAAAAGACAAATTGCTCGCTCGCATTTTGGATACTGCTACCCTCATAAAAGAACGCCAAGATGACCTCAGAAGAACAACACGTCATATTACCACAAGAGATGCAAAGTGCATTAAGGTTGGCGGTGGGATTTTCGAACATCTATTGTGAACTGTAAAAAAAATTGTCAATTGTGTTTGTCAATTTTGTGTACAAAACACAAAAAATTGTGTTTTGTATCATTCAAAAATCAATAAATACCAACAATAAGTCATTTATCGTTCTTTAATACCTCATAATGGCTTTGTGCGCGCCAGTTTCAAATAGCTGTATCTCCGTATACATTGAGAATTGGACACATGTTTATATGAACTTTTTTACTCAGAATAATCGATACTATAACTTCCCTAAATATTTAATATTTCTCCTGAATCACCCTGTATATGGTATCGCTTGTGAAGAGATACCACACACAATACATACTCGTGAATGTGATCTCGCTTGTATCTTAAAGCTAAGAATACTGCATTAAAACTACATTTAAGGATATGAAATTTCTTTTTTCCATACATATTGTATAGAAAAAAGAAATATTAATTGCTGGATTTCAATTAGTCCGATTTTAATGAAATTTGGAACGGCTAATTAATATTTGGGCTTTTTAAAAATATTTAAAAGGCCCAAATATAAAATTTCATGAAAATCCGTCTGCAATAACCTACGAGGAGCGGTATGACAGTATGTAATGCCTCCTATTTTTTTACCCAGAAAATTTAATTCATAAAACTATGCCTTTTACATCAATTAATCCTCAATCATTAATAAAGAATTATTTTTTTTCACAAAGTCACCATTTTCTATGCACTTCCGCCATCTCAGAGTCAAACGCTGTATTTCAATCCTTTTAACTCTTGCTCCGGAGGACTTCGCGAACATTGCTTGAACTGGTTGTCGTTTGCAAAATGGGTTCCACGGAGTGCATTCTTCAGCGGGCCGAAGAGGTGACAGTCGGAAGGTCAGGAGCGGATTAAGGTCGGTTGAGGCCCCGGGCCCAGAAGAAAATATTGGGCCCCTTAAAAAAAAGAGAGAGACAGGGAAAATAAAAATATATGTTAACCATTTTTTTTAAATAAATAAAAAATATTATGTACTATTAATGTTTTATTTCCAATAAAATTTGAATATAATATATGTATATAATTAATAATAGCATAATAATAATCACAAAGTTTTGAACTAATATGTTCAACTAATTTGTTGGGGTTTTGCGTGGGCCCTTCAGAAGTCAGGGCCCAGGGCGCGCGCCTGGTGCGCCCGCCGTTAAATCCGCCTCTGCGGAAGGTGCAAGATCCGTTCTATGAGAGGGGGTGACGAAGAACAATGCACCCCAATTTTGCAATGGCCTCCATCGTGCTCATGTGTCAGCATTTTCGGGACCCACTGAGTGCAAACCTTGTTGAGAGTCTTTGGCTCGAACTTTGTTTGGCTCTTGGTAACCTTCTCTTCTGTTGCTGCTGCTGGTTGGTAGCCCCTGGCCTACCTTCCCGTGGTGACGGTTGACATGTTTCCGCCTTGCTGATTTCGGGTAATCAAACGGCCAGTTCATTTCTACAGTGACCTGTATCTTAACAGTGAAACGAGGCGGAGGTAAACTAACATTCCAGATGCACCTTACATACATACATACATACATACAATATCACTTTCCCCACTCTTAAAGTATCTTACCCAATGTCTAACTGTACTCACATCTACAGTATTGTCACCATAAACATTTTTGAGACGCTTATGAATTTCAATAGTCGCCACTTCTTCCTTAGTAAGAAATTCAATCACCACTCTTTGCGTGATACGTATATCTGTAACATCCACTGTTTTGAACTATGCGTGTGCTGCACTCACGAGACCGATCACAGCGCCACTCACTATGGTGGAAACTAGAGACCTCTAGTGACCTGACCACTCAGTGACACGCGAAATGATCTACGGCGCCACATTTAATTTCATACCGATCCTCATACTAGGAGTCCAGTAGGTTACATGCGGACGGACATGGTGAAGACAATAGGCATATATATACACACACACACACACACACACACACACACCGCGTTCGCATATATAAGTTTATATATGGGAACGCCCCTAAAAATTGAACATATCAAAATATAATATTAATTACTTCTGGCTAAAACTTTTAGAATTTTTTTTTTTTTTTCAACTAAAGACTTATTCTTTATTTTATTTTACTTTACTTGTTTTTCAATTTATACACTAAATGCAATTAAATTTGTAGCATTTCTTTATATTAAGTTTAAATCTTAAAGGCTCCCATACACGATCAACTAAAATGAGTAAATTGACTGTCTGACGACATAATTGTGATAACAAAAAATTAATAAACTGCGCAGTTCATACAGTTAAAGTGTCAAATATTTGAACTGAGTAAAACTGTCATCATTTGCTCAGCAAAATGGGCAGTACGGTTGTTAACTGCGCATGCCTTCAGTTATTCTCTAGACTAGACTGATGTGGAAACATGGATGTTGGTGTTTCCTTGTTGAGAATCCCGTCTATAATCCATGTGACTATGAGGAAGTTTACATCCTAGTATGCGTCTCTTTTTAACAATGAGATTTTGAACAAAATACGTTTTCTCCTTTTTTTTTTAATTTGATTTCAGCAAAGCTTAATCAAGTATCAAATCAATAATCCCTTCTTTACCTATTTTCTATAAGCAGCAAATAGGTAGCACACCATTCTGAAGCTACGACTGAAAAATGCAGTTTTATTTATGGACGACAGCAACTTATTACTCAGTCACTTAATTTATGGATTTATTTTGAATAGTTTAGTTGCATATTATAACTGATCGTATGGGGACTTAAGTTCCTATTTGCAAACCATTATGTTAAAATTCTAGTCCCCTTCCCAGGCTATGAAGGATCATTTTGCCTGTGCTGTTTCAAGTACTGTATAGCAAGCAAAATAAAGATTATTTTATTTCTTGTCCAATGTAATTTTCTTGCATTTCAGCTATCGACCCCTACTCTTCCATAATCATGACTCACAGGTCGAGAACTATTGTCCTGTGCCACACCAATGTATAGTGTGAAAAAAGAAAAAAAAAAAAAAAAAAAAAAAACTGTGTGAAGGATGTAAAACGTTTGCTCTCTCTGGAACACTAAGGTTACCAAATACCGGTTCTTGGACGTACTTGTGATATTAGATTTACCTGTACATACGTCTGACGTCTTTAATGGCACACATTATGATGTCCTCTTTCTATAGACAAGTCCTTGACCTGCTCCATTCAGCCTCCTTCGTGGGATGTGATCTCACTTTTTATTCCTAACTGTCCTCGGGCGTGCCTGTTGCGTTAAGAAGAAAAAAAGAAAGAGCGGTTTAATTAAATCCATCTTAAGGCTTGCATGGTACAGTCTGCGCAGTCAGATGCATTTAATTTCTTAATATTGTAGCCATTGTATTTTTCACCTATTAGTAAAGAGCGATTGTTTTTCTTGCTTTCTTGAGATTATGTAACCCCACTGTTACGCTCGTCGCCAGTAACTCGAGTTACAAGGAAGAAAAATCAAAATGTGTTTGTTTTAAACTATATAATTTCGAACGCAAAGTATACGAGATTTCTATATTTACCTTTCGTGATGTCTACATGACTTGAAATTACTAAATACTCCGGGTAAAGGAACATAATTTCAATAATGTCCTTACAAGAACATTGTCCCATTGGGAAATTGATATCATCGTTATCCATCGAGTCAACTCCCATTACATTGGCTAAAGGAATGGAAATATCGAAGATAATAAAATTGATCGAGTTAAATTTCCCAGGTTGTCTGTAGGCCAGACTTTGAATTATTATTAAAGAATTTAATAATAAGCATTGTGAAGAGTTATGTGGGAGATAAAAATTCAGCACGCTGAGGAAGAGATGCATTACGTCAGATCAGGTGTGTGCCTTCTGTTTAATATCGGCAGGCGATGACTGCTTCTGCTAGGAGAGATCAAATTGAATTGCTGTGGCCAACAGAGAGAAATGCCACGATTAAAAAGTGATAAAGTGAAAATATATTTTATACAACAATGGTTAGATCGGTTAATTAAACATATATTAGGATCGTTTAAAAAGTTCGTAGTTTGACTACTAAGAAACTAAGACATTAGCTTTAAATTTTATATGCGATAAAGAGGAAAGGTATAGAATCTATAGGTGAAGGAATTTTAAAATTCAGGAGACACATAAGTTTGTTCAAAAAACTGACCTTTTACAATCTGAAGTGCATTCCAAATTCATGCTGTTTTTAATATTCGATAATAGAGTACCAGATTTGATGGTTTTCCTAATCTGCCTTTGTTATACGTACGTATTTAAAGTGTAAAATATGTTAATAGAGGACCCAGATAAGTAACAGAAATCTTGACAGATGAACAAAGTGAACTCGTGTTTCATCAGATGGAACCGTGTTAGAAAGTACCCTGGATTTCATGAAACTGCCCCAAGTGTGTGTGTTCAGTGGCGAAGCATGGGCCCTGGTGCAAAGTAACGTTTTAATTTTTCTTTTTTCCTTTTGGATTCCCCCACTCCGTAAACTCAGGGCCGTTGTGCAGTAGCACCTTGCGCAGATGGCCTTAGATCAAATTTTGTCGGGGATAAGGAATTCTTAAAAGGCTTTCTGAAATTTTACAATCCATGAACACATACACACACTTGTGCAGATATAATATACGATAAATCATATGAAATGGAGATACTATGTAAGCAGGAATGCGCCGCGTGCGAGTGAAGCGCCTTTGTGCAATATCTTATCGGTGCTCCCCTTCTCCCCTCCCCAAAAAAGATAATAATAAATAATTGTAGATAACTATTCTAATGTTTTTAGTAATGATCAACGAACACATAACAAGCTGAATTTTGTAACTTAAAAAGCTATGTTCTGGCACTTTACGAGAAAAAAACAAAATAGCTTTTATCAAATTGTTTATTATTCTGTTTCTTAAAATTTATGGCTGGAAACAAATTTTTGATGATAATGTAATGGGCTAGTAACTTTTTAATAATGCTTATGGTAAAGTACAAACAAAAATGAGAATGACCATTCTCGTTTTTAATTTTCATTTATTTTAATTTTTCATTTCGGACGTCGTCCCCCTTGAATCAGGGCGGTACACAACCTATACACCCGCATGCGGCACTCTGCATGTAAGTTGGCATACTTTGTTCAAGGTGTTCGATGCACTAAAATATCTCCCAAAACTACAAGAAACATCGTCGCAATCTAATTTAGTTTTGTTCGTCAGTTAATAATCGTAGTTATATCTGATTCTCTGCTGATATCGTTTGCACAAATGGGTATATATCAGAGAAAGATAATACTAAGAAAACTAAATCCGATACACAGTTTTAAGAAGATATTGCAAGCAAATATGACTTTGAGAATGATCTTTCTGAGTCACTGAAACTGAATTTTTAACTTTTTATACATTTTTTTGACTTGCACCCTCCACCATTTTGCTATAGTTCGGTTTAGCCAATGACAAGAGGAACTTGTCCACACATTTTCAGAGGGCAATAAGTTAACATTTTCAGGCAGATGTACAGAGTTTTCCAAAATCTTCATTCATCTTAAAAATAGACATGACAGCATTTGCAATAAACGCAACTTGGAAACAGATACTGGTACCTAATGGCCAGAGTTGTTTTGGCAGTAATCCAGAGCAACCTTAATTACCTCAACTTCTTTGGCTGACAGTAACAGTACGTGTGCGTGTTTTGGGGATTCCTGATCAGCAAATATGAGTAGCTAACAGGTTTTCAACAGGAGATTGATAGCAAACATCTGAAGAAACTTAAGATAATTGAGTCTTCGATTTTACTTGCAACAGTGAAATGAGCAAAGATCAAGCAGTTTTAAATATGAAATGATAAAGGAAACCTACTTTTTTTTTTAGGTATAATATAGTATTTAGTATTTTTAATATAGTATTAAAATACATAAAATAGTATTTTCTATTTTATACGAGTATAAAAAATCTGAAATGAGAAAAATGCTCATAGAGAATCCATTCTTATTAAATTGCCTAACAGAAGAGGGTCAACTAAGATTGAAAATATGAAAGTTTGAATCAAACCCAAAAAGAAAATGAATTTCAAAAAATAAATCCATTATGCTGAAAATTACTGCACTTTGGTGTTATATCCTTGTGCTGGCAATGTTAATCTGTTTGACATGCAAAAGGCCTACGAGAAAACACATCGTTCTCTAATTTTCTAAACAGTTTGGAATTTTGAAATGACAAAACAGCAAAGGATCAGCAATATATGAACGTTAATAAAATTAGAAAAATAGCATAATAAATGAACAATAATTCTTTTGATTTAAACCGCACTGTCGCCATTGCTTGATGGCAATGACCAATGCCACTTATCGTACAAAATATGCGTTCGAGCTGTATTAAAATATCAGAGCTCATGTAAAAAAAAAAAAAAAAAAGGCGCGTCACTTTGTACCGTTGCATTCACCCCCAGAAGACGGGGAGGGGGATATAAAAAGTCCCGAGTTTAGCTGCATTAACAGTCAAAAAGCACGAAAATCACATTTCCGGGTGAGCCAAAGCCTATAGGTAATACGATGCATGGAGTAACATGTATTAAAAGAGGATTGCTTTGACTGCAATAAAAATAACAATAAAAAAAAAATTCCTCCGAGATAATGAAGGAAAAGGAAAAACAGACAAGTTAGCGACCTAGATTTATGGACAAGTAGGAAAAAAAATGAAAAATATACCTTTTGGGATAGGGAATATATATCCCTCTTATGCTCCTTTGCAAAAATCTAAAGAACGATTAACAGTTAATCGTTCTTGACACTATTTTCGAGATTAAATAAACAACCTGACCTCGAATGAAACTGTCACCGATATATCGTAACAACTTTAAATGTTGGTATACAAATCAATCAAATCCCGTGAGAATGTATGATTGAATTATGCCTAGCTTTATTTTCATATCGCATGATTTTGGTAAAATCCTCCATTCCATTAAAGGATGTACATATCCCTTTTGTTATAAGTGCTGTCTCAGAGAGAGAGAGAGATTAAAATAATTACTACCATTTTGAACACACCTTATTTATTTATTATAGGAGTCCTTTCGACCAGTAGTGGGGGAAGATTGAGTTATAAACATTATCAGAGTTATTTAAAAAATTAGGAATATTTTAGGGAAGAAAGCCTTCCTAACTCTGACATGAGTTAGCGCATTTGTTGTATAAGGAGGCAACTGGTTGTAAAAGATTTTACAATATGAGATGTGACACTAATGATGCCAATGTACGAACTTCAGTTTTTGTTTAAAAAATTTAACTATGTAGCAATGATGCCAATGCACTAACTAATGTCATAGTTTAAAAAATTAACTAGTGTGAATGTGGTTAATACTGTCCAGACTTTTCCTAGTGCAGAATTGCTCGCTGTTAATGAATAATATTCGTACAATGTTGCATTATAAGCAGGGGCGGCTCGTTGGCAGGCACTGCAGCATCTCCAGATTTTTAAATCTAAATATACAGCCAACGGAGTTACGGTATATGAAATTTTGTGAACAACAATGCAACGCAATGAATATTTTTATTAACAGGTCCCGCATATAGTATCTCATCCTCTATTTGCAATAATCATTTCAATAATAAACTAATAACAACACGAAATCGTTTTCAACTTTGAAATTTAACTGTAGGTGGAACTGTGCGCTACACAGTTCCACATTTTGACCCCAATGGTTGAGTCAATGCCTAGTTCACAGGTTGCCAATACGCATTTTTTTAGAGGGGATAAAACTAGTCCAAGGAACTGCGGAGCGAGCGGTGCCGATTTGAACAGTGCACCAAACTTGAATGAAAAAGTTATTAATCAATTTCAACAAATAAAAACCGAAGAATGGATTTTATTTTTAAATAAAATTTCGAGATTACTCAAGTGTGTTAATGGTAAGTGTTAATGTTATTATTTTGTAGTATTTTTAACTTGCTTATTATTATTACTATCTATGTCTACATGTGTTGTATCCAAGGCACTTTAATGTAACTTTAAGAAGCAGCATCCCCATACATCAGAATCACGAGCCGCCACTGGTTATAAGCTTTTAACCGTGGGATATTTCGCCAACCTTAGCAACCACTCGCGGTACTAACATTCTTCGCTCCGGTTATTGGATAAATGGAATGAAAATGTTTATCTGGCATCAGTTCCTTCCCTCTGACTCAATTGTGAGACTTGCGTTATCCCATTCTTCCTTTTTGTAAGAAACTTACTGCGAGCACTGTATATTATTTTTAGCTCGTGGTACTTTCCGCTCATTTCTTCCTCTTAACCCCCCTCCTCCCTCAGTCGTAGTTTGTTGATATCTAAAGTGCAAAGTTCTGAACATTTGAATGCTTATTTACTCGATACCATTATTTTGATTGAAGTACATTTCTCAGTAAATGCCATATTCATTAAAAAAAAATGTATTCAGTGTGTTCTTGACGCTGGTTTTGCTTTTCAACATTGTCTCCTTTTTCTTCTTTAGAGGAATTCGATTTCTACAGATCCTTCGAATGCTTCATGTGGATCGTCAAGGAGGCACTTGGAGACTACTTGGATCAGTTGTCTACATGCACAGACAGGTAGATTTACACGAATCTTGGTGTGACAGCCGATAAATCATCTATTTTAGCAAAAACAAAAAAAAAAAAAAAAATGTAAAATCGTTACAGGTGAGTTGAAACTCTGTATCCATAAAGATTGGTACTAACTACGTTACTCTCCACTATAAAATCATTTATTATTAAGCAGGACGTTACAGCATCTTTGAGAAGTCGTGATGTCTCGGTAAACTTGCTGTAACGTATTGTCGAATAATAAATGATTTTATCGTCAATAAGGAATATTGCAACTTCCGAAAACACTGTATTTATTATTGAGTAAAATAAGAAATAAGTTAGGATACGAATACAAAGCAGCCTGTTTTGTATTTTATTTGTACCTTATTTTACTCTATAATAAATACAGTGTTTTCGGAAGTCGCAATATTCCTTATTGACATTATGGAACCCGAAACTAAAAAGCCTATTCATATATGATTTTATCGTGATGTTTGGAATGTAACTGGTACCAACCTTTATGGATAACGCCTATGGAAAAAATGATTCTTTCAAAATCTTGTTGAGCTGCTGCTGCGTATCGTTCACAAATTTATTGAAATAGGGAGGGGAATCGTTCTACCTCGCACCCTCACCCTGGCGCGCTCATAGTGACGTTGCTAACATGGGCGCCGGCAGCATGGTGCAAGTGCACCACCTTTGGATGTCGAAGTAATAAACAATTTTTAATATTCTCATTAATTTATTGAAACATTAAAACAATGCAAATTTTACAAAAAAACTAATATATTAATTCAAATAATTTATCAAAACAAGAAAAAAATTAAAATAACTCTTGCAAAACAGAATTAGACCACGTTAATTTTCGTTATTATCTTTAAATAAAAATTTCAATCTTCTCGGCTTCTCTGCGAATATAGTTTGATATATAGTTCAATAATATAGTTCGAGCGCGGGGGAGGGGGATCTGGAATTTAACCTGCCGTATGAGTGGGGTCCTATTGTATATTATTTTTATTAACATCTTTTTATTTCCATATCAGTGGGCACCCTCCCCCCGGTTTGGCTAGAAGGGTGTACATTATAAATATTCAAGGCGATTACATTGATTGAATTTGTATTGTGGGCTTGCTTGTATTTACAAGTAAGCCCACATGGACACTGAAGTTTCAAAACTGTGAAAGTAGTACAGTCAATAGTTCCAGTTTATACACTTCTTTCAGGGTGTCTTGTCTGTACCGCTTCGAGCTGCAGAAAGCTGAGACATCAATTCCCAGGGAGTTATACGGTCCTAATGTATTCGCCGGAAACACTGATCCTAGGTACTGCAAGTTTTGTAGTGAAGATCTAAGACAAGATGTTGCATTGCACCTGGTTCGTTCGGTGGTCCAAAGGTTCGCTGTCACTTCCCAAATGTTGGGTGCATCCATTCGGCCACAAAGCAGTTGTGTTAAGGTGTGCAAATTCCTCTCCTTGATGATGGTTTCATGCCGAGGTTTGCGTAGAGCATGCTCCGAGAGATGGTGACAAGGTTGCCCATCACCCTGTTTAATCATCTCAGAAGCCAATACTTGGCCCCAAGAAATCTCTTGAGTTAAGCAGAGGAGGCTCCCTGACCAAAGCACAGATGCATAGAGTAGTACAGGAATCGAATTTCTTTGGACTTAATCCAAGAGGAACCCACTAGGTCTAAGACCGACCAGCTCCTGGCCATATTGAAGTGGTCTTTGAAGGTTAGACCATCATCCCACTTCGACCCCAAATCGGTGTGAGAGTGAACCTTTTCAATGATGGTCCCGTTGATTGTTATTTGAATGTTATTTCATTCTTTGTCCTCCTTTTTGTGAAGGTCATCTGAGCTGCTTTCTGAAGATTCAACTTTAGCCCGAGACGTCGTAGATAATACTGGAGTTCAACCAGGACGTTCTGGCAACTGCATGTACTTCTGCTTGGTTATCCGATATGACGAATAATTTGAGATCATCAGCGTATGAGCAAGTTAGGGTGCTTCACAAGGAAAAGGGCTCTAAAGCTGTGGCAAAAAACCATGAGGAGAGAACTTTCCTTTGTGGGATGCCAACAGAGGTCGTGATGATGCTCTCCAATTTATGGTTATATTTGATAAGAATTTTCCTGTTGTTGAGAAGTTGATTTAGAATAGCAAGTAGGTTTCCTTTAATTCTGAAGTAAAGTTTCAAAATTTTAACCAGCTCTGTTGTGCAAAAGGTGTCAAAAACTGCTTGTATGTCCAGGATTAAAATTTTGAGTTGTTTCCTAGCATTTGGGGCTTTTTTGGATTGCCCAGCTGGTCATTAAGAGATTAGACAACATGGACCTTCTAGGAATAACAGTATGGAGATGCTGTGGTGGTCCGTTGAAAAAGTGTTCAACTAAGATGGGCTGGATCGTTTTTTCAAAAAAAACGTTTAGCAGCCCACAGGATATGGAGATTGCTCTGTAGCCTTTTAGGCCATTCGGTCTGTTAGTTTTTGGTACTGGTGAGGAGTGATAGATATTCCCCATTGTCGGTGTGATACTAGACTCGAGAATGCGGTTGAAGATGTTATGCAACATGTCGATCACGTAGACACTGCAAATTTTCAGAATAAAGAGTGGAAATCCGTCGGTAGGTTTGTTGAGTAGGCTATTAATCGCTTTTATTATCATATCTCTCGAGATCTTAATATGCGAAAGCGAAGTCCTGGCTGTATCGGTTGATGGCCGCTACAGAGAGGAGAGGATGTTGTTCCAGATCAGGGTGGAAGGTTGACTGTGCCCACTGTTTGAACGTTTCTTCATCCATAGTCATCTGACGTACATGTGTAGTAGCGATTCGTTTAGAATGCCTGAACTTTCTTTGGATATACTGAAGATGGGCCCCTCCTCCTTACGTGCAGGAAATTCGATCTTTGTTGGTTGTAATACATGTGATCTTGTAGGGATACAGACGTTTTCCAAGTTCTGTTTTAGTTTGAAAGCATGTTTTACCTCAGGGTTGAACCACCGCTTGGTTTTTGAGGAGATTTTAAATGCCTTGGACGCACCAATGAGAACAGTGTGTTTCAATTCATTAGAAAGGGCATTTATCTTCAAATAAATAATCGGAAACGAATGCATCAAGCGGCATGAGTAATATTTCAGCATAACAACCAGTGCACTAAAAGTAGAAACTGCAATTTTATTTTTTTGGGGCGGCAGCGATGGTTCGAATAATCGACGTTCTACTGTAGTTTGGGGATTTTTTTTTTTTTTTTTTTTTTTTGCACCACCTTTAAAAATATCCTGCCGGCGCCCATGGTTGCTAAGTACGCTTTCCTTTTCAACTGTCCAATCCGTCTACATCATCCTCACACGTTTAATAACTGTTATCTTTGCCACACTTAAATTGAAATGCATTGGCAATATTTTCCTATCACAAATGCTCTGTGGGCCATCTGCGCTGCCTTGTCTCTTTTAATCTCTAAATTTATTTCTGACTTCATTTTTGAAACCACCTATTTTAGATGATCCCCTGAGGGCCCATGGCCAGTCAGTAGGAAGGTTGAATGTAACCCTGGAGAGAACCATGGCGGCGCTTCCGGAAACATTTGTTGACGTTTGGGAGAAACTTTTTGGTGACTTTCTTTAGTGGAATTGTGTGAGATGGGCGGTGAGTCTCTTCTTTTCCAGAGCGCGACTAGCGACAGGGTCAGCAGTGAAGCCTATGACAGTGCATGCTCTCCCGTCAGATAATTCGAATACGAAGCTTATTGAACGGACAAATATTGCTTTCATTGGACAGTGTCCAACCTCCTCCTCCTAAACATTCCGCCCACACATTCAAAAATTGAGCAACGCCTGTGAAACCTGTCTTCATCAAATTCTTTTCTTGTAATTTAATTTATTTATTATTATTATGTATGTTCTTTGTGATTGTAGCTAATAACAGATGGATTTGTTACATGAATATAGCATAATTCGAGTACGATGATTTGAACACTTGTGAAAAAAGTTATAAATATTAAGAGAAAGTTCTCATGGCCTTTAGTCTTTTCCGTAGGCGCTATGTCATTTTAAGTATACCAATCGATCGAAGGCAGCTCAGATGTTAATGGATTTTTTTTTTAATTAATGTTTTTTATGTCTCTGATCAAAAGTGACTTGTCATCCAGTGACTTGTGCTCCCGGACTGGAACTATTCCAACAGGGACAATAACAAAAACATGATTAGTGGGACTATAGGAGGCAGGGACACGTGATACGGGTTATAGAATTTCTCTCTACCTTTTCCCATTTGCCGTAAAACTTACCTCTTGTTCAGAAAAAGTGGAAAGGTTAGAATTTTTAGTTTTGGACAGATTCAGCCGCTCTTTCGTTTTCCAGTATCGAGAAGTGCGGTTTTGTGAAGCACTTAGGGTGTAAAATACACGAATAAAGGAAGTACATCTTTTATTGAATTAACTAACTTTGAAATACGTTGTAAAAGAATGACTCATGGTGAAAAGTAACAGCTCTTGGCTAGTAATCTCGGCAGCCTATTGAACAGCGAGGTCCTAAGACTCCTCTTGTGCTTACACTTATCCCTCTTAACTGAATGTGCACTTTCGTGATCCAATATATGTATAACAAATGCAGGGAAAATATTATTTCCCATCCACAGAATTCGAATAAATTAGATTATCGAAATTTTGTATTATTTATTATATTATAAACAGTATAAGGGAACGCTGCTCCCGTTCGGGACATGTATCAATGTCATGTACACGCTTAATAGGGGTGGGGGAAGAGATATTTTATTAACGAGCTTTCCGTTTTGTAAACTTTTCCATTTCGAATCCTGATTACACAGCTTTAAATATAAACATCTATCTTTAGATGATACTTTAAACGTCTAAAGAAATGTCATATCTTTTTTTCCTAAATTTCTCGACACTTTCTGAAAAGTGAAAAGTTCAATTATCTATTTTTTTAGGAACTACTGACCACACTCTACATAGGTTTTCTCGGACTCATCTTTTCTTCTTACTTCATGTACCTTGCAGAGAAGGACGTCGTTGGCCCTAGTGGAGAAAAGGATTTCGAGAGTTATGCTGACTCCCTCTGGTGGGGAGTGGTAAGTTTAAAATGATAAAAGTATCGTTATATCGAAACAGTACCTTTTTAAAATTATGTACAATAGAGTATTTACATCATTACAGTATTATAGGTAAGAAGTATTAACACCTTTGAAAGTCCCTGTGGTGTTATGAATATCGCTTCTCATCAATTGTAATCCTTACGCCACGCGCATTTCTGGTTTCCATCTGCGGGATTTCATGGGATGATTTATCCGAAGGCGCGATTCGAATATTATTAATAATTCATGAAGAATCTTTTCAAATAGAGTTGAGTTAGAAAATCAGAAGAAGAGGTGCAGAATTATTTAATTTAATTTAATTTATTTATTATTATTATGTTTTGGTATGAGGTGAAGGATTTTTTCCTTAAACGGAAAAAATAGTATTAAAAATAGTAATTCTAAAAACCAGGTTTAGAATATGCTGTTTACGGATAAAATACACTGCTGCCTCTCTGCCTGAGTTGATTTAACATTACAGTAATCTGAAACAACCCAACCTTGTCTGTGTTTTCTTAACTAGTCGGAATACGTCAAGTTTTTGCTTATCTCACTTTAGCAGCACTAGACAAGTCTTGAATGATTAGGTGAGAGAGAGACACGTGTGGATGACTAATCATTAGTAGCCTATTAGTTAAGGTATAAATTACGCAACATAAATTACCAACAACTCATATAGTTAATTTCTTTCCATTTTTCACAGCTTCCCCATTGCTTTTATATGACTTTGACACAGCGACGGTGTCAAAGTCATATACAGGAAAGTAAAACCTCGCAAATAATGACACACTGGCCACGCACAATAATAATAAAGTAACACTTCTATTCTGAACAGGAACTCTATGGAAAAAATTAACATTTACCCTTTTCCTTTAACTTCATTTCCACGACACTTTTAAGCAGGCGTTTCTTTATTACGTAAGAGGGACACAAGTCGTGGTTCATTTTGCATGCAGATCTTTCCCTTCCCTTCCCTACCCTACGAGATGTAGTTTGGTGAGAAATATTCCCAGAGTTACCAAGCAGCTAAAACTCGGAAGAGTTGCTGTGCGTTATCTTCCTATCTCATGTAACAGTTAGGATCAGTTTTTTTTTGTCTACATTTAGGATCCTTGTTATCCCTGCCTGTGATAGGCTCGCTTTCATCCTGCCAACTGCTCTCTACCGTAATGAATCACTCATGTGGTATCTCTGCTTTACCCTACGAAACGTTATTCGGACGTGCTTGATATACGTGTAAATAGAACTGGGTGATGCACCGTCTAGCCACCCATATTTGCATGTGTGAACTGCATCTGTGTTTATTTGCGCCAAATTGCTTTACTTGTGTGAGCAGTTTTAGTTTGGTTTCAAAGGAAAAGTGTGCAAACTCGATTGATTATATCCTAACTTTTGTGTACCAGTAGTGTGGTTTTTAAGAACGTACCAACGTTTCGGTTGTTTCTTTTTTTTTTTTTTTTTACTTTTATTTGTTGTATAATTTCTGCTCTAAATAATAGGTGAAATTGGTCACCTATTATTTAGAGCAGACACACCTGTTTCGTTCACTCGTGCATTTATTAATTAGAAATCGTTAATATCTATACAGCGAGTTACTGATTTTTAAACCTTAAATTTCTAGGTCACCATGATGACAATAGGGTATGGCGACAAGGTACCTCGCACGTGGTTTGGCCGCGTTCTGGCATGCATTTCAGCCATTTTCACTGTATCCTTCTTCGCTTTACCTGCGGTGAGTAAACTTTTTATCTGGCCAACTTAAATGTATTTAATAAATGAATTTTCAAGTATTTTGAATGTGCAGCACAGGATAAGAAGTATACGCAAATTGAATTTTTTAATCCTTCCCCTCCCACCTAAAAAACTACAAAATAAAGAGGAAAAGGGAACGGTCTCGTTTCCTCGAAATTTTCATATTGGGCTTCCCTATTGCTTTGTCATATACAAATGTCAATTTTCGATTGAATGTTTCCTTAACAGATAGTACCGTTCATGTTCAAAGTACACATTCTCATAAAGGTCTGTTCCATTACTTCTTTGCATTAAACATAGGGGGAAAAAATACCATAAAACTTGGAACTGAGTGGGATTTCTTGATAGAAAATTCTCCGCAGTCAAGGACTGTATGTCTTGTGAATTACTAAACAACAATTCACTGAGATTCGAGACAGAAAACTTTATATTTCAAGATATAAAGATATAAAATTTCTTTATATTACACCCTGAGCCCTATATGCAACCCAGATTGGTCTTTTTTCCGACAACACACCCCAAAATATTTTTAAATGTTGAATATATGGACCATTAGATGGCTCAATAAGATAACTGAAAAGCGATTCACTATCTCTGAGGAAGTCCTCTTTCATAACCTGGATTTGAAGCCGTGGAGACTAATCCTGGAAAGAAAGAAATGTATGTTCCTTGCTAGATTTACCCTCTAGAAGGCTAGGTAACTGACTTTAAAGACTTTAACAAATATCATTTTGTTTTCTCGATCAGAAGGCACTATTATCGACGAACACCAGAGTTTTACCCATCGTCTTAAATTAACCAATCTCAACACTTTACATAGAATGTTCCTAGCGAACCTCGAGTTTATCGGAGATTGGAAATTATTATAAACGCTTCTGTAATGATAAAGTATACAAGAAGATATTGTGGAGGGGGGGAAATTTTTGAGTCTTTACTTTTTTTGAGAATTTATTTAATATAATATTAAATATTTTTTATTTTGTTCCCTATTATTTATATAGACCTCTTTTTTTCTTATACCCCCACTTACACATCTGACTTAGGCTTCACAGGAGAATTCCAGATTCAAGGGAACTTCTCAATTACGTATAATTCCCTTCGGAAAGGCTGAGTGTTCAAGAATGAAAAAAAACATACATTAATATATAACATAACATAGTTTATTTACATATATATATATATACAACATGATAAAATGATCAAAACTCAGGCGCATACTAATATTATCCAAATTTGCTTATGTAGCATCAGATATATATACAATTAAATACATTGGTTTTGCACTAGAAGGGTTATTTCTTTCTACGCAACATAATCAATATCCTTACAAAAACTTGGTATAGTTTCTTCACACATGAACAATAATTACTTAAGAGGATTAGGTAACACCCTTTCTCCTATGTAAATCAAATTCTTACCTTATAAATTGATTTAGAAATTTCACCCTTAACTCCTGATTTAATTAGTGCCCCATTTTGTCTTGAGGAATATAATTTCACAAACTTACTCTAATCAAGACAATCGTACATTTGACATCAATTTCTGGACTAATGCTTGTCCCAAAGGTCAGCTACATTCAGAAGGTTATTCCTTTCTCTGTATTTCTCTACCTTCCCTTCCAAAATTTATCATAAATATATATTAGACATAACCAATATCAAATATCCAATTTCTCTCCCTTTACCTTTCTACACATATGTCTAATTATACATTAATAAAAACCCAAAACTATCATCTGATTTATCTCTAGATTCATGTATATTTATTTATACCTTTTGTACATCCTTCCCTTAGTACCTTGTACATCCTTCCCTTAACATCTTTCTAAACTTCTACTAATCTGCTATTAGGGTTCCTACAGTCCTTATTTAAATCAATTTTGGCTGTTTTTCTAATTCCCGTGCCTTTCACCGGAATTAGAAAAGGAATTAAAAGTAAAAAGAAATACATCGGAATTATTTTTTACTTGCATTACTTAAAGCAATAAGCCTCGCCCTCCACAATAACTATTTTAACTAGACATCTTTTTATGATGGTAACTTGTCTGTTTAATAGAATTTATTGTTGTAATTCAATGCAAATACCTCTCTAATTCTCTGTTTATATGATTTATAATGTGTGTTTATCCTGATTTATATTTATACATATATTTAAATGAGATAATACAGAAGTACTATGTCATGTGTATTTCATAAATCAAATTCAACAAATAAATGTTTAATGACACTTCTCAGGAAACGTGCTTAATAGTTATATATAAATTTAAAGCTGCATCTTTTAATATGTATACATATTATTCATCAGGGTATTTTAGGGTCTGGTTTTGCCCTCAAAGTTCAACAGCAACAAAGACAAAAGCATTTCAGTAGACAGATACCTGCTGCAGCCACTCTCATACAGGTAAGTAGGAATTTCCATACTTTAAACAAAATTAACATTTATTTTAATGTCATGTTCTAATATAATGAAGTCTGTACCCTTCAGTGTAATAATAAAACGATAGCCCGCATTCGTAGTGACAACCAATGTCAAAATTACTGGAATCCTCATTTGCCGAATATGAGTAGATAAGTTTGACATTATGAAGCTCCTTAAATTTATTAATGCAATCGAAGAATATTATGGAACATGTGAATCCGAGCACAGATTGTTTCAGATGTGTCTTTTAAAAGACCTTAACTCTGTCAAAAATATTTAAACCAAATATCTTCTTTTGAAATGTACTTAAACGGAAACATCAAAATATTATACTGCACGCAGTGCAGTTTTCTTGTTTTCGAAATTTATGGAAATAAATATCAATATTATCCTCAATAAACTTGAGCTGAAGTTTTGTTTTTTAGCTGAAAACCCAGAGAATGAAAAATCACTTTACGGCTTTTTATTTTATTTTATTAATTTATTTTTCTGTAGTGTGCCGTTTGACGTTTTATTAGAGCCCGCTTATTATTTATCCTCGAAAGCTGAACATACAGAAATTAAGGGTAAGGGACGTTGCTAATTACAGACAAAAGTTCACAGAAACTCTTTGGAAAGTCGATTGAAGATTGTGTGTTATTGTTTAAGATTTTATAGTCAGAATTTTGCACGTGACAAAATCTCATTGTAATTCATTATCTAGATCAGATGGGAGAGGTGAATGTTATTCTTAGTTTCCTGGCTTCCATCTTGTTAAGGTGGAAACCAGGATGCGACTACATCTAGAGTCGTATAATGAATAGTTTCAATGTGGCCCTTGATGTAGTAAGCTGTAGTCTCTTCATAGAGCACCTGTAGCTGTTTATTTAACAAGTTTTATTAAGTTGGAAATAAATAAATAGATGGATGGCTTGTACATTTCTTGGGTACACTCCAAGGACTTCTCATATATTCGCGAAAAGGTAACGGAATGGTGCTGGATCTCTTCAAAAGAAGCGGGATGACATGACATGGTATCCTGCTTCATCTAAGCTCACTTCAAGCCGTGACTTGTCTATTATTCAGAAATTGGATCTTCTAGTAGATCACTCGAAAATATTATTTGTATTCTGGTTCCGATGATGGAAAACCTGTTTCTGTGGAGCTAACACTACTAGAGCTGATTTAAATTTTACTTTACAATATTTGTTATTTATTTCATTTGTTACTCATAGGAGCATGGACTTTACATAAAACATATTTCTTCTGATTTGTGCTTAAAATGAAGCGCTCTTATTCCACCTATGAAAATTGTTGCTAAATGCAACTGCTACCTGCATTCAAGCAATTAAAATAAATCAGATTAGAAAAAACCAATGAAATAGCAGAATAAAAAATAAAAATGAAGCCCGACTGTTGCATTTCTCATCAATTTTCGTACTTGGTATAAAAGTGTTTAATTTGAGACTTCATTAGCTGATAACGCCACATTTAATTTATATTTTGTTTAAACTTTTTTGTTACCCTTCAGTGCCTTTGGCGATGCTACGCTGCCGACAAAAGTTTCAAGTCCGTGGCCACGTGGGAAATCCATCTGAGAAGCAGAAGACATCAAGACAACGCAAACAGTCCGAACAAGGTTGGTATCCGAATGTCCGCTTGTGTGTACTGAACCGCGCTGGCGATGTCTAGCCCTTTTACTTGCCTTGTCATAACTTTCTTCCACCGATTTTTTCATAACCAGGATATTTTTGAGTAACTGCATGTAATCTAATACAAGAAAAAAAAAAGAACATATGTAAATACCGTAACATCATTTGAACTGAACGATCGTAAAATTTTTTTTAATAGGAAAAAAACCGCAGTTTGTAACTTGTAACTTTTTGTTGTTGTTTCCGAAGGATTTTATTTTAAATGTAAAAATTTACATATTCATTACCATTTTAAACTGCTACTTCATTAGAGTCAATAAACTGTAAGTGCACGTTATACTGTATAAATTAAGTTACTGCTTTTGTTAAATACATGTAGTCCACACAGGTATATTTAAAGGGTTATCAATTTTGTGATTCAAATAAAGCAGGCCTAATTTTAGGCAAATTACAAAATACAGTAAATTTTCACTTCAGTACGCTACAGTTGAAAGTGTAATTAATTTAAAGTCCATTAATTACCTCAGTAACGCGCACACACACAGAATAATAATTCATTATTGAAAACAAAGAACATTTTAAATATTTAATATGTTTTAAATAAAGTTATTAAAATTTTTGTTACCTGCCTGTTCTATAAAATATGCCAGTATTTAATAGAACCAGTAGTTATGAAGGGAATAGATTTTATTGCCAGTAGTTGTGAAGGGAATAGATTTTATTGCCAGTAGTTGTGAAGGGAATAGATAAAATAGGCACACTTTCTGTAAAGAGAGAGTGTTGTTGTTTGGTTTTTAGGAGCATTAGCAACTAAGGCCATATTGCTCCGGGATATGCGGTGGTCATTCCCTGACCTTTCCGCATCCGGTGGTGACGGGCTCGAACCCCGGTCTAATCAAGAAGCGTGTGCTACGCACTGCTGCGCCTAGGGGGGGGGGGGGGGGGAGAAGCTGTATAGAAAATTCAAAAAAAAAAAAGAACAACCACCACAAATGTAGTAGTAGTGGCATGTGATGCAAGAAAGCAAGTATATGAGCTTATGCAGCGTCAGCCACAAAAAAAAAAAAAAAAAATCACACCATTCCCTCCAAATGCCTGTCCAGTTCCTCCTTAAATTTATTCAACCTATCAACTTCCACAACGACAGATGGAAGTTTGTTCCTGTTCCAGCAATTAACCACCCGCTGGCTAAAGACAAATTTCCGCACATCTATTCTACATCTGTCTTTTCTTAATTTGAATTTATGCCCCCTTAGGTTCGTAATCTGAACAAGTGGAAGGATCTCATCAGAATTCAGCGTGCTCAACCCATTCAAGGCCTTATTCACCACGCAGGTGCCTAGACTCCAGCCACCGCAATTTGCAGAACTTAAGCCTCTCTTGGTAAGAGGATCCCTTCATTCCCCTCACCAATCTTGTTGCCCTTCTCTGTACACGCTCAAGTAAATCTACATCCTTCCTAAAATGACGCCTGCAGACCTGTATGCAGTACTCAAGGCGTGGCCTGACCATTGCCTTATACAGAGGGACAATCACCTCCTTCTCCCTGCTAGCAAAATTCCTATATATCATTGACAAAATCCCATGACCTGCCCTGGCAGCCTGTCTGCATTGCTCAGAAAACTTCATATCTGACTGCACAATTACTCCCAGGTCTTTTTCATTTTCTACCACACAGTTGGTACGTTTCTCTGGGATTACTGGTTACTTCTACCCATATGCAGTACTTTGCATTTGTCAAGGTTAAACTTCAGTTGCCACTTCTTAGCCCATCTGCCCAAATTATCTAGATCCTGTTGCAGTAGCACACTGCAATTACTATCATTAACAATCCTACCAACCTTTGTACCATCTGCAAACTTCGACACTAAGTCTGATATACTTTCATCAATATCATTGATAAATATACAAAACAACAGTGGACCCAACACCGAACCCTGTTGGACTCCACTAATAACATTAGTCCACAAAGAGCAGCACCCATTGATTACCACCCTCTGTCTTCTCCCACTTAACCATCCTTTTATCCATTGTAACAACTTATCCTTAATACCATTCTGCTCCAATTTGTACAATAGTCTTCCATGCGCAATAGTGTCAAAAGCTTTCCTGAAATCAAAATATATGATATCAAAATTATTTTTTGCATCCAGTTCCTTTGTAACCACATCATAATAACCAATCAGATTTGTCAGACAAGACTTTCCCTTAACAAACCCATGCTGTGTCTGAATTATTGCTGCAGTCTTGTCTAGATGATCCTGCAATGCATCTTTAACCAGTGACTCCATTTTACGCGGAACAGAAGTTAAACTAACTGGTCTGTAATTACTCGTGTCACCCTTCGAATCCCCTTTATGAATTGGGGATACATTTGCACATCTCCAGTGGGTGGGAACCTCCCCTGAGTCCAAGGATGCTCTCATAATTATGGCTAAGGGTTTGCTTACTTCCTTTGCCGCCTCCTTTAATATAACTTGATAGATCCCATCCACCCCAGGTGCTTTTCTTATGTTTAACTTCAACAATTTCTGCTCCACTTTGCTTTCAGTTATTACAAAATCATTAAGTACCCTGCTACAATTTGATAACCTTCTGCCATTTTCAAACCTTAACAATTCCTCATGTGTGAATGTAGATGCAAAGTACTAATTCAGTTTGTTTGCTATCTGAGCAGGATCATCAACAGTCGAACCATCAATGTCAAGTGGACCAATCAGATTCATCCCCTTCCTTTTAGAGTTTATATAAGTAAAGAAATCCTTGCTGTTTTTCTTAGTATCTTTTGCCAAAGATATCTCGTAATCTGCCTTCGCCTGCCTAACCTCCTTTGTGACCTGATTACAGACTAGCTTATATCTGCCATAGGCTTCTGAGTCGCTTGATAATTTATATGCATCCCATGCATTTTTCTTCTCTGTTACGAGTCTCATTAGTTCATTTGATAACCATTTAGGCCTAAACCTTGAATAATATTTCTTAATAGGTATGAAACTTTTAGTGGCATCCACGATTAATTCCTTGAATGCTTCCCACTTAGAATTTACTGTTGGTAACGTCGTCAGTTGAACCCACTGTACAGAATTTAAAAACTTTCTGAGACCACTGTACTCACCTTTACGGAAGCAAAAACCCTTTCCTTTACCCCTGATGGTAATTAAATCTTTAAGTAAATCCCACATCAGTACACTGTGATCACTGCCACCTAGTGGTTCCTTTACCTGCCAGAGGAGTTCACAAATGTAAGAGAGAAAGCAAGATGGTCATGTGAGCTTGAACCACGTTTCATTCAAGGTGGTATACTTCTGTATGCACGTGCTTAACCGCTCTACTACGGCAACCTTATAGCGACTCATTATCTGGTTAAAGGTTTACAAAATGGAACGTTATAATACCACGTGAAAGGAGTTGTTGCAAAATTCAACAGGTAATGCGGAAGAGATGCCAACTTCATTCAAGTGAAAATTTAAAAACCAAAACTACCAAATAAATAAAAATACATAATAGATAAGCAGGGTACTGGAAAAAAGTAAGGGGGAACTATCATTGCACAAAACTCATCGGGTGAGTGCATTACACTCCACTTAAGAGAGAGGGAAAAAAAACACAGGAAAGTTTAAGGAAACCGCAGTGGCCGCTTCTTCAAGGAGACATCGGCCCTGTAGAAATTCGGTCATAGCCTGCTAACAGCAAAATAATTACTGATACCCTTATGCAAGCAATCGAGACAAATAATGGAAAACAAGTCTTAAAAATATAGTTAACCTAATAGCTAGAAAGCAACTCAAACAAGATGATGATATCGTTTATTTACATTTTGGTTTTGGACAGTCGACATGGAAATTTACATTTTGTGTTTTCACTTTGAGTTCCTGTTAGCTGTCGAGTTTACCCTATCTAATTCTTATTATCCATTGTGTGTTCTCGATCGCTCTTATAGGGTTATCCATGGTTCTTTATCTGCTAGCAGGCCATGAGAAAAATCGAATTTCCACAGAGCCACTGCCTCCTTGAAGTGGTCTCTGTGGGTCTAAACTTTTGTTTTTATTCTTAAATGGGCGTCTGTATTCACACGTTGGTTATGTGAATTTGGAGACTGAGTTCTCCGCTTGTTTCGGGCAGCAGTTGAAGCAGGAAACTGCACCTTTATACTTCTCTGGATGAGTGTAGGCACTACTTATCCATTCTGTATTTTTTAATTTATTTATTTTATGTAGTAGTTCGATCGATTTTTTTTATTTATTTTTTTTATTTTTGTTTGAATGAAGGCCAGTTGGCTTGTTTCAGTTTTCAGCCCTTCCTTTAAAGTGATATACTATTGTTAACTTTTTTAAATTTATTTGTTTACACTACGTTTAATTCACATTTTAGAGTTTTTAACCGATCAGATTGTGTGCTATCGCAACTGACTGATTCTGATAGCAAAAGAATCCGCGTTATTGTACCTTTTACAAATTTACGTATTTCGGGTGGACTGTGGACCTTGAGTAACGTATGTGGCCACAGGTACGCTCACTGTGAGATCGGGTCCGTAAGTAAAGTAAAGTGCAGCCATTATCAACCCACTGCAGGATGGAAGCCTCCTCAACAATTCATGCTGAGGGAAATGGACCATAATCTGCCACGCTGGTCCAATGCGGGTTGGCAGATCGACCGTATTCAGCAGTCAGGGGCTTGAACCCCGGTCTACTCAAAGAGCGTGTGCTACTGCACTCCATCTCCTGCCCACTCGGCTACGGAGGCCGTATCGGGTCCGTAAGCTATCCCTAAAAATGTGCGTCAATTGTTGTGCTGATATCAGCCACTATTTAAAACATTTAAAAAGAATTTTAAACATTTAAAAGTTTAAAATTCCTCTTGGAATTATTTAAATGTTGAAATTAAAATATAAAAAAAAATAAATAATTTTACTTATTTATTATTAAAATAATTATGAAAAATAAAATTTTAAAAACGTTTACATTCAGGACGACCACATACTACTAGAAGAGTTCACAAAAATATTACGGTACTTTGTAGTATTAGGTGAGCCAGTTGATCGCCCTGCAACAGTCGTTTCATATCTGAGATAAAAATAGCTAACATCTGAATTCTATTAAGATATATTTCGTAATGACAGCCAAATTCTCTGCATGCACCTTCACGATGGTGGGACTGTTAGTAATCCGGGGTATAACTTCCATGCACACGCACACTGTGGGTGACCACCCAGGTGTGAACTAACGTAAGCAGGGGTCGAGGTGTGGCGTCCACACCACACGGAGGAATGCCGCCCCTCTGTGTTACCAGGCAATACAAGGTAGATGACTCTCATCAACCGGTGCAATACCACCACTTTGCTTATTGGAGGCTTGAAGTAGTGGAACCCATGTTTATTCTCCAGAGCTAAGTTCCGGTCAACCCTTCCCCATCGCTTCCATCATGCAGTATGACTGATGACTTTTGAGGTTATGATGAACATCATGGCGAGATCTAATGTTCCTTACATTTCGAGGATACAGCTCTAAAACAGGGTTCGCAGGCCTGCCGCTAGTTAGTACACTGGACCGAACCTATTGGTAACCCATTATTAGGCTTCCGGATCAGCTAGTATATAATCTTGCTACCTCTACTCTGCCAGATATTGACTGGAGGGAGTCCGAGTAGTGTGTATGTGGGGGGGGGGGGGAATTGTCGAGGCCACGTTTATGTCAAGGATCTGGGTATATTCTTACCATGTGTACGCCATATCCAAAAATTTCATTACTTCATACAGCATGTCTTCCCCCACGTTTTCTTACCATTGATTACACAATGAATTGCCAAACCAATAGAGTAAAATTATCTGCAAAAATATCTAAACCTTCCAAATACTTCCTAATTTATTTCACAAATATACGTGGTCTGAATTCTAATCTCAACGATGTCCATTTCCACTTGCAGTCTGCCAAACCCCATGTACTTTTTTTGACAGAATTTCAGTTATCAGTTGATTCAACTACTGCTCATCTCAGTTGCCCAACTTATTCGCTGTACGATTCCTTTCGCCTCAAAGGTGGTACTTGTGCATATGTCCATTCCGATATTCCCTGTCAGAGACTTAGTAATTTGGAATCTCCTCTCTTTGATCTTCTCTGGCTTAAAATCTCTCTACCTCATTGTGTCAAATTCATCTGTTGTCTCTACCGTTCTCCCAACTCCACTAATCACTTGGAGCTCTTTGACTTCCTCTCTTTGCAACTTGACTTTCTCCAGTCCAACTTTCCTAACAGTGAGGTAATTTTGCTTGGCGATTTTAATGTTCACAACTCCAGCTGGCTTCCATTTTTCAAGTCACACCGACCCAGCTGGTCGAGATGCTGAGGCTTTTGCAATTACTAATGATCTTGCACAGATTGTTCATTTAACTACAAGAATACCGGACAATCCTAATCATACAGCCAACACGCTTAATCTTTTTCTCACAAACAACTTTTCTAAGTACACGGTCGAAGTGAGTGGTCCTTTAGCCACCTCAGATCACAACTTGGTGATTGTCGCTTCTCCAATCGAGCCTTTATCTCATGGTTATTCCCCACCTCGTATGGTTTGGCATTACAAGAATGCAAAATGAGATGACCTGCGAGTTTTCTTTTCCTTGGTCGGATTACTGTTTCAAAACTTCTGATATCAACGTTTGCTCAGATCGTGTCAATGAAATTATTCTTGCAGGAATGGAATCCTTTATCCCACACTCCACTTTAAAATCTCGTCGTTTATCTAGACCTTGGTTTTCTAATAAATATGCTAAGGCTGTTCAAGAGAAGAACGTTGCATATCGCAATTGGCTTGTTTCCAATTCTTCAGTTTCATTTTCTGCCTACACCAAACCTCGCAACAATTGTAAAGCAGTTATTAATCAGTAGGAACTATATTTTTTTCATTATCAATAATTTCTTAGCCATATGGTGCAAGGAAGCCTGAGGGTTTTGCTGCACCAGGCAAAAAAAAAAAAAAACTTTTCTGAGTTACCCTGAGCGAGCGAGAGAGAGAGAGGGGAATACTAAGAAAGGGAAGAATGATAATAGCCGGCTCAGGATGTGGGTGTGCCAAGCCCATACAGTAGAAAACTTGCTTCTTGCCTTAATGGAAGCCGAGCATTCTGGTCTCCTGCCAAAGCGATTGGCCGTAACGTTTGCGCATCTCTATTCCAACTCTGTCAAAACCAGATGGTTCTCTTGTCACTTCAGCCAAGGATAAAGCTGATCTACTAGCATCCCATTTTTCTTCAAATTCATGTATTACTGATCTTGGTAAAACAGCTCCCACCATTCCCAACACGCTCCATTCAATGCCTCCTGTGGTCTTCCATCAAAAGGATGTCAAAAGGATTTTGATGAATCTTGATGCTAAGAAAGGTCCAGGTCCCGATGATATTTCTCCACTTGTTCTCAAAACCTGTGCTCCTGAACTTACCCCTGTTCTATGTCGCCTTTTTTTCATTTTCTTATTCCAAAAGTGTTTTTCCTTCTGCTTGGAAATTTGCTCATATCCAGCCAGTTTCCAAAAAGGATGACAAATCCTTCCCATCCAATTATCGTCCCATTGCAATTACTTCTACTCTTTCTAAAGTAATGGAGAAATCAATTAACCGCCAACTCTTAAACTACCTAGAAACCTTCCGCCTGATCAACGATCGCCAGTATGGATTCCGTCATTGTCAGGCGCCTCCGTAGCCAGGTGGGCAGAAGCAACAGTCCGTAGCACCCACGCTTCTTGATTTAACCGGGGTTCGAGCCCGTGTCCACCAAATACAGAGGATGCTGAAAGATTAGGGAATAACCACCGCATATCCACGGAGCAATATGGCTTTAGTTGCTAATGCTCCTAAATACCAAATGACAAACAAACAAACAACCGTCAGTGTCGATCAACTGGTGATATTCTGGCTTATGTTACCCATTTATGGACAAATTCAATGGAAACGTTCGGTGAAACACAGGCAGTTGCTCTTGACATCTCAAAGGCTTTCGATCGTGTTTGGCATAAAGGTCTTCTAAACAAGCTTCCATCTTATGGTTTGCCAACTGTTTTCTGTAATTGGTTATCCAGTTTTCTCTCTGACCGCTCACTGAGGGTGATGGTAGATGGCTCTCTCTCTCTCTCTCTCTCTCTCTCTCTCTCTCTCTCTTCTAACTTCTTCACTAATGCTGGTGTCCTGCAAAGTTCAGTTCTTTTCCTCTTGTATATTAATGACCACCTTCCATTGACTGGAAATCCTATCCATAGTTTTGCTGATGACAGCACATTGCCTTCCACTTTCCAGTTTGAGAAACGTCGCTCTGCTCGATCAGCTTCAATTTCTCGAATATCCGCTACCAATTCATTAAATGCCGATCTCCAGGTAATTCTCCAATGGAGCAAAGACAACTTAGTAGATTTCAGTTCTTCTAAAACTCAGTCCTGTCTTATATCTCGGAAAAAGGATTCTTCTGCTCCTATGCTTATCTTTGGTGACACTCCGATTTCTAGGCAAAATTATATATCTATTTTGGGGATTACCCTGACTTCTAATCTCTCTTCGCGCAAGCACATTACAAATATTGCTTCCTCTGCATCTAAAAAACTTGGTTTTCTCTTTCGCTCTCGGCGTTACTTTTCTTCCACACAGCTGTTCACTCTGTACAAATCGCAAATCCGCCCTACCATGGAATATTGTTCCCCTATCTGGGGCGGTGCCCCCCAAAACCTCTCTCAGGCTTCTAGATTCCATTCAGAAGAGGGCAGTTAGGTTAATTAAAGACTCATCTCTAAAGAGTCTCTGCACTCGCTGTCTGATAGACGTACTGTTTCTGCTGCATGCCTCTTCTACAGATGCTTCAATGGGCACTGTTCTTCTGAATTGGCTTCTATAATTCCCACTCCCTCTTTCAAAACAGTCTGAACACGTGCCGCCGTTAACCAACATCTATTTACTGTCCAACTTCAAACTCACAAAACCAACTTTTCATCTTCCTCGTTTATTCATTGAACTGCCGTTTTCTGGAACAACCTTCCTTCATACGTATTTCCTGAAAATGACATACAGAAGTTCAAGTCTAATGTCAACAAATATCTTCTTTCGTCTTCTCAAGCACACTACTAAGTACTATAGGTTCTAATACCCCTCGTGTTTGCGGTTTTCATAAAAAAAATGATAATTTAAAATTAATATAAAATAAATTACTTTTAAAATTGTTATGTATCCACTTATTGCGCTGGATCTGCTGTCAATTTAGACACCTTGACGCGTTGTTTTATTCGGTGAGCTTTCGTTTCGTCATTCTGTTAACGTCAATTTGTATTGTGCATGACTTTCAATAATTATTATTATTACCACCAAAATTAAGTTTACTTTTATTTATTGATTTAAATCAATATTTAATAATTTTATTTATTTTATTCGAGAAAGGCGAAATTATACAAAGAGTACAAATGCATCTTTCATTTGGTACTGTCGCCGTAGCCGAGTGGTCAACGCGGGTGCATAGTATACTTGCCTTAAGTGCCCGTGACTGCTAAATACGGTGCTGTTTCTTTTATTCTGTCTACCTTTTAACTCCTCTGACCATTTGGTCGTCCCGGAGTATAAACAGAAATTTGTTTTATTATTTACATGTTAATTGATTGAATTGTGGCAGATTCGTCCAGCTCGTCTACAACTGCAAAATTTTCTAACCCAAAGTACAATTCAATGATTTTTAATGGTTCGTTATTGCGGGAAAAATATGCCGAATAAAAGTATGCAATAAAATTGATAAAAAGATCGCATTAATTGATAATTGGTTCCAGGATTAACAATACCAGCTAGTAATCTCAGGTTTTAGAGTGGTTGATTTTGAGAAATGAACCCAATGACTGAGCAGGTACAGTAGTTCTAAAGCAAACTAGCGAAGTGGTTGCTGTGTTCCTTTAGTGGAAATTTTCCTTTTCTCTTGGATTTGTACTGAAACCTTCCTCTGACCTTGGAGCGCCTCCGTAGCCAGGTGGGAAGGAGCAGCAGTGCGTAGCACATGCTTCTTGATTAAACTGGGGTTCGAGCCCGTCACCACCAAATACGGAGGATGCGGAAAGGTCAGGGAATGACCACTGCATTTCCCGGAGCAATATGGCCTTAGTTGCTAATGCTCCTAAAAATCAAATAACAACAACAACAACTCTGACCTTGGTCAGCATGATTCTGATCAGAGACATATCTTGGAATATGCCAATGACTATTCTTAATAGATTAATAAAAAAACAGAGCTACAAGGCTCAATAACTTCTATGTTGTATTCAATATATTTAAAAATAAATATATTTTAAAAAGAGTAAAAGATTACCTCAGTCTTTTGCGTACAATGCTTCCGTTGAATACGCGCCAAATGTAAACGAATAAAATAATTTAATGAATTCTTTCACTCATAGAGACATGACCGATTCGATGCACAACGGAATCGAAAGGAGAGAACCCCAACCCGACCCTCGAAACACATCAAACCAACCGAACGAAACCATGAGTGCGAGAAGACATCGTGTCAGAATAATTAAAATAATTAAAAACGGAAAATCGATTACGAGAATTAATAATTAAATCACGACTATGAAATTTGGATGAACACATTAAACATACAAATTAAACAAAATTACTGTACTTTCCTTTAGGAAGGAAAGTACAGTAAATTTTGTTTAATGTGTTCATTCAAATTTCATAGTCGTGATTTTAATTATTTATTCTCGTAATCGATTTTCCCTTTTTAATTATTTGATTTTTCTGACACGATGTCTTCTCGCACTCATGGTTTCGTTGGGTTGGTTTGATGTGTTTAGGAGTCGGGTTGGGGCTTTGATTCCATTGTGCGTCGAATCGGTCGTGTCTCTGAGTGAAAGAATTCATTAAATTATTTTATTCGTTTACATTTGGAGAGCATTGACTGGAAGCATTCTACGCAAAATATTGAGCTTATCTCTTACTCTTTTTTTTTTTAAATATATTCTTAATAGATGTACAATCAAGTATTTAGTCGTGCGATGTTTTAGCTAAAACCTTTCTAAATACTTTGTTATAAATCTTTAAAGGTCCACTGTACTTTCTTACAGGTGAGCAAAACAATAGCCGCACTTAGAAGACGTCGACATAAGTCGAAACCAGAGGCCAGGACACCAGATATCCAGAAGGACAGCCGACCAGAGTTTCACAGACGGAGCCTCGAAGATGTGGCAGTGGATATCGAGCCGAAGGGTGGTAATTGTTAAATTTATGATAGTGATTGGGCAAAGTGAGAATGTGCGTTGAAGAAATTGGGCAAGTTTCTAACGAGTGACTGTTTTAGAGGTGGTATATTGCTGAAATATGATTTTGTACAGGAAGCGAAGATAATATGCTGCCTGGCCAAATTCTTGTTGAACAATTGAACTGTTCCAGTTCAAATTTATGCACAGTTAGCCTTTTTTTTTATTCCCCTGATAAATCATTTCATAGCCCACATATACCGAAATTCCTTTTCACAATGGGAAATCACAAATTCTAAAGTGACCTTTCTGCTGGGGTACTTCACTTATACCAAAAACAATAGAAATCGCTAAACTGTCCAGCGAACTATCCTCCACTCGCCCCATATTTAAATTTATTTTTTAAAATAAACTGTTAAAAACCGAAAAGGCACAATTTACTCATGCGTAGTACAAATGATAGATATCAACTTATCATTTGTAATCGTCTTATGAGTAGGACGGAGTTGCATCTGCTTATAACAGTACAATCTCTTCGGTTCATGTGCAGAAAATTTGGGTATCTAAGATGTAGTGGCAGTCACTATTAGATTACTTACATACTCATCTCGATTATTAATTAAAAATAGGAGACAGTGCATAACACCATCTACCATCAATAGGCGGCCACACACGGGCTGTTTTTCCTGTAGATACGAACCGTGTTGGTTCATATCTGCGGGATAAAACCAACTGACAAAAACCGCTAGTGCGTAATCCGCTATAAACGAAAAAAAAAAAAAAATATATAGTTCTAAATTTTAAATTTTTTAAAGTTTTAAAAAATATTTATCAAGAAAATACTGCATGTAGTAAAATCATAGCGGTCCAGATCTGCGGGAAAAATCGTTCGTGGGTAGCCGCCTATTCCCAAGAAGCGACTCCCCTCGAAATTGAATGTAATTGGTGAGAAACAAAAAAGTCTTTCCACAGGACTCCCCGTTTCGAAGATCATGAAAATAAAGACGGATGGTTATGGTTCATCGATTCGTGTTAGCACATTCTTTACGTTCTGAAAGATTTTCATAAGATGAAGATACCTTGTTTTACATGAAATACGGTCCAAATTGAATTAATTCGCTTTTAAAGTTTGCCATTATTTAATTCAAAATAACGGCTTAATAACATTATACACATACAGCAATGTGTAAAATTTGTAGCACTCAAAAATATATTCCAAACCAATTGACCAAATGATTATTATATACGTATTTAAATATACATATCTAGTTTTGGTTTAGGTATAATATCAACGCTCTCCTTATGTAATTATTAAATACCTGTAAGTTTCGAAAGCAAACATTTTATTGCGAGCGAATGTTATTGAACTGTATACAGTCATTAATAACAACTACTACTTTTACCCTTAACACTGATAACACATTCTTTTTAGCAAAGAGAATATCTACGTTTTCAAAGATTTGTCTATGTTTCCCTTAAAAACTTAAAGCATTTATTTTAATCCTTAAATCGAATGTATTGTTGATTCCAACTCGCGATTGATAGCTGACAAAATATTTTTTATTGGATTTAGGTCCAATAATGCAGAAATATCCCTACAGACAGTTTTATGATTTTTAAACAAATTAACTTTTTGGTTTTGTGACATATCGCACTGGCTTCTTGAGAGATCTAATCGCAGAATTTTCTTCGTTTGTGGACGAATGATGGCAGAGCATTCTTATTAATTTCAGTTATAATCTATTACGTCACCTTAGCCGAAAACATTTGGGACCAAGACCATCTTTCGTAAAGCATCTTCCCCTCCTCCTCCGACACATGCACTTTGATTTAGGCTTCACCACCTTGACCATTTTTGAAAGTGAATGAACAGTTTTCCACGTAATATTGCACTGCACAGAAATTCTGCTTTTTCTATTAATTCAAAATGAGTCATTGACCCAAATTACTTGTAACCATCGTTTATATTTTTTTATGAACTATGATTACAAGTAATTTGGGTCAAGCACCGTTTGACCCAAATTTCGGAATGGCTTCTGTTTCTGAGTGCATCTTTTCATGATTGTTTTTTTTTTCGGTTAAAAATTCTATACTATATGCACTGTATAGTGATCTTACTGTATGCACAATATAGCGATCTGCTGGGAGAGATATTTCACAATGCCCACTCTGCTTAATTGCCAAAAAAACGTTAAAAAAAAGTAAAATCTCCGCTTGCGATTTTTTTTTTTTTACGTTTTTTTTTTTTTTAATAAATATTTCAAATATCTGAAAGACAACTAAACGAACTCCTTGTAAGGTAAAAGTGACACCATTAACACAAAAACAAAATACTGTAATGAGAGTAGAGCCGCAACTAGACAGCTCTGCGCTCATTTCACCCTGAGGCGAAATTAATTTTGCGTTCATTATTTCCCACAGTAAACAAATAAATAAATAAATAAATATTATTTTTAAATTTACGTTTTTGTGCCCTCGGTTTTGATGCGCCCATATCTAGTCTTCATTTGCCTTTAGTTACGGATATGAATATTAGAATCTCTTTCCGCCGCATAACGAATTACTATCATTTTCATCTTATTGCACTACATGAGAAACATTTCAATGAACATTAAAGATTGAACTGGCATTTACCTGAGCAGCTTTTTTTTTTTTTTTTTTTTTAACATAGACATTTAATTCTAGACTGCTTCCATAAACATTCTTGATTAATAATTTTATTCACTGAAAGAGAACGAGTAATAATTTCGTTCACTAGTAGTGATTCTTCCCCATTTGATTCATCCAAGTGAACTGAAATAAAGAATCGCTCTACACTTTTCACCGGTCATTCTTTATGCTCACTTTTGTTGTTTATACAATCCATTTTCCTTTCATTTTTATGATTCATCCAAAGTATATCGTGTACATTGTTCTTTATTTTAGTAATAGTTCAAACAAGACAACGTCTGTGAAATTAAAATTAATGTGCATGTGAAGAATGCACCTAGGCATAAGGCTCGCATGATTACTTTAGTTTCACTTAACTATTAAAGAGGTTAATGCAATGTTTGGGTTAAAAATGAATTGGATTTTGCTGTGTGTGTGTGTGTGTGTGTGTGTGAAGAAAATATTAAAATACTTTTAAATATACTGTACATGGATTCTTTTCATTGTATTATTTTATTGTAGTGAGTGTTGAGTTGCAATGTAGCTTGTCATAATGTGAACCATTCCTTGATGTGTCGTCTGTGTTGTTGCTTTGCCTTATAGTGTATCATCCGCTAGCTCTGTCATCTACCTTTGGCATCTCCGAGACCCCAAGTACTAAACTGTCAACTGAAAAAAAAGGATTTCCTATTCGTCTTCTTCGTCTGTCTTCCCACATCCCAATGTCGAAGTCCCGCACCTTTGACCTCGCAGACGCTGGTAGGGCGCTTGTAGTATTAGTCGTAGTCTGTATAGAGTTTGTACTTGTAGTATATCGTATAGTTGCTTGCTGTGTAAAGCGTGCTTCTCAACCTTTTTTTCATGTAATAATACAAATTAAACTCTAAACCATATGCTCAAGGTCAGTTTCCCACATTGAAGTAATACCTGCATTATTTTTCTTAATGGGAGCTTTGAAAAAAAAAAAAAATGACAAATGACACATTAAATTACAGGCCATGAGACACTAAAATAAGGTTTAGAAGCATTTGGCGCTAGAGTATCTCGATAACATCCTTTGTGTTTAGTGAGGTCACTGTGATACAGAAGTGAAAAATCAGTTGGTAGTTCACATCACTTGCTGATTATAGAAATACTAATCCTGTTTATAACTGTTCATTCAAAACCTTATTTGGAGCTTATTGTCATAATCTTGGACAGGACCGATTTTTATGATAAATGTGGTAAGGAGTAAAAAACGAAGAAAATGTTCTTTAATAAACGAAGTTTCAATTTTAAGGTATACTTTCAGATGCAGACCGAGCCTTGTGCTCAGAACATCTTTTTAGTGAATGTAAGATTTTCATTCAGGGACAATAATGAGAGGAGTGAATCTGGGAAGGGGAGAAAGAGGTATGTTCCCTTGCAAGCAAAAGCTAACAACAAACAACCTTTGATTAAGACACCCAAACGTGGTTTCGTACAGTATTTGGATCCCATAAATTCGCAGATAGGCTATGATTTGGCCTAATCTCGTATATTATTCTTATTTCTCAATAGTTCTTAAGGACAATTGAAGATTCATGTCACCATTTCTTGCCACCAACAGCTAATTTATCCCAAGTTTGTTGTTGGTCGTTTAAAAAATCAAACAGGCGGTATCTGATATTCTTACACACATGTAGAACTTGAATTCACGTGTAACTCCCTGCTCCTCCTCCTTGCACCCGTGTTTATTGGGTAAGTTTTCCATGAAATGGAAAATTGTTATTACAGGTTTTATGTTCTAGAATGGTCATCAAATTTCCAGCAAAAGCTTATTTTTCCAGTAATTATCTCTAAGATACGTGTTTAGGGTTTAAATTCATAAAAAGCAAAAATGGAGGTAAAGAATTAATTATATTAAACATGACCTGAGGAAGAAGTGCACTGCTTTTCTCCCCGTTGTCGTCTATTAAAAAACTGCATATTCTAGAACTGCATAAAAAAAAAAAAATTTATGCAGTTCTATAATGGGTACACCTAGTATTAAAAAAAAAAAAAAAACCCAAAACAAAACTGCCACTCTCTCTTCAGATTCCAAGTAAGAAGGTGCGATTTTTCAATGCTAGCTGTCTGTGTTGTAATAAAGAACTCGAATATGCGCAGCTTTAAGAATATAGTAGGTTTCATGAAAACAAAACCATACACTTCATACTTAGTGTACAAATGCCTATACTCTTATTCACCTGCTGTTACAAAATCTTACTCAAGAAACTTCCACTTAATCTGCAGATGTCGTATTTCCTGATTAAAAATTATCACTTGCAGAATTTTAGCGCCATTAGCTCAACTCTGTTTTCGCAATTAAAATATTCCATAACACTGTCTGAGTCTTTTAATTTAAATCAACCCTTCAGCCTCACTTAATTTGTATTAACTCCTAGTTTATTAGCTGTTAATAGATATAATTTCCCTTTAAGTCAAGTTCTTAAATCATTTTTGATATCATGTGAGAAGATTTGATTTAATCAACTTTTCTCTGGAATACCAAATTGCCATGCACAATACTTATCTTACCATGAGGTATACTGATACTTGCCATTGTTTATCTGTTATACTGTACATTATCAAATCAGTTCTTGAATATATGACGAGTAGTGTATTGGGTAAGAATTTCATGTGCGTTTCTGTTATTTTAGGTATATATGATGAAATCTAGATGCAGATCCAAACTATTCCTTGATTATTTTAACAGAAAAATTGAACGGAGAGATATAAATAAAGACAGAAAGAATGTTGCCAGGAAAGAGAACTTATGATTGAATAAAATAGTCACTGGAACTGTAATTTTGATCTATAAATTATTACTCATATTTTTAATTTGGTAACAAAATATTTTTGAAAATTTGACGTTATTGAAAGATATATTTGAGAATGTGTGATGGCAAGTGTTGGAAGTTAGTACTATAATTTAGTAGTCTTAAGAAAAAAAAGCAAGACAGCACTTTAAATCTTACCCCGTATCCCGCCGGGTGTAGGTCACCTTTTCTTGTACATTACATCAAATTATAATCTATATGATATCGCATTAGTTTGGCCCGGCCTAGAATGGTAAACAGAATTCGGCAGTTTCTGCGAACCTCCTGGCTAAGTGGCCAATCATCTAACACACAAACAGTATAACCCTACATTGCATACGATGCATGCAATACTGATTGACTTTATCAAGTACGGTATCACTACAAATGCACGGCAGATTTATCCTTCAAGGTTTTAACCGTCTACACAATAAATATTAATAAATATACGTTCCAAGAATTTTCTTTTTGTTGCAGTTGTGAATGATGATACTGAATAAAGACAAAAGTGTGCAGGTCGTAATCAGCAAGGGATTACAAATCATTTCAACAAGCATATCCAAGTACGGTCCATATTCAAATTACCTTTTCTGTGGGTGTGTGCAAGTTATTAGGAAAATTCAAGGATACCGGGGATTAGTGCCGGAAAAACAACGAAGTGTATGTTCATGTATATTTTCTGATGAAGCAACAGTGACGGCAGTTCTTGAAAATTGCATCCAACCCGAGCAGATCACTGTATTGCATGTCTACGGAAACAGGGGTGTCAAAATCCAATATCCGAGGACGTGAAAAAGAAATCAGTGGCATCCTCATAAACTGCAAATATTTCAAGCACTAAGTGAGAATAATCCTAATCCAAAAAAGGTGTGAATGGAAATTGCACTCGGAGCAAGAAATCATGCTTATCAGTGTCGAGGTTAATTTCTGGGTGCGAAAGTCTTACAGAACGAACTGTCACTGCATGCAGTGAGATTGCACCTCAAACAATTCCTGCTGTTCTTCTGATCTGTTCGTGCGGTAGCACAGTGGTAATAATCACCGTCCTCCCAAACCGAAAATTCCTTTCTAATAGAAAATTTAAAAGAAAGAATGCAATTGTCCATCATTCAAAATCGCTTAGGTAAATGACTCTCGTCAACCGATGCAATACTACTACTTTGCTTATTGGAGGCTTGAAGTGGTGGAACCCATGTTTAGTCGCCAGAGCTAAGTTCCGGTCAACCTTTCCCCATCTCTTCCATCATGCAGTATGATTGACTTTTGAGGTTATGATGAACATCGTGGCGAGATCCAATCTTTCTTACATTTCGAGGGTACAGCTCTAAAGCGGTGTTCGCAGGCCGGACACTAGTTAGTAGACCGGACCCAACCTATTGGTAACTCACTAGAAGGCTTCCGGATCAGCTAATGATCCGGAAGCCTTCTTGCTACCTCTACTCTGCCAGATAGTGACTGGAGGGAGTCCGAGTAGTGTGTATGCATGGGGCATTGTCGAGGATCTGGGTATATTCTTACCACGTGTACGCCATATCCAAAAAATTTAATTACTTCATGCAGCATGTCCCACTCACTTTTTTCTTACTATTGAATACACCATGAATTGTCAAACTAATAGAGTAAGCTTATCTGCGAAAAGATCTAAACCTCCCAAACACTTCCTAATTCATTTCACAAATATACGTGGTCTGAATTCTAATCTCAACAATATCCATTTCCACTTGAAGTCTGCCAAACCCCAAGAATTTTTCTGACAGAATCTCAATTATCAGTTGATTCAACTACTGCTCATCTCAGTTGCCCAAATTATTCGCTGTATGATTCCTTTCGCCTCAAAGGTGGTATTTGCGCATATGTCCATTCCGATATTCCCTGTGAGAGACTTGGTAATTTGTAATCTCCTCTTTTAGATCTTCTCTGGCTTAAAATCTCTCTACCTCATTGTGTCAAATTCATCTGTTGTCTCTACCGTTCTCTCAACTCCACTAATCACTTGGAGCTATTTGACTTCCACTCTTTGCAACTTGACTTTCTCCAGTCCAACTTTCCTAACAGTGAGGTAATTTTCTTTGGTGATTTTAATGTTCACAACTCCAGCTGGCTTCCATTTTCTAGTCACACCGACCCAGCTGATCGAGATGCTGAGGCTTTTTCAATTACTGATGACCTTGCACAGATTGTTCATTTACCTACAAGAATACCGGACAATCCTAACTATACAGCCAACACGCTTGATCTTTTTCTCACTAACAACTCTTCTAAGTACACGGTCGAAGTGAGAGGTTCATTAGCCACCTCAGATCACAACTTGGTGATTGTCTCTTCTCCAATGGAGCCTTTATCTCATGGCTATTCCCAACCTCGTATTGTTTGGCATTACAAGAATGCAAAATGGGTGACCTGCGAGGTTTCTTTTCCTTGGTCGGATTACTGTTTCAAAACTTCTGATGTCAACGTTTGCTCAGATCGTGTCAGTGAAATTATTCTTGCAGGAATGGAATCCTTTATCCCACACTGCACTTTAAAATCTTGTCCTTTATCTAGACCTTGGTTTTCCAATAAATGTGCCAAGGCTGTTCAAGAGAAGAACGTTGCATATCGTGATTGGCTTGTTTCTAATTCTTCAGTTTCATTTTCTGCCTACACCAAACTCGCAACAATTGAAAAGCAGTTATTAATCAGTCCAAACTAGAGATTGAACAGGCTAAGAGTAGAAAACATGCTTCTTGCCGTAATGGTAGCCGAGCATTCTAGTCTTTTGCCAAAGCTATTGGCCGCAACTTTGCTCATCTCTGCTCCCACCTCTGACCAAACCCGATGGTTCTGTTGTCACTTCAGCCAAGGATAAAGCCGACCTGCTAGCATCCCATTTTTCCTCCAACTCGTGTATTAATGGTCTTGGTAAAAAACCTCCAACCATTCCCAACACACTCCATTCAATGCCTCCTGCGGTCTTCCATCAAAAGGACGTCAGGAAGGGGCGCCTCCGTAGCCAGGTTGGTAGGAGCAGCAATGCATAGCACACGCTTCTTGATAGACCGTGGTTCGAGCCTGTGACTACCAAATACGGAGGATGCGGAAAGGTCAGGGAATGACCACCGCATATCCCGGAGCAATATGGCCTTAGTTGCTAATGCTCCTAAAAATCAAATAACAAACAAACAACGATGTCAGAAGGATTTTGACGAATCTTAATGCTTAGAAATCTCCAGATCCCGATGGTATTTCTTTACTTGTTCTCAAAACCTGTGCTCCTGAACTTACTCCTGTCCTTTGCCGCCTTTTTTCACTTTCTTATTCCAAAGGGCTTTTTCCTTCTGCTTGGAAATTTTCTCATATCCAGCCAGTTCCTAAAAAGGGTGACAAATCCCTCCCATCCAATTATCGTCCCATTGCAATTACTTCTACTCTTTCTAAAGTAATGGAGAAATCAATTAACCGCCAACTCTTAAACTACCTAGAAACCTTCCATCTGATCAACGATCGCCAGTATGGTTTCCGTCAGTGTCGATCCACTGGTGATATTCTGGCTTATGTTACCCCTTTATGGACTAATTCAATGGAAAAGTTCCGTGAAACACAAGCAGTTGTTCTTGACATTTCAAAGGCTTATGGTCATGTTTGGCATAAAGGGCTTCTAAATAAGCTTCCATCCTATTGTTTGCCAGGTGTTTTTTATGAGAGTATCCAGTTTTCTCTCTGACGACTCACTGCAGGTGATGATAGATGGCTCTCTGTGTTCTAACTTGTCCACTAGTGCTGGTTTCCCCCAAGGTCAGTTCTTTCCCCCACTCTTTTCCTCTTGTATATTAATGACTTCCTTCCATTGACTGGAAATCCTATCCATAGTTTTGCCGATGATAGCATATCGCATTCCACTTTCCATTTTGAGAAACCTTGTTCTGCTCAATCAGCTTCAACTTCTCGAAAATCTGGTACCAATTCCCTAAATTCCGATCTCCAGGTAATTCTCCAGTGGGGCATTGACAACTTACTTGATTTCAATCCTTCTAAAACTCAGTATTGTCTTATTTCTTGCAAAATGGATTTTTCTGCTTCTATGCTTATCTTTGGTGACACCCCGACTTCTAGGCAAAATGATATATCTCTTTTGGGGATTACCCTGACTTCTAATCTCTCTTCGCACAAGCACATTACAAATATTGCTTCCTCTGCATCTAAAAAACTTGGTTTTCTCTTTCGCTCTCGGCGTTACTTTTCTTCCAAACAGCTGCTCACTCTGTATAAATCGCAAATCCGCCCTGCCATGGAATATTGTTCCCACATCTGGGGTGGTGTCCCCAAAACCTCTCTCAGGCTTCTAGATTCCATTCAGAAGAGGGCAGTTAGGTTAATTAATGATTCATCTCTAACAGAGTCTCTCCACTCGCTTTCTCATAGACGTACTGTTTCTGCTGCATGCCTTTTCTACAGATACTTCCTTGGGCACTGTTCTTCTGAATTGGCTTCTGTAATTCCCGCTCTCTCTTTCAAAACAGTCCGAACACGTGCCGCCACCAGCCAACTGCCGTTTTCTGGAACAACCTTCCTTCATACGTATTTCCTGAAAATTACAATCTACAGAAGTTCAAGTCCAATGTCAACAAATATCTTCTTTCGTCTTCTCAACCTCCAACCCAAGCACGGTACTAAGTACTATAGGCAATAATAGCTCCCTTGTTTGGAGTTTACATAAAAAAAAAAAAAAAAAAAAAAAAAACAACCTGTTTGCTGCATTTTCACCTGTTCGTTCAAAACTAATATCTCAACAATACAGTTTTAATTATTATTATTTTTTTTACATAGATATTCTTTTCTTTATTGGTTTGCTCTTATCTCTCGGATGCACACAATTTCAGGTATCCCCCGGTTCTTATACTGGCCTCGGAGAGTTGTCTGAGTTGCTTAGTACCGCAGAGAACTTAGGTGTGAGTAACGGGGTTCACTCTGGATGACTCCAGCAATGACTGGTAGTCGAGGATGTATTTCTCTAGCTACACAATTATAATCCGGAGAGATAGCTGTTTGATATCGGCATGCAGCTTATTGGTATTTTACAAATATTCTTCAACAGGTTCTCACTTATCAATTAGTAATTTCAGTCCGCACTACACGCAAATCATTCCGAAAACACACTTCTAGAGACATAATACACTTAAGATTATGAGGCGCGCTTGGGAGCAGTTAATACCAATACTTCCATACTTAACTGACGAATGGCTAATTTGCGATTTTCGCAAAATTTATCTGCATAAACCGCAAATTAGCCATTGGTTAGTAAGTTTTGAATGTCGCTCAAGATTACTCCTCTCAATATTAATTTTACTATTGCGGGATCCACTGACGAGCGCGCCTGCAAAATTTTTTATTTGTACGGCCCAGTTGCTTTCTAAGACTATGTAATTCCTTATAAACTACTCATTCTCATTACTACATACCTACTCAATGCATATGTTTGGATTTTCTGGAGTTATGTTATTCCGGAGCAAGGGGTTACAAATCCTTTCAACAAGCATATCCAAGTACGGTCCATATCCTAATTATCTTTTCTGTGGGTGTGTGCGCAAGTTATTAGCAAAATTCAAGGATACCGGGGATTAGTGCCGGAAAAAGAATGCACTAGTTTAAACAAAGTGCCAATTTTTCAATGCAATAGTTAGTGCACCGAGGCAACGATACTAGAACAGAAACTTTAAATTGATTACGAAATGTGTACTTGCTACAGAGTTTTAACTACAATTTTACATTGATAGTATTTACATTTGTTTTTCAAATTAGAAATCCATCCAAAAATTTTCAAAAATAATTATATATATATACACAATTAAACATATAGACCTAGTACACTTCGTTACTTTCTAATTAATATAAATAGGATAGATGCCTGCGAATGATTTATGAAATCTGAGGTTGCAACAAGAACAGAAATGTACTCAAATGAAATGTCCACCGTAATAATGACTAGAACATTATAGAACAATCAATTTTATTTTAAGATTAGTGATGTGTTCTACCAGCTTTTTTTAATGAACCACTTCTGTGTCCCATTGGCATTGACTACAGTTGGAAGTCATGTGTATGTTATTCTTCATTTGTGATTTGTAACCAAAGAAGTTGTTGAATCAATGTTGCATATTTTGCCAGGAAATGGGTTGCCTCATTCTTCAAGTGCTCCAGATATGTTGAACGACTTGTCACCTGAATCCCCAGACAGGGATTATGGTAAGAACACTTTTCTTTGTTTTTCGATGTAAGCTAATCATCGTCTTTGAGAAAAATTTCAATTATTTCAGAATCATATTTTGGGTTTGCTATTTAAAAACAAATAAATTGTGTAATTTCATTTCTTCGCTATATTCAATTTTTGTTATTATTTATGTATAAATGTATATATATAATATAATTAAATATATTAAGTAATATATTAATAAATAAATTAAATATATACATATAAATTATATAGAAATTTATATATAAATTTCTTCGTTATATTCAATTTTGAGGATATTTTTATGAGTTTGAAATATTATTATTATTATTATTATTATTAGCAGCTATATGGTGCAAAGAAGCCTGAGGCTTATGCTGCACCAGCCATAAAAAAGTTCCCAAGTTACCCTAAGAAAGAGAGAGAGAGAAAGACAAGAGAATCACCAAGAAAGAGAAGAATGATGATATCCAGCTCAGGACCCTGTGTGTGCCAAGCCCATACTCACCAGATGTGAGCCCCTGGGGTTATCATATTCTGTTTGCTAAAGCAGCGTACATTACAAATCAAATAAAAAAAAGTATGGTTAGGACAATGGCAAATCTTAAAATGCACACTTTCGGGGATATTCATGGACTGTTTAATAAGTGCACTTTAGGGGGCATAGATTCAAATTTAGGAAGGATGGTTGAAGTTTGCTTTTGCGAGCGGGTGTTTGGTTGATGGAAAACACTTTCATCTGATGTTGTGGAAGAGGATAGCTTGAATAAATTCAAGGAAGAACTAGAGAAACTGTTGGAGGGGATGAATAGGTCTAGGAGCGTGAGCGGACCGACTCACTGGAACAGTCAACTTTCATCGCAAATAATTAAAATAATTTACAGTACTCAGAAGGTGAAATGGGATTTTTTTTTTTTTTTTTTTTTTTGATCATGCTCTATAAGCTTGCTTTCTTGCATCGTTTGACCTTATTAATACTAAATACTGTTATATTTTATCACTGTTTAGATCAGAGTAGGAAGGATCGCCTCCTTTGATCATTAACTATTTAACTTTTTTTTGCTTGATCTTGCCCTTTTCAAGCTGTTTTAATTGGCAAAATGAAATTCTAAACAGTTTCATTACAAAATCGATTTTTCTGACCATGTATTTCATTTTGAAACTAGAGTACGGAATATTAGAAAACAACCCTTAGCGTCGGGAGGCATAACGTAAAAAACTTCTTGAAACAACCGACACACCAGAGTTGATATAAATATCCTTTAATAAGGATTTTAATAAATTTAGTAAAATAAAAGGTCGAGGTGCCTCCTCTTCAGCTTAAAAGAATGCATGGCATACCGCGGTATTAATAAAGATCAATAACACAATTAGTACAGACAAGGATGACTAAGCGAGATCATTAAAAACAATAATAAAGTAATTATCTGACATCGGTAAAAAACGTGTAAGAGACACTTCAGAGCTCATCGCACTGCAAGATGATGGACTCTATAATAGGGTGAAGCGGGTCCCCTTGTTCCAATTCATAATGGGGCTCGCATTAAAAATATGGAGTGCTTGGAACCATGAGTGCTGGTGGTAATCACGCGAGCAGTCAATAACTTGTATGTTGCGTCGAGGATCAAGATTGTGCTGCTCACACCCGTAGTTGTCAATCAAAATTTGCAATGCAGACATTCCCTTCATGACTGGAAACACAATCTTCTAGCCGATGTAACATAGCCCACAATCCGGACCTTTGATACGAACTACCTTGCAAAAAAAAAAAAAAAGGGGATGGGCGACTTCACCCTCGAGATAAACTAGAATTTCCTACCGGGGAGTTGCACACATTGGATATGGTAATTGCTTGAAATTCTGGTAAGGCGCTCAGAAACCTCCTGGATAGTAAGGGGAGGGGGGGGGGGACTTACACGGTGGAGGAGAGATTGTACAAGGCTCATAGGATAGAATTTTTCCCAGCATCGTTTGTGCTTGTTAACAGGAGAGACTGCTTCTAGAGGAATTGGATACAGTTAAACAGAAAGGGTGCAATAATATTTGCTGATGTTACCGAGGCAGTGTTAGTTGATTCGGAAAACTGATAGCTTGGAGTATGCATAGACTAATAGATTAATAACAGCCTTAGACACAGGTAAAAGTGATATTTGCACTGCTTCTAGTGCAAGAAGCAGCCTCAAAAGCAAGGTGCTGAGAGTTATCATGAAACAAGTAAGTAAATACATGGGCTGTGTTAGGTTAACTAAGCATAAGAACAGGTGCATATTCTTACTCTTAGTACCATTGGTGTACATATTTGCATGTACACCAATGCCGGCAGCACAGTATATAAATTTGATGAATTTAGAGTGCTGGTCAAGACATCAAATATAAAGTGTTGGGATATCTGAGACGTGGTGTCACTTATGCATATAAGGGATGCAGCATTTGAATATGGACAATACAATATATAGAAAGGACACAAAATAGTAGAGGGAGGGATGATGCTCTTAGTTACAAAGCATATTGTGGTCAATTCAATGGTGAGTCGGTTTGGTGTGACATAAGCACTACGAAAGCAAAAATGAGATTAGTGTGTTATAGAACTAATGACTGTGATGAGCACAATGAACAACCGTACAGAGAAATAGTGGGCCAATAAACCAAAATGTCTTATAATGGGGGATTTTAATTTTCCAGATAATAATTGGAACTTGTGGGTTGCTCATTCAGAGACTAGCAAGCCTTTTGTAGATTTATTGGATGACCGTTTGCTACAGCAGCATGCTAGAGAGGCAGCAAGAGAGAGCAGTACTCTCTCTCTCTCTCTCTCTCTCTCTCTCTCTCTCTCTCTCTCTCTCTCTCTCTCTCTCTCTCTCTCTCGGTGCAACAAGAGAGAACATTACTCTTGATCTGAATATCATCATTCGTGCATCAAGATTGTTTATGCTGATAAAAGAACTACTATGTGGCAGTGATCAAAGTGTATTGATCTGGGATTTACTTAAAGATGTAATTACCATGAAGAGTAAAGGGAAGGATTTTGCTTTCGTAAAGGTTACTATATTGGTCTCTGACAGTTTTTAAATCCTATACAGTGTGACCAAGTCATGATGTTACCATCAGCAAACTCTAAATGGGAAGCATTCAATGAATTAATCATAGAAACTAGTAGACTATTCGTAACAACCAAGATTTACTCTTCAAGGTATAGGTCTAAATGGATGTCACATGAACTGATGAGACTCGTGGCAGAAAAGAAAAATGCATAGAACGCATATAAATTATCAGGCGACACAGAAGCCTACAGTAGATAGAAACTAGTATGTAATTAAGTCTTATGTGAACACTAGAAGGGAAGAATCAAAATTGGTCCACTCGATATAGATGGTTCGACTGTTGATGAGCCTGCTCAGGTTGCTGACAAACTAAATGAGTATTTTGCATCTATATTCACACACGAAGAGTTCTTTAGGGAAGAGAATGCAGAGTTTTTATCAAACTCTACCGGAGAACTAAACGATTTTGAAATAACAGAGAGGAAAGTGGAAGAAAAATTGTTGAAATTAAACATAAGAAAGGCACCTGGGGTGGGAGCCATCCAATTATATTAAGGGAGCAGCGAAGGAAATAAGAAAAATCAGCCATAATTGTGAGAGCATTCTTGAATTCAGGTGAGGTCACCGCAGTCTGGAATTGTGCCAATGCTCCCTTAATATAATTGAATAGATCCCACCCACCCAAAGGGTCACATGAGTAATTAAGACGTTAGTTTAACTTCTCTTCCAGGAAAAATAATGGAATCAATGTTTAAAGAAATAATGCAGGATCATCTACACAGAGATCTAGTTATACTTCAGACACAGCATGGGTTTGTTAAGGAGTAATCTTGTCTGACCAATTTGCCTGGATACTACAATGTGGTCACAAAGGAACTGGATGCAAAAATAGTTTTGATATCATATACTTGGATTTCAGGAAAGCTTTTGATGCAATTGCACATAAGACTGCTGCTGCTGCTATGGATAAAGGAATGGTTGAGTGGGAGAATACAGAGAATGGCAACAAACATACAGTGCTCTTCGTGCACTAATGTTATTGGTGGAGGCTCCCAGGGTTGTGTTGTGCCTATTGTTATTTTCTATATTTATCAATGATGTTCATGAAGGTATATTAAAGTCCAAGTTTGCAGATGACACGAATATGTTAATGACAATATTCGTGTCATTCGTGTCAATTGACAGGGTTGTTAATGACAATATGCTACTGCAACAAGATCTAGAAAAGTTGGGCAGATGGGCTGAGAAGTGGCAACTGAAGTTTAACATTGACAAATGCAAAGTACAGTACTACATATGGGCAGAAGTAACTCTAGAGAAACGTACTAACTGTGTGATACTACACACAGGGTGGTAGAGAATGAAAAAAACCTGGGAGTAATTGTGCAGTCAGATATGAAGTTTTCTGAGCAGTGCAGACAGGCTACCAGAGCAAGCCATGGGATTTTGTCAATAATATACAGGAATTTTGCTAGTAGGGAGAAGGAGATGGTTATTCCTTTGTATAAGGCAATTGGTCAGGCCACGCCTTGAGTACGTATAGAGGCCCGGAGGCCTCATTTTAGGAAGGACGTTTAGCTGCTGTAATAAGTACAGAGAAGGGCAACAAGATTGATTGGGGGGAGGAAATGGGTGCTTTTACCAAGAAAAGCTTCAATTCTGCAAATTGTAGCTTCTGTAGACTTAGGCGCCTGCGAGGTGATCTGATTGAGGTGTAAGGCTTTGAATGGATTGAGGAAGCTCACTGCTGATGGGATTCTTCCTCTTGCTCAGACTACACACATGAGGGGGCACAGATTCAAATGGAAGAAGGTGCGGAAGTTTGCCTTTAGCCAGCGAGTGGTTGATTTCTGGAACAAACTTCCATCTGTTGTGGAAGTAGATAGCTTAAATAAATTCAAGAAAGAACTAGACAAACTATTGGAGTGAAATTGGAAGTTTTTTTTATTATTGGCAGATGCTGTATAAGCTTGCTTTCTTGCACCATTTGTCATTGCTAAGAAATTACTTCCTCAGAATAGCAATGCTGATGGTAATTTCTGAGGAAGAGGTTATGGTCAAGCACAGAGTTTACATTAAGATGTCTGTGAAATGTTAATTGTATTAATAAACATGGTTAAAAAATTTTGATAACTTTTAAACATTATTTCATAAAAAATTTCATTGTTAATTTAATACCGACAACAGGCAGTGAAACTGTTTCAAATGCAAATTGTAATAAAGTTGAGTGAAACAAAAGAGGCTGGACCACTTTTTTATTCAGAAAAAAAATTTAGTGCGCATTACTGATTACCTTTATTATGCAGTTTTTAGAACATCTAATTTTTAGTAATTGCTTATTGAATATGCTAGCAGTATGCATAACATTAAAGTACGCTTCATCTAATGGGAATTCAGAATTAGAATAGTTGTTGGTTTTTTTTTTTTTTTAGAATAATTTTGGGCGGCTTTTCTTCGGCAAGCAAAAAATGCTTTCAGTAATTGGGAAAAATTTACTACTGGATCGATCTCTTTATATAAACAAAACTAACGGGTTTTTCAATGTCTTAATAACTTGTTATGCGTTATGTCCTTTGTAACGAAAAAATTCTCAAAATAACAAGTTAGACGAGCTTGTAATGAAGATAACACCTCATCCCAAGATCAAAAGAGCTTGCAAGGCAGATTGTGTCGACCCAGGTGGAATTTCTCCTTTAGTCCACAGCAAATTTACACTACTATAATGGTCACACATAGAAGAGATGAAATGCACAATAGTCATCCTTATAATTAATATATATTTTTTTATAATCAGCTTATAATTCCTTTACGTGAATTAGTGATTTCCTTTCCAGCACAAGAAATGCGCCTTTTATAAATGCGTATTTAATAGATGTAGTGTGAGAGTAAAAATTGAGATAATGACAACTACTGGGTAAACCACTGCGATTTAAAATATCGAAAAACAGAGATCATTACGTGTCACGAAAAGAAACTTTCGTCACAGCGGGCACATCCCAGAAAACTTGGACATCTAGTCATCCTACCCCCCTAACATTGAATTACACGCTTGGTATTCCATACAGAATATTGGTCTTTATTTTGGTTATAAAATTTATGAAGTTCTGAGAATGTGTTATGTTTTTAATTTCAAATTTTCGGCATTCACACAGGGCCGCCGCGTCGAGGCCTCCGTAGCCGAGTGGTCAGGAACGGGAGTGCAGTAGCACACGCTCTTTGAGTAGACCACGGTTCAAGCCCCTGACTGCTAAATACGGTTAATCTGCCAAACCGCACTGGACAGGGCCGCAGCAAAAGGGTCGGCGTGGTAAGCGTCGCTTACGGCGACAGTTCAGGAGGGGGTCAAAAACACTTTTGACATATGCAAATCGGACCACTATTAAACAAACTTCTTTATAACGAAATTTTCTATTTAGCGATATTTTTTGAATTCCCCTTGGTAATTACATTTAAAATAATTTTCGTAGAACGAAGAAAATTTCCATATAACGAACGGATTACGAGAAACTCACTGGGAATGCATTTGTTCACACCTCTGGCCTTCAGGCAATTAGTGCTGCCACTAAGCACGAATTAAGAGCCAAAGGGAATCAGTGGATCAGAAGCGAATTTGCAAACAATCAGAGAGGCAAAATGAGTTAAATTACACATTCCCAATAATCAGCCAATCACAGAACTAGACTGGATAAGCACTCTGTTATTCGGCCACACGCAACGGAGATACCCATATTTTGGATTAAGCCAGAATAATATATATGATACTATTTTTAGCAAGGCAATGTACGTATAGCATTCAGGGGATATTAAAAAAAATTTATACGAAAATGATAATGGTAACTTTTTTAGAACTTAGTAAAACAATTGCTAAATTTGATTCAGTTATGGCAGAAAATATTTGCGTTTTCAGAAATCTGAATGGAAAAATGTCGTGCATTATTTGGGTGATCAAATACAAAATGAAATTATTGAAATGATTTCACCAAATATTACAGATGAAATACCAGAAATGACTAGAGAAGTATATACAATGTATTTTGCTATAATCACTGAAGACGATAATGAAGGTATGGATACAAGGAAACATGCTAAATCAATAGCCTTAAAAATAACATAAGTTTGTTTGTTCGATTATAATTTGGCTTGTTATTTTAAATAAAATTAATTCGGTAAAGTAAAATGCTAAAAAAAAAAAAAAAAAAAAATTCTGATATACATTTAAGCTCTTGAATGTGTACAAAATATCACGGAATTTTTAAAGAAAATGGAACAGCGGAAGCAGTCCTAAAAATATGGCTGCTTGTCTATGGCATTGAAGCTCCGTTTCCAGAAGTAAGCACTGTAAGGAAAAGATAGTAAAAAACGTCATTTCGATTATCAAAGTAGAGATTATATTCAGGATCCGCAACAAAATTTCAAAATTAATTTTTTTTTCTTTCAAATTATGGCACAAAAACTTTCTCCTTAACTAAAAGTTTATAAATATGAAGAACATGTAGAAATACTTAATGTTTTATAACATTTCTGGATTAAAAAAAAATGGTCAGATGACGATTTATTAAATCAGCACAAAGAAGCACATATTAAGTTAAATGACATTGACCGTAATGAGTCCGATATTGATGGTTTAGCACAATGGTCTCAAACTCAAATTGCATGCGGGCCGAATGCACGATCTGAAAGCAACTGACGGGCCGGAATTTTTTTTTTTTTTAACAAAATGAGAGTGAATATAAGCACCGTATTTACAACAAATACATAATTGAAATGTATTTGCGGGCCGTGTAAAACTGCTTCGGGGGGCCGCCAGTTTGAGACCACTGGTTTAGCATTATCTGAAGAAGAAGAATCATTATTCTAGACGTCACATTAACTGACAGTACGACTCGCTTCGCTTCTGATCACATCCCTCTCTCAATCCAAGCCAACCTGAGAAGTCAAGCTTGTAGACAAAAATAGAACTGGAGGAGGGAAAACAACGCTGATGTTATCTTCTCAACCAAGTATATAAAACCAGACGTAATTTTGAAACGGCTCGTGAATTTCAACTGGCAAAATCTCTTCCAACTCCCCGTAGACGATGCCTTAGAAGCACTTTCGGATACCCTTCACTTTATTGCTCTTGAGGGGGCATCAAAACGCATTAAAATTTCCGATCGAGCAAATTCGTGGTTTAGTCCACAAGTAAAATATGCTTTCAAAAACAAGCAGAAACTCTTCAGAAAATGGAAAAAAACTGAACACCCACCTGATTATATTCGATATAAAGAAGCTAGAGCGCGGTTCATTCGATTGAAACGTCAAGCTCACTATGACATGGTGCGATCACATTTAAAGAAAGAAGCAGGATATATAACAAGAAAAGGCGTACGGATATAATGCTCGAGCACATCTTCTCAGAATGGACCCAAGCCACCTTTGGAACTCCTCTGGCGGAAAATCAAGTTAACAGAAAAGTCAACACAGAGAAAATCCGTGAAGCAATCAGCAAACTGAAGACAGAGGTCTGTGCTGAACTGTCTCAAATCAGTATCGCTAGAGATGACATTAAAGCCGCTGTGAATAGCCTCAGGAATAAAGCCACAATTGGGCCTGATAAATTCCCACTCTTCATGATTAAGATCAGCAGTGTATACATCATAGATCTGCTCCTTAAAATTTTCCACAAAATTTTAAGTGAAAACCACTTTCCGAAGATATGGAATACATATTTCGTTAAACCTGTTCCCAAAAATAACAATCCTAAATCCGCCAAAGACTACAGACCTATTGCAATTGGATGTTCGTTTCAAAAAATATTTGAGAAATCCATTTTAAATACCATCAACCATCACTGCTTCGGGCATAGACCGGAGTACCTTCATTCAGTGATCCCACAAAGATCTACTACCACCAATCTCATGGAGACTCTATTTCGAATCCAACACGCCCTTAACTTCAGACAGCAATTAGACATTGTCTTCTTAGACGTTGCATCCGCTTTCGACAGTATATCCATCTCGGCTATTACTATCATCTTGGAGGAATATTTCCATATAACTGGGCACGTATTAGCTATAATAACGAATTCTTTGAGGGAGAGACACATCACTGCCATAAATGGAATTTACAAAGAGACATTCCAAGTCAACAGGGGAGTCCCACAAGGTGGTGTCCTCTCTGCTACTCTCTTCGCAACAGCACTGCATCCCTTCCTGACCCAAAATCATGAACAATTTGTCGTATATGCAGACGACTTGAAATTTTTCGTCACCTCGAATGACCAAAACACATCTTTACAATGCAACAACGAAGCAAACTCCAAAATCGCCGAGTTGCAAGAATACCTTAATTGCATGGGGCTCCGACTAAATGAACACAAGACAGCACAAATGGTTTTCACCAACAAGGTATTAAAAAACCACATATCAATACGCGTAAATGGCAGCGTGGTCAAAAAAGTCAAGACACATATTGATCTTGGTCTGAAATGGGACGAAAACCTAAACTTCACACCCCATTTCGGACATGTAAAGAAGAAAACTTACGCAGCGCTATGGACCTCCAGACAAGAACTGGTAGGTATCAGGAACCCTGACCTTGTTAAACAATATATTTTAAGATGCGTCATCCCCATCCCTCTCTACGCATCTCAGATTTGGTCTTCTGCCCCAGATGCTACCATCAAGGCTTTCCTGGGTTTAGAGTACTGGATGCTGAGATGGTTAAACAGGATTACTACGCAGCCCTTTACAATCTCAAGAACCATTTTATATGCCAACTTGGATGTCACGCCTTGGTCTCACATTATTGTGACCAAGAACATTCTCACGCTTGCAAAACTGCTGACCGGGAGACTCGACTCGCCGAAAACTGACTACCTGCTGACTCGGCCCCGCATGACGCAAAGGTGGGCGAATAGAACACCATCCCCTCCAATCAGTAGCGCGCTCACGCAGCTGGAAAGCCTTCGGCGATTTTTTCCTTTGAACACCATTAAGATGTTCAACGATCTTCAAGCAGACCCAGAAAGGCTTTGCGCAGAGAAGAGATACAGGACTGAAGTGTTTCAAAACGCATTACTCCACCTATAAATGTTGAGTGATGCCCACATATGAAAACAAAAGAGAATGCAGGAAATGAAGAATGAACTGGTCGGGCCTGTTTTTGCTCCGCACTGGTGCTCCTGTTATGTTGATATTGGACGTCTTGTCTTTCTGTGAACTCGCTGTAAATAGTGGTGTAGATGTGAACATTCTCTAATTGCTTGTAAAATTGCAAATTATGCTTGTGCTCTCTTTCTATCTGCCTGTCATGTAAAATAAGGCAATGATATATATATATATATATATATATATATATATATATATATATATATAATATAATTAATTAGACAATGTATAATTTAGAAAATGTATAATTTGTATAATTTAGACAGACTGATTTGTAAAAATTATAAATAGATAATTATGTATATAACTTATATTTGTATATATAAATGTGCACCCCCTGGTTAATAGCTGTAAGCGGGTGTCTCTTAGGAGAAAATAAAGATAATAATAATAATTATTGCAACAGGTAGATGATGATTTAAATAGCGTAGTTGCAACTATGAGTCACAGTACAATGGCCAGGGATTAAGAATTAATGATAGGTAAATCAAATAAAGTACTAGAAAAGGAAATGAATTGAGTGTACTATTACAGAACACAGAGTGTGTGTGTGTGTGTGTGTGTGTATATATATATATATATATATATATATATATATATATATATATATACCATTAGTTAGTTACAAAATACATTACATAAGAATATATATATATTAAATTGCATAAAAAAAAAGTGTAAAGTGTGTTAGCTGTCTAACGGCAGCAGATGTTCCCCCCCCCCCCATCTCTGCATTGTGTACTGTTCATGAAACACAGTACTCTGTGGAGGTCAGAGATTTAAAAGTGTGTGGGATATGGTTATGTCGTGTAGCGTTATGTTCTGTTGTTTCTCTGACCATTTAGCCGTTGGGCCCGTAGTGGCAGAGGCGGATTTAACGGCGGGCGCACCGGGCGCGCGCCCTGGACCCGACTTCTGAAGGGCCCACGCAAAACCCCAACAAATTAGTTCAACATATTAGTTCAACTAATAGTTGAACTAATATGTTCAACTATTAGTTCAAAACTTTGTGATTATTATTATGCTATTATTAATTATATTATACATATATTATATTCAAATTTTATTGGAAATAAAACATTAATAGTACATAATATTCTTTATTTATTTAAAAAAATGGTTAACATGTATTTTTATTTTTCCCGTCTCTCTTTTTTTTAAGGGGCCCAATATTTTCTTCTGCGCCCGGGGCCTCAACCGACCTTAAACCGCTCCTGCGTAGTGGGATCGCATAATTCAATACATTGACTTGAATTGAGTTAGTTTACATTGCACGGGACACGGGTTATAATATTGGCGGCCTTGGCCATCCGCCACCAAGTATTCTTTTTCTGTACTTTCGATCCCTACTAAACTTGTTGAAGTCGACATCTAAATCTTGGATGCGTGATAATATTTGCTGCAGAAGAAACCGGTCCGACTGGTGAAGACATGTTTGAAGAGGGCATAGCTGTGGAGTTCCTTGCAGATGTGCCACTGGGATCCTCCATGCACAGTTGTCCCAGAAGGAGGGAGAGGAGATAAGGCCAGTAATGAGCTTGACGGTTATAACGAGTCTCCTTTCATCAACGATCCAGGTAGCCTTGGGATGTTGAATGTTTTGGCCATGCGGTGGTCCGGAGCTGGGGAGATAGGCTAAGCTTGTGTCAAGCTCATTTGAGGAGAGCCAGTACTCTGAGCATCTTCCACTACCATCGCAAGAGCAGCTAAAAGTCTTGTATCTGGCTCTCACCCAGATACAAGACTTTCCTTTGGGACTGAATTAGCATAATAAGGGACTTGCAGCTGACCCAAGTTAGCAAAGGAACCTTGCTCAAGATTGATAGCCTGGACCTGACAAACCACAGTCTGACTCCAAACACCGGACTGCACGGACAGGATTTATCCCACGAATGACCTTATAATTGGTCTGACCCCTGCTGGGATCAGACTGGGACAACCAGGCAGATTGTAGCTCTGCTGCTGCCAAATGTATATTTGGCGATCTGAATAGGGTGCTATAACCCTATTCACGTTTAAATACCTAACTCCTGGCAGGGGGGAGACTTTTTTTTATTGTTTCCTCCCTCCCCTGCCATGCGCCTTTCTTCGCTTGGTGAGGCATGGGACTGCCTCACTAATCTTCTGGGGTCGCCTTCTCTATTGTCCCCGTACTTCTGCCTTTCCTCCCAGTCTTCAGCCTACCTCCTACTCTGCCTAACACACTAGCGTAATCCCCACACAACTTAACAAAAATTTAAAAAATGTTCAAATTTAAACTGCACTTATATAAACCTTTTGGCCTTCTCTATTTCCTAGCGTTTACCCCTTTTTTCTTTTTTTTTTCTTTTTTTTCTTTTTTTTTTTTCTTTTTTTTCTTTTTTTTTTTTCTTTTTTTTCTTTTTTTTTCTTTTTTTTTCTCTTTTTTTCTTTTTTTTCTCTTTTTTTCTTTTTTTTTTCTTTTTTTTTCTCTTTTTTTTCTTTTTTTTTCTTTTTTTTTTCTTTTTTTTCTTTTTTTTTCTTTTTTTTTCTCTTTTTTTTCTTTTTTTTTCTTTTTTTTTCTCTTTTTTTTCTTTTTTTTTCTCTTTTTTTTCTTTTTTTTTCTTTTTTTTTCTCTTTTTTTCTTTTTTTTTTTCTCTTTTTTTTCTTTTTTTTTCTTTTTTTTTTCTCTTTTTTTCTTTTTTTTTTTCTCTTTTTTTCTCTTTTTTTCTTTTTTTTTTTCTCTTTTTTTCTTTTTTTTTTCTTTTTTTTTTCTTTTTTTTCTTTTTTTTTTTTATATAGGCCCTGGCCACTGAAATCTCAGGAAACTAGATGGCAGGGCCTTGAATGGGTTGAGCATGCTGAATTCTGATGCGATTCTTCCGCTTGCTCAGATTACGAACCTAAGGGGGCATAAATTCAAATTGAGGAAAGACAGCTGTAGAATAGATGTTCGGAAATTTTCCTTTAGCCAGCGGGTGGTAGATGACTTTCATCAACCTATGAAATACCACCACTTTGCTTATTGGAGGCTTGAAGTGGTGAAACCCATGTTTAGTCTCTAGAGCAAAGTTTCCGACATCTCCCCCTCCCCCCATACTTCTCCTCCAACCCATGCACGGTACTAAGTACTACAGGTTTTGATACCTTTCGTGTTTGGGGTTTTCATAAAAAAAAAAAAAAAAAAATTGCTGGAACAAACTTCCATCTGTCGTTGTGGAAGTTGATAGGTTAAATAAATTTAAGGAGGAACTGGACAAACATTTAGAGGGAATGGTTGTTGTATGAATTTTTTTTTTTTTTTTTTGCTGTTGCTACATAAGCTCATATGCTTGCTTTCTTGCCTCACATGCCACGATTACTATCTCTGGCCTTTACAGTGAACTGTTACACCCACAATGAAAGCAATGTGGATATGGGGGAAATCCCTGGTGCCGTTAGACACAAATACACTTTCACTACTATCACAAATACACTTTACTATCATCTTTACTAAAATTTATATTAAAGACCAGAACACTGGTTTTGATGGTAGTGGAAGATGCAGATGCCGAAATCTCTGCAGCATAGAGAAGTGGGGAATGAACTATTGTAGCAATATATCTGACCATGGTGGATTTGTCGGTTACATGTTGTTGATGCTGCTTGCATATTCATCTCAGTCTGGCTGCTTTTGCAAGAAGCAGGTCTGTATGTTGGCTGATGCCTAGGTTAATGTGGTTTTGAACAAGTGGGATGACTAGAAGAACTTAAAGTACTTCAAATTTATATTAAAGACAATATTACCCCATTGAAAGTTTACAATTTATTTTTAAAAACGATTTTACAGATACTTTTGAAAATATAGCAGTTGCTATAAGAATTTTTCTAACTTTACCAGTTTCAGTTGCCTCAGGTGAACGGAGTTTTTCAAAATTAAAATTAATCAAATTATTTAAGGTTGACAGTGTTTCAACAACGACTCTTTAATTTAGGAATAATTTCAATAGAAAATTATCTTTTGGAAAAAATAAACATAAATGAAATAATTAATAAATTCGCACATTTTAAAGTAAGGAAACAAATTTTTTTAACATTATTTTAACATTTTTTTAACAAAGTTTTTTTAACAATAATTTTAACATCATTGTGGGTATGATTACTCTGATTTAGAATTTAAAGTTTATTTCCAGAATTTCAGAATGATTTTGTTATTTTTGTTTGTTGTTTCATTATATTATATCTCACATAAGTTGTAATTCTTTTCTTTTTTCAATAAATTATTATTAATAATTATTTACGCCTTATTTTATTTTTTAATCCAAATATTTTGCGACGGCAAATTTGATTCTCTTACTGGCAGCACGTAGGGTTGCAGCGGACCTACGTTTACAGAATGTTTTATTATGGCCTAATTCCTAAAACCTATTTTAATCTTTATCATTCTCACTTAGCGAGAATGAAGTTTAAATTATCCCAAAATTTCAATTTCAACTACTTGTGCTGTAATCATTTACTATCGGGTATAGGTCAGTGGAGCGTATTTTTATATCATGATGACTGACGCCATGGCCTACATGAGTACTCTAGTTCAGTGGTCTCCAAAGTGGGATGCGTGGATGATCCATGGAGAGATTTGGTAAATAGAGAGAGTGATACAATCCTTCCATTCGGATCAACGTATCTATGTGAGGTGACTTCCACTGCAATGACTATTATTAAAATATATAAATGCTTCACATATATAAACTTCACATATATAAATGCCAAGAAGAGCAGGACAAACCAGATCGGACCTTTACGTAAGGGAAAGGGGATAGTAATAAATACACCAGCTGCCATTGCAGATGAACTCAACAGTTATTTTGCATCGATATTTACAAATGAAAAGCCTTTTGTGGCATTGGGAAATTGTGGGAGCGAAGTTAAAAAATATGTAATTAATGATATTGAAATTTCGCAAGATTATTTAATGAAAAAACTTTCGAGCCTACAGACCAGTAAGGCTCCTGGAGTTGATGGAATATACCCTATAATCTTAAGAGAGGCGGCAAGCGAGTGCATTGAACCATTGAGGCTAATTATGCGAGCATCACTAGACTCTGGGGAGATTCCCTTGGATTGGAAAAGTGCAAATGTATCTCCCATACATAAGGGTGGCTCTAAAAGTGAAGTTGGAAATTATCGACCTGTCAGTCTGACTTCAGTAGTAGGGAAAATCATGGAGGCAATAATCAAGGGTGGAATTCAGGATCATTTGGATCGAATTGAAATTCTCAAGGATACGCAGCATGGTTTTGTAAAGGGAAAATCATGTTTAACAAATCTGATTCGCTATTTCGAAAGGGTCACTCACGAGCTGGATTTAGGGAATAATTTCGACATTGTTTATTTAGATTTCAGCAAAGCTTTTGACTCAGTCCCACATGAGCGGTTGCTTTATAAGCTGGAACAGGTTGGAATCACTGGGAAAATCCTTAGATGGATAGAAGGATGGCTTCAGGGCAGGAGGCAGAGGGTTGTGATAAATGGCTATTCCTCAGATTGGGTTGATGTAAGAAGTGGGGTTCCCCAAGGATCAGTATTAGGACCACTGTTGTTTTTAATTTTCATAAACGACATTGATGAAGGGATAGAGGGCGTGATGTCTAAATTTGCAGATGATGTTAAAATTGGTAGAGTAGTTAATGATCACTGTCAAGCTGAGCTTCTTCAGAGAGACCTAGATAGACTTCAAGAATGGTCAGAAAAATGGCAGCTGTGCTTTAATCCAACAAAGTGTAAGGTATTACACCTGGGAAACAGTAATCCCAAAAAAAAACTTATTCACTTGGTGGAGTTCAACTAAACCCAGTACTGGAGGAAAGGGACTTGGGTGTTACGATACGGTCAGACATGAAATTCTCTGAGCATTGTAAACAGGTTGCAAGGAAGGCCCATGGTGTCCTATCGATGATCTATCGAACTTTTGCAAGTAGAGATAGGGACGTGATAATCCCATTATACAAAGGGTACTAGGAAAGTTTTGCAATACAGCTTTGTTTATTTAATTTTTTCAAAGTAATTTCCTTTACATTCAATACACCTCTCCATCCTCCGAAACCAATCTTTAAACCAGTTCTGCCAAGTTTCACTAGGGAGTAAAGCACACTCGTTGTCCCAAGCCCGTAGAAGGTCCTCATCACTGGAAAACCGCCTCCCTTTTAGCTTCATTTTCACATGCGGGAACAGTGCAAAGTCGCAGGGAGCAAGGTCTGGACTGTAGGGAGGGTGCTCGAGAAGTTTCAGTCCTGTCGTGGTCAAATATTCGGTGCAGGCTTTGGCGCGGTGAGCTGGAGCATTTTCATAATGGAGGTACCAGGTGTCCATTCTTGACTTTGGCCGCAGGTTCTTCATAGATCCAATGACTTTAGGCAGGCATTGTTCAGTATACCACTTAGCTGTGACTGTCTTCTGCGTGTCCAAAACGACACGTTCCACAATTCCACTCGATTTGAAAAATACAGCTATCATTTTCTTCTTTACAGATCGGGATTTTCTGACAATTACGGGTGTGTCGTCATCATCAAAGACCCAAACTTTGTTTTGAGCCTTGGTCGGCAGATCGTAATAGTACAGCCAAGTCTCGTCACCTGTCACGATGTTGTTCACATACCGAGATTGTCCCTTATCAAACTTTTTTAACATCTCCCGGCACCAAGTCACACGTCGTGTCATCTGCTCTTCAGTCAGTTGATGCGGCACCCAGAGAGAACAAAGTTTCTTCACGTGCAAATGATCTTGCAGAATCGAACGAATTGCTGGTGCATTTAGGCCCAAAGTATCCTCTATCTGTTGGTAGGTCACTCGCCTGTTTTCGTCAAGCATTTTCCTCACAGCAGTAACGTTTTCCTCCGTAACTGACGTTCGTGGCCTTCCCGGCCTCTCAGAATCCTCCAGAGTGAAATTTCCCCTTTGGAATTCTCTATACCACCTGAATATCGTTGTACGATGTGGACAATCATCATCTAGTGCAAGAGTCATTTCTTCTAAGCACTGGTCTATGGTTAAACCACGCACGAAATTATACCGCAAAACTGTCCTTATCTCATTTCGTGACCACGATGCCATCGCAAGCACTTTACACTCTCACTACTAATGAATAACTGAGCCCATCGACTTGGCGCGGCGGCTACTATGCACGTATGAACATGTCTCAACATGCAGCAACAAGCAGCTTCCTGTGATTCATTGTTGCGTCATATTGCAAAACTTTCCTAGTACCCTTTGTATAAGGCTTATGTTAGACCACACTTGGAATACTGTGTTCAAGTATGGAGACCGCACCTAAAGAAAGACATCGAGCTTCTTGAAAGGGTGCAAAGAAGGGTAACTCGCCTGGTGAGATCGGCAAAAGGGCGTCCTTATGAAGAAAGACTTCGAATATGTGGGTTGCAGAGTTTGGAAACTAGACACCTTAGAGGAGATTTGATTGAGGTGTTTAAGGCTCTGAGAGGCATCAGTAAAATGAATGAGGACAAAATTTTCAAGATTATAAATGATGCTAGAACTAGGGGACATAAATTCAAGTTACGGGGGGAAATGTTTAGATTGGACTGCAGGAAGTTTTATTTTAGCCAGCGAGTTATAAATTACTGGAATAAGTTGCCTTCATGGGTGGTAGAGGCCGACAGTTTGGGGAAATTGAAAGGTCATCTGGATAGTACTTTCGGGTAAGGGAAGCGCATAGGATGATAGGTTTAATTTCCTTTTTATTTTATTTTATTTTTTTTATTATTAATTATTATTATTTAGTTATTTATTTTTTTTATTTATTTATTTATTTATTTTTTGTTTTTATCATTGCTTTGTTCGGATTTTTTTTTTTTTTTTTTTTTCGGCTGGTGCAGCATAAGCCATAGGCTTTCTTGCACCATGCGGCCATTACTAATACTAATACTAAAATCACGTTTAGAAATAAACTTAACTTGGGACCATATCTTTGGGTAGCTGTGTCCCAAAATTTGAAACCAAGAACACAGCAATAATGAAAAATATTCAAGCACATTGTCCCCACTAAAAAATGCTGTTGATTTGATTTATACTACTTTGTACTTTAATTTCATTTTGTTTTGTATTTTTGCATCAGATTGTGATCTTTTCAAATTACATGTGATTTTATATATGTGATTCTAAATATAATGCGTACCATGTAAATTATTTATAAATAGAACAAATAGTATTACATTACATTTACTACACTTGTTACACTTGATTTCATATCATTTTGTGCTTGAACTTCAATTTCATTTTGTTTTGTATATTTTTATTTATGATCTTTTAAAATATGGGATTTTATAAATCTGATTTTAAATACAATTCTTTCCATGTAAATGATTTATAAATAAAAAAAATATATTAAACTTTTATATTTAAATTTTATTTCAAGGTGCGTGCTAGCAGTTTTAAAGTAAAATAAGGGTGCACGACCAAAAAAGTTTGGAGACCACTGATGTAACTTGATTGTGGCTGTTAGCCAAAATCAAGCTGTCCACAAAAGTAACCACAGCCAGCCCTATAATTGTATACGTTCATTTCATGTTTTGATTTCAGTAGAATAGTAATACAGTTAATAAATATTGCTTAATTTATGGTTTTTGTTGTTGTTATTTGGTTTTTAGGAGCATTAGCAACTAAGGCATATTGCTCCGGGAATATGTGGTGGTCATTCTCTGACCTTTCCGCATCCTCCGTATTTGGTGGTCTTCATTTATGGTCATTCCATGATCCTGGAGGGATATATATGATCACTAAAGCACATATTGTAGATCAATCCCATACACAAAAAATATATTGGTGTATATTAATGTATAAAAATATTTGTACATTAATTTGTACATTAATATTAAATAATATTAATTATTATTATTAGCCATATGGTGCAAGGAAGACTGAGGCTTATGCTGCACCACCAAAAAATTCCCGAGAGAGAGAGGGAGGAATTGGCAAGAAAGGGAAGAATGATGATATCCAACTCAGGATCCTGGGTGTGCCAAGCCCATACTCACCATATGTGATCCCCCCCTGGATGTTTTATAAAAATATTTAATTTACACAGTACAGTACCCAGTTAATGTATTTTATACATTAACTGGGTACTGTACTGTGTAACTAATGTATAAAATACATTAACACAGTTAAGGTATTTTATACATTAACTGTGTGCTGGTTTATGGGCTGCCATAAGTAGCATTTATAACTAAGATATAAATTCCTCTGACTCCTGGATAGCTGTATCAGAGTATAAAACTTTTATTTTATTTATTTGTTTTAAAATTCTTGGATATCATGGTTCAGCATAAACTGTTATTTCTCTGAGTTGAGAATGATAGGTAGCAGTCTCAACTACAGATTACAAAAGTGACATTTACTCTTTTTCTGCACAGGTAACCTCGATCACCAGGAAGGGAAAAGTCAACTATCACTTATGCATCAAAATGTGTCATACAGCGATCTATTGCCAGAATTGAATGATGTTGATGAACCAGTCCATGAAACGGTCACTACGTAAGTGCCACAAGACTAATTTTGATAATTCCAATAATTTTATCATATTCCAATAAGTGACCAGTATTGAATCCAGAAAAAGTGAACTGGGAATTCTCTTCATTGTAATTAATAAATTCTCAATGTGGGAAATCCTCACTTCAAGAGAAATAGTTCTCGTCTTTTTCTGAAGAAGAACAAGTCACCTTAAGCTTAAGCAAGGTAGCTCTGATTTCAATCTTGTGACACATACAGATTTGTACACTTCATCCATTCTCTATTGGTAGTTATACCATTCTGCCACATCATTTTTTTTATTTATTTATTTTTTTATTATGTAAACCCCAAACACGAGGTATTAGAACCTATAGTACTTAGTACTGTGCTTGGGTTGGAGGTTGAGAAGACAAAAGATGATATTTGTTGACATTGGACTTGAACTTCTGTAGACTGTAATTTTCAGGAAATATGTATGAAGGGATGTTGTTCCAGAAAACGGCAGTTGAATGAATAAACGAGGAAGATGAAAAGTTAGTTCTTTGAGTCTGAAGTTGGACAGTAAATGGATGTTGGCAGGTGGCTGCACGCTTTCGAACTGTTTTGAAAGAGAGAGCGGGAATTATAGAAGCTAATTCAGAAGAACAGTGCCCATGGAAGTATCTATAGAAGAGGCATGCAGCAGAAACAGTACGTCTATGAGACAGCGAGTGGAGAGACTCTGTTAGAGATGAATCATTAACTAACCTAACTGCCCTCTTCTGAATGGAATAAAGAAGCCTGAGAGAGGTTTTGGGGGCACCACCCCAGTTGTGGGAAAAATATTCCATGGTAGGGTGGATTTGCGATTTATACAGAGTGAGCAGCTGTTTGGAAGAAAAGTAACTCCGAGAGCGAAAGAGAAAACCAAGTTTTTTAGATGCAGAGAAAGCAATATTTGTAATGTGCTTGTGCCAAGAGAGATTAGAAGTCAGGGTAATCCACAAAAGAGATATATCATTTTTCCAAGAAATCGGAGTGTCACCAAAGATAAGCATAGAAGCAGAAGAATCCTTTTTGCGAGATATAAGAGAAGACTGAGTTTTAGAAAGGTTGAAATCAACTAAGTTGTCTTTGCCCCACTGGAAAATTAACTGAAGATCGGCATTTAAGGAATTAGTAGCGGATATTCGAGAAGTTGAAGCTGATTGAGCAGTGCAAAGTTTCTCAAAATGGAAAGTGGAATGCAATGTGCTATCATCGGCAAAACTGTGGATAGAATTTCCAGTCAATGGAAGGAGGTCATTAATATACAAAAGGAAAAGAGTGGGGGAAAGAACTGAATCTTGGGAGTCACCAGCACTAGTGGAGAAGTTAGAAGACAGAGAGCCATCTACCATCACCCTCAGTGAGCGATCAGAGAGAAAACTGGATAATCAATTACAAAAAACAGTTGACAAACCATAAGATGGAAGCTTGTTTAGAAGGCCTTTATGTTAGACACGATCGAAAGCCTTTAGATTTCAAAAGCAACTACTTGTGTTTCACCGAACCTTTCCATTGAATTAGTCAATAAATGGGTAACATAAGCCAGAATATCACCAGTGGATCGACACTGACGAAATCCATACTGGCGATCGTTGATCAGACGGAAGGTTTCTAGGTAGTTTAAGAGTTGGCGGTTAATTGATTTCTCCATTACTTTAGAAAGATTAGAAGTAATTGCAGTGGGACGATAATTGGATGGGAGGGATTTGTCACCCTTTTTGGGAACTGGCTGAATATGAGCAAATTTTCAAGCAGAAGGAAAAACACCTTTGGAATAAGAAAATGAAAAAAAGGTGACATAGAACAGGAGTAAGTTCAGGAACACAGGTTTTGAGAACAAGTGGGGAATTACCATCGGGACCAGGTGCTATCTTAGTATTAAGATTCGTCAAAATCCTTCTGACATCCTTTTGACGGAAGACCACAGGAGGCACTGAATGGAGCGTGTTGGGAATGGTGGGAGGTGTTTTATCAAGATCATTGATACATGAGTTGAAAGAAAAATGGGATGCTAGCAGGTCAGCTTTATCCTTGGCTGAAGTGAAAACAGAACCATCTGGTTTGGACAGAGTTGGGAGCAGAGATGGGTAAAAGTTGCGGCTAATAGCTTTGGCAAGAGACCAGAATGCTCGGTAACATTAGGGCAAGAAGGAAGTTTTCTACTCTTAGCCTGTTCAAACTCTAGTTTGGACTGATTAATAACTGCTTTACAATTGTTGCTATGCTTAAAGAAACTAAATATTCTTCGGTCCATTTCTGCCATGAAATGGGGTGCTGATAGATACTCTCTCCTACATCTGTATCGTGCTCTTATCAGGTCCCGATTAAATTATGGAGGTGTTGTCTATGACTCTGCTAGGAAAAGTGCACTAACCAGACTGAACACCATCCAACACAGTGCCCTTCGTACTTCGCTAGGCGCCTTTAGAACATCCCCTGTCCAGAGTCTGTATGTAGAGGCGTATGAACCTCCACTTCACCTTAGAAGGAAAATGCTGCTCCTTAATTATGCAGCCAAAATTCAAAGCCTTCCAGCCCATCCTGTTCGACCATTGATTCTCAACTCTGATTGGATCACGTTCTACAACAGCAAAGTTACAGAAAATAGACCCACTGGTATTCGATTAAAAGAATTGATACATGCCTGGGACATAAACTTTGACAATATGCTTCAAGAGAAAGATGTACCTGATCCACCCTGGTCTGTAACTCTCCCTCACTGTGATAAATATTTTCAGCAATGGGGAAAAAAATACCTGCCATATGAAAGTATTAAACAGCTACATAAAGACCATGCCCTCAACAATGCTCAACGCTGTATAATATATACAGACGGTTCGCAAACAGACTCTTCTGTTGGTGCTGCAGCTGTCTTTTCCTCTTTTACGCTTTCAATATCATTACCAGTTGAGTGTAGCAGTTACACTGCAGAATTATACGCAATAAAATTAGCCCTAGAAAATATAAACACTTCCCACAATACTAGCAGTATAATATACACAGATTCCATGAGTGCAGTATCCGCTTTGGACAATAAACTTTCAATATCGCATCCCGTCATAAAACAAATTTTTTCCTGCTTAAACCACCTACGAAGTAAGAATCATGCAGTGCTATTTTGCTGGATCCCAGGGCACTCTGGTATCACAGGTAACGAGAGAGCAGATCAGGCAGCCAAACAACTAAACAGTGCAATACCATCACATTACCAAGTACCATACGTAGATTATTTGAAGCACATTAAAAAAATCAATACAATCCAGTGGTCTGAAATCTGGAGGTCACAAACGAACAACAAATTGCTTGAAATCAAAGAGAAACCAGCACTATGGAAATCTAGCTTAAGAAAAAACAGACAATAAGAGGTTGTGCTAGCAAGATTACGCATAGGGCATACACATCCAACCCATATATATCTACTCAAGCAGGAGGTCCCACCTCAATGCACTCATTGTGCTTTACCACTTACCGTCAAGCATACACTCTTAGATTGTAAGCAGTATTCCTATTTCCGAAAAAATAGTTTCCCTTCACTGTCACAACTGAAAGAGCCTCTATCACTTGCCCATATTATTGGAAACAATGCGAATTTAAAAGAACTATTTACCTTTCTTAAGCAGATACAAATATATGATTTTCTATGATTACAAACTGGAACCAAATTTTATATAAAAACATGTCATAAGAACAGGCACATTTTGGCCCTAGTTGCTCTTGTGCCCAAAAATACCAATATCAATACAATTGTTGCGAGCTTTGATGTAGGCAGAAAAGGAAACTGAAGAATTAGAAACAAGCCAATTACGATATGCAACGTTCTTCTCTTGAACAGCCTTGGCTCATTTATTGGAAAACCAAGGTTTAGATAAAGGACGAGATTTTAAAGTGGAGTTTGGGATAAAGGATTCCATTCCTGCAAGAATAATTTCACTGACACGATCTGAGCAAACGTTGTTATTATTATTATGATTATTATCATTAGCCATATGGTGCAAGGAAGCCTGAGGCTTCCTTGCTAGCATATGGCTAATGATCTTATTGATCTTGATAAAACACCTCCCACCATTCCCAACACGCTCCATTCAGTGCCTCCTGTGGTCTTCCGTCAAAAGGATGTCAGAAGGATTTTGACGAATCTTGATACTAAGAAAGCAGCAGCCAAAAAAAATTTTTTACTGCAGCAGCCAAAAAATTTTTTTTTTAACCCTGGTGCGGGGGGGGGGAAGAGACAGACAGAGAGAGAGAGAGAACAAGGGTCAGAAGTAAAAGGGAATCACCAAGAAAAAGAAGAATGATGATATCTAGCTCAGGACCCTGGGTGTGCCAAGCCCATACTCACCAAATGTGAGCATCTGAAATTTGGAAACAGTAATCCGACCAAGGAAAAGAAGAAAAGAAATCTCGCAGGTCATCCCATTTTGCATTCTTGTAATGCCAAACAACACGAGGTTGGGAATAGCCATGAAATAAAGGCTCCATTTGAGAAGAGACAATCACCAAGTTGGGATCTGAAGTGCCTAATGGACCTATCACTTCGACCGTGTACTTAGAAGGGTTGTTTGTGAGAAAAAGATCAAGCGTGTTGGCTGTATGATTAGGATTGTCTGGTATTCTTGTAGGTAAATGAACAATCTGTGCAAGGTCGTTAGTAATTGCAAAAGCCTCAGCATCTCGACCAGCTGGGTCAGTGTGACTAGAAAATGGAAGCCAGCTGGAGTTGTGAACATTAAAATCACCAAGGAAAATTACCTCACTGTTAGGAAAGTTGGACTGGAGAAAGTCAAGTTGCAAAGAGAGGAAGTCAAAGAGTTCCAAATGATTAGTGGAGTTGGGAGAACGGTAGAGACAACAAATGAATTCGACACAGTTGAGGTAGAGAGATTTTAAGCTAGAGAAGATCAGAGAGGAGATTCCAAATTGCCAAGTCTCTGACAAGGAATATCAGAACAGACATATGCATAAGTGTACCACCTTTGAAGCGAAAGGAATCGCACAGCAAATAATTTGGGCATCTGAGATGAGCAGTAGTTGAATCAACCGATAACTGAGATTCTGTCAGAAAAAGTACATGGGGTTTGGCAGACTGCAAGTGGAAATGGACATCGTTGAGATTAGAATTGAGAACACGTATATTTGTGAAATGAATTAGGAAGTGTTTAGGAGGTTTAGATCTTTTCGCAGATAAGCTTGCTCTATTAGTTTGGCAATTCATGGTCTATTCAATGGTAAGAAAAAGTGGGTGGGACATGCTGTATGAAGTAATGAAATTTTTGGATATGGCGTACGCATGGTAAGAATATACCGAAATCCTTGGCATACGTGGCCTCGACAATGTCCCCTGCATACACACTACTCGGACTCCCTCCAGTCACTATCTGGCAGAGTAGAGGTAGGAAGGTTATACACTAGCTGATCCGGAAACTTCCTAGAGAGTTACCAATAGGTTCGGTCCGGTGTACTAACTAGCAGCTGTCCTGCGAAAACCGTTTTAGAGCTGCCCTCGAAATGTAAGGAATATTTGATCTCGCTACGATGTTCATCAAACATACTGCATGATGGAAGAGATTGGGAAGGGTTGACCGGAACTTAGTTCTAGAGACTAAACATGGGTTCCACCACTTCAAGCCTCCAATAAGCAAAGTGGTGCTATTGCACCGGTTGACGAGAGTCATCTACCACCTACTACTGCCTGGTATCATAGAGGGGCGGCATTCTTCCATGTAGTGTGGGCGCCACATCTCGACCCCTGCTTATGTTGGTTCACACCTGGGTGGTCACCCACCATGTACGCCGACCGGGCTAGCCGGGTGGGTAAAGTGCCTGCCTAGCAACCCAAAGGTCGCAGGTTCGATTCCCGCCTCGGGCTTGGATCAAAGTACTGCAAAAACCTTGGGAGGTGCATTATGGCTCCAGAAGCCTATGCGCCAACAACTACCAAAAAAAAAAAAAAAAAAAAACCCACCATGTACTTGTGCATGGATTTTATACCCAGGATTACTAACAGTCCCACCATCGTGAAGGTGCAAGCAGAGAATTTGGCTGTCACAGATCGTCCGGACTTTGCCGAAATTGAGTCCACTTGACTTGAGTGTCACCCGAATATTAGTTCCATCAGCGTTTTAGACTCCCAGGTAGCAAGTACAGCTTGTCTGGCATATCTGAGAGAATGTCTGTGGCATTACATAGCAATATTTTCCAAAATTGTTTCACCTAGACATGCATGTTTCAAATCATCAGTGATATTTGCATTTTTTTTTAAAAAATAACATGAAACTTTCAAATAGAAGTGAATCTGATTGATTAGAGCACTTCTGAAATTAGGATATCATTTAATGCTAATTTTTAGATGTTCTGAAAGAAGCCATACTAATAGCTATACTAAGAATTACTTCAAAAGAAATTAATTAATTATGACTATTCTATTTAATTTAAAATATTCCAGTAAACGGAATGGTAAATAATAATTAAAAATAATGATTTAGCATTATTTTTAATTATCAGAGCCATAAGCTTTAAAACAATTCCGTGACGCCTCCGTAGCCAGGTGGGAAGGAGCAGCAGTGCATAGAACACGCTTCTTGATTAGACTGCGGTTCGAGCCCGTCACCACCAAATACGGAGGATGCGGGAAGGTCAGGGAATGACCACCGCATATTTACGGAGCAAAATGGCCTTAGTTGCTAATGCTCATAAATAACAGCAAAATTAAAACAATTCATTGGCAATTTATACTGTCATTTTGTACAAAATGTACTGTCAGAATAGATATTAATATTTGATAAGAAATGGCAAAAACAAAGAAAAATGTGTACATGTTATTAATATGTGTTGGTAACTTTCCCACATTAGATCACCAAAATGTCTAAATTTAAAGGTTTGAGAGTAGCATCCTAAATAATGTAATAAAAATGTGCATGCTATTCTATTCAATTGTATTCTATTATTTGCTAGCTATTATATTAGTTTTTTTTTTCTACATGTTATTCTGGTCGTTGCAGTATGTGTAATTATTATCAACCAGCAGTACCATATGAAAGATGAACTAATGAGATGGCAGAAAAGAAAAATACATGGGATGCATATAAATTATCGAGCAACACAGAGGCCAGTGGTAGATATTACCTAGTATGCAATCAAGCCACAAAGGAGGTTAGGCAAGTGAATCCAGATTACAAGAAATCATTCACAAAGAATGCAAAGACTTCTTTACTTATGTAAACTGTAGAAGGAAGGGGATGAATCAGATTGGTCCACTCAATATTGATGGTTTGACTGTTGATGGTTCTGCTCAGGTATCTGACAAGCTGAATGAGTATTTTGCATCTACATTCATGCATAAGGAATTCTATAGGGAAGTGGAGGCCAGAAGTTTATCAAACTCTAATAGTGAGCTAAATAATTTTATAATAACTGGGAGCAAAGTGGAGGAGAAATTGTTGAAGTTAAACGTAAGAAAGGCACCAGGGGTGGATGGTATCTACCTATCAAGTTATATTAAGGGAGGCAGCAAAGGAAGTAAGCAAACCCTTAGCCATAATTATGAGAGCATCCTTGGATTCAAGGATGATCTCCTTGAACTGGAGATGTGCAAATGTACCTCCAATTCACCAAGTGGGATCAAAGCGTGATGTGAGTAATTACAGACCTGTTAGTTTAACTTTTCTGTTCTGGGGAAATAATGGAGTCACCGGTTAAAGAGGCAATGTAGGATCATCTAGACAAGACTCCAGTAATAATTAAGACACAGCATGGATTTGTTAAGGGGAAATCTTGCTTGACCAATTTGATTAGATATTACAATGAGGCCACAAAGGAAGTGGATGCAAAAAATAATTTTGATATTGTATACTTGGATTTGAGGAAAGCTTTTGATATTGTTGCATGTAAAAGACTACTCTGCACAATGGAGTAGTGTGGCATTAAGGGCAAGTTGCTGCTATGGATAAAGGGATTGTTAAGTGCAAGAAGCCACAGAGTGGTAATCAATGGACACTGTTTTTCTTGGACTAATGTTATTAGTGGAGTCTTCCAGGGTTCGGTGTTGGGACTGTTGTTGTTTTCTATATTTATCAGTGATATTGATGAAGATATATCAGGCTTAATGTTCAAGTTTGCTGATGATAAGAAGGTTGGTAGGGTTGACAGTACACTACTGCAACAGGATCTGTAAAAGTTGGGCAGATGTGCTGAGAAGTGGCAACTGAAGTTTAACTTTGACAAATGCAAAGTACTGCATATGGGTAGCAGTAACCAGAGTAACATACCAACTGTACAGTACTTCACTCAGGGTAGTGGAGAATGGAAAAGTCCTGAGAGTAATTGCGGGACCGTACTTGCACTTCTCAGAGTCTGAGCCACTAAGCTCTTGTGGGGACCCCCTTTATATATGTATAAATATAATCAGAAAAAAACAATTATTTTTATTGATCTGTTTAAACACAAATGGTGCAATACTGTGAAATATAAAGAACAGTACTGAATTTGTTTTCAAATTTGATCTTCTTTTTCTCATTGCCTCTTTTGTTTAGATGCTCCAGATTCATATTTTCGCTGCATTATGACACTAACTGCTAAAATAAACTAAATTTCACTGTTTTTGGATCTCAGCTTATATAAATTCTGAAATCTACAGGTAGTCCAATTAAAATAGCTTCCATATAACAAGCTGATTTCGAGAGACCTTGTATGCATTGTTTGCACCTCTGGCCTTTAGGCAATAGAGCTGCTGCTGCTGCTGTAGAATGCACAAATTAAGAACTAAAGGAACATTCCACAATTTAGTAGTCTCTGTAACACATTTACAACAGACTCCTGCATACTGTACTGAGAAATTGCGCTGGTTAACTGCTTTCTTGTGTTCATAGGCCAGTGGAAAAGATTAAGGCATATTCCCAATGCGGAGAATATGCAGTTGACAACCTGTGTTCTACTGTTGCACCCTATTAGAGAATTAGGAGAGAGAGATTTTCTTTTGTTCTGGAATGTGTTCTTTGGTAGAAAGGAGCATCCACACCTTTAGTAAATTTCCCGTTTTCTGTTTACATGGTAGCTACAAGAGGGCCTAGTTTAGATCAGGGTGTGAAAAAAGAAATTGCTTTAAAAATTTGACATTACAAAGGCCATGCGAGGCCCCCCCCCTCTATGGTGAGGCCAAGGCTAGTACCTCATACACCTGTTCATAAGTACGGCCCTGGGTAATTGTGCAGTCAGGTATGAAGTTTTCAGTGTAGTGCAGACTGGCTGCCAGAACAGCTCATGGGGTTATGGGCCTGACCATTATCTGCTAATGGCCACACCTTGAGTACTGTACACAGGTGTGGAGGGCTCATTTTAGGAAGGATGTTGAGTTGCTTGAATGGGTACAGAGAAGGGCAATGAGATTCGTGAGGGGAACAAAGGGATGCTCTTACCAAGAAAGGCTTAAGTTCTGCAAATTGTAGCATTTGGAGAATAGGCACCTGCAAGGGGATCGGATTGAGGTGTATAAGGCTTTTAATGGTTTGAGCGAGCTCAATTGCTCAGATTATGTACTAAAGGGGGCATAAATTCAAATTGAGGAAAGGCAGTTGCAGAATATATGTGCAGAAATTTGACTTTAGCCAGCAAGTGGTTGATTGCTAAACAAACTTCCAGTGGAAGTTGATAACTTAAATAGCTTCAAGGAAGAACTGGACAAACTTTTGGAGCAAATGGATAGGTGAAATGGGAAAGTTTTTTTTTTTTTTTTTTTTGCTGAAGCTGTATAATCTTGCTTTCTTACAACATATGTTAATGCTAATATTTCAGAAGATATTAGTTTTAACATTGTATTCCACAAGGGCATAATAATGCTGCACAAATAACATTAAATGTTTGGTTTAAATACCTGCCCCTAAAAACCTAATGCAGGGTTAGCTTGAAAATTTTTGGGGCTTGGTCAAATATGGTACATGTTTCCATCCCACTTTACATTCTTTGTGCATTTGAATGTTTCTTCACCCTTTTTAATAGTTACAAAATAGTGGATGTATTAGTAACCTCCATGGCTGTATTCTCCATGTGCAATAGTATTAGTAACGGCCGCATGGTGCAAGAAAGCCTATGGCTTATGCTGCACCAGCCAAAAAAAAAAAAAAAAAAAAAAAATCCGAACAAAACAATGATAAAAACAAAAAATAAATAAAATAAATAACTAAATAATAATAATTAATAAATAAAAAATATATATATAAATAAAATAAAATATAAATAAAAAGGAAATTAAACCTATCATCCTATGCGCTTCCCTTACCCGAAGGTACTATCCAGATGACCTTTGAATTTCCCCAAACTGTCGGCCTCTACCACCCATGAAGGCAACTTATTCCAGTAATTTATAACTCGCTGGCTAAAATAAAACTTCCTGCAGTCCAATCTAAACATTTCCCCCCGTAACTTGAATTTATGTCCCCTAGTTCTAGCATCATTTATAATCTTGAAAATTTTGTCCTCATTCATTTTACTGATGCCTCTCAGAGCCTTAAACACCTCAATCAAATCTCCTCTAAGGCGTCTAGTTTCCAAACTCTGCAACCCACGTATTCGAAGTCTTTCTTCATAAGGACGCCCTTTTGCCGATCTCACCAGGCGAGTTACCCTTCTTTGCACCCTTTCAAGAAGCTCGATGTCTTTCTTTAGGTGCGGTCTCCATACTTGAACACAGTATTCCAAGTGTGGTCTAACATAAGCCTTATATAATGGGATTATCACGTCCCTATCTCTACTTGCAAAAGTTCGATAGATCATCGATAGGACACCATGGGCCTTCCTTGCAACCTGTTTACAATGCTCAGAGAATTTCATGTCTGACCGTATCGTAACACCCAAGTCCCTTTCCTCCAGTACTGGGTTTAGTTGAACTCCACCAAGTGAATAAGTTTTTTTTGGGATTACTGTTTCCCAGGTGTAATACCTTACACTTTGTTGGATTAAAGCACAGCTGCCATTTTTCTGACCATTCTTGAAGTCTATCTAGGTCTCTCTGAAGAAGCTCAGCTTGACAGTGATCATTAACTACTCTACCAATTTTAACGTCATCTGCAAATTTAGACATCACGCCCTCTATCCCTTCATCAATGTCGTTTATGAAAATTAAAAACAACAGTGGTCCTAATACTGATCCTTGGGGAACCCCACTTCTTACATCAACCCAATCTGAGGAATAGCCATTTATCACAACCCTCTGCCTCCTGCCCCAAAGCCATCCTTCTATCCATCTAAGGATTTTCCCAGTGATTCCAACCTGTTCCAGCTTATAAAGCAACCGCTCATGTGGGACTGAGTCAAAAGCTTTGCTGAAATCTAAATAAACAATGTCGAAATTATTCCCTAAATCCAGCTCGTGAGTGACCCTTTCGAAATAGCGAACCAGATTTGTTAAACATGATTTTCCCTTTACAAAACCATGCTGAGTATCCTTGAGAATTTCAATTCGATCCAAATGATCCTGAATTCCACCCTTGATCATTGCCTCCATGATTTTCCCTACTACTGAAGTCAGACTGACAGGTCGATAATTTCCAACTTCACTTTTAGAGCCACCCTTATGTATGGGAGATACATTTGCACTTTTCCAATCCAAGGGAATCTCCCCAGAGTCTAGTGATGCTCGCATAATTAGCCTCAATGGTTCAATGCACTCGCTTGCCGCCTCTCTTAAGATTATAGGGTATATTCCATCAACTCCAGGAGCCTTACTGGTCTGTAGGCTCGAAAGTTTTTTCATTAAATAATCTTGCGAAATTTCAATATCATTAATTACATATTTTTTAACTTCGCTCCCACAATTTCCCATTGCCACAAAAGGCTTTTCATTTGTAAATATCGATGCAAAATAACTGTTGAGTTCATCTGCAACGGCAGCTGGTGTATTTATTACTATCCCCTTTCCCTTACGTAAAGGTCCGATCTGGTTTGTCCTGCTCCTCTTGGTATTTATATATGTGAAGAATTCTTTATCCCCCCTCTTTGCTCTGTTTGCTAGTGATTTCTCATAAACTGCCTTCGCCTGTCGAACCTTTTCTGTGGCTCTATTACAGATCACCTTGTAGCTGTTATAGGCTTCAGTACTTTTTATTGCTCTGTAACCTTTCCATGCCACCTTTTTCTGCTCAAGTAATGTGGCAACTTCACTATTCATCCAACTTGGAACCCTTCTCGTGGAGTATTTTTTTAATGGTATATACGCATTCAAGGCATCTGTGATTAATGTTTTAAAAGCGTACCACAGTTCAATTGTATTCATTCTCAGCGCGATATCTACCCAGTTAATAGAGGCCATGTAGTACCTTAAGGCATCGTAATTTCCTTTTCTGAAATTAAAACCCATTCCTTTGCCTTTTACTTCTACTACCTCTCTCGTCATCATCCACCGTAGAACTCCGTGATCACTTCCTGCTACTGGTTCCTCTACTGTCAGCCCTGTTATGTCATCTGATTCATGTGTGATGATGAGGTCTAGGATATTCTTTTCTCTAGTACTTTCCCTGACATGTTGATACAAATAACAGTCATCTAGTTGATTTAAAAATTTTGTTCCCCATGTCGAGTTTCCTTCCCATTTACTCCAATCAATTAGAGGCAAATTGAAATCACCCATAATAAGGCATTGACGCTTACTTGCCCATTCCATTTGCATGTAGAGGCTTTTGTCATAATCTTCACAATCACCTGATCTGTAGATTACTCCTACTCGCATTATACCTTTGTTTCCAACTATCTCACACCATACAGACTCTATACTAGCATGTGAAATGTCTGAATCCGGGAAAGCTATCGTCGCACTCAGGCTGCTTCTGATAAGAAGCATTACCCCACCACCCCTTCTATCTACTCTATCCTTCCTAAATACCTTATACAAGCCGTACTGAAACTCATCATCCCCAATTTCCGGGTGGCACCACGTCTCTGTAAGCCCTATTATGTCCGCGTTACTTGTTTTAACCAGCAGTTCGAATTCGCTCATTTTATTGACGACACTTCTAATGTTACTGTATAAACAATTAAGATTTACTGTTCTTGTATATTTAACAACCCTAACACAACCCTTGAAGTTTTTTAGGCTCTCTTCCCTGATATTAGCTACCCGCTCACGTGAAACGTCTTTGCCCCCAGAACATCTAGATAATACGTCCAGTTGGGGTAACAGATAAGAACTCTTAAGGTATGTGCAAGAGTTACATTGACCAATATTATCAGATAAACGCGTGTCAGTATTACCCACATCCCCCCTAACTAGCAGTTTCCCTGAACCTTTAAGGTATCCTCAATAATACTGGCAAAAACTTTTGCACCACCTTTGTTTAAGTGTATCCCGTCTCTACAAAACAAATTCCTTCTACCTACAAGTGTGGGCCATGCTGATAGAAATTTACCCCCTAAAGCCTTGCAGATTCCTTCAAGTCTTGAGTTAATCCACAAGGCTCTTAACATATAATCCCTCCTATCGTGTCTGGGCAGAATTGCAGACACATAGACATTATGGCCTAGCTCGCGACATTTCCTCAGCATGGTCCTGTATTTTTCCAACAAATCGTCAGATCGTGTACGTTTAATATCGTTTGTCCCCACAAGAATAATAATATTTTCTTTATAATATTTTCTTTGGACATTTCAATGTCCAAGAATACTTGTAAGCTGGAAATTTGGACAACTTGAGTATGAAGAAGATTTAGGTGTGGCATCTACATCATATATACAGGGGGAATGGCTGTGCTTCTGTGGCACCAGGCTGTTGTTGCTACTTTGGGTTTAACGCTGCAAGGGCAGCTTGGCCATAATGTGCCTAAACTAAAAGTTGTTTTTTTTTTTTTTTTTTTAAATCTAATATTTATAGCGCATTATAATATCTAATCCATTTGAGATAGGTAAAAGTTCTGGCTACATCCAGCGTATCTGCTAACAGTTGGGCTAAAGTAAGAGGTGTACTTATGGTAGTAAATATTTTGTTTACTAATAAGTTGATGTTGAACTGTCAGCTGTGTATTACCTGTAAGTTTGGACATATTGGAGGATTGGTGACATTAAGAAGATGCAATTGAGTTAGGTGGGTGTATCCTATCTGTAGTTTAGCAAGTATAACTTCCTGTCTGTTATTTCTGATACTAAGTAAGTAAAAGTTTCCATAGGCTCAATTTGCCCTGCGTTATGTTAACCTTCAAGGATAAACAGAGGAATTACCTTTATTCTGTCTATAGGACTTTTATTCAACTCTCCTAGAATGCCGATAAATTACAAATGATAATTTAAAATAATTTTAAAACTCAAAATTCCTCACCATCAGCCATTGATTGATCCATTGGTGCAGGGTCAATAAAAAAATATTTTATTACAATTCCGTGTATTGAACCTTGGTACAGACAACTTAACAATCTTTTTAGAGGCACTGAAATGAAAATAGTGGCTAAACCAACACATAAATTACATTTGATATTAAGGAATCACTCGGTATTATCTTCTTCTGAACAGTCCCATTACCTAGTTTACAACATTTCTTGTAGGGATTGTGACTCTGCTTACGTTGAATCTACCAGATGCATTTTAAATCTTATGTTTAAACAGCATGAAGCATCTGTTCATGCAATAAAGGAAAATCACATTTCTTTTTAATGAAGCTAAAATTCTGAATATTCAGCATAATTATACGAAGTTGTCAACTGCTGAAACTTTAGAGATGAAACTGCAAAGTAATTCTATAAACAATCCACCGACCATTTCTCATATCTGATTCGTGGTCTTTCGAACACATATGCACTAAAGTTTAATCTCCTATTGATAATGTAACCTACATGCACAATATTTGTCACTTTTATTCCAACCTGTGAGCACGACACATGTCAAAGTTTTGGTCCACTTCAGGGAGGAAATTTTTAGTGGATTTTATATATTTTTTTATTTTTCATCATATTTTAATTATATTCTAATTTATATTATTAACTTGCATTTTTTCTAACATAATGTCTTCCATCACTAGAAGCTACATGGAGTTAGATATTTCTGGGGTCGGGTTGTGGTCTACGACTGCAATCCTTGGGTATTGAATTACTTGTGGACTGATGGTGAGGAATGCATTTCGAGTTTTAAAATTATTTTAAATTATCATTCGTAATTTATCGGCATTCTAGGAGGGTTGAATAAGAAGTCCTATAGACGGAATAAAGGTAATTCCTTTGTTTATTCTTGAATGTTATTTCTGATACTGGACTTCCGTGCTTTCAGGTCTTTCTTTATATGGATTAACTTGTTAGTTCGGTTTTCTCAGATTTCTTGCCATTTTCTTGCAGTATTACTACGTAGGTGACTGTTACATCTACTAACTAGTAAAAAAAAATAAAAAATAGGGTGCAATCCCACCACTTTTTCATAAACTCGGATATATCATTTTTGAGCTTACCTCATAGGTGACCTCAGAAATGATAGATATTGAATATACCTGTTGGGAAGATAGAAGATATTTGAATTATAGTTGTTAATTGAGGTGAACAGTGCCTGGAAATATGCAGAGTAAATAATAAGTTTTCATTTCTTCTCTAGATGGCTGAGGCCAGAAGAGTTTACAATTTCATTTTGACTGCATATACAATATGTTGAATTGTTAAGGGCAGTCAGATTTTTTCATTGCCAGAGTTAACCCGGACTTTGAACTGTTTTCTGTATGTATTTATTTTTGTGTTACTTTCATGTGTCATCTTAAAGGGTCTTCCTACTCTGTAATTGGGCAAAAACAGAGGAGAGGGGGGAAGGGAGAAAGAGAGAGTATATTACAGTTATGCAAAATTATCTGTATATTAGACAACAGTGTTGGCAAACTTTGGCAGGGACCACATAGTACAATAAATAAATAAAGTTCTGAATGGGCTGGGCATGTTTTGTGGCAATATACTAGCTCAAAACTGTAACCTCCTTACTTGTGGCTTGGACCACAGCTGGCATCAGCAAAAGCTGAATGCCTGTGAGATAGGGAGTGGAGTGAGATTGTAAGTGAGGGGTTATTAATTAGACTATTACCCTTCTAGATAATATCCAGGAGTTTGAATAGTGTTGATGGGGAGGAGGGGAAACACCTGAAGCATGAGAACAGCATTCTTGGTAGGGAAAATTTGTGATTTTTACACAGCCTATCTGCTCAGAAGAACAGTAATGCCAAGAGAGAAAGAGAACTTTGTTTTTTTTTTTTTTTTTTTTTTATCCAGATGAAATAGTTTTGTCATGCTTATGTCAAGGAAGGTTAGAAGACAAGTTTATCCCCACTAAAGATGAGCACGTTGTTTAAGATGGTCATGGGAGCAGGTTCTTTTTTGAAAAAAATAAAATGACTAGGTTTTTAGAGGAGATTGAAGTTAACAGTTAAGTTTTCTTCTTCTCTAAATTTATGAGATCTAAATGCTGACCTCAAGATGATTCCCAATGGAGAATCACACAGTGACTCTCAGACGGAGAAAAACTGACTACCCAGTTGCAAAAATTGGAAGACCACAAGACATAAGAAGTTTAGAAGATCTTACCAAACATGATCAAAAACTGTAAAGGCATTGCAAACAACTTCCTGAGGTTCTGTTATATTACTTATCATTTGTCCATTCATAAACAGTTGAGCCTTCTGGTCTCCTGCAAAAGCCATCAGATGCAACTTCTGTCCATCCATACTTTTGCCTCCATTATATCCAGATTATTTTGTTGTATCTTCATATTAAAAAAACCTGACTTATTAGCATCTTACTCTTGCATTGATCATCTTGATAAATTGCCCTCCTCACATCATGTTGAATGCATGCTATCAGTACCTTCCTTGGTTTTTTTTTGACAGAAAGAGATGAGATTAGAAGAATTCTTAATAGTCTTTGATACCAAGTGTTCCAGTGCCATTCTCTACTGGTCCTTAAAACTTGGTGCATTATATAATATAGAATTTAACTGCTATTTTGTGTTGTCTTTTATGCTCTCATTTTACTAGTGTCTTTCCTTCTGCATGAAAATTTGCTGATGTATACAGCCACTTTCTAAAATGGGTGATAAATTCTTCCTTTCTGATTGAACTTACTTTAACTCTTTCCAGAATGATGGAGAAATCCATTGACTGACATTCTTATACTACAGTGCATTCCGGTTAATTGGGGCACCGGTTAATTGGGGCAGCCGCTTATTTGGGGCAAATTATGAAGAACAGAAACAAAACAAATATTTAGCCTGAATTTGTTTCGCTTATTTGGGCCAACTCAACGCTTAATTGGGGCAATGAAGGTCTTGATTGAACAATAAACTATATTTAGATGGCGCGCACAAACATCTAAATATAGTTTATTGAACAATAAACTAATTTAGATGGTTCGTAACAAAGATCATGCGGGCAGCAGCCGAATCAATTATTGCGAAGTCATGCTGTACAGTGGTTGTTTTACCTTTGTTCTGTGTCGTGGTAATCGGATTCTGAAGAAATTTTGCTTGCAGTTGTTTACGATCACACTAGGTACATATGTATACATCTTGTGGGTTAGAATAGATTAAAAACTGTACCAAACAGTGCACTGATTTGGTACCCTCCCCTTTTTTTCAGTACATTTAAGACCCCTGTTAAGATGCCACGTAAAGATTTGTCGCTTTCAGAAAAAAATCGCTATTCTTGACAAGATAAAGTCAACCTCCTAACATCAGTCATCGTCAGCTAGCTGAGATAAAGGTGCCAAAATCTACAATTTCACGACTGCTACAGCAACAAGAAAAACTTAGAGAAGAGTGGACATTGCGCGTGGATTTAAAGAAAGCATCTCGTAAGCGAAAGAGAGAAGGCAAAGATCCAGATGTCGAAGATGCTTTGAATCAATGGTTTTCCACTGTATCTAAACCAGGAGTGTGTGTAAGCGGCCCTATGCTAAAAACCAAACCTCAAAGGTGGTACTTGTGCATATGTCCGTTCCGATATTCCCAGTCAGAGACTTGGTAAATTGGAATCTTCTCTTTTCGATCTTCTCTGGCTTAAAATCTCTCTACCTCATTGTGACAAATTCATCTGTTGTCTTTACCTTTCTCCCAACTCCACTAATCACTTGGAGCTCTTTGACTTCCTCTCTTTGCAACTTGACTTTCTCCTATCCAACTTTCCGAACAGTGAGGTAATTTTTCTTGGTGATTTTAATGTTCACAACTCCAGCTGGCTTTCGTTTTCTAGTCAAACCGACCCGGCTGGTCGAGATGCTGAGGCTTTTGCAATTACTAATGACCTTGCACTGATTGTTCCTTTTCCTTCTAGAATATGGGACAATCCTAACCATACAGCCAACACGCTTGATCTTTTTCTTACAAACATCACTTCTAAGTACACAGTCGAAGTGAGTGGTCCTTTAGGAACCTCATATCACAACTTGGTGATTGTCCCTTCTCCAATGGAGCCTTTATCTCATGGCTATTCCCAACATTGTATTGTTTGGCATTACAAGAATGCAAAATGGGACAACCTGAGAGATTTCTTTTTTTCGTTTCCTTGGTCGGATTACTGTTTCAAAACTTCTGATGTCAACATTTGTTCAGATAGTGTCAGTGAAATTATTCTTATAGGAATGGAATCCTTTATCACACAATCCACCTTAAAATCTCATCCTTTATCTAAACCTTGGTTTTCCAATAAATGTGCTAAGGCCACTCAGGAGAAGAATGTTGCATATTGTAATTGGCTTGTTTCCAATTCTTCAATTTCATTTTCTGCCTACACCAAAGCTCGAAACAATTGTAAAGCACAGTTATTAATTAGTCCAAACTAGATTTTGAACAAACTAAGAGTAGAAAACTTGCTTCTTGCCCTAATGGTAGCCAAGCATTCTGGTCTCTTGCCAAAGCCATTGGCTGCAACTTTTGCCCATCTTTGCTCCCACCTCTGTCCAAACCAGATGGTTCTGTTGTCACTTCAGCCAAGGGTAAAGCTGACCTGCTAGCATCCCATTTTTCTTCCAACTCCTGTATTAATGATCTTGGTAAGACACCTCTCACCATTCCCAACAAGCTCCATTCAGTGCTGCCTGTAGTCATCCTTTAAAAGGATGTCAGAAGGATTTTGACAAACTTTAATGCTAAGAAAGCTCCAGGTCCTGATGGTATTTCTCCACTTGTTCTCAAAACCTGTTCTCCTGAACATACTGTTCAGGCGAACAGTAAGTTCTCCTGTTCTTTGCCACCTTTTTTCACTTTCTTATTCCAAAGGTGTTTTTCTTTCTGCTTGGAAATTTGCTCATATCCAGCCAGTTCCTAAAAAGGGTGACAAATCCCTCCCATCCAATTATCATCCCATTGCAATTACTTCTATTCTTTCTAAAGGAATGGAGAAATCAATTAACCGCAAACTCTTAAACTACCTAGAAACCTTCCGCCCTATCAACGATCGCGAGTATGGATTAAGTTATTTTCGATCCACAGTGGTGATATTCTGGCCTATGTTACCCATTTATGTAAAAATTCAATGGAAAATTTCGGCGAAACACAAACAGTTGCTCTTGATAACTCAAAGGCTTTTGATTGTGTTTGGCATAAAGGTCTTCTAAACAAGCTTCCATCTTATGGTTTGTCAACTGTTTTTTGTAATTGATTATCCAGTTTTCTCTCTGATTGCTCACTGAGGTGATGGTAGATGGTTCTCTGTCTTCTAACTTCTCCACTAGTGCTGGTGTCCCCCAAGGTTCAGTTCTTTCCCCCACTCTTTTCCTCTTGTATATTAATGACCTCCTTCCATTGACTGGAAATCCTATCCATAGTTTTGCCGATGATAGCACATTGCATTCCACTTTCCATTTTGAGAAACTTTGCACTGCCCAATCAGCTTCAACTTCTCGAATATCTGCTACCAATTCCTTTAATGCCGATCTCCAGGTAATTCTCCAGTGGGGCAAAGACAACTTAGTTGATAGTCGAGAAGTTGTAACGTCATCAGTTGGTCCCACCGTATAGAATTTAAATACCGTCTCAGACCACCGTAGTCGCCTTTACGAAAGCAAAAACCCTTTCCTTTACCCCTGATGGTAGTTATCTCTTTGAGTAAATACCACTTCAGCACACTGTGATCACTGCCACCTAGTAGTTCCTTTATCTGCAGATTCTTAATGCATGAAGAATCACTACTGATAATCAGATTATTACTCCCTCTAGTTGCCTCCTGAAGATGCTGATGTAGTAAACAATCATCCAATAAATCCACAAAGGCCTTGCTAGTGTGTAAGTGACCAACCCACAAATTCCAGTCAATATCTGGGAAATTAAAATCCCCCATTGTAAGACTCTCTGATTTACTGGCCCACTCTATTTCCCTGTATAGTTTCTTATTATACTCATCAGAGTCATTTGGTCTATAACACACTCCTAATCTCAATTTTGATCTCCCAATGCTTATGTTATACCAAACTGACTCGACACTGCACTGTCCAGCGATGTCGACTGACTTCACTTCTTTGGATTTTGTTTCTTACCTAATAGCATAACCCCTCCTCCCTTCCTATCCTGTCTATCCTTCCTGTACACATTGTACTCCTCAAATTCCAGTTCTGCATTCCTTATATCTGTGTGACACCATGTCTCTGATATCCCAACAATATCTACCATTGATGTTTTGCGCAATACCTCAAATTCATCAAATTTATTTACCAAACTCCTAGCATTGGTGTATACGCAAGTATACATGCACCTGTTCCTATTCTGTTGGGAACATCATCAACTGATTCCACTGTACAGAATTTAAAAATGTCCGAGACCTCTGTAGTGACCTTTACTAAAGCAAAAGCCCTTCCCTTGATGGTAGTTACATTGTGATCACTTTCGCCCAGTGGTTCCTTTATCTGCAGATTCTTAATGCATGAAGAATCACTACTGATAATCAGATTAAAAGTATTACTCCCTCTGGTTGCCTCTCGAACATGTTGCTGGAGAAAACAGTCATCCAATAAATCCACAAAAGTCTTGCTAGTGTGCGAGTGACCAACTCACAAGTTCCAGTCAATATTTGGAAAGTTAAAATCTCCCATTATAAGACATTCTGATTTACTGGCCCACTCTATTTCTCTGCACAATTGCTCATTATACTCATCAGATTCATTAGGCCTGTAACACACACCTACTCTCATTTTTCCTTTCCCGATGCTTATTTCACACCAAACAGACCCAACACTGCATTGTCCACCAGCATCAATTGGATGCACTTCCTTAGATTTTGTGTTTCTTAACTAACAGCATAACCCCTCCTCTCTTCCTATCCTTCCTATACACATTGTACTTCCCAAATTCCAATTCTGCACTACTTATGTCCATGTGACATCACACATCTGATATCCCAACAATATCTGCCTTTGATGTCTTCACTAGCACTTCAAACTCATCAAATTTATTAACTATACTCCTAGCATTGGTGTACATGCACCTGTTCCTGCTCCTAGCCACCCTAACAGCCCATGCATTTACTTCTTCCACTATGACTCCCAGCAGTCCTGGAAATCTCCATTACCTTGCTTTCCAGTCTGCTGCCCATTCTAATAGAAGCAGTGCAAGAATCATTTTGCCTCTGCCTGCGGCCATTGTTAACCTTTTAGTCTGTGTATCCCCCTATGCTAGCAGTTTTCTGACCCACCTAACACTGCCTCAATAGCATCAGCAAATATTCTTGCACCTTTTCTATTTAAGTGTATCCCATTTCTGTAGAAGCAGTCTCTCCTGTCAACAAGCACAGACCAGGCTGAAATGATAATGAAGTAAGTTGATAATTATGTGAGTTTTGGTTGTCTTATGTGCTGTTATTCAGTCTGCCCCTAAATATATATATATAAAAGAGAGAGTAATTGTGTAAATGTATGATAGGTGTGCATTGGGCTGAGTGCATGTAGAGTGTGCGATGTTCTAGCAGGGCATCCCCAAATTAGACTGCAGTGGGGGCAACCTACCAGGAATTCTCCTTGCCCTGCTCATATTCCCATTTCTGAGTCATGGTGTGGGATTGCTGACGGTTACTAACAGAGAAGCACTGCATGTCCACAGTGTGATCTTCTCCCCCGCATAGGGTACCTTGTCCCTATGACTAACCAAGCATTTTAGGGGGACTTTACTCCCCTAAAATGCTTGGTTTCCCCCCCCCCATCCCAGCCTCTGGCTGGTGGACTCTACCACCACAAATCTTTTCCATTTCCCCCCTCTTTTCTCCCTCCCTCTGGAGAATGACCTCCTTCCCCAGGGGTGCCCTCTATCCCTTTAACTTCCTATTTCTGGTGGAAAGTCTTATCTTCCACCATCTTTATCCTCATCTGTTCTCCTCCTCCTCATCTCACTGCCCTTTAAAAATGCAGGCCAGGTAAGGTACAGTAGGGAATAAAAGGGTCTCTGGTGGAACAAACCATGGACAACACCTGAGCTTGCCAGGGAGGGTCCCAGAGAGGGGGAAAAAAAAACTCTGGGAAGTGAAAAAGGGAACAGGGAAGAACATGGGGGTCCCACTAGGGGCCCCTGTGGCTAAATTGCTGGAGGAACAGACCAAGAGAACCCAATACTACACTATGCAGACTAACAGCCTAAACTCACACTATCTCTGGCCTTTATAGAGTTTGTATTTTGACACAGAGTTTACAAATGTGGAGTTGGGGGGGGGGAGACTCCTGGTGCCATTTGACAGTCAACGCTATACTATGCCCATGCCCTTTTGGATGTCCTCTCTGCTGGGAGCGGGATGGGGAACTAGTGGCTGTCCACTAAAACTAAACTTTCTGAAAACAGACCTCCATTTGACCGAACCCATTTTTATATGCAGTTTCCTTCCTACTCCTATCTGCTCTAGTAACAACCCTGATGGGCTGGGAGTGCTTTTTCTGTGCAGTGTGTTAGTATCTGTGTTTGGGGCTTTTCCTTGGGTTGGGGTGACCCCAACACCAGGCAAGACCTGCTATAATTATTGTAATCTTAGCCTGGGAAAGAATGTTCCCTCCATCCTTATTCAGAGGGTTGTCACAAGTGAGAATTGAATGAATGTGAGTGAATGTGAATGTTTCCCTTATGTAGATGCATAAATGTTCCCTCTGAATACATGTCCAATAATAATAATAATCTACAAATAGTATATTGGCAGGCTAAGATGTGTATCTGTTCAGTAAATGAGGCGCCATGTATGTAAACCTTGAAATGATCAGTGAATGGTATATGCAGTGTTAAGAAAAATGTAATATCCATTCAGGTGCTGCCTTGTATATTTCTCTATGGTCTGCATGCAAGACCATGGAGAAATAAACCAATGGGCAAACGATAGGTGTATTCTAGATGTTACCATCCCTTGTTCATGCACCTGAATTTGTGCAAAAAAAAATATTATTTATTGTGACTGTTTGTATGTTAGATGTGTGATAGGTTGGCATGAGTGCGTTGTGACCTTGTGATGGACAGGTGCCCCTCCTTCCCTCAGACTGACTGCAATGAAGGCATCCTATCATGAAAAATGCCCTGCCATTGCCCATGTCATGTTAACTCATATTGAGGGCATGGCATGGGATTCTGGCATTGGCTCTGGCTAGTGTGAGTCTATTCACTGATAGCTGGATAGTGACCACCACCCACATGTACCCTGGCCCTGTGACTTTTATTCTTCCATTCTCTCACCAAAGGGCCTGCCTTCTCCTCCCCCCCTCACTTTTTGCCTGTTGGGCTCTATCACCCCAAATGCTAACACTGCTCTTAACAGTCCCTCCATTAGAAGGTGGGTTGACTCTGTAGGGATGCCCCTATATTTCTTATTCTGCTATTTCCTAGTGGAATCCTCCCTGTCATCCACCCCTTTACCTTCCCTTTTTACCCTCAAAACTGAAACTGTCACCCATGCTTGTTTCTAATAAAAAAATAAAAAAAAAAAAAAAAATTTTCCCCTCTTTTCCCTTTCTTTTTCTCCTTTTCCCCTTCTGTCTCTTCCCCACTTGGGCTTTCCCAGGTTTGCCCTGCCAGAGACTTACATGACCTACCCTGACCTACCTCCACATGGTGAAGGATGGGCAATAATGGGACCTTGGCCTTCCAAGGGCCCAATGGCAGAGGCCAGGTGAACAGACCTACACTACACTACACTACACTATAATCTATACCTTTTCTAGCCTTTACAGAGTCTGTATTGAATCACAAAAGATAATCATGCAGTTGGGGGAACCCCCAGGGCCACAAGACCTGTAACACTATAAACTATGTCCTTTCTGTATGCATTGTATTCCTAATATTTAAATTCAGCATCTTTTATATCTGGGTGATGGCTTCTCTGATATCTGTGTAACGTCTGCATTTAATGACTTGACCAGCATTGAAAATTTATTTTCTGTGTTCCTAGCATTGATGGTAATGGTCAAGGAAGTATACATGTACCTGCTAGGTGGATAGGTGGAGTCTAAATGTACATTTAGAATCTGCCCCTCATAAAAAAAAGTTGAGGGACTGTGCTGCAATTTTTTTTTTAATTGTTTTTAAAACAATTTTAAGAGATCTACTTTTTTTATGATTACCTACTTTAACTAACTCTTTCAATTAGTGGACTGTTCCAAATTATGTTGGATAAGAGGGCTTTTATTATATATGCATATTTTGTTTATAGATAATGTTTTTTTTAATTTTGTGGAAAAAAAAAATTCACATGGTGAAGCAAAAATCAGTTAAATTTGAAATGCATGACAAAATTATACAAATTCACATATTTGCTTTAAAAAAAGCAATTTTTAAAAAAATATATATATACAGTGTTATATTTAATTACAGTTTTAAACTATACAGTATATAATTTGGTTAGTCATTTCTATATAATGTTTATTACAGAATTTGTCTATTTAGTTTTGCTCTACACTAGTAGTAGGTATAAATTTTTTGCATTGTTGCACAAAATTCCCTTGCTTATTACACAATTTCTGATTTATTATTGCAATATAAACACTATTCTAGATATTATTAAAGCAGAACTGCTTTTTGGCTATATTTCTAATAATGCCATGCTTGTTCATGGCAAGGAAGCTCACATCTTTCTGTTTTCATTTAAATTGGCAGGCTTACTGAAGCACATAAGAATGCCATCAGAGCTATACGTAAAGTGAAATACTTCCTGGCCAGGAGGAAGTTTCAGGTAATAATAGCTTTTAACAGTTTTAGGAGTATAAAAGTATTTTTTGTTTAACACTAATCCTGCATATTTGTAGATATGCAGGATTAGTGTTATACACTAATCCTGCATATCTACAAATAACTTTTTTTTACCTTGATGGGCTAAGGTAAAAAAAGCCAACACGAGAACGACGAGAAACGTCAGATAACTTACGCAGAAAATTAGTTTCCTGACACCGGACTCTAGTGCTGCTCGCTCAGTAAACAGACGGTAGGTGTAATTGGTCTGGAGCTGAACTCGAGAAGGATATATTGATTGACAGGTAGGCGTGGCAAACGATGAAATGATTAGTGGTGGGCACGACAGATGACAAGCTACTGTGTAGTCATTGGTTGGCATTATAATGTGTATTTATGAGTAAAGAACGGTGCATAATAGTTTTGCGATGAACAGTAAACAGGTCATAGTAGTGATGAATTTTTATAAAGAAGGAAGAAATTTGTAAGGAAAATAAAATGTTGGTTGATATTTTGATGAAAACTAAAATAAGAAAAGTTTCGTTCTGTTCGTTTTTACGTTCTTCATTATGTTTTTTTCTCATTATTAAAAGCAGATTTTTGGAGTTTGTGAGTATTTTTACTATATTGTTGATGTAGGTTTGGTTACGAAAAAAGGAAAAGGTTTTTTATTTTTCGTAACCTGACCTTAAATGGCAGGTTAGGAAATAATAGAAAAGGTTTCCTTATATTTCGTGACCTAAGCATTAAACATTAGGTTAGGAAATAATAGGAAAAGAAAGAAAGATTCTTTATTTATATATATATATATATATATATATATATATATATATAGTGAATAGCTATTGAGGTGTTGATTAACGTTATGATATTTGTGTCTGCACGAGTGTCTTTAAAAATAAAAGTACAGTAATAAAAAATTAATATTTTGTTAATAAACAATTTATGCGCTAGTCCACCCATGATTCTAAAGAAAAAAGGTTAGGTTACCCCCCATTTCCGGAGGGGTTCAAGCTCCCGTGGGATTCAAGTGGAGGTAACCTGACCTTTTTTCACCATTATGGAAAGCGTTCATTAGGGTAAGTTACCATTAGTGGGGTAACTTGCCCTAAAAAATCCATAATGAGATCGCAGATCCTCTACAAGAAAAATTACAATAAATTATTAGCATTTGTCCGATTTTACGAAAATTTGTGGATCTCGACTACTCAAGTTGTCTGTCCAACTGTCTAATAAAGTTTCGAGACTTTAGGACCTCCGCATATTTTTTTACACTATGTTATCATTATTGCTGAGTGCTACTAAAGTGATACTTAACCAATGTTATCATGTGTTGTCTTAGCACACCAATCAGCACATTGTTTGCCACGCCTACCTGTCAATATATCATTCTCAACTTTGCTCCAGACCGATAACACCTACCGTCTGTTTACTGAGCGAACAATGCTAGCGTGCCGTGTCGGGAAACTAATTTTCCGTGTAAGTTATCTGATGTTTCTCGTCGTTCTCGTGTTGGCTTTCTTTACCTTCGCCCCTTGATGATATCCTTTGAACTCTCTTTGAATATGGAACTCTCTCCACACTGAGTGTTATCAGACACTCAGTAAAAAATGCTAATGGATCCAATATCTCTCTTTCAGAAGATTTAGGAGAAGTCTGGTTGGCCTGCCTCCCTGAAATCCACTCATGCACCTCGTTGGTAAGCCCTGTTATGTCACTTTGGTGGCAATGAACATGTAGAGTGGTTCTCTTCAAGATGCCTGGTCAGCATGAAGAGGAAATGACCAAACCCTCCAGCACTATGACAACATGATGAAACAAATGACCCTCAGTCCCCAGCGGCTTTCACTCTTCCTCTTACGGCAGAGAGATCAGAGTGGAACTAGAGGGTGCTAAGAATCTCTGGGTAACACCAGGCTTCCATTCACGGAAACTGAACTTAGCCTGCTACAATGTAAGATCTCTCATTAGTGAAGAGAGGATATTAGAGCTGTAAAATGAATTAGAAAATGTGAATTGGAATATCATCAGCTTGGCTGAAACAAGAAGAAGAAATGAATCACATAAGTTTATCAAGTAGAAACCTGCTGTACACCGATTGAAACAATAAAAAAGGGTGAAGGTGGAGTTGGCTTTTTGGTCCATAAAGATATAAAAAACAATATTTTGGAATTCAAAATTACATCACCAAGGGTGTCAAGATTACTAGTCAGGATTTCTAAAAGGTACAAACTAAAGGTTATAATGATATATGCACCAACGTCGAGCCATGATGATGAAGAAGTTGAAGAAATGTACACCAAAATTGAGAGACTTCTAGATGAACGGAAAACTCACTACACTATCATTATGGGGGACTTCAATGCTAAGGTTGGAAAGAGACAAAATAGTGGAGAAAGGGGAACTATAGGAAATTTTGTAATTGGTGAAAAACTTGTGGAATTTGCAGAATCTTGAGGAATGTCAGTAATGAACACTTTTTTTCAAAAAAGAGGGAACAGAAAGTGGACATGGAAAAGCCCAAATGGAATAACAACTAATGAAATAGACTTTATCCTCACTAACAGAAGATATATTGTGAACAATATTACCATCACTTGATATAGATTTAAGAAAAGAAAGAAAAAAAACTGACTCGAGTAAATAATATGAAGGTCTTTGAGATAACAGAAGAGGAGAAAAGGCAGTATGTACCAGAACTTAAGAACAAGTTTGAGCTTCTGCAGACCTTTCAGGACCAAGATATTTCAAGGAATACAACTTTCTAAAAGTGATAAAGCCAGAGAAACTTATAGGTAAAAAGAAATCCAAAGAAGAAAAAAATTAGTCAAGTAACATTTGTCATGATGAACCGAAGATGACAAATGTAGAGCAAGATAAACACTGACAAAGATAAAATTGAGTATACTGAGTTACAAAGATAAAATTGAGTATAAAATTGAGTTATGCAAAGCCATTAGAAAGAGACTCAGAGGACATAAGAGGATTTAACACAAGAAAAGTAGAACAAGCATTAAGGGAAAACAAAGGACTTAAATCACCAGTCATGAGCAGTAATACAGAAAGACATGATACAGAATCAGAAGAATCAGAAGAACAGTGATGGTATACTTATAAATAGCAGAAGACTACTACAGAGAATTATTTAAGGAGCGAGGGAATGGGGAAGATGGATTACAAATTTGCAACACATACAACATACCTGATGAGATAACATGCATTGAAGAAAATGAAGAATCAGAAAGCCCCAGGGGAAGATAAAGTTACTGTAGAGTTGTTAAAATTGGGAGGAAGAGACATGACACAGAAACTGGCAAGACTCTTCACAAAATACATTAGGAAAGGTGTGACTCCTAAGGAGTGGAATAATTCAATCATAATTTTGCTGCATAAGAAAGGAGACAAATCAGAAATTGGAGATTATAGAACTTTAATAGTTAGATTGTTGTCTCACATCTACAAGTTGTTCACATGGGTCATCACATAACTAACAGATTAAAAAGAATACTTGATGAGAATCAACCGAAAGAGCAAGCTGGCTTTAGGATACGAATCTCAATTATGGGTCACCTTCACTTAATATCACAACTAATGGAGAAAGCAAATGAATACAAAACACCATTACACCTGGCATTTGTGGATTATGAAAAGGCATTTGACTCCATACAGCATAAGGCAATGTTTCAGGCACTGGAAAAACAAGGCATAGGCACCCCCATACATCATTATTTTGAAGAAAATATATGAAAACGCTACCTCCTTTATTAGAGTAGAAAAAGACAGTAGCAAATTTAAAATTGAGAAAGGAGTTTGACAAGGAGACAATATTTCCAAAGTTGTTTACTGCTGTCCTTGAGAAAGCTTTCAGAAGATTGGACTGGTCACAGAAAGGAGTCAATGTGAATGGAGAGTACCTAAACCATTTACAATATGAAGATGACATTGTGATAATAAGCCATGATCCCGAAGAATTAGAGGAAAACCTTAATCAGTTACAGAATTAGTAAGGATTTCGGACTAAAGGTGAATATGGCTAAAACAAAAGCAAATGATGAACAAGTATGCCACATAAAGGGATATAATCATTGAAGGAGCAGATCAACTCTGCTCCTTCAATGGATCAGAAAGTTAAAATTCCCCATTGTAAGACATTCTGATATACTTAGCCACTCTATTTCTCTGTATAGCTGTTTGTTGTACTTGTCACAGTCATTAGGCCTATAACACATTCCTACTCTCAATTTTGTTTTCCCAATGCTTATATCACACCAAATTGACTCAAAATTGCACTGGTCACCTTGCTTTCCAGGCTGCTGCATTTTATACAATAGAATCAGTGCAGAACCATCTTCATATCCTTGCAACTCTAGTTTATCTATTAGTCTGTGTGTGTGTGTGTGTCCTCCCAAACTAGTAGTTTTCTGGCCCACCTATCACTGCCTCAATATCATCAGCAAATATTCTTGCACCCCTTCTATTTATCTGGAATCTGGATCTGGAAGAAGATCTGGATCTTCTTCCAGATCCATGGTTCATGCTTGTTGGTATGAAATAAGTGTATCCCAACCCTGTAAAAACAGTCGACTGTTAACAAGCAGAGACCACACATTGAACTTATTACATCCACTATTTAACTATTATTATATCCACTATCAGTCAGCATTTTCTGGAAAATTAGATTGCCAACACTGTATAACAAATGCAGTATAGGGGAATCTCGATAAAATCTCTAGATGAAATCAAACTAATTTGGAATGCATGTTGAAGGAACCTGTTGCCTGATAGTGTGAAAGGCCTAAAAAGCATCTCATTGTAGAAGAGCTATGCAGGATTGTAATTGACATGTGGGAGCAGAGGGGTCTGACAAAATTTGAAGAAAGAGAGTGAGAGTGTGATGTGATTCAAATCCGTTTAGTAGAGATTTTGGGCATGTAAGTAGGCTCTGGTTGACAAGATATTTGAAATGGACCCTTTCGTGTGGCTTATTAGCCTCATATAAACATTATTGCTGTGAGCACAGCTCTTATCAGTAATATTTTTTTATTAAATGGTGAAAGAAAGTTTAAACTGAAAGTCTCTGGACACATTCCAGTTATAAGAGAGTTTGTCCAGAAGCTGGGAAGTAGACCAGACAGATGGTGCCCACTGATCTCTGTTATGGCTATGGTAATTCCACTCAAGGTTATTAGAGAACTGTTTCTAATATGCTGGACTTCAGGAGCTAAATTATTATTATTATTATTAGAGCCATATGGTGCAAGGAAGCCTAAGGCTTATGCTGCACCAGCCAAAAAAAAAAAAAAAAAAAATTCCCAAATTACCCTGAGAAAGAGAGAGAGAGAGAGAGAGAAGAATGATGATATCCAGCTCAGGACCCTGGATATGCCAAGCCCATACTCACCAGATGTGAGCCCCTGCGGTTATTGAAAGGCTTCATCTAAATAGAAGGAAAGTTTTCCTGCACTAGAGAGAGAGACAGAGAGAGAGAGAGACCCACTGGAATGTAAACCTTCAGAACTGTTTACTGTGAAAGAGCTAAGATGAAATTATAGATTAAGGTAAATAAATAAATCTACGTGTTGTGTATGATGGTATTGTTGATAGGCAAGAGGTAATATAGTGGCATGAGAAATTAAAAGGAAAAGGTTTAAGTGTACATAAGGAGTATGAACAGAGCTGCTTTTCTGTAGAGGACAGTCCATTAGTAAGAGTGTGATTAGAGAGAATTTTATATTGGCAAGATTTCATGTTACAGTTAATAGGAGTCTAATTTTTATGTGGGAGAACACTTTCTAATGGTAGTTGTGTCACCTTACAAATAATGTTAATTGTATGATTAATTTGAATTGTAAGTTGATTAAGATTAGGAGCAAATGCAATGAAATGATAGTAAAGGTGATGTTACAACAAAAAATTTTAAATGAAGGTGATAGTGTTCGTGAAAGAGTATTGTTTCCCATTATGTATAAATAGTCGTTTAGCATAATAAATGTTTTGTTTATTTCCCTTGTCCATCTCTGATTGCTCATGGGATATAAGTGTCTTGCCTTGAATTCTTAGATCTTCTGAACTTTAATGTTTGAAGGAATCTGTTGTCTACACATAGCAACAGTTGTCACAGTAGGACAATGCTAAGGTATAAACAAAAGAATAAAAAGAAAAATATCAATAAAATATACCCCACCGACACTTACTGCTGATGAAAAATTTACTGTTAATACTAGTACATTTTATTGCTTGAAGTTTTGTTATAACAACATTATTAGCAATACACATGTGGCTTGACTTGTCAAGCACATTAGCACAACACAACCTTAATGGTGCAGTGCCTCCTGTTTTGAGAGGCAATATTAGATTTGTCAAGTGGTACTTGATATGTGCTTAATATGGTTGCATTTGTCATCTAGAAGAACTTCAGAGTAATGACATGGGCAATTGCAGAATGCAACATATTAGAGGTTATGTTTCTGATGTTCTGTGCGATGCTATCCTTCAAGGCTGCTAGGTCAGAAACATTACCACAGTACACATTCCTTCAGGTCATTCTAAGACCAAAAGTTGCAAGGAGTAAGATTGTGTGATTAAGACAGCCGTGTTGTGGAAATGAGTGACTGATTATCTTTTCAGTGGTAAGATGCTGTTGTAGGAGTTATTGAATAATCACAATAAGTGGGGAGGTGTTGGTATTGCATAAAAACTTGTTTCCAGACATTCTCTTTGTTGCAGTTTTATTATCATTATTAGCCATATGGTGCAAGGAAGCCTGAGGCTTTTGCTGCACCAGGCAAAAAAAAAAAAAAAATTTAAGAGAGAGAGAGAGAGAGAGAGAGAGAGAGAGAGAAGAAGGGAATCACCAAGAAAGAGAAGAATGATGATATCTGGCTCAGGACCCTGGGTGTGCCAAGCCCATACTCACCAAATGTGAACCCCTGGGGTTAAATTTTTGGAACGACATCAGTTGCTAACATGTTTCAGTATCATTGGGTGGCAAGTGAATACAGGTCCAGTAGGATGGATTTCTTCAAAAAAGAATAGGCCAATAATGAAGTTAGTTGTGAAACTGCATCATACTACACCATCTAAGTGATCTTGGGTAGTGTTTGTTAGTTAGTTTGTTATTTGGATTTTAGGAGCATTAGCAACTAAGGCCATATTGCTCCGGGAGATGCGATGGTCATTCCCTGACCTTTCTGCATCCTCCGTATTTGGTGGTGACGGGCTCGAACCCCGGTCTAATCAAGAAGCGTGTGCTACGCACTGCTGCTCCTTCCCACCTGGCTACGGAGGCACCATCTTGGGTAGTGTGATGCATGCAAGGGATTTCTGTATAGTATAGTGTAGTGTAGAGTAGAGTCCTGCATTGGGTTGGGTGCAGTTCAAGTTTTTGAAAGTAAATAATTTAATATAATAATACCAAAAATTAATACTTTAATTTATAAAGTAACTTTTTATCAGCTTTTATAAGTAACATTATATACTAAATTATGAGGTATGTATCGTTTTTTTTTTTTTTTTTTTTGTAGCAGTTGTTGTAGAATGTGAAGGTGTTGGTATTGCATAAAAACTTGTTTCTAGGCATCCTCTCTTTTTTTTTTTTTTTGTTTGTTTGTAACATTAATTGTACATAGTGCTACTCCCCTACTGATATCTTCATAAATTGCTTACATTCGAAAAGGTACGATTAGTTTCCTAGATTTAAAATTATTTTTTTAACCCTCACCTCAATATCACTTTGCCAGACATGAAAAGAAGATGAAAATACGAGACTTGTAACCATCCTTTTTCAGTTTCTGAATTATCTCTGATTATGATGGTTGGTTGTCATAGGGTTTTAGGTACATCGGCAACTTAGGCCATATTGCACCGTATATAATATGTCTGCAAATTTCACGTGTTCTGGATGAAAAATTTCCAGGAGTAAAAAAACCATGCTATCCTCACCTGACACCAACTAACTCATCCACGTTGTGAAAAAGACCCATAGAAATTGACAGGATTTAAACCGTCTTTTCCACCCAATGTTGGGAGGTGGTGATTATATGAACTGTGCAACCCATGGGGGCTCTGAATATGATATTATTGTTGTTGCTATTATATTTCCTCTGATTATGAACTTTGCACTCGATGCTTCAGAATTATAAATCGAATCGACAACAAAAATGAAATCTTTCAGCACAAAACTGAAAGGAGAACATCATTAAAAGTTTCCCAAATGATATGAAGAGTATTAACTCAGGATTGCATTCATCGTGGTAAATTCAAAATTGCAATGTAATGCATAAAAAAAGTCTATATTTTCATTTTTTACTATCCATATTTAATTCTTGCCATCCCTGCCAACATGCACTGTTGCAGTAAGCAAAAGAGTTTCTGCATCTCAATTTTAAATCCAATGAAGAAGAGTACAGATGAACCCAGAAACTAATAATGTCCTGTTTCCACACAGCAACTTACCGAAATTTGCAAATTATATTATTAATATGTTTCATTTTTTAAAAAAAATTTATATGTATATTTTTCTGTATTATATACAATACAATGAAATATTAATATTATTGATTGATATATTTTAATTTAAATGTAATTATTTTATTATTTTTTACATGTAGAAAATATAATACAAATTTTCTTATATGACATTATTTTTTAATTTTAAAATAATACTAATTAAAATAATATTTATTTAATTTTGTGGGTTGTGGGTAAAAACAGTGCATGGCAAGTTTAGGTGTGGTTCCAGTTACTGCCAGTGCGGGTCAGGTGTGTGTCTAATGTAATGTTCCTGTGCAGCCCTAGTGAAGGGTGGCTCCATAGTTCAATTCTACAGGCCTAGTCTACTCCAGGGATATTTCATAGTTTCTTAGTGTCTACCCCATTCCTCCCAAGAAGCTGGGAGCAAATGCCAGTTGAGTTTTAATATTGCCTCCTTGCAATTATTGATTGCAGCGGAGGGTGTGTGGTAGGGGAGGTAACTATATGGTTGGAACTTTAAAACCTTATGCAACACCTTCTCTACTGTTGCATGTGTGATATCCAGCAGTCTTGCCACTGCATGTATACTGGTTCTGATCTCTTATGCTGATATGGTACACAAATCTTTCTGCAGCAGCAGTAGCAATATCTTCAACTCACTTTTGGTTTGAGGGGTTTGCATCCTCTTCTTATTTCACTTCCAGACTTCATTTCTTTGACTGTGCAGTAATTTTTCTGACATAATAGTGTCATTAGACCTGTTCACTTGTGTTTGTAACCGTTGAAATTCTGAATTGTTGCTGTTGCATTGCATCCACTCTGGTAATAGAGCTTTGCAATCAAAGTATTCCCTGCTAAAGTGAGAAGCATAGGTGCTCCATACACTATGATATTATCATCTGAAGCATCGCAGTCTTCCATTCCATATTTATGTGTGAGTGGGTTATGCAAATCATTCACAGTACAGTACCCCCCTGGTGGTGCTTTTTATGCATTTCTCTCCTGCATCCTCTGAAGGGCATGCCATCCAAATTTGGTTGCATTTTCTCCATTAGATCGCACTGAGAATTGCTCTAAATAGTTTCAGCCACTGGATATAGTCTCTCATCTTCATTTTAAATAAATAATTTGATTTCAGCCACTGTGTATAGTCGCTCATCTTCATTTTAAATTAAGAGGTAGGGAGAAAGATTGTGATAATTTCTTCTCCAGTGTATATACCTCTTTGCCAATGTTCACTCTTTCATCACCCTGCGGATGTGAGCTTTAACCCATTTAAAGTGAAAGTTCACTTTTATTCTAAGTGACTGTCTTTGTTCAGATAAGTTGGCTTCTTAAAAATTTGAATGATGTATATTTTGATAATAATTATGGACATTTTCCTGAGAAATGTCCATAATTATGCAGCCTTTTTTATTTCTTTCAATTCTGCTTGATATTTCATATTTCAATTCTGCTTAAATTGATAGTGTGGAATACAAGAATTTAAAGACTGTCTGTTCTGTCCTCATTGTACTTCCTATCAGTGATGACTGGGTGGTAAAGTTTTGGTACTTCTCTGAGATTTTATAAACAATATGAAATTGATTGTTTATTTTATATTAATCCAAAAAATAAAAATAGATGCCAACAAAGATAGTTCTCTTGTTTCCACACAGAGTTTGAGTGTAAACAACTACTATAGTGATGCCTGAATTATTAATTAAAATTTGGAGCTGAGCTTGCATACATTTGGTTGTGAGAGACAGAAAACAAAAGTCTTAGCTCTACAACTATATTATTTACATAATATGACAACTGAATGGAAGCAGCATTATTGTTTTTCTGTTTATTTACAAAATGTAGGTGGTTCCATAACTGCTTTTTGCAGGTTAATTTTAATAATTTTAACTTGGAGTCCTGAATTATTGTTGTTGCACTCAGGGTTAATGTTTTTTATTAATCAGATCTTGATTAATAAAGAACATTAAGTTGTTCTTCATATTTGGATTATCAGGTATTTTCTGTCACAAGCATTATATTAAGATTATTCAATTTTGGATTTATATAGTTGCAGAAATATTTTAAAAATGGACATTGTGTAAATTTAGGTTCTTATTTATGTTAGCTTAAAGTTGGCTGTTTTTCTCTGCAATGTTTTTAAAAGTGCCCCGGTCTACAGTAGTTAAAGCATTGTATAAAGAAACAAAGTCCACCACATATCATCACACTCAACACCAGTTTGTCTCCATTAGTAAACATCTGATGTCTGGACAGATATTAATTGTCCAACATGCAGTATCTTTTTTTTATATATATACCAAATTGGAACTTCAAGATGAAGCTTTGTGTTAATTCTTTATGTATATTAAATTTCATGTTCAACTTTTGTTTGTTCAAAATCTTTTTAAGTTTATCTTCTTTCAGGATGTCTCGGGGAACAGGATATATTAGCATTAGCATTAGTAGAGGCATATGCTGAAAGAAAGCATGCTTATACAGCATCAGCCAAAAAAAATTCCATTTCACCCATCCATTCACTCCAAAGGTTTGTTTGTTGTTATGTTATTTGGTTTTTAGGAGCATTAGCAACTAAGGCCATATTGCTCCGGGATATGCAGTGGTCATTCCTTGACCTTTCTGCATCCTCCGTATTTGGTGGTGATGGGCTCGAACCCCGGTCTAATCAAGAAGCGTGTGCTAAGCACTGCTGCTCCTTCCCACCTGGCTACAGAGGCGCCTCCAAAGGTTTGTCTGGTTCTTCCTTGAATTTATATAAGCTATCAACTTCCACAATGACAGATGGAAGTTTGTTCCAGCAATCAACCACCCGCTGGCTAAAGGCAAATTACTGCAAATCTGTTCTCGGGGAACAGGAAATATTAGCATTAGTAGAGGCATATGCTGAAAGAAAGCATGCTTATACAGCATCAGCCAAAAAAAAATTCCATTTCACCCATCCATTCACTCCAAAAGTTTGTATGATTCTTCTCTGAATTTATTTAAGCTATCAACTTCCACAATGACAGATGGAAGTTTGTTCCAGCAATCAATCACCCGCTGGCTATAGGCAAATTGCTGCACATCTGTTCTGCAATTGCCTTTCCTTGGTTTGAATTTATGCTCTCTCAGGTTCATAATCTGAGTAAGAGGAAGAATCACATTAGCACTGATCTTGCTCAATCCATTCAAGGGCTTATGCATCTCAATCAGGTCACCTCTCAAGTGCCTAATCTCCAGACACCACAAGTTTTTAGCACTTAAGCCTTTGTTGGTAAGAGTAACCTTTTGTTCCCCTCACCAATCTTGTTACCCTTCTCTGTATTCATTCCAGCAGCTATACATCCTTCCTAAAATGAGGCCTCCAAACCTGTATGCAGTACTCAAGGTGTGGCCTGACATCGCCTTGGATAAAGGGATAATCACCTCCTTATCCCTGCTAGTAAAATTTCTGTATATCATTGACAAGACCCCATGAGCTGTTCTGGCAGCCTGCCTGCACTGCTCAGAAAACTTCATATCTGACTGCACAATTACCCCCAGGTCCTTTTCATTCTCTACCACCCTGAGTGTAGTACCACACAGTTGATACGTTACTCTGGTGTTACTGCTACCCATATACAGTACTTTACATTTGTCAATGTTAAACTTCAGTTGCCACCTCTCAGCCCAACTGCCAAACTTTTATAGTTCCTGTTGCAGTAGCATACTGTCTTTACTGTCATTAACAACTCTGCCAACCTTCATATTGTCAGCAAACTTGGACATTAAGCCTAATATACCTTCATCAATATCATTGATAAATACAGAAAATAACAATGAGCCCAACACCGAACTTTGGGTGACTCCACTACTAACATTAGTCCATGAAGAGCAGTCCATTGATTACCACTCTCAGGCTTCTCCCACTCAGCCATCCCTTTATCTAACCCCAGGGGCTCACATCTGGTTAGTATGGGCTTGGCAAACCCAGGGTCCTAAGCTGGATATCATCATTCTTCTCTTTCTTGGTGATTCCTTTCTGCTTCTCTCTCTCTCTCTCTCTCTCTCAGGGTAACTCGGGATTTTTTTCTTTTTTTTTTTTTTTTTTTTTGGCTGGAGCGGCATAAGCCTCAGGCTTTCTTGCACCATATGGCTAATAATAATAAAATAATAATATAGCAGCAACTTGCCCTGAATGTCATACTGCTCCAATTTGAAATATCACCACTTTTGGTTTGCTTTTTACTTTCCAAGGTTAACAGGATTCGGCGCCTCCGTAGCCAGGTGGGAAGGAACAGCAGTGCGCAGCACACACTTCTTGATTAGACCGGGGTTCGAGTCCGTCACCACCAAATACGGAGGATGTGGAAAGGTCAGGGAATGACCACCGCATATCCTGGAGCAATATGGCCTTAGTTGCTAATGCTCCTAAAAAAACCAAATAAATAATTAACTAACTAACTTAACAGGATTCATCCAAGTAAACTTGGAGGAATCCTATTACCTGCTCACTTTGTCTTGATAACAGATATCCTTAAACTGAATCAGAAACATTGACAAGAATGCAGTATTAATTCTTACTAAATATATTAATTAATATGTCGAGTAACAAATAGGTTTTAAGTTGTTTTCGTCTAATTTCTACTAAGAGGATTCAGTGAGCCATTTAATTGCATAAAATTAGACACCTGACTATGGTTTATTAGTGCAGTAAACTATTAATTGCATAAATGTTGAATTTATTGTCTAATTTTGAATAAATTTTGAAGAACTTCATTACTCTGAATCTTTTTAGTTGATGTAATAGTTTAAGTTTGACTGAGTACCTTACAGAGCCAGCAAAGCCTCTAATTCAGAGGATCAGGATATCTACTGTGCAAGTTTTGCAGTATTTTTCAATATATCAACCAATGTTTACTTTTTTGGAACTAAACTATATATTCAACCTTTTATACTACTGATAGTCTTGGATACTAAAAAAATTCCCCTTTATATTCCTACATGGAAGCAAGCAAGAAGGCCATATGATGTAGGTGATGTTATTGAACAGTATTCTCAGGGACAGCTAAGCATGATGGTACGCATTCGAGAGTTACAACGCAGGTAAGTGTTTATAATTTAAAGATATAACAACTGTCACAGATATAGGAAAGGGATTTTACTTTTGCACAGGTGATCACAGTAATCTTTGACAATTCTTGGAAATATTTTTTCAGTGGGAACAGCTGATGTCAAAAAATGTGAATGCTAAATGGGAAGTGTTCAGTGAAGTAATTGCAGAAGCTACTAAGCTTTTTATACTAACAGATTGTTCAAGGTTTAGATCTGAATCAATGTCAAATGAAGTGATGAGACTAGTGGAAGAGAAGGAAAATGCATGGGATGATTATAAATTATCCGGGAGATGAAGTCAACATTAAGTTTAAACTAAACCATAGTTTCCCAAACTTATTTGTCCTACCACCCCCCTTTTCAGAAAAAAAATTAACTCAGCGCTTCCCTGGAAATCTACCTTCTTTAAGCGAACAAACAGAAAGATACTGTATAGTAAAAAATTTGCATTTTTTGTGTATCTATATATCTACCTACGTCTTAAAACACAGTAAATAAAGCTTGAAGCTTGAAATTATAAAATTATTTATTAAAATCGACCGTAGTAACATTCACATTACACACAGAAAATTAAGATAACGAAGGATAATATGAAAATAAAAATTACAAATAACATTAAAAATGATCCTAATGAGAAGGATGAACCTGGTGCGCTGCTATCAATGTATTAATCTTCGGCTCTATTTTTGTCAGCAGTATTCTTAAATCACTGCAATTCGCTATTTGCAGTCGGTTTCTTTTTTTTGTTAACAAATTTGGGACCGCACTAAACCCACGTTCCACTAAATATGATGAAGGAAATGCAATTAAAAACTTTTGTATATATAGCCCATAATCCAGGATAAACTGTAGGTATCTGCTTTTGCAGCCAGAATTGTTGGTAGCCGTCTTTGAATTTAAATTTCAGTTCTTCGTTTGTTGTTACATCTATCAGTTCTTCTTCTTTTGTAATTTTGGAGAGTCTTCTGTGTTTGTACTAGAAAAAGGATTCAGAACCCAATCGGGTATTTTCATTTTTAAAATATCTTCAAATTGTTGATTGAAGTCAGAATGGAGAGCATCCAAGTGCTGACAATAGGTAAGTAAGTCTTCATCATATTTTTCTACTGTTGATAAATTTGGAAACTGGCTGAATTCCCCTTGTCCTAAATTTTGTTTGTACAGAAGAAGTTTTGTCACAAATGCAGAAATAACAGCTTTTGTTTTTATTAAATTCAGCTCATCGCCTTGAAGTTGTAGATTTGTTTCATTAAATTTGTTAAACAAATCTGTCAAATAAGCTATGTCATTTCTGGAATCAATCAAGTTGGCTCGTAAAGCATCATCTTTGTTTTCTAGAAACTCTAGCACGGAGTTAAAGAGATAATAAAACCGATTCAAACAGGTACCTTTTGATAGCCAACGAACTTCTGTATGAAGCAGCAAGCGATTTGAATTCTTCATCGTTTTCAATACAAAGTTGTCTAAACAATCTGTCATTCAATGAATTGATTCTGATTTTGTTGATTGCTTTAATGACATAATCTAATGACCTATGTAGGCATTCACCCAGATTTTTGGCAATTAAATGTTGACGATGGATGACACAGTGTACAGCGAATGCATTCGGCACTGCCTTTTTTAAATAAGCAAGAAACCCCCTATAGCACCCTATCATCGCTGGAGCACCATCAGTAGCAACTGACAAGATATTACTCAGGGGTATTTCTTTTTCTTTAAAACACTCTTCCAATGCATGAAATATTGATTCTCCTTTAGTATCAGTTTTCAAATTTTTAGCAAATAATAATTCTTCGCAAATTTGTTCTTCTTTTATGAATCGCACATATGCTAAAAGTAAGGCTTCATTTCCTGGCAAAGTTGACTCATGAAGCTATATAGAGAACTCGGATGTTTTTAAATACTCACATAATGAGTCTTCAACATCTTGAGCCATTTCATCAATTCTTCTTTGCACTGTTTTATTGTTCAAAGAAATTTTATTGATAATATCAGATGCTGGCATGTGCAGCATAGTGTGTATTACCTCACTTACAGCTGGTACAATTAGTTCTTCACCAATAGTATGCAGTTTTTCCATTTTAGCAATCAGTAACGAAATGTCGTAAGAAGCATGCAACCCATCGTCATCTTGTTTGGATGCTGTTGAAAAGAGTTTTACCAATGTCGGTTGTTTAAAACGTTTTTCTTTAAGTGCTTGAAAATAAAATAAATCCTTATCTTTTTTATCAGCATGAACTTTTGTCAAATGTTCTTGTAGTCTTGAAGGTTTCATAGCTTCATTTGATAAAACTCTTTCGCAAATCAAACACATTGGTAATATATTGTTTGTAGGCGACTGAATAAAGCCATAGTTCAAATATTCAATGCTATATTGTCTACATTTTTTCTTATATTCGGCCATAATATTATCTGTAGAAAAAAATTATATAATTAATATTTCTCTAGTCAGAACCAAAATTCTTTGCAATAGTTGTGTTATACTTATTAGAATAGCGTCCACGACATCAGTGGTTTTTGCGTAAGACGGTAAAAGACAAACAAACTAAAATACTAATGAACCAGGTTTTGTTCTTTGCTCAGCATTAGATATATTTATTTGATATTAAATTGTCAAATATCAAACTAAATTTATCAAGAAATAATTAATTAAAAAAAATACATTAATATGCAATTAAGAATTGGTTAATAGTTTTTATTCAATTTTCCGTTATTTATATAATTGTTCCTCATTAACACACACCTTATTTACCAATTAACACGGATGATTCAATAGATAGAAATAAATATTAATGGTTAACAGTTTTTTTTTTATGATTTCGCTCCTCTGATTTCATTAATAATGCAATAAAAATATTTTATTAGTAAACACTAGAAGCCATAGAAACGTACAGTAGATATGTAAGAAAATGTATAAAAATACTCACATGTAAATTGCTGTTTTATTGAAACAACAATAATACAATTTGCTTTGTATGTGATCCGTAATCCGTAAATATCGAATATGAATTAAAATTTTTGAATTGAATACTATTACACTTGCACTATTGTTAACTGCTTGTCACACAATTCAAAAACAATCTAAACTAGATTTCATACATGACGCCTATTTATAGTATCGTATTCTCAACAAGTCATTACACGCACATATTCTTGCTGATGTAAGCTGGACTCATCGACAATGCCCGACACGCTCGCCTACCTGTACTTACTTGTTAAGACCTGTTGGCGGACTTGACCGCCGATCAGTTATAACTTGCATTTTGTGTGTTTACCTGGAAAATAACGTTACACTATGTTACACAACAGGTGAAACATGTACGAATAGTTTTCTAAATTTTCTTATCTTCTTTTCCTTCTTTATGCTTTCACCGCCCCCCTTATTTTTATTAAATGCCCCCCAAATGCACCTGAGGCTACTATCACCCTTAATTGTTCCACTGCCCGCTAGGGGGCAGTATCGCCCACTTTGGGAACCAGTGAACTAAGCTGTAATTACGTTATCTAGGGCAGCATGTCCCAACTTTTTTTGGATATGGACTGCTTTTATATTTGAGGTAGAAATTGCAGACCACTTTTGTATTTGATGTAAAGGCCACTGACCACAACAGATATTAAACTATACATGAAAATATGTTAACTGTTTTTTAAACACAGTTATTTACTAATGCTTAATATATCAAGGTTATTATAGGTGTACCTGTAGTTGCCATCACTGCTAATGGGATTGTTGCCTTCTGCAAAAAAAAAGTGTTTTACTGTCAAGTCCTGCAAACCACAATTTGAGAAATGCTGATTTGGGGAGGAGTTAGACATGACTGCATGCACTCTGCGTTTAGTATTAATGTAAGAGACCAAAATACAACATGATTAGATCCGCTAGAGTGTGCTCTTTCCAACGAGTGCAAGTTGAAACTTGTCCGGTCAGAAGTTCGTGATTTATGATGGAAAGAGTAATAGTAGTTTTGTGCATGTCGTCAGAAAATTGACAATGGAGTAAGGAGCAGTTATCAAATTTTATTGTAAATTGGGAAAAAGTGCTATGGAAACTTTTGACGATTTAAAAAAAAGTTTATGCTGATGAATGTTTGTCTCAACCAAGAGTGTTTGAATGGTTTTCTTGTTTTTGTGAAGGACGTATTAAGAATTTGCATATAAAGGAACCACTAGGTGGCAGTGATCACAGTGTACTGATGTGGGATTTACTTAAAGATATAATTACCATCAGGGGTAAAGGAAAGGGTTTTTGCTTTCGTAAAGGTGAGTACAGTGGTCTCAGACAGTTTTTAAATTCTGTACAGTGGGATCAACTGACGATGTTACCAACAGTAAATTCTAAGTGGGAAGCATTCAAGGAATTAATCGTGGAATCTACTAAAAGTTTCATACCTATTAAGAAATATTGTTCAAGGTTTAGGCCTAAATGGCTATCAAATGAACTAATGAGACTCGTGACAGAGAATAAAAATGCATGGGATGCATATAAATTATCAGGCGATTCAGAAGCCTATGGCAGATATAAGCTAGTCTGTAATCAGGTCACAAAGTAGGTTAGGCAGGCGAAGGCAGATTACAAGAAATCTTTGTCAAAAGCTCCTAAGAAAAACAGCAAGTATTTCTTTATTTATATAAACTCAAAAAGGAAGGGGATGAATCTGATTGGTCCACTGAATATCGATGGTTCGGCTGTTGATGATCCTGCTCAGATAGCAAACAAACTGAATGAGTATTTTGAATCTACATTCACACAGGAGGAGTTATTAAGGTTTGAAAATGGCAGAAGGTTATCCAATTGCAGCAGGGTGCTTAATGATTTTGTAATAACTGAGAGCAAAGTGCAGGAGAAATTGTTGAAGTTAAACATAAGAAAGGCACCTGGGGTGGATGGGATCTATCCAGTTATATTAAAGGAGGCGGCAAAGCAACTAAGCAAACCCTTAGCCATAATTATGAGAGTCCTTGGAATCAGGGGAGGCCCCCACGGACTGGAGATGTGCAAATGTATCCCCAATTCACAAAGGGGGATTGAAGGGTGACACGAGTAATTACAGACCAGTTAGTTTAACTTCTGTTCCGGGTAAAATAATGGAGTCACTGGTTAAAGATGCATTGCAGGATCATCTAGACAAGATTGCAGCAATAATTCAGACACAGCATGGGTTTATTAAGGGAAAGTCTTGTCTGACAAATTTGATAGGATATTATGATGTGGTTACAAAGGAACTGGATGCAAAAAATAATTTTGATATCATATATTTGGATTTCAGGAAAGCTTTTGACACTGTTGCGCATGGAAGACTATTGTACAAATTGGAGCAGAATGGTATTAAGGGTAAGTTGCTACAATGGATAAAAGTATGGTTGAGTGGGAGAAGACAGAGGGTGGTAATAATGGGTGCTGCGCTTCGTGGACTAATGTTATTAGTGGAGTCCCATAGGGTTCGGTTTTGGGTCCACTGTTGTTTTGTATATTTATCAATGATATTGATGAAGGTATATCAGGCTTAATGTCAAAGTTTGCAGATGATAGGGAAATTCACCTTTCTTCTTTTACATATATTTATTTATTTACTAATCAACTAACTTTTCTATCCGCTTGGCCTCCTTGCGGCATTGCTCCTGCCTCCCCGTGGTGGGGGCCGGAAACCTGTGAGGGAAAGTCAACCCTCCGGGGCAAAAAGGAGCTAACCATGGACTACGATGATTATCCTCCACTTGAGCAGCCTAGGCGCTCATCTAGTACTGTCAGCGATGCTGATCATGAATCTAACTGTGACACAACAAAATCAAAAAGAATGCATAAGAACCCAGAACAACAGGAATGCCCATCATTCCTTATTTTACACTCTCTCTGTCAGATAAATCCATGAGCACTTTATCACCATTTCTTATACAGAAATGCTTAGAAAATGTGGTGGGCTCTCCCAAAATGGTGAGAAGTCTGAGATCTGGAGACCTATTGGTTGAAACAGCATTGTAAACATTCTGAGACTGCTGAATCTAACAACATTTGGAGGACTACCCATATAGATCACCCCTCATGCAACATTAAACACCTCCAAGGGAGTAATTGCAGAGTGGGATCTGATCAGCGTAACAGAAGCTGAACTGGTCTAGGAACTTAAACATCAAAAAATTATACAAGCCAAACGCAACTCAAACAGGAAAGATGGAGATCTGATTCCCACCCACAACATCATCCTGACATTCGGAACACCAATACTACCATGTAGTGTCAAAGCTGGCTATCTCAACTGCCGAGTACTACCTTATATTCTGAATCCTATAAGATGCTACGAGTGCCAAAAATTTGGTCACTCATAAATGGCCTGTAGAGGAGATCCAGTCTGTCCAAACTGTGGTTCCAAAGAACATTTGCAAACAGACTGTGATGCTAAAACATCACACTGCCCTAACAAACACAAACAAACACACTGTCCTAATTGCAAAGGCACACATCCAGCCTATTCAAAATCATGTGATCTCTGGAAAACAGGGGAAAAAAAAATCCAGAAGTACAAAGGTAGAACGGAAAGTTTCATACCAAGAGGCTAAAAAACAAATTATGCTTAATGCACCTAAAAGCACATATGCAGCAGCGATGCAAAAATATCAAACAGCATCTACACAAACTGAAGTATGAGTTCCCCCAACTATATCGATTGCAGATTGGGCCCCGATCTATACTGTCATCGTTGATGAAACCGACTCCTAAGGAGCAAAAGGTAGTAGGCAGAGCCAACAACACCCCAGTCACAGTTCCACCAGCCACACCTCATAGCTCATCAGATATTACAAAATTAAAAGCAGACTCAGCTCCCAATAGGAAGACAAACAATACCACTTTAAACAACATAGATACCTATAATAATGCAGACCCAAATGAACTTATCCTAGACCTTTACACAGAAGGTGACATGGATACTGGATGCCGAAACTTTCCAAGAAGAGAGAAAGTGAAGCTCGATCACCATAAACAGTCTGGGAATAAAAAAGAGTCAGAAACATCCTCATGCAACAAAATCAAATAATGCATCATATCATACAATGGAACTGTAGAGAAATTTGCAGTAACATTGATGATATCTACGAGCTAATCATTTGTTATCGTCCTACAAGCATCTGTTTACAAGAGACAAATTTAACACCACATGTATCTCTCTCAATTAAAAATTATACTCTTTTTAGAAAAGCCAGAACTGTTACAAATACTGCTCATGGAGGGGTAGCCACACTCCTAGATTCAAGAGTACCTTGCAGACAAATTACCTTACAAACCTCCATTGAAGCTGTTGCGGTGCATATAATGATTGGTATTACTGTGTCACTTGTCTCTCTCTACCTTCTACCCAGTCAACCCTATACCATTCATGAACTTGAAGATCTTATTCTGCAGCTGCCAACCCCTATCTGTTTATTGGGTAACTTCAATGGACACCATCCATTGTGGGGTTCTCCCAATGCAGATAGACTAGGGCAACTTAGTGAACTGCTCGCTGACAGACAAAACCTAACTATACTAAATACTGGCTCACCAACTTACATCCATCTCTCTACAGGTACAAGCACTGCAATAGATCTCTCCATCTGCTCTCTGTCCCTCTTTCCTAGTATTGAGTGGACGGGCCTTGACAATCCACTCAGCAGTGATCACTTCCCAGTAATATGTAAAATTCAAACAGCACATTCCATAATTTCAGAAAACCTCATAAAATGGAAATTTTCCAAAGCAGATTGGGCAAGGTTCACTTCCCATGTGTCCTTTGATGACCAGATCATCGAAACCTCTCCAATTGACACAGTTACCGATCACATTACAATGCAAATACTGGCTGCTCCATCTACTACGATTCCACAATCATAGTCAACCATCCATAGAACCATAAATTATTGGTGGAATGAAGAGTGTAAGTGCACAAAAAAGGAAAAAACCGAGCGTGGAATTTGTTTCGCAAACATCCTACCATGGTTAATCTTATAAACTACAAAATACTTAGAGCCAAGGCCTCTCACATTAGGAAGAAAGCTAAAAGAGACTTGGATTTGATTTGCAAGTTCGATTAATAAAAATACTGACACAGGAATAATATGGAGAAAAATAAAACAGCTAAATGGAAAATTATCCCCATTATCCTCCCCACTTTTCAACTGGAATGGGCAGGAGCTTTCTACTCCCACAGAGATAGTGAATACCTTAGGGACTGTATTTTCACAATTGTCTGCCTCGACAGCATATGATCCATTGTTCCAAGAGATCAAAGTATTAGCCGAAAAATCCCAATTGAACTTCAGATCTAAATGTTCTTCACCCTACAATTAGCTGCTTACAATGCTTGAACTTCAAGAAGCCATATCTACCTCAAAAAACAGTGCTGCAGGCCCCGACGGAATATATTATATAATGCTCCATCACTTAGAAAAAAAAATCAGTCTCTTCACTGCTCACCTTTTTCAACCACATCTTCCTTGAACGTCCTTTCCCCAGTTCGTGGTATCACTCCTATATAATAGCAATTCCCAAACCAGGGAAAGATCAGTCTATTCCTCAAAACTGTAGACCCATTTCTCTCACCAGTTGCTTAAGTAAAACTCTGGAAAAAAAAATAATTCACCGTCGACTCACATGGTCTTGACTCCAAAAACCTAATCTCTGATAATCAATTTGGTTTCAGAAAAAACCAATCAGCCCTGGATCTCAGGTCAAAGTAGAAACAAACATCAGGAATGCATTCATCAGAAATGAGCATCTCGTCATGGTATGCCTTGATATAGAGAAAGAATTTGACACCACATGGTGTTTTGGTATCCTGAGAGATCTGCGTTCTCTTGACTTGAGAGTCCACTTACCATATTTCATACAGAACTTCCTTCAGCACAGATCCTTTCAAGTTCGATACCAACAGGTCCTGTCCCAAACATATGTACAAGAAGAAGGGGGTCCCACAAGGCTCTGTGCTCAGTGCCACCTTATTTGCAATAAGAATAAATCACATGACTAAAAATATTCCCATCACTGTGAGTTCATACCTCTGTGCCAATGATCTCACCATTTCATGCAGCTCGCAAAACATGACCTTCATTGAGCGGCAGCTCCAAATTTTAATTAATAACATTCAGCTATGGATGGCACAGAATGAGTATTGACTTTCTTGCTCAAAATCTAAAGTAGTTCACTTTTTTAACAAACACAAAATGCATCCAGATCCAGAGCTACATTTAAAAAATCATATCTCAGTTGTGAACAGCATTCGTCTCCTTGGTCTGATATTCGATAGAAAATTGAACTTTATTATGGAATATATTAAATATTTACGGACGTCATGCCAGAAAAAAATGAACATACTCAGAATTATTTCTTCAGCATCATGGGGTGCAGATAAATACACGTTACTTTGTATAGAGCCCTAATCAGATCTTGCCTTGATTACGGTGCTCCAGTTTATGATTTTTCTAGGGAGAGCATGCTAGCACGGCTTGCTCCTGTTCAACATTCTGCCATAAGGATAGCTATAGGTGCTTATAGAACTTTGCCAATTCAAAGTCTTTTCATTGAAGCTCATGAACTTCCCCTAAGTCTCAGGATAAAGATGTTACTTCTCAACTATACGACTAAAGTCCAAAGTCTACCAACCCATCCCATCAGACCGATAATTAATGACCCTCAGTTCACAATGTACTATAGAAATAAACCCAGGGCAGTTCAACCTACTGCAATCAGATTTCAGGCATTATTACAATCTTCGAATATACATTTCAACAAAGTTCTTCAAGATCCAAACAGTCCAGATCCCCCATGGTCTTATATAAAACCATCATGTGACAGTTATTTCCTAAACTGGGGAAAGCACTCTGTTGCAAATGTCAACATACAACAACTCCACATTGCCCACACACAAAATTATCTGCATTTTGCAAAAATATATACTGATGGGTCAAAATCTGAAAGTGGAGTGGGTGCCACAGCCGTCTTCCCTCATAAAACCTTCTCCATATCGCTTTCCAATGAATGCAGCAGCTATACAGCTGAATTATATGCCATCAAACTTGCAATAGAAAATATTCTCCACCTGTCCATCCATAAAAGCATGATATATATGGACTCCTAGAGTGCACTTATAGCTTTACAGAACGTTTCTTCTCAAACACATCCTTTAATAAAAATTATAAAATCCAAACTGATGCATATCCAAGAACTCCAGCGAGTGGTCATTTTCTGCTGAATTCCAGGCCATTCTAGGATACCAGGAAACGAATGTGCAGACTATGCCACTAAACATCCATCCAACAGAGAATCATCACAGTATTATGTTCCATACCTTGACTAAAAAAGTAATATACGAAGAATATGTAGGGAACAGTGGACAATTCAGTGGCAAGCCCAAAGGCATAATAACCTCCTCCAAATAAAACCTGAACCGCAGTTATGGTCCTCCAGCTTCTGTGTAAACAGAAGGGAGGAAGTAGTCTTAACCAGAGCACGTATTGGCCACCTTTATCTCCTCACAGATGATCCTCCACAATGCACACAGTGCAACTCTCCTCTTACTATGAAACATATTCTTGTTGAGTGTACTTTATACACCACTGCCTGCCAAGACTCATTTAGCTTTCTTCCAAATCTTAAAGAACCACTGACACTCTACCACATCATAGGTAATCAACGATGCTAATCTGCTGGAATTTTTCCACTTTATTAAACTGATAAAATTATATCATAGTTTTTGACTGATGTCATAACAGTTACTATGCACGTGTAACATTCATAACTTTGATTAGTGCAATATGGCCTAAGTCGCCCTTGCACCAAAAACAACAACAACACATGACCTACCACAAACAGTATCCACTACTCTGTATGCTGATGACTTCAATATGGCCTGCCATTGGCTAATATGCAAATGATAGAAAGACAGTTACAATGTGCCATCAACAAAATAGATAAATGGTCCCAAAAGAATGGATTTCATCTCCATTAGTGTATCCCAAAAAACAGTTGGGATACACTTCTGTAGGAAGCATAATCTACACCAACATCTGGAACTTTGACTAGAAAATCAAGTCATACTAGTGGTCCCTAGTGTCTGCTTTCTTGGTGTGATATTTGACCAAAACCTCGCTTTCCTTGATCATATAAAAACGCTCCAGATTAACTGTCTTAAAAAGCTTAACATCTTAAGAGTTTTTTTGGGCACAACATGGGGAGCCAATCATTACATGCTACTACAACTCTACCATGCATTAATACGGTCATGTCTGGACTATGGTTCTGTAGCATATAGCTCTGCTAGACCAAGTACTTTACGTTGGCTTGATCCTGTGCACCACAGTTCTCTTCGTCTTGCACAGGGGACATACTGCACATCACCGGTTCAGATTTTATATGCTGAAGCACATGCATGAAACACCTTTGCAGCTATGCAGATAAATGCTTTTATTAAATTATGCTGCAAAACTCAAAGGGCATCCAAAACACCTCACTTGGAACAGTCTTTTCTCTCCTAAATGGGAAAACCTTTATAGAGCTTTCCAATCTATAAACCCACCAGCTGGGATACACCTTTGCTCACTACAAGCTGACTGGCAAATTGATTTGGGTGAGATACAGCCTACTGCCTCTCATACAATCCCAACATGGACGTATCATATACCGCTGTGTGACTTTTCATTCACAGCCTGGAGAAAACACACCATGTCCCAACAGAATATATTACAAATACATGCCACATTGAGAACTCAGCATGGCCAGTACACACCGATCTATGCAGATGGATCCAAAACTGACAAGCATGTTGGTGCAGCAACAGTATTTCCTAACATTACCATATCCAAATGCTCCCCATTGAATGTAGCAACTATACTGCAGAACTCTGTGCTATCCACATGGCCTTAAAATATACACTCTTAAGAATCAGATTACACAGCATTATTTATACCAACTCCATTAGTGCTATCCAAGCTATACAACACAATACAAAGAATGATAACCCCTTACTTAGACAGATCTGGAATGCTCTGACTAAATTAAACCAGAAGAAACAATGTTCTCTTTTGTTGGATCCCTGGTCAGGCTGGAATTTCTGGAAATGAACAGGCCGACCTAGCTGCCAAAACTGCTACTGATCCTATAGACCAATCCTTCACTACACCTGCATCTGACTACAAGTATATTATAAAGAAATGATGCCTTGAACAATGGCAACACATCTGGCAGAGTCAAGGAAACAACAAACTATTCCATATAAAGAAACATCTCCAAACTTAGAAATCAGTGTACTTGACAACTGACATGAAGAAGTCATATTTGCCCAATTACGGATAGGCCACATGCACCTGACACATCTTTATTTGCTTGCAGCCACTGACCCACCACTCTGTACAAACTGCAACACTCAGTTCACTGACCAACATTTACTCATTGATTGCCCCAAATACAATAGTGACTGACAAGCTATGTTTACCTCTTTTTCCAGGACGAATAATTCTTTCGGTGTTGCTGACTTCCTGGCAGATACACCACACGTGACAAAAAATTTTTCATTCCTTAAACGGATACAGCTGTACAATATAGTGTGAACTTCAACATTTATATACATAAACTGTGTATTTAACATCACCATAGTTAGGTGCATTATGGCCTTTCTGTCCTTGCACTGTAAAACCCATATACAAATAAACAACCAGGCAAAATTTTGCCTATTGGCTCTTGGCTGTCTCATATGGGCTCTCACCACATTCAAGGTATAGCAAAAGCATACACTTGCAACTACCACAAAACTATTCCTCTAATGTTGACCTGCAGCTATCACAGGAAAAATGAGTTGCTCACAACTTGTTTTGATCATCTACAGACATTTCAAGATAGGCTTTATATGCATTGCAAAACTTGGTGTCACCAATGATGTTATGCTTAAATACCTGATTTGGATCTAAATACAACAGAACAAGTACAGAGATAACTTACACCTTCATTTCATAACTACAGCCAACTGTGTAAAAAAAAAACAAAAAAATTTGCATGAATAATATAGGCTCTTATGTCTTCAGTTCTGGCCAGACACAATAGGAGGGAGTATATAATGAGAGTCTTGTCAATCAATTCGGCCCTGGAGAGATTGTGCAAGACTCATAGGGTACAATTTTTTGCAGCATAGTCTGTGCTTGTTAACAGGAGAGATTGTTTCTGCTGGGATGGGATACACTTAAATAGAAAGGGTGCAAGAATATTTGCTAATGCTATCGAGGCAGTGTTAGGTGGGTCGGAAAACTGCTAACTTGGTGGGGGATTCACAGACTAATAGATTAACAATAGCTACAGGCAAAGGTGAAAGTGATTCTTGCACTGCTTCTATTGGAATGAGCAGTAGCCTGGAAAGTGAGATGCTGGGGATTTCAAGGACTACGGAGTAATGATCGAACAAGTAAATACATGGGTTGTGTTAGAGTAACTAAGAGTAAGAATAGGTGCATAAATACTTGTATGTACACCAATGCTAGGAGTATAGTAAATAAATTTGATGAATTTGAAGTGCTGGTGAAGACATCAAAGGTGGATATTGTTGGAATATCAGAGACATGGTATATCTGTGTGGCACACATAGATAAGGAATGCAGAATTGGAATTTGAGGAGAATAATGTGTACAGAAAGGATAGATAGGATAAAAAGGGAGGAGGAGGGGTCATGCTGTTAGTAAAGAAACACAAAATCTAAGTGCATCCAGTTTACATAGGTGGACAGTGCAGCGTTGAGTCAGTTTGGTGTGACATAAGCACATGGAAAGCAGACTTGAGAGTAGGCGTGTGTTAAGGCCTAATGACTCTGATGATTACAATGAACAACGGTACAGAGAAATAGTGGGCCAGTAAATCAGATTGTCTTATAATGGGAAATTTTAATTTCCAGAACTTGACTAGACTAGAACTTGAATTGGTCACTCACATACTAGCAAGACTTTTGTGGATTTATTGGATGATTGTTTTCTACAGCAGCATGTTTGAGAGACAACCAGATTGAGTAATACTCTTGATCTGATTATCAGCAGCGATTATTCATAGATTAAGAATCTGCAGATAAAGGAACCACTAGGTGGCAGTGATTACAGTGTACTGATGTGGAATTTACTCAAAGATATAACTACCATCAGGGGTAAAGGGAAGGGTTTTTGCTTTCATAAAGGTGGCTACAGTGGTCTCAGACAGTTTTTAAATTCTACAAAATGGGACCAACTGATGATGACACCAACAGTAAATTCTAAATGGGAAGCATTCAAGGAATTAATCTTGGAAACTACTAGGCTTTTAGTTCTAACTAAGAAATACTGTTCAAGGTTTAGGCTTAAATGGATGTCAGGTGAACTAATGGGACTTGTAGCAGAGAGAGAGAGAGAGAGAAATGCATGGGACCCATATAAATTATCAGGGGAGAGAAGCCTATGGATATAAGATATAAGCTGATATAAGATATAAGCTGGTGTGTAATTACATCACAAAGGAGGTTAAGTATTCAAAGGCAGATGATGAGAAATCTTTGGCAAAGGATGCAAAGAAAAACAGCAAAGACTTCTTTACTTATATAAACTCAAGAAGGAAGGGGATGAATCAGAAATCACTTGATATCGATGGTTTGACTGTTGATGATCTGCTCAGTAGCTGACAAACTGAATGAATATTTTGCATCTACATTCACACATGAGGAATTCTGTAGGGAACTGGAAGCCAGAAGCTTATCAAACTCTAACAGAGAGTTAAATGTTTTTGTAATAACTGAGAGAAAAGTGGAGGATAAATTGCTGAAGTTGAGCATAAGGAAGGCACCTGGGGTGGATGGGATCTATCCAGTTATATTAAAGGAGGCAGAAAAGGAAGTAAGCAGGCCCTTAGCCATGATTATGAGGATTGATAAATACAGAAAACAACAATGGGCCCAACAGGGACCTCTGGAAAACTCAACTAATAATATTAGTCCATGAAGAGCAGTGTCTACTGATTACCACTCTGTTTTTTCACACTCGACCATCCTTTTATCCATTGCAGCAACTTGCCCTTAATGCCATACTGCTCCAACTTGTACAATAGCCTTCTTCCATGTGCAACAGTATCAAAATTTCCTAAAATCCAAGTATATGATATCAAAATTATTTTTTGCATCCAGTTCCTTTGTGACCATGTTATAGTATCCAATCAAATTGGTCAGACAAGGCTTCCCCTTAACAAACCCATGCTGTGTCTGAACTATTACTGCATGATGATCATGATGATCCTGCAGTGTTTCTTTAACCAGTGACTCTATTTTCCCTGGAACAGAAGTTAAACTAACAGTTCTGTAATTGCTCGTGTAATTTTTCGATCCCCCTTTGTGAATTAGGGATACATTTGCATATCTCTAGTCCATGGGGGACCTCCCCTGAGTGTCCAAGGATGCCACGCTACTGCAACAGGATCTAGAAACGTTGAGCAGATAGTCTGAGAGGTGGCAACTGAAGTTTAACGTTGACAAATGCAAAGTACTGCATATGGGTAGCAGTAACCCCAGAGTAAGATACCAACTGTGTGGTCCTACACTCAGGGTAGTGGATAATAAAAAAAACTGGGGGGTAATTATGCAGTCAGATATGAAGTTTTCTGAGCAATGCAAACAGGTTCTTGAGGTTGTCACAGACATTCTCTCAGATATGCCAGACAAGCTGTACTTGCTACCTGGGAGTCAAAAACGCTGATGGAACTGATATTCAGATGACACTCAAGTCAAGTGGACCCAAGTCCGGACAGTCTGTGACAGCCAAATCCTGTGCTTGCACCTTCACGATGGTGGGTCTGTTAGTAATCCGGGTATATAACCTCCATGCACAAGTACATGGTGGGTGACCACCCAGGTGTGAACCAACGTAAGCAGGGGTTAAGGTGTGGCACCCACACCACATGGAGGAATGCCGCCCCTCTATGTTACCAGGCAGTACTAGGTGGTAGATGACCCTCATCAACCGGTGCAATACCACCACTTTGCTTATTGGAGGCTTGAAGTGGTGGAACCCATGTTTAGTCTCTAGAGCTAAGTTCCGGTCAACCCTTCCTCATCTCTTCCATCATGCAGTATGGTTGATGACTTTGGAGGTTATGATGAACATTGTGGAGAGATCCATTATTCCTTACATTTCGAAGGTACAGCTCTGAAACAGTGTTCACAGGCTGGACAATGGTTAGTACACCGAACTGAACCTATTGGTAACTCTCTAGGAGGCTTCCTGATCAGCTAGTGTATAATCTTGCTACTTCTACTCTGCCAGATAGTGACTGGAGGGAGTCCGAGTAGTGTGTTTGCAGAGGGTATTGTCGAGACCATGTTATGTCAAGGATCTGGGTATATTCTTATCATGTGTAAGCCATATCCAAAAACTTCATTACTTCATATAGCAAGTCCCACCCACTTTTTCTTACTATTGCATACACCATGAATTGTCGAACTAATAGAGCAAGCTTATCTGCGAAAAGAGCTAAACCTCCCAAACACTTCCTAATTCATTTCTCAAATATACGTGGTCTCAATTCTAATCTCAACGCTGTCCATTTCCACTTGCAGTCTGCTAAACCCCATGTACTTTTTCTGACAGAATCTCAGTTATCGGTTGATTCAACTACTGCTCATCTCAGATGCCCAAATTATTCGCTGTATGATTCCTTTCGCCGCAAAGGTGGTACTTGTGCATATGTCTGTTCTGATATTCCCTGTCAGAGACTTGGTAATTTCGAATCTCCTCTCTTCGATCTTCTCTGGCTTAAAATCTCTCTACCTCATTGTGTCAAATTCATCTGTTGTTCTACCGTTCTCCCAACTCCACTAATCACTTGGAGCTGTTTGACTTCCTCTCTTTGCAACTTGACTCTCTCCAGTCCAACTTTCTTAACAGTGAGTTAATTTTCCTTGGTGATTTTAACGTTCACAACTCCAGCTGGCTTCCATTTTCTAGTCACACCGATCCAGTTGGTCGAGATGCTGAGGCTTTTGCAATTACTAATGACCTTGCACAGATTGTTCATTTACCTACAAGAATACCGGACAATCCTAATCATACAGCCATCACACTTCATCTTTTTCTCACAAACAACCATTCTAAGTACATAGTCGAAGTGAGAGGTCCTTTACGCACTTCAGATCACAACTTGATGATTGTCTCTTCTCCAATGGAGCCTTTATCTCATGGCTATTCCCAACCTTGTGTTGTTTGGCATTACAAGAATGCAAAATGGGATGACCTGCGAGATTTCTTTTCTTTGGTCGGATTACTGTTTCAAAACTTCTGATGTATACATTTTCTCAGATCGTGTCAGTGAAATTATTTTTGCAGGAATGGAATCCTTTATCCCACACTCCACTTTAAAATCTCATCCTTTATCTAAACCTTGGTTTTCCAATAAATGTGCTAAGGCTGTTCAAGAGAAGAATGTTGCATATCGTAAGTGGATTGTTTCTAATTCTTCAGCTTCATTTTCTGCCTACACCAAAGCTTTCAACAATTGTAAAGCAGTTATTAATCAGTCCAAACTAGAGTTTGAACAGACTAAGAGTAGAAAACTTGCTTCTTGCCCTAATGGTAGCTGAACAATGTGGTCTCTTGCCAAAGCTATTGGCCACAACTTTTGCCCATCTCTGCTCCCACTTCTGTCCAAACCAGATGATTCTGTTGTCACTTCAGCCAAGGATAAAGCTGACCTGCTATCATCCCATTTTTCTTCCAACTCATGTATTAATGATCTTGGTAAAACACCTTCCTCCATTCCCAACACGCTCCATTCAATGCCTCCTGTGGTCTTCCGTCAAAAGGATGTTAGAAGGATTTTGATGAATCTTGATGCTAAGAAAGCTCCTGGTCCCGATGGTATTTCTCCACTTGTTCTCAAAATCTGTGCTCCTGAACTTACTCCTATTTTTTGCCACCTTTTTTCACTTTCTTATTCCAAAGGTGTTTTTCCTTCTGCTTGGAAATTTGCTCATATCCAGCCAGTTCCTAAAAAGGGTGACAAATCCCTCCCATCCAATTATCGTCCCATTGCAATTACTTCTACTCTTTCTAAAGTAATGGAGAAATCAATTAACTGTCAACTCTTAAACTACCTAGAAACCTTCCATCTGATCAACGATCGCCAATGTGTATTCCGTCAGTGTCGATCCAGAGTGGTGATATTCTGGCTTATGTTACCCATTTATGGACTAATTCAATGGAAAGGTTCGGTGAAACACAAGTTGTTGCTCTTGATAACGCAAAGGCTTTCGATCGTGATTAGCATAAAGGTCATCTAAACAAACTTTCATCTTATGGTTTGCCTCTGTTTTTTGTAATTGGTTATCCAGTTTTCTCTCTGATCGCTCACTGAGGGTGATGGCAGATGACTCCCTGTCTTCTAACTTCTCCACTACTGCCGGTGTCCCCTGAGGTTCAGTTCTTTCCCTCACTCTTTTTCTCCTGTATATTAATGACCTTCTTCCATTGACGGTAAATACTATCCATATTTTTGCCGATGATAGCACATTGCATTCCAATTTCCATTTTGAGAAACTTTGTCCTGCTCAATCAGCTTCAACTTCTCAAAAATCTGGTACCAATTCCTTAAATGCAGATCTTCAGGTAATTCTCCAGTGGGGCAAACACAACTTAGTTGATTTCAATCCTTCTAAAACTCAGTCTTGTCTTATATCTCACAAAAAGGATTCTTCTTCTCCTATGCTTATCTTTGGTGACACTCCGATTTCTAGGCAAAATGATATATCTCTTCTGAGGATTACCCTGACTTCTAATCTCTCTTGGCATTGGCACATGCACATTACAAATGTTGCTTCCTCTGCCTCTAAAGAACTTGGTTTTCTCTTTCGCTCTCTTTTTACTTTTCTTCCAAACAGCTGTTCACTCTGTACAAATCGCAAATCTGCCCTACAATGGAATTTTGCTCCCACATCTGGGGCGGTGCCCTCAAAAACCTCTCTCAGGCTTCTAGATTCCATTTGGAAGAGGGCAGTTAGGTTAAGTAATGATTCATCTCTAATAGAGTCTTTCCATTCGCTGTATCATAGATACTGTTTCTGCTGCATGCCTCTTCTACAGATATTTCCGTGGGCACTGTTCTTCTGAATTGGCTTCTATAATTCCTGCTCTCTCTTTCAAAACAGTCCGAACACGTGCAGCCACCAGCCAACATACATTTACTGTCCAACTTCAAACTCACAAAACCAACTTTTCATCTTCCTCGTTTATTCATTCATCTGCCATTTTCTGGAACAACCTTCCTTCATATGTATTTCCTGAAAATTACAGTCTACAGAAGTTCAAGTCTAATGTCAACAAATATCTTCTTTCATCTTCTCAACCTCCAACCCATGCACGGTACTAAGTACTATAGGTTCTAATACCTCTCGTGTTTGGGGTTTACATAAAAAAAAAAAAAAAAAAGGTGCAAGAGTAGCTTATGGGGTCTTCTCAATAATATATATAGGAATTTTGCTAGCAAGGATAAGAGGTGATGATATCCCCTTGTAGAAGGCAATGGTCAGGCCACACCTTGAGTACTTCATACAGTTCTGGACGCCTCATTTTGGGAAAGGTGTTGAGATACTAGAATGAGTATAGATAAGGGCAATGAGATTAGTGAGTGGAACAAAGGGTTGCTGTTACCAAGATAGGCTTAAGTTCTGCAAATTGTAGTAGTGGCTGGAGACTCGGCACCTGCAAGGTGATCTGACTAAGGTGTATAAGGCCTTAAATGGTTTTTAGAAAGCTCAATGCTGATGGGATTCTTCCTCTTGTTCAGGTTACTTACCTCAGTCAGGGGACATAAATTCAAATTGAAAAAAAACAGTTGGTGAATAGATGTGTGGAAATTTGCCTTTAGCCAGCGGGTGGTTGATTGGTGGAACAATCTTTCATCTGTCATTGTGGAAGTTGACAGCTTAAATAAATTCAAGGCTGAATTAGACAAAACTTTTGGAGTGAATGGTTGCATGAAATGGAAAGATTTTTTTTCATTTAGATTTCACTTGCTATATAAGCTTGCTTTCTTGTATGATATGCCTCTGCCATTGCTAACATTTAGATTTCACTTGCTTAACCCCCTGTGGTCTTGTTACAAATAAACTTTTAATTATTATATGAATCTGAACTGCCTTTTTCTGTTTTTTGAAGCTTGTTAAATCCTCTCTAATCTATATTGGCAGTCTACTTTTTTGGTACGTCCATAATGGAACGAATGCACTAGTGACTTCAATGAAACTGTACAACTGTACTTCCATTATTGTATATTTTATCCTAAATGATTGAATCCTTGAAATCTCTCATTACAGGGCATTCAGACCTAGTCCTCCTTAGTCCACAGTTGAAATTTGATTGAAATTAAGACTGAAACTTGTACTGAAAATCTCTCTTGCCATTGTCTGCTTTAGTGACACTATGGTCCCAAATAATATCACATATATTCCTGTGCCATCTTATATGTGATATTATTTGGGTCATTGACAATGATTGGATCAGAATATCCTGCCCCTTGTACTCTCCATGATATGTTTATACAGATAACAGGTCAAGTTTATTCTCCATGATATGTTTATACAGATAACAGGTCAAGTTGATTCAGAAAATTTACCCCTAACCCCAAGGGCTCACATCTGGTGAGTATGGGCTTGGCACATTCAGGGTCCTCAGCTGGATATCATCATTCTTCTCTTTCTTGGTGATTTCCTTATCTCTCTCTCTCTCTCTCTCTCTCTCTCTCTCACACACACACACACACACACACACACACACACGGTAACTCAGAAATTTTTTTTGGCTGGTGCAGCATAAGCCTCATGCTTCCTTGCACCATATGGCTAATAATAATAATAATAAAGTTGCTATTCCACGATTTTGATTCATTTAGTGGTAATTTGAAATCTCTCATTACAGGGCATTCAGATCTACTTCCTTAATCAAGTTGCATAAAGAGACTTATCATACTCATGGTTATCACCCGGTCTGTGGTTATACTCTCATTCTCAACTTTCCTTTACCACTATATATCTCATACCACACATTCTATGCTCTCCTAAAATTGTTCTGAATCTGAGTATGATCTTACCGCATTCAGGCAGCATTTGATCAGATGTGTAACTACTTCCCTTACTCCCTATACAAATTTGTTCATTACAAAATGAAACTCATAATCCTGTGTGCACCAAGGTCAATATTCAATGCCCAACAAATTAATGTACTTCTAACTTTTGATGTGAAAACATCTATGGCGGCACTAGAGTAAAATCGATTGGTGACAAAATATTCTTGTAACGGAAATGATGCAATTGATTAGCAAAGAAATTTTCTTGTAACGGAAATGACGTCATAACCAAAAACTACTGCAAGAAGTTATTGTTTGTTGAAGTGATATGGACACAAATGACGTCACTTCCTATTAGGTGGCTCTTAGATTTTAAATGATGCAAATGACATCACTTCATAAATGGCGCTAACAATGCTAATTCAGTTACTAATGTTGACTAAGTAGTTGATTCAGTAGAGAAAGTTCATACAAATATACGGAAATTATGTCACTTTCTAAAGGCTGCTAACTCAGTCACTAACATTTATTCGGTAGAGTAATCAGCGGGTAGTAATATTATGTAAGAATAAAAGCTTCAAAGCCACCGAAGAAGCCTCTCGTGTTGAAAAGGAATGAGTTCAAAAACATGGAGAACAAAAAAAATGCAGACTTTAATAAAATATGCAGATTTTATTTAAGAATATTCTTCCAAGATCATTCTTTCACACAAGACCATTTCATTACTTAAAATTTAAATGGCTTTGATTTAAGAATGCAACATTAAAACAATCACTTCAACAAACAATAACTTCTTGCAGTAGTTTTTGGCTATGATGTCATACTAGTGTACAAATGGATTTCGCTAACTATTGAATTGTAAAAATACCCATAAAAGTATTTTGAAGAGGCTTTTGCAGACATTCTCTCAGATATGCCAGACAAGCTGTGCAACCTGGGAGTCTAAAACACTGTTGGGTGACACTCAAGTCAAGTGGACCCAATTTCGGCGAAGTCTGGACAGCCTGAGACAGCCAAACCCTCTGCTTGCACCTTCACGATGGTTGGGTCTGTTAGTAATCCTGGGTATAACCGCCATGTGTAAGTGCAGTCGATTCACACTGTGGGTGACCACGGTGTGAATCAACGTAAGCAGGGGTTGAGGTGTGGTGCCCACACCGCACGGAGGAATGAAGCCCCTCTGTGTTACCAGGCAATACTAGGTGGTAGATGACTCTCATCAACCGGAGCAATACTGCAACTTTGCTTATCGGAGGCTTGAAGTGGTGGAACCCATGTTTAGTTTCTAGAGCTGAATTCCTGTCAACCCTCCCCCATTTCTTCCATCTTGCAGTATGAGTGATGTCTTTTTGAGGTTATGATGAACCCCATGGTGAGATCCAAACTTACGTACATTTCGAGAGTACAGCTCTAAAATGGTGTTCGCAGGCCAACCGCTAGTTAGTACACCGATCCGAACCTATCGGTAACTCTCTAGGAGGCTTCCGGAACATCTAGTGTATAATCTTGTTGCCTCTACTCTACCAGATAGTGACAGGAGAGAGTCTGAGTTGTTGTTATTGTCATTTGGTTTTTAGGAGCATTAGCAACTAAAGCCATATTGCTCCGGGAATATGCGGTGGTCATTCCTTGACCTTTCCGCATCCTCCATATTTGGTGGTCATGAGCTCGAATTCTGGTCTAATCAAAAAGCGTGTGCTATGCACTGCTGCTCCTGCCCGGTGCCTCTGTAGCCAGGTGGGAAGGAGCAGCAGTGTGTAGCACATGCTTCTTGATTAGACCGGGGTTCGAGCCCTTCACCACCAAATACGGAGGATGCAGAAAGGTCGGAATGACCACCGTATATTCCTGGAGCAATATGACCTTAGTTGCTAATGCTCTTAAAAACCAAATAACAACAACAGCTGCTCCTGCCGACCTGGCTACGGAGGCCCCAGGAGTCCGAGTAGTGCGTATGCGGGTAGCATTGTCGAGGCCACATTATGTCAAGGATCTGAGTGTATTCGTACCGTGTATGTGCCATATCAAAAAATTTAATTACTTCATACAACATGCCCCCCCCCCACACTTTTTCTTACTATTGAATACACCATGAATTGTCAAACTAATAGAGCAAACTTATCTACAAAAAGATCTAAACCTCCCATACACGTCCTAGTTCATTTCACAAATATATGTGGTCTCAGTTCTAATCTCAGTGATGTCCATTTCCACTTACAGTTTGCCAAAGTCCATATACTTTTTCTGACAGAATGTCAGTTATCGGTTGATTCAATCATTGCTCATCTCAGTTCCCCAAATTATTCACTGTATGATTCCTTTCACCTCAAAGGTGGTACTTGTGCATATGTCCATTCCAATATTCCCTGTCAGAGACTCGGCAATTTGGCGCCTCTGTGCCAAATTGCCAAGTGGCAAATTTGTGCCAAATTTTAGCCAGGTGGGTAGGAGTGGCAGTGCATAGCACACGCTTCTTGATTAGACCGGAGTTTGAGCCCGTGACCACCAAATATGGAGAATGCAGAAAGGTCAGGGAATGACAACCGCATATCCTGGGAGCAATATGGCCTTAGTTGCTAATGCTCCTAAAAACCAAATAACAACTCGGCAATTTGGCTTCTCTGGCTTAAAATCTCTCTACTTCATTCTCTCAAATTCATCTGTTCTCTCTATGGTTCTCCCAACTACATTAATCACTTGGAACTCTGACTTCCTCTCTTTGCAACTTGACTTTCTCCAGTCCAACTTTCCTAACAGTGAGGTTATTTTCCTTGCTGGTCTAATTCTAGCTGGTCGAGATGCTGAGGCGTTTGCAATTATTAATGACCTCGCACAGATTGTTCGTTTACCTACCAGAATACCGGAGAATCCTAATCATGCAGCCAACACACTTGATCTTTTTCTCACAAATAATCCTAAGTACACGGTCGAAGTGAGTGGTCCTTTAGGCACCTCAGATCACAACTCGGTGATTGTCTCTTCTCCAATGGAGCATTTATCTCATTTCTGTTCCCAACCTCATGTTGTTTGGCATTACAAGAATGCAAAATGGGATGACCTGCAAGAAAACCTCTGATGTCAATGTTTGCTCTGATCATGTCAGTGAAATTATTTTTGTAGGAATGTTTTATTCCCCATTCCACCCTAAAATCTCGTCCTTTATCTAAACCTCGGTTTTCCAATAAATATGCTAAGGCTGTTCAAGAAAAGAATGTTGCATATCGTAATTGGCTTGTTTCCAATTCTTCAGTTTCATTTTCTGCCTACACCAAAACTTGCAACAATTGTGAAGCAGTTATTAATCAGTGCAAACTAGATTTTGAACAGGCTAAGAGTAGAAAATTTGCTTCTTGCTTAATGGTAGCTGAGCATTCTAGTCTCTTGTTAAAGTTATTGGCTGCAACTTTTGTCATCTCTGTTCCCCCTCTGTCAAAACCAGATGGTTCTATTGTCACTTCAGCTAAGGATAAAGCCGACCTGCTAGCATCCCATTTTTCTTCCAACTCATGTATTAATGATCTTGGTAAAACACCTCCCACCATTCCCAGCACTCTACATTCAAGGCCTCCTGTGGTCTTCCATCAAAAGGATGTCAAAAGGATTTTGACGAACCTTGATGCTAAGAAAGCTCCAGGTCCTGATGGTATTTCTCTACTTGTTCTCAAAACCTGTGCTCTTGAACTTACTCCTGTTCTTTGTCAAATTTTTTCACTTCCTTATTCCAAAGGTGTTTTTCCTTCTGCTTCGAAATTTGCTCATATCCAGCTAGTTCCTAAAAAGGGTTCCAATCCCTACCATGGAATATTGCTCCCACATCTGGGGCAGCAACCCCAAAACTTCTGTTAAGCTTCTAGATTCCATTCAGAAGAAGGCAGCTAAGTTAATTAATGACTCCTCTCTAACAGAGTCTCTCCATTCTCTGTCTCATAGACATACTGTTTCTGCTGTATGCCTTTTCTACAGACACTTCCATGGGCACTGTCCTTCTGAATTGGCTTCTATAATTCCCGCTCTCTCTCTCTCTCTCTCTCTCTCTCTCTTTCAAAACAGTCCAAACATCTGCTGCCAACTTCAAACTCACAGAACCAACTTTTCATCTTCCTCGTTTATTCATTCAGCTGCTGTTTTCTGGAACAACCTTCCTTCATACTTATTTCCTGAAAATTACAGTCTACAGAAGTTCAAGTCTAATGTCAACAAATATCTTCTTTCATCATCTCAACCTCCAACCCATGCACAGTACTAAATACTATTGGTTCTAATACCTCTTGTGTTTGGGGTTTTCATAAATAAAAAAATATAATAAAAAAAAAGAATGGATAAAACTCCAGCTGAGGAAAATCGAGAGAATTATGGAAGAATAAAAGCTTCAAAGCAACCGAAGGAGCTTCCCATGTCAACAAAAGAACAAGTTTAAAAACAGAGAGAACAAAAAAAAAAAATACAGAGTTTAATAAAATCTGCTTCTCGAGATTTTGATCAACATCAACCTTCTACATTGACTTCTCATCAAGAAGCTGAACAATCGACATAATGGTATCCAAAGACGAATTTGGAGAGGTTTGCGATATCTGTGATCGATTATGGTATGAAAATGATGTAAAATTGTGTACTGCAGGAAGTTACCTGTTACTTCTTCTAGAATTTCAGACTGCAGATGTAACGACTATGAAGACTTGTAATACTCATCGCCGCCTCTCTCAATAATGATTCCATTCCAACATTTTCGAAGAGCAATGGTTTTGTTTGTCCTGCTGTTCCACCTCATCTGCCTCAATTGGATTTAGTAACTGAGCAGCTCATTTTTCTTCATATACCATTCATGCAAATTAGAAGACTAAGACATGGTTTTGGCCAATACAGAATTTTGGGCCAAATTATAAATGCTCCTGTAAATGTTAATTCAATGGTCAATCACTTGCCTCAGAGAATAGCTGAAAATTAGGAAGAAGTAAGCATACTTAACTTCGATTGTGTCATTCAATTCAAATGAGAAGATCAACAAGCTTGTGGTGTAGCAGTTTATCATAAGAGAGAAAATCGTATTCACATTATTACTTCTCATATGGAAGTGATTTATCGAAAAACTGTTGGCAAATCCAGGAGTGTTAGACCTGTTGGAGACATTTGCGCAGCTGAATGCCTTCTTCCTGATGGTGAAACGATATTGTCAGTAGTCATTTACATTTCACCTAACCAAAAGATTGAACACATCATTGAATTCATCCATTTCATTTTACTTCCTTACACGATTGAAGGAGCTGCATTGCTACAATTTTCTCACAAGAAATGTGACCGAATACCAATGATACTTAGTGGAGATTTCAATGTTAATTTTGCAGAGACTCAATCCAACCTTCGACTGATTTCTTAGAAAATAAATTTGGATTAATGTTAAATACTTCTAGATCTGTATCGACTACTAATCATGGAACTATAATTGATGCTTGGTTTCAAAGACATTTATACTCTTTACTATCTGAAGTGTATGTATCGTATTTTAGCTATCACAAACCCATTGTAAGTAAATTCCTATTGAACATGTATTGCAATCCCAAATTCGTGAAACTGTCGGAAAAAAAATGCTTTAAAATGTTAAACGTGTTCAGATTCTTTTCATACTAAACCCCTTTAGCATCGTCCAAGCCCAGGATGTTTTTGCATAAAATAAAACATCTTTCATGTGTACAGGTTACACATGGTGCTTTTTTTTCCAGATGAGTTGGTTGCCCATGTCTTTGTTAATGGCTGAAGCAAAACTTATCCAGGCATCTTGCTTTGCTTTTCTTCTTATTTGGCGGAATTTGGCCTTGAGTCTTTTAAAGTTAATAAGAACAGCATTTGTAGGGAATTTGCGAAAAAAATTCCAAGCTCTATTTTTTTAATGTACTGTGTATAAGAAAGATGATGGTAAGAACACATATTTAGAATGTTGTGTTCAAGTCTTGAGACCACACTTGAGACCACACTTGAAGAAAGACAGTACTTCTGGAAAGAGTTCAAAGAGGAGCAACTGGGTTGGTAACATTGGTGCTAATCACTGTCCATATGAAAAACAGCTTAGAAGGCATGGACTTTAAAGCTTGGCAAGGAGACCCCTTGGGGGTGGGGGGGAGCTGATAGAGGTATATTAGGCCCTGAAGGGAATCAAAATGAGTGAGGGAGGTAGAAGAACCACTGTGTACGAATGAAAAAAAAAATTTTTTTTTGGGGAGTAACAGAAAGCTGAATCTCACAAAGTTTACTTTAGATAATGTTTTGTAGAATGTTGGAATGAATTGTCTGCCACAGTGGTCAAGGCGGAATCCTGTATAACAAATGACATTAAATCTCAATTAACCGTATTATATCAGCTTCTATAGACCTAATAAGTAGGTCAAATTCATTCATTTTATTGACAATACTCCTAAAATTATTATATAAGTAGTTTAAGCTTTGTGTTTCCTTGTTACGAACATCGATTATAATTGAATCATGTTGTGCTGTTGCCTCTGTTACATCCTTTCACATACTTTACTGATGAATAATCATCATTGGTCCTTTGAAACCACCGTTCACCCTTGGACCCTTCAAACTACTCCAAGAGAGCAGAAGTGTGTGACATTGACTTATAGCTCTTCTCTTTTCCCTCACTAGCAGTTGTGATTTTCCCTGAACTTTTAAAGCTCTTGAACTGATGCTGGATCTTTAGCCAATGAAGAGTGACCACTGTAACAAATTACTTGCCAAGGTTGCTGAGGTTGGTCCATTCTTATACAGCCACTCCCTGATTAATGTAAAGTTTGCATTCCGCGGAACTCTACATAAGTTGGATTTTACGTAAGTCAGAATTTTCCCCATGCTTGTGTAGCACTCACAGTTGTGCTCGCTGAATTGATTGAATCAAAAAATAAATGTTTGACAAGCATGTGAATTATTATATGAATAATTAATAGAATTATTTATTGTATTTATTCAATTTTTTATCTCATGTGCAGGAAAAATTACAAAAGCATGCAATTTAAAAAACTTAAAAATTATAAAATTACAAAAAAAGAGAGGAGACAGGCATAACGTCAGTAGGTTTTGCCTCTCAAGCATCATTGTCAGAATCGACGTCTTCAGCTGATAAGTACGCCGCTGTGGAGATTTAGAAGGTTTGGCTGCTCAGTCTTATGAAAGAACATATTAATGGATGACTGGACGGTGGCATTTTTCTTTTCATTGTAGATTTCTTTGTAGCAAGCAAGCATATCATTCACCCTTCTGTTAACTTTTAAGAATCATTCACTGTTAAGATCCATCTTCTCAAACCTCACCATTGCTGATGCAATTTCATGAAATGCCATTGCCATCTGTCTGGTGACGAAGCGTCCCAGCTCCTCATTTGGTTCATCTTTAGCTTCGTCAGCATTTTCTTCTTTCACTCTCGCTGCCTTCAAGTCAATAAGTTCTTCATTAGATAATTCCTTCTCTTCTTCCTCTGTTAACTCCATGTCTTTGGCAACAACCTCCAACTGAAGTAGCTCTGCAACCTTTACAATCTTATCTGTAACCTCTTCATATGATTCGTCTTTTTCAAACCCTTCAAAGCCTTGGGCATATTTTCTTCCGTGCACCATTTAAACAACTTTTAGTAAATTCCCCCCAGGCCTTATTAATGTTTAAGATGGCATGGTAAATATTGTAAGATTTCCAAAAGTCTCTTAACATAAAATTTTTCTCACCGTCTACTGCAGACAATGCCCGAGCAAATGTGCGTAAATAGTATGCTTTTAAATTCAAAATAACACCCTGATCCATTGGTTGGATGAGTGAAGTCGTGTTTGGCGGTAGAAATGACTCTCACATTCGAATTGAAATCATCTAGATGCATAGGATTTCCACGAGCATTATCTAAGAGAAGCAAAATCTTGAAAGGAACGTCGTTGTCTTTACAATGAAGCAGCATTTAAACCAATCCCCAAAGATAGATATTGTTATCCATGCTCTCTGGTTCGATTGGAAATGCACGAGTAGGGTGGCTTTATTGATGCCCTTAAATGCACAAGGATTTCCAGAATGGTACACAAGCAGTGATCCCACTGTATTAGCCCCAAGCAAGAGCATGGCCCTATCTTTTGAAGCCTTGAAACTTGGCATTTTCTTTTCCTCTTTGGCATTGTTATGTTTGATCTGGAACTTTTTTCCAGTACACAGCAGGCTTGTCAGCATAAAAAATTTGCTGCATTGAATAGCCACCTTCATCAATAATTTTTTCCAACACATCACAAAATTTCTCTGCAGCTGCAGAATCGGCACTGACGACTTCACCGCATACTTTAATGTTTTGGAAACCAGTGCAAAGCTTGAACCTATTAAATCACACGTTGCTTGCCACGAACTTGGCTTGGGGTTCGGCGTACTTATCCTTAATATCTTCCTAAATACTTCTTGCTTTTGCTTGAATGGCCATTGGACTTAGGGGCACTTTCTTCTGAATCTGATTTTCCATCCATATTATTAATAGCTGTTCCATCTTCGATATAGCACCTGAACACTGTTTTGTGATCACTGTTGATCTTAAGTGCATTGATCCTTTAACATGTTCTTTTATACATGCACTGTCCTTTAAAATAGTATTCACTGTAGAAGCAGCGAGACCTAATTCCCTTGCAATAGATGACAAACTTTGACCTGCTTATTACTTCTTCATCATTTTCATCTTCATTTCTATTGTTTTGTTTTGTTTCCATTTTGTTTCGTTTCCTGGCACTGCCAGTACTTGCACTTTCCGTTGGTCCCTTTCCCTTCATCATTGTAATACATAAAGAGGAATGAGGAGAAGTTTCTGAAAATTTGTTTTTTATATGATTGAAGATTTCAGTGAAGGGGAACACATTTCACCATAATATTGTAATGTAAAAATCCACAGAATTCCAGTTATCGGGATTATCGCAAATGCAATAAGATCGAGTTTAGTATCCAATTATAATAGATTGTGCTAACAGAAAAGCCCAATAAACTGGAAAGTGTATATTGTTTTTTGGTAGCGACCTCCAGAAATCTGTTTTAGAAAAATATCACAAAGGCATTCAAAATTGATTCTTATAACGGAACATAGGATAATGATGAAAGTGTAGTGCAATTTCCATTATAAATATGACCTTTTAGAGAGATAAACAGCTTAGTAATATAGCGAAATGTTCAACTTCCAAGGACTTAGAACGAATAAAAACAAAACAAAACAATATGTTATTGGGTTCACATTACGATATTTTCACAATACCTCCATTTATCCCTACAGATGCAAAATACGTTTCCATATTTTTTTCAGTTTGCACCGGCTGGAAAAAACTTATGTAAAGTCGAATTTGCATCAGTCAAGTTTTATGTAAGTCAGGGAGTTCCAGTACTCTTGTTTTCAGAGTTAAGGAAACAGGTTTGTAATTGGAGCAGTTGTTTGAAGTGTATGAAAATATCAGGGAATCATGACTTTCTTTCTCTTTCCACTTTTGAAAGTTAACAGCCAGTTAATGCTGTAAGTGACGTTTGTTGCATAATGAATTCTGCACACTTGGAAAAGTCGGAACACTTTATAAGATTTTGTTGAAGTACCTTTCCATGGGAAAACATGAAATCTTCATTTTAAGATGAAGCTTTTTTGGGATGGAAAAGAAATAGAAAGGTGTGCAATTGTGTAAAATTGGTAGGACAGATACCATATTAACTTCATTTATTCGATTATCTATTGTTTGATTCAGTTGATTAGAATGCGTCAATTCTAATCAGTATGGAGCTATTGAGATAAGTCTAGAAAGTGAGTATACAACCAATTTCCTCAATTTATTGTTTTCATCAGAATTTTTTTTTTTTTTTTTTTTTTTTGTTAGGTGCATCGGCTTCTGTGGCCATAATGCACCTCCCAAAGTTTTTGCATTTTTACTCTGATCCAAGCTTGAGGCGGGATTCGAACCCACGACTTTTGGGTTGCCAGGCAGGCAGGCACTTTATCCACCTGGTTAGCCCAGTCGGCTCATCAGAATTTATGTACTGTTTAACCTGTAAGTTTTCATATAATGAGACTCCATCGTATTGAGCATTTTTCTCCCCTGATTTTTCTCAGCTCTTGTTATAGTGGCCTTTACTGTATTCCTGGCATTCTGAACTGAAATATCCATTCCTTTAACTGCATTACTGCAAGGTAGTTTATACTGATTTTTTTTTTTTTTTTTCTTGTATCCTTCATAATTTACTTTCCATTTATTATTTATAATGTATTATATTAATGTGACACAAGACCAGTTGACAAACAAGGGAAACAAACAAATAAAAAAACTTTTCCTAAAATCATCACTTTTGAATTGGTGGAGATGCCAAAAATGTTTTTGAACCGAAGATGTGCCTGCAGGGTATATGTAGTCCTTTTTTTGCCTATTCAGTGGAAATTTCACTAATGTAACTCTAGAAAAATAAATTTGGTTGAGTGAGGTCAGTCCACCTAGTCCAATTCATTGAACAATCAAGCATATTTTTGATTGAATCTGCAAGCAGAGCTTCTCATTACAATAACTTTGACTAGTTTTAAATATCTAGGACATTACATAAGGTATAAAACAGAAGATAAAAATTACAAAATAAATTATTTCATTATAGCAGCAGACTTTATAGGTTATTTCTTTATTTAATACCATATGAAATTAATAATATTGTTTATTAAGCTATTCACCTAAACTACTATACATTAAGGTGACATTTCAGGTGCCTTACCAGTACCTATCATCAAACTAGGCTGCTGACAGACTCCTCTTGCCAATGATCCCAGATGCACATTTGGTTTCTAGCGTTGGCAAGATCTTCTTTCCAAGGCAATGGGTATTGGTAAGATGCCTGAAACGTTACCTTAACGTATGGTAGTTTAGGCAAATTGCTTAATAAACTATATTATTAGTTTCATGTGGTATATGAGTTGTATTAAATATATTAATAATCTTAATGGAAAACAACCACATAACGTCCTTCCCAAACTATATTAGATTTTATAGGATTCTGGCAATACGTAATACTGCTTTACCCTGTGAAACATCAGTTGTGCAGTTGAAAGCAGAGTATCACAGACAGATATAACAGCCAAGAGGAAATTTCTAAGACACTACTGAATAAAATTTTTTGGAGAAAAATTTCTGATCAGGAAGATAACAAAAAAAAAAAAAAAAGCAAATGAAAAACATAAGCTTCTTGTAAAGTTCTTTTTTTATTAAAATTTTGTTATAAAGCAATGATTCTCATTTTTTCTTTTTCATTTTTGTGCTACCAGATTAAAAACACAAAGATGTTTGAATACCACCATGGTGGAAACTACCCCCCCCCCCCCCCCAAACAGTTTTCATTTTTTGGCATGTTCATGTACTGCTTTTCACTATCTTATGTTCACAGTTTGACATTTCCTTTTATAAAGCATTTATTTATTGATAAATATAATTTAAATTGTTTTACGATATTATAAAAAGTATCTTGTATATCTTATTTTAATTTATTCATATTCTAGAGGGGACAACCCAATATGGGTACTCATGCTGCTAATATTAAACTGTTTTCCTTTGATTATTGACAGCATCTGTAACATTGATTTTTTGAACTGCATAATTCTAATGAAATATGCATATAATGTATGTAACATGCATACACCTCAGTAATCTCATAAAACTGTTGAATATTCAACAATGACAGAATATTAACTCTTTGATATACAATTTCAGACTTGATCAAACTCTTGGAAAAGTGGCAGTTCCTTCTGATAAAAGTGCCAAACCAGCAAATGTTCTTACTCGTCTTTATCAAATGGAGCAGCAGGTAAATGATCTTAAGATCTTGGGGAAAGCCAAACAGTATCTCTTCTAATAAGCATGTTTTTTATATAAGGTAAAATTCCATTACAACAAATGTTTTAATGAAAATTTCACTATAGCAAAAATATTTGTGCCATGGCCAACTTCTCTTATTACTAGTGCTTTATTACTAGTAAATGCTTATTACTAGTAAATCTCCTTTGAAGAAATAATTTAGATGAAAAATTGATTACAACAAATTATTTTTAAAGTCCACTATGCCTAAAATGTACTTTTACAGTGGAAGAAAAAGTGAAAGAAAAATTCTATTGGGAAAATTATGAAAAGCATTGTGTAGCCCATGTTGTAAATATGGCTATAGAGGAATTCACTTGATTTCAAATGCATCTTGTAGGATTGGCAAGACACTCCACACTCTCTAGAGTGTCTTGCCAAGAGGTGGGAGCTCCATGAGGATCCGTTCTGAATGTCACTTTTTATTATCAAAATAAATTCTATAAACTATTCACAGAACAACTTCCACTGTAAAAAAAAATGCCTTCTACATTGATGATTTTACCATATTGTCATTCCTGTGGTATGTGAGCCGTTGAAAGGCAACTGCAAAAAAAAAGCCATTGATGATCTTTCATCCTGGACATTGGCTAATAATCTTCAGCCTAACCAAGAATTAAGGCTTGGGCAAAAGATCACCCCAAAATTCCTGCCAGTGGTAGAAGAAGCCAAATTCTTAGGGCTTATTTTTGATAAGAAGCTGAATTTTTTTCACCATGTCCATCAGCTAAGTATGCAAAAAGGCCTAACATTCTTGGTGCTCTTTCTTCATTTTTTGGGATGCATCTTTGATATGCCAATGTGCCATAAAATAACAAACAAGCTCATTGATGTTTCCTGCTCTCTTTACCTTGCTCTTGTCTGTTGTAAACTTGATTATGGTTGCCAGGTGTATGCTTCCACTAGAGACAGTGCACTATGGTGGCTAGATTCAATTCAGGCCATCCACATTTCCAATGGAGCATTTTGTACATCTCGTGTCTAAATCCTCTATCTTGAAGCAAATGAGAATCTGTTTGTTAATGCAAGCAGTTGACCTTGCAGTGTGCTTTTAAATTGAAGTTTCTACCAGATTATCCTATGTGGATATCAGTTTTTGAGTCATGATAGAAAAATCTTTATTACGCTGCCAGACTGCCAACTGACCTTTTGGCATTTGGATCTAAGGCCTATTTAACTGATCCCTGTATTATTGTAGATTATGTTGCCCTACATATGGGCAACTCTTTACACCTTGGCATGCTGACCACCTAATTTGTGACTTCTCCTTTAAGAACTAGGGAAAGAGTGCCACACCTCATTATATATAAGCAACTCTTCACAGCACATTGAGCAGAACATCTTGCTGGTGTATGTATATAGCTCAAAGTTAGTCATCTGTGGGATCAGCTGCTGTCCTCTTATGCAGCATAGTATCAAAAAAGTAGCTATACACTGGTTTTATTGCATGCAATAGTGCTAACCATGGATCACATTAAATTTCACTGTTACAATAGGTGTATGGTGTATACTGATTCCATAACTACATTGCAGGGTTTGTCATCAGTGAGGTAATAGACTTCAAGTCTTGTCCTGAGTTCTGTCAATGCCACATTCTCTTCAGGAATCGAAAATAGACATTTGCTTCTGCTGAATTCCAAGCCACATTGTTAACAAGAACATTAATTTGGCTGATGCTGCAGCCAGATAAGCCTCCCCACCCTTCCCCTGGATAATCATTGCCTGTTAGTCCCCTGTATAGACTAAAGGCAAATCTTCACCAAATTGATAGCTGCTGTAGCTGAATGGTCAACTACAAGGGTGCATAAATACATGTGGCTTTGAGTGACTGTGGTTCAAGCCTGTGTAACTACTAAATATGGCGCGCCTCCGTAGCCAGGTGGGAAGGAGCAGCAGTGCGTAGCACACACTTCTTGACTATACCGGGGTTCGAGCCCGTCACCAAATACGGAGAATGCGGAAAGGTCAGGGAATGACTACCGCATATCCCGGAGCAATATGGCCTTAGTTGCTAATGCTCCTAAAAACCAAATAACAAACAAACAAACAAACTAAATATGGCACTGTTTCTTTTAATATTCTCTCTATCTTGTATACTCCTCTGACCTGTAGTATAAACAGAAAAAAAAATAATAATAATAAAATAAAAATAAACTATATTCCCAGTAGCACGATTCTTGTTATGGATGCACTTCAAACAAATTAAAACTGGATTGAGCCTGTAATTAAGCCAGTGATAGTTCAGTCTGTGCAGCATATGAAAAGAGGAAGTTGTTCCCGATCAGCTCCTCATGGGGCAGGCATTTTATATATTGTTTTCTGCTTAGGGCAAATGACCCTCCTATGTGTGAGTACTGCTGTAGGCTGTGTGTGTGTGTGTGAACTTTGTGTCCAAATAAATTTAAATCCTTATCAATTGTGTCCACAATATTAAAATCTTAAGGATTGCTGGGTATCTTCAGTTTGGTAGTTATGTTCTTCTTTATGTCTTCAACATCCTGAATTTAACAATCAACATTCTTGGAAAAGAGTCTATGGGTGCTAGTTTGGAAGAGGAGTAGGGTGGATGATTAATCTGTTGATCTGCCATGTTTTGTCAGAAATGTCTTCATAACAAGTGTGGGATGGGTGAGGGCATTGTTGTTCAACAAGAACCATCTGCTTTTCTCTTGAAATTGCAGCCTTTTCCGGGAAATGTACTTCTGTACGTAGAATTCAGCATTGACTCTCTCCCCCCTTCAGGTACAAATTCTTTGTGAATCACACCCTGTTTGTCGAAAAACATGACATGATCAGCATAGTTTTGATCTTGGACTTCTGCAAATAAAATTTTTTGGGACTTAGTGATGATTTTGAAGTCCACTGCATGTGCTGATGCTTCATCTCTAAGTTGTACTGAAACACTTGACACTCATCTCCAGTGACAATACAGTCAGGATTGTCTTGACGATCCTGATGGATGAAGTCTTCACATGACAACAGTCTTTGTTGCTTCTGCTCATCCATGAAGCTGTTTGGCACAAATTTTGCACATACCTTCCTTTTTCATAAATCTTCATGCAGAATTTGACAAGTTGTCTCCTTATTCATATCCATCTCAGCAGCCATTATGCTGAGGGTCAAACAATAATTTCTTACCACAGTTTTCTTGAACTTTTGCAACTCTGACCTCATTTCGAGAGGTTGACAGATGCCCAATTCTTGTGTTATCGTTAATATCCTCATGTCCATCTTTGAACTGCTTATAGCATTCATACACCCTGGTACAACTTAATGTTTCATCACCATAATCAGCTTTTAATATTTCACATGTGTCTATTGCAGATTTTTTCAATTTAAAACAAAATTTGATAATCATCCATTGCTTCATTGCAAAATTGTGACATGGAATGTTAGCACTACTAATGAAACTGGTTGTTACTTGCAACCTGTCAACCTGTGGGAGCAGATGACATTCATTATGTGAAATGTTAAAACACCTCTCACCACAATCTAAGGATCACCTTCTAATTTTGTTTAATAGAATTTTTCTTAACAAATAATTTTCGGATTCCTGGCAAAAGACTATCGTTCTTGCTTTCTCAAAACCAGGAAAGGATCCTAGAAATCCAAGTAACTATCATCCTATTGCTCTGACAAGCTGTTTGTGCAACATCCTGGAAAGAATGGTTAATGCATGCCTTGTATGGTATTTGGAAACAAATGGTCAGCTTTCCAGGCCACAGTGTGGCTTCCAAAGAAATAGATCTCCTCTGGATCATTTAATCCGACTGGAGACTTGCATTCATGATGCTTTTATTAATTCTGAGCATCTGGTAGTGGTTTTCTTTGATATTGAAAAAGTGTACAACACAACCTGGTGATTTGGCATATTACAAGATCTTTATAACTTTGGTCTTGGGGGTAACCTTCCTTTTTTTTATTAAAAACTTTCTTTTGAATAGCAAATTTCAAGTTCGTTTGGGATCCACCCTCTCTCAAGTGTTCCCAGGAAGAGGGAGTCCCACAAGGATCCACTCTAAGTGTCATGCTTTTCGCAATCAAATAAACTATCACAGAATGATTTCCACCCATGGTAAACAATGCCTTCTACGTGGACGATTTTATTATATTTTTTCATTCATGCAATATGAGGGTCATTGAAAGTCAACTGTAGAAAACCATTGATCACCTTATATCTTGGTCATTGGCTAATGGGTTCAGATTTTCATCACAGAAGACCTTTTGTGTATACTTCTGTCTCAAATTAATCTTCATCCTGACCCAGATTTAAGGCTTGTACAAAATAACATCCCAGTTGTAGCAGAAGTAAAATTCCTTGGACTTATTTTCAACAAGAAGATGACATTTCTACAACGTATTCGTCAGCTTAGGACAAGGTGTGAAGGGCTTAACATCCTTCGTGCCCTTTCGTCAACTTCATGGGGCATAAATCATTCTATCCTTCTTCATCTCTATTGAGCCCTTGTCCATTCCAAACTCGATTATGGGTCTCAGGCTTATGGTTCTGCTAAAGATAGTGTACTTCGGTGGTTAGATCCAGTCCACCAACAGGCCATCCGGATAGCCACTGGAGCATTTTGCACGTTTCCTGTCCAAAGTCTAACACACTTTACATCTCATGTCCAAAGCCTTTACATTGAAGCAAATGAACCATCTCTATCTCTTTGACGTAAGCAGTTTTCCTTGCAGTATGTCTTTAAATTGAAATCCCTGCCCAATCATCTCACATGGGCATCCATTTTTGAGCCACGTTGGAAAAACCTCTACAACACGCGACGGACTGCCAACAAACCTTTTGGTATTCAAGGGCTGCTAAATGAACTAGGCATGACGGTAGAGATTGTTGCCCAGTCACCAAGGCAATTTCTTCCAACTTGTGACTTCTCCCTTAAGATCTGGAAGAAGGCTACTACACTGCCAGCTATCTACTACAACTCTTTGCATCACACAGAGATGCAAAGAGTTGTTGCATCACACAGAGAAAAGTATTATGACTTTTTGCCAGTCTATACAGATGGCTTGAAGTCAGAATGCTATGTGGGATCTGCTGTTGTATTCCCTCACAAAACATTATCCAGTAAGAATCCACAAGAAACTAACATTTATACTGCAAAGTTGCATGTAATAGAAGCAGCCTTGATCACATTAAAAATAGCGATTACCAAAGGTATATGATTTATAGTGACTCATCAAGCATTTTATAGGCTCTGTTATCGATGAGATATAACCCTCATCCGGTTGAATCCAGCAGATGCTTCTCTCCCCCTCTCTCTCTCTCTCTCTCTCTTGTTGAATCAGAATTTGACATTCGCTTTTGCTGGATTCCTAGCCACATTGGGATCTGGGGAAATGAATTAGCTGATATCACAGCCAAATCAGCCCTTTCTCTGGATAATCATTGCTTGTCAGTCCCCTATACAGACTACAGGCAAATAATATGTTCTAAATTATATTCCCAATGGCAAGATTCTTGGCACGGACAGGCCACGAATAAACTACATCATGTTAAGCCTGTAATCATGCAATGGCAGTCCAGTCTACACAGGGTCCGAAAACAGGAAGTTGTTCTTGCTTGGCTCCACATAGGTCATAGTCATCTAACCCATTCCTTTTTCTGAGGGTGGATGACCCACCTATGTGTGAGATGTGTAGTACTGTTTTAACTATCTGCCACGTTTTTATAGTGTTCTGTTTTTATAGAATCATGAAGTTTATTTTTTAGGGCTTTTAATAATCTTGCTGAACCATCTCCACTCAGTCAGATTTTAGGTGACAGAGGCAAAATGTCTGACGTTTTTAACTTTTTACACTGGATTAATTTATATAATATCAGTGTAGATACACCATAGTTTACCCATAAATTAAACTATGTATGTAGTGTGAAAGGCATTGTTTTTGATTGTATCTCATATTATGGCTACCTTCACAACGAGATACCAAGTATTGTACTAATTCGAATAAGTAATGCTTCTCTAGTAGAGAAGACTAATGTTATTTATTCTCAGTGGATACCACCACCCAGATGGCACTATTTCAAAGCTGGTGACCTATCATTGTTGGGTGGGCAGGTACCCAGATAATGCAAACACACCATCACAGGGTGCTTCCGTAGCCAGGCGGGAAGGAGCAGCAGTGCGTAGCATACGCTTCTTGATTAGACCGGGGTTCGAGCCCGTCACCATCAAATACGGAGGATGCGGAAAGGTCAGGGAATGACCACCGCATATCCCGGAGCAATATGGCCTTAGCCTTAGTTGCTAATGCTCCTAAAAACCAAATAACAAACAAAAACAAAACAATGCCATCACAGTTGCAAAGTGGTTCCACAATATAAAAGATGCCAAATGGTATTTGGAATGATACGATATTTGAAGATCAAATTCACAAGGCATAATATGATATGGGTTTAAATTAACTATCTCGTGAAGGTAGCCACAATATGATACAATTAAAAATGATGCCTTTCACACTACGCACATAGTTTAATTTATGGGTAAACTATGTTGTATCTACACTGATATTATATAGTTAATTTAAACCCATTTCATATTATGCCTTGTGCATTTAATCTTCAAATATTGTATCATTCTGACACCATTTGGCATCTCTCATATTGTGGAACCACTTTGCAACTGTGATGGCATGTTTGCATTACCTGTATACCTGCCCACCTGCTGATGATTAGCATTAGCATTAGTAGAGGCATTCGATGCAAGAAAACAAGCTTATGCAGCATCAGCCAAAAAAAAAAATAAATAAAATAAATAAATAAAAAAAAAAATAATAAATAAATAAAAAAAAAAATAATTCCACTTCACCCCTCTGTTCGTTCGAAATACCCGTCCAGCTGAGCCTTAAACTTATTTAGGCTATCAACTTCCACGACAAGGGATGGAAGTCTATTCCACCAACCAACCACCCGCTGGCTAAAGGCAAATTTTCTCACGTCTATCCTACATCTGTCTTTTCTCAATTTGAATTTATGCCCTCTCAGGTGATTATTCTGAGCAAGAGGAAGAATCCCAGCATTGAGCATGCTCAAACCATTCAAGGCTTTATACACCTCTATCAGATCACCTCGCCGGTGCCTAGTCTCCAGACACTGTAATTTGCAAAACTTAAGCCTTTCTTCGTAAGAGCACCCCTTTGTTCCATTCACTAATCTGGTTGCCCTTCTCTGTACTCATTCCAGCATCTCTACATCCTTCTTGAAATGAGGCCTCCAGACCTGTATACAGTACTCTAGGTGTGATCTGACCATTGCCTTATACAAGGGAATAATCACCTCCTTATCCCTGCTAGAAAAATTCCTATATATCACCGACAATACACCATGAGCTACTCTTGCAGCCCGTCTGCACTGCTCAGAAAACTTCATATCTGGCTGCACAACCACCCCCAGGTCCCTTTCATTAGTACCACAGAGTTGATACGTTGCTCTGGGGTTGCTGTTTCCCATATGTAGTACTTTACATTTGTCAATGTTAAACTTCATTTGCCACCTCTCAGCCCATCTGCTCAACCTTTCCAGATCCTGTTGCAGTAGCATAGTGTCAGTAGTGTCCTTGACAACCCTGCCAACCTTCGTATCGTCTGCAAACTTGGACATTAAGCTTGATATACCATCATCAATATCATTTATAAATACAGAAAACAATAATGGACCCAATACTGAACCCTGAGGGACTTCACTAATAACATTAGTCCACGATGAGCAGTGTCCATTGATTACTACTTTCTGTCTTCTCCCCCTCAACCACCCCTTTATCCATAGCAGCAATTTGCCTCCAATGCCACACTGCTCCAATTTGTGCAGCAGTCTTCCATGTGCAACAGTATCAAAAGCCTTTCTAAGATCCAAGTATATAATATCAAAGTTATTCCCTGCATCCAGTTCTTTTGTGACTGCATCATAGTATCCAATCAAATTGGTCAGGCAAGACTTCCCCTTAACAAACCATGCTGTGTCTGAGCTATAACTGAAGTCTTGTCTAGATGATCCTGCAGTGCTTCTTTAACCAGTGCCTCCATTAATTTTCCAGGAACAGAAGTTAAACTAACAGGTCTATAATTACTTGTGTCGCCCTTTGATCCTCCTTTGTGAATTGGGGTCACATTTGCACATCTCCAGTCCATGGGTACTTCCCCTGAGTCCAAGGAAGCTCTCATAATTATGGCTAAGGGTTTGCTTACTTCCTTTGCTGCCTCCTTTAATATAACTGGATAGATCCCATCCACCCCAGGTGCCTTTCTTGTATTTATCTTCAACAATTTCTCCTCCACTTTACTCTCAGTTATTACAAGATTCTCTAGCTTACTGCCAGAGTTGAATACACCTCTGGCATTCCCCTCGCTGAATAACTCCTCATGTGTGAATGTCGATGCAAAATATTCATTCAGTTTGTTAGCTACCTGAGCAGGATCATCAACAGTTGACCCATCGATATCAAGTGGACCGATCTGATTCATCCCCTTCCTTCTAGAGTTTACATAAGTAAAGAACTCTTTGCTGTTTTTCTTTGCATCCCTTGCCAAAGATTTCTCGTAATCTGCCTTCGCCTGCCTAACCTCCTTTGTAACTTGGTTACAGATCAACGTACAAATATCTATCATAGGCTTCTGTGTCACGTGTTAATTTGTATGTATCCCATGCATTTTTCTTCTCTGCCATATGTCTCATTAGTTCATCTGACATCCACTTAGGCCTAAACCTTGAACAATATTTCTTAGTTGGTATGTAAAGCCTAGTAGCTTCCAAGATAAGTTCTTTGAATGCTTCCCATTTTGAATTTGCTGTTGGTAACATCATCAGTTGGTCCCACTTGTATAGAATTTAAATACTGTCTCAGTCCATCGTAGTCGCCTTTACGAAAGCAATAACCCTTCCCTTTACTCCTAATGGTAGTTACCTCTTTGAGTAAATCCCACTTCAGCACACTGTGATCACTGCCACCTAGTGGTTCATTTACCTGCAGATTCTTAATGCATGAAGAATCACTACTGATAATCAAATCAAGAGTATTACTCCCTCTAGTTGCCTCCCGAACATGCTGATGTAGAAAACAATCATCCAATAAATCCACAAAAGCCTTGCTAGTGTGTGAGTGACCAGCCCCCAAATTCCAGTCAATATCTGGGAAATTAAAATCCCCCATTATAAGACTCTCTGATTTACTGGCCCACTCTATTTCCCCGTACAGTTTCTTATTATACTCATCAGAGTCATTAGGCCTATAGCACACTCCTACTCTCAATTTTGATCTCCCAATGCTTATGTCACACCAAACTGACTCGACACTGCACTGTCCAGCAATGTCGACTGGCTTCACTTCCTTGGATTTTATGTATTTCTTAACTAATAGCATAACCACTCCTCCCTTCCTACCCTTTCTGTAGACGTTGTACTCGCCAAATTCCAGTTCTGCATTACTTATATCTGTGTGACACGACGTCTCTGATATCCCAGCAATATCCACCTTTGATGCTTTGAGCAATACCTCAAATTCATCAAATTTATTTACTAAACTCCTAGCATTGGTGTACATGCAAGTATACATGCACCTGTTCATTTTCTTAGCTACCCTAACACAACCTATGTGTTTATTTGTACCCCAATGATTCCCAGCAGTCTCTGAAATATCCTGCATCTTATTTTCCAGGCTGCGGCTCATTCCAATAGAAGCAGTGCAAGAATCACTTTCACCTCTGCCAGTGGCTACTGTTAATCTATTAGTCCTTGTATCCCCCCAATCTAGCAGTTTTCCGACCCACCTAACACTGCCTCGATAGCATCAGCAAACATTCTTGCACCCTTTCTGTTTAAGTGTATCCCATCCCTGTAGAAGCAGTCTCTCCTGTTAACAAGTACAGACCAGGCTGAAAAAAATTCTACCCCTTGAGCCTTGCACAATCCTTCCAGGGCCGAATTGATCGACAGGGCTATCATTATATAATGTCTGGGCAGAATTGCAGACACTTTCAAATTCAACCCTAATTCACGGCTTTTTTTCAACAGTGACGTGTACTTGTTAAGTAATTCCGCCGATCTCCTACTCTTAATATCATTAGTGCCAACGTGTACAACTATATCACCTTTTGTGCCCTTAAAAGATGATATCCGCTCTACGTCATCAACCTTTGCCCCTGGCAGACATACCCTGGTCCTGTTCCACCTATCCTTTTTACAAAGCATGTTTCCCGTTTCCCTGACAATAGTCACCAACAACTACTAGTTCCTTTGGGACCAGCGCATTCTGCCTTGGGGGCTGCCGCCGTGTTGCGTGATGACCAAGTGCAAGCTCTGGCATTGGTGTGGGCAGCTGAGAGCTTGATGGGCCCCTCACTCTTAATCCTTCGAGGGCATCCACCCTGTCCTTCAAGCTCTCATATAGGCCCATAAGAATGCTGAGTTGTCGCCTGATTTCCTTACACTCCTTGCATCGTGCACACACAAAGACATCCCCCATGGCAGTATCATGTCCCGTACCTGACTGCTCCACAAACATCAAGCAAGTAGTGCATTTTAATAGGCTGTGATTCAGAGGGCAACTGCCCCCCTCAGTTCTCCCCTGAGCCACAGCACTCCCATTAGCTTGAGCCTTTTGCTTTACTGCTCTGCTCAGAGTCATGATTTCGATTTAATTTCAATAAAATTTCAATTTCAGTACAAAATTAAAACCCTAAACTTATATCTCAACACAGTTATAATGCTATATTTATGTTTCAGTATCGAGTGTTATCTACGAAATCCCTTTATATAACTTCCGTATCAAGTTAAGTATTAATTATTTATTTTTACTAATTATTTGTTACGTAACCCAAGTCATTATATGTATAGTGAAAAGTACAATTTAATTGACAATGAAGTTCAACAAGATTAATTATCTGATTAATTTACAATATTATGTACTATACTATACTATATTAAGCTTATGCTATCTATTATCGCGTAACAATGGCGGCAATTACGAACGGTAAACACATGGATTTGATACCCTTTCCGATACTAAGTAATACCTATAAAATCTCTATCTAAGTTACTTTAATCTAAGTATCGTAAATAAGAATATAAAACTACTCTAGAAAATAAGTTAATATGCCAATTTAAGCTAATAAAACAGAAAATAAATTAGAAAAATCTTCTCTGTTCCAGGAGCGGCAAAAATGTACGTTCGCACAGGCTACTCTCGTGCTCTTAAAAGCAAAAAGGATTAAGAATTAATCCCTTTAGCTTTTAAGAGAATGAGCTAAGGGATTAATTCCATGAATTAAGAGTTAAAACATTTTACAATTTAGCAGTGCCTGTAAAACCCTGCAGGAGGAAACTGGCAAATCACGTGCGGGAATAGAAAAAGATGGAAGGTTTTGGGAGAGGCCTTTGCCCAGCAGTGGATCAGCGATGGCTAAAAAGAAGTAAAACTTATACATTCTATACACTACTGTACCGAGAAGTCACTCTGGTCAACTGCTATATATGTGTCCACAGCCATTGGCAAAGATTAATGCATATTCCCAATGCGGATAATACGTAAATAGTTTCACATAGAAACTATTAAAAAGTTTAAACGTAGTAAAAAGTTTCACGTAAATAGTTAAAAATACAATGTATCCCCCCCTTTACAATTGGTTCAGCGTACAATCAAATCACGTTACGACGAACTCAGCATAGTAAAGTACCATTCACTATACGATGTGCAGTAAGCGCCAGTCATTGTGATCATGTTTGTGAATTGAATTTTATTTCTATTAAACAGCGATTCTAATTAGCGAAAATAGGAGGAATATTATCCACAGGCTATAAAAGCAAAGATATATTAAGCACAAATTTACCCTTTATTACCTTACCAATTAAAAAATTAAATGATACGTCAAAATCGGAAGAATATACATGAAAATCGGAAGAATATATGTGATAATCAGAATAATTAATACGTACTGTAATATGTACATACGAACTAGTTGACATTTCTGTTCACTGACATTTGTGGGTGGTGGGGGGGGGTTAAAATTTAAAACAGTAAAAAGATAAGCAATCAATAACAAAGAACACGGCACACACAAATTGCAAGTAACACGATACGCGCAAGTGAGAGCAGAGTAAAGAGTTACAAAGCTTTTAAAATAGGAATGAAGAGAAGATCTGAAAATTATTTTTTTTTATGATTGAAGATTTCATGGAAGTGTAAACACATTTCATCATAATAACCCACAGAATTCCAGCTGTCGGTTTTATCGCAAATTCAGTAAGATTGAGTTTACTGTCCATTTATGATAGATTTCACTAACAGAAAAGCCCAATAAACAGGTGACTGCTAATTGTTTTTATTGTCTTCTGGTTGTGACCTCCAGAATTTCGACCGAACCACGTGGTACAGTGGGAGACAATTGTAGGGTAATCTCCAGTGCTGCGGTCTCCTGCCCCGATTAAATGGCATGCTGTCCCAATTAAGCGAAGTAAACCTTGGCTATTTTCTCGATTGGTTTCTGTTTTTTAAGATTTGCCCCGATTAACCGGAATCCACTGTATTTTACGACATAATTCTTAAAAGTGTACTAATACATTGTGTGCATCATGTAAGTAGTAATTTCTTAATATGTATGTATTAATTAATAAAGTAATTAGAGGAGTTGGACGAGGTTATTATCATGTTGGCCAAGATTTTTGCAGCTCTGGTGAATGCCAGTTTTTATATATATTTAATCATTTTATTGACTTAATTATTATACTAAATTATTTCTTATAAGTAGCTTTATAGTCCTAGTCAAGCTCCTTGGTTTATTTGAATTTAGATAGTGATTTTGAAAGTTAATACTTAGTCCATAGATCTTACTATTTGTAACTTGCCGCCATTGTTATATGATATGGAATAGCGTAACGTAAATCACGACCTTCATAGCATAAGGATTAACATAAAATTAAATAGTGAAATACATAACACTGTATTAGAAATATGTTAGAATTGTATAGTATTATCAATTAATCAGTAAAATTTCATTGTTAATTAAATTATATTTAAACGGAATCATGACCAAGACTAGAGCAGCAAAGCAGCAAGCACAAAGTAGCCGTAGTACTATGGCTCGTGGGAGAACTGAAGGAGGCGATGCTCCAACACATCAGTCTAAAAAAATGTGCAAAATGTGAAATGTTTGCAGACCTGTCTAGAACAGGACATGATATAGCCAAGAAGAATGTCTTTGTGTGTGCTAGGTGCAGAGACTGTGAAGAAATTAGGCACCAACTCAGCGTTCTGTTGGACGTCTATGAGAGCTTGAGGTGTAGGGTATTTGCCCACGAAGAAATTAATGTGAAGGGCCCACAAGCTCTCAGCTGCCCAACTCAATGCCAGAGCTCACTCCTGTGCATCAGGCAACACAGCAGCAATCTCCAAGGCAGAATGTGCCGGTCCCACAGGAAGTAGTTATTTGTGACTCTATTGTCAGGGAGACGGGGAATATATTATGCAAAAAGGATAGGTGCAACAGGACCAGGTTATGTATGCCAGGGGTGAAAGTTGATGATGCTGTAGGGCAGATATCATCTTTTAAGGGCACAAAAGGTGATATTGTTGGCACTAATGACCTTAAGAGTAAGGAATTTGTAGATTTACTTGACAAGTACGGGTCAATGCTGAAAAAAAAAAAAAAAAGTCTTGAGTTATGGTTAAATTTGAGTGTCTGCAATTCTGCCCAGACATGATAGGAGGAAATATATGATGAAAGCCTTGTCGTTGAATTTGGCCCTGGAGAGATTGTGCTTGCTAACAGGAGACTGCTTCTACAGGAATTGGGATACACTTAAATCGAAAGGGTGCAAGAATATTTACTGATGCTATCGAGGCAGTGTTAGGTGGGTTGGACAACTGCTAGCTTGGGACAATTCACAGCCTAAAAGATTAACAGTAGCCGCAGGCAGAGGCGAAAATGATTCTTGTGCTGCTTCTATTGTAATGAGCAGCACCCTAGAGAGAAGTTGCTGGTGATTTCAAGAGCTGGTGGGAGTCATCATGGAATGAGTAAATACATGGGCTGTGTTAGGATAACTTAGAGTAACAACAAGTGCATGTATACTTGCATGTACACTACTGCTAGAAGTATAGTAAATAAATTTGATGAATTTGAAGTGCCGATCACGGCATCAAAAGCAGATATTGTTGGGATATCATAGACATGGTGTCGCATAGATATAAGCAGTGCAGAATTGGAATTTGGGGAGTACAGTATGTACAGAAATGATAGACAGGGTAGGAAGGGAGGAGGGATTATGTTGTTAGTTAAGAAACACATAAAATCTAAGGAAGTGTGCCGACTGGGTTAGCCGGGTGGGTAAAGTGCCTGCCTGGCAACCCAAAGGTTGCGGGTTCGAATCCCGCCTCGGGCTTGGATAAAAGTACTGCAAAAAACCTTGGCAGGTGCACTATGGCCACAGAAGCCAGAGGGAGTAGTACTTTTGAAAAAAAAAAAAAAAAAAAGTAAGGAAGTGCATCCAGTTGACATGGGTGGGCAGTGCAATATTGAGTCTGTTTGGTGTGGCTTAAACACTGAGAGAGGTAAAATGAGAGTAGGAGTGTGTTATAGGCCTATTGACTCTGATGAGCACAACGAACAGTTGTGCAGAGAAATAGGGGGCCAGTAAATCAGAATGTCTTGTAATGAGGGATTTTAACTTTCCAGATATTGACTGGAACTTGTGGGTTGGTCACTCGCATGCTAGCAAGACCTTTGTGGATTTATTGGAGGATTGTTTTCTACAGCAACATGTTCGAGGGTCAACCAGAGGGAGTAGTACTTTTGATCAGATTTTCAGCAGTGATTATTCATGCATTAAGAATTTACTGAAAAAGGAACCACTAGGTGACAGTGATCACGGGGTAGTGATGTGGCATTTACTTAAAGATTTAACGACTTACATTTACTTAAAGATGTATCCTTCAATTTACTTAAAGATGTAACTACCATCAAGGGTAAAGGGAAGGGTTTTTTGCTTTCGCAAAGGTGATTGCAATGGTCGCAGTCAGTTTTTAAATTCTATATGGTGGGATCAACTGATGATTTTACCAACAGTGAATTCTAAATGAGAAACATTTAGAGACTTAACCTTGGAGGCTACTAGGCTTTTCATACCAACTAAGAAATAGTGTTCAAGGTTCACCTAAATGGATGTCAGATGAATTAATGAGACCTGTGGCAGAGAAGAAAAATGCATGGGAGGCATATAAATTATCACAGAACACAGAAGCCTACATCAGATATAAGCTAGTCTTAATCAAGTCACAAAGGAGGTTAGGCAGGCAATGGCAGATTACGAGAAATCTTTGGTAAAGGATGCAAAGAAACACAAAGAGTTCTTTACTTATGTAAACTTTAGAAGGAAGGGGATGAATCAGATTGGTCCACTTAACATAGATGGTTCGACTATTGATGATCCAGCTCAAGGAGCTGATAAACTGAATGAGTATTTTGCAACTACATTCACACATGAGGAGTTATTCGAGGAGGGGAATGCCAGAAGTTTATCAAATTCTAAAAGAGAGCTAAGTGATTTTTTAATAACTCAGAGCAAAGTGGAGCAGAAATTGTTGAAGTTAAACATATTAAAGGCACCTGAGGTGGAGGGAATCTATCCAGTTATATTGATGGAGGCAGCAAGGGAAGTAAGCAAACCTTTAGCCATAATTATGAGAGCATCCTTGGACGCAGGGGAAGTCCCCATGGATTGCAGATGTGCAAACGTATCCCCAATTTTCATAATAACTGCACAATCCTACACCACCCGTTATTAAATAAAATAAGTAAATAGCATTGTGTTATATTAAAATAATAATGATACAAATAAATGAAATAAATAGAATGATATAATTACACTGGATAAAACTGATAAAAAGGTATCTGTCTGTACAATAAAATATGAAATTTTAAACTGCAATGAATAAATTACAATAAACAATGTAGATAAAACACAGGATAATAAAACCAATAAAAGCGCTAAAACAACGTATTTTTCAGAGGCATTCGCCTCCTTTTTCAACAGTGAGACTTTATAGACCTCAATCAGATCAACTTGCAGGTGCCTAGTCTCCAGACACTGTAATTTGAAAAACTTAAGCCTTTTTTCTTAAGAGCAACACTTTGTTCCATTCACTAATCTTGTTGCACTTCTCTGTACTCGTTCCAACAGCTCTACATCCTTCTTAAATGAGGGTTCCAGACCTGTATACAGTACTCACGGTGTGGCCTGACCACTGACTTATACAAGGGAATAATCACCTCTTTATCCCTGCTAGAAAAATTCCTGTATATCATTGACAAGACACCATGAGCTAGTCTTGCAGACTGTGTGCACTGCTCAGAAAACTTCATATCTGCCTGCACAATTACCCTCAGGTTCTTTTCATTCTCAACCACTGTCAGTGTAGTACCACAGAGTTGATACATTACTGTTTCCCATATGTAGTACTTTACATTTGTCAATGTTAAACTTCATTTGCCACATCTCAGCCCACCTGCTCAACTTTTCTAGATCTTGTTGCTGCAGCAGCGTACTGTCATTAGTGTCCTTAACAACCCTGCCAACCTTCGCATCATCTGAAAACTTGGACATTAAGCTTGATATGCTATCATCAATATCATTTATAAATACAGAAAACAACAATGGACCTAACACTGAACCCTGAGGGACTCCACTAATAACATTAGTCCACGATGAGCAGTGTCCATTGATTACCACTATCTTCTCCCACTGAACCAACCCTTTATCCACAGCAGCAATTTGCCTCCAATGCCACACTGCTCCAATTTGTTCAGCAGTCTTCCATGTGCAACAGCATCAAAACACTTTCTAAGATCCAAATATATGATATCAAAGTTATTCATTGCATCCAGTTTCTTTGTGACCACATCATAGTATCCAATCAAACTGGTCAGGCAAGACTTTCCCTTAACAAAACCATGCTGTGTCCGAGCTATAACTGAAGTCTTGTCTAGATGATCCTGCAGTGCTTCTTTAACCAGTGCCTCCATTAATTTTCCTGAAACAGAAGTTAAACTAATAGGTCTATAATTACTTGTATCGCCCTTTGATCCTCCTTTGTGAATTGGGATCACATTTGCACATCTCCAGTCCATGGGTACCTCCCCTGAGTCCAGAGAAGCTCTCATAATTATGGCTAAGGGTTTGCTTACTTCCTCTGCTGCCTCTTTAATATAACTGGATAGATCCCATCCACCCTTGGTGCCTTTTTATGTTTATCTTCAACAATTTCACTTCTACTTTCCTCTCAGTTATTACAAAATCATCTAGCTCACTGCCAGAGTTTAATTCACCTCTTGCATTCCTCTCCCTGAATAACTCCTCACGTGTGAATGTAGATGCAAAATACTCATTTAGTTTGTTAGCCACTTGAGCAGGATCATCAACAGTTGAACTATTGATATCAAGTGAACCAATCTGATTCATCCCTTGCCTTCTAGAGTTTACATAGGTAAAGAACTCTTTGCTGTTTTTCTTTGCATCCTTTGCCGAAGATTTCTCATAATCTGCCTTTGCCTGCCTAATCTCCTTTATGACTTGGTTACAGACCAGCTTATACCTATCATAGGCTTCCATGTCATCTGTTAATTTATATGTATCCCATGCATTTTTCTTCTCTGCCATATGTCTCATGCCATATGTCTCATTAGTTCATCTGACATCCATTTAGGCCTAAACCTTGAACAATATTTCTTAGTCGGTATGAAAAGCCTAGTAGCTTCCATGATAAATTCTTTGAATGCTTCCTATTTTGAATTTTTTGTTGTTAACATCATCAGTTGGCCCCATCGTATAGAATTTAAATACTGTCTCAGACCACTGTAGTCGCCTTTACGAAAGCAAAAAATTTTCCTTTACCCCTGATGGTAGTTACCTCTTTGAGTAAATCCCACTTCAGCACTGCCACCTAGTGGTTCCTTTATCTGCAGATTCTTAATGCATGAAAAATCACTACTGATAATCAGATCAAGAGTATTTCTCTCTCTAGTTGCCTCCCGAACATGCTGATGTAGAGAGCAATCATCGAATAAATCCACAAAAGCCTTGCTAATGTGTGAGTGACCAACCCACAAATTCCAGTCAATATCTGGGAAATTAAAATCCTCCATTATAAGACTCTCTGATTTACTGACTCACTCTATTTCCATGTACAGTTTCTTATTATTCTCATCAGAGTCATTAGGTCTACAACACAATCCTACTCTCAATTTTGATCTCCCAATGCTTATGTCACACCAAACTGACTCGACACTGCACTGTCTAGCGATGTCGACTGGCTTCACTTCCTTGGATTTTATGTAGTTTCTTAACTAATAGCATAACCCCTCCCCCCTTCCTATCCTGTCTATCCTTCGTGTACACATTGTACTCCCCAAATTCCAGTTCTGCATTCCTTATATCTGTGTGACACCACGTCTCTGATATCCCAACAATATCTGCCTTTGATGTTTTCAGCAATACCTCAAATTCATCAAATTTATTTACCAAACTCCTAGCATTGGTGTATATGCAAGTATACATGCACCTGTTTCTATTCTTAGCTACCCAGGTGATCTGATAGAGGGGTATAAAGCCTTGAATGGTTTGAGCATGCTCAATGCTTATGGGATTCTTCCTCTTACTCAGAATAATCACCTGAGAGGGCATAAATTCAAATTGAGGAAAGACAGATGTAGGATAGACGTGAGGAAATTTGCCTTTAGCCAGCGGGTGGTTGGTTGGTGGAACAGACTTCCATCCCTTGTCGTGGAGGTTGATAGCCTGAATAAGTTTAAGGCTCAGCTGGACAGGTATTTCGAACGAACAGAGGGGTGAAGTGGAAGTGGTTTCTTTTTATTTATTTATTTTATTTATTTTTTTTTTGGCTGATGCTGCATAAGCTTGCTTTCTTGCATCAAATGTCTCTACTAATGCTAATGCTAACCCATGGTTTACTTGTACCGCAATGACTCCCAGCAGTCTCTGAAATACCCTGCATCTTGTTTTCCATGCTGCTGCTCGTTCCAATAGAAATTAAATTATTAATGGTATTGCTCTCAGAGGAGCAAATCTGTATGCGCTTGAGCCATTTGCATTCCCAAAATCTATGTGCCCAGTCAACGATAACAGCTTCATTTGGAGAGATTTAATGGTGCTCCTCCCAAAAATGTTGTGCCATAGCAGACTTCCCATAATCCGCGGTCTTTATTGCGTTCATATGTTCCCCCAGATGATCTTTAAACCGACGTTTCATTTCACCAACATATAACATTCCCCATCTGCCCACCATATCTCATACACGACCCCACTTTTACATTCCCTTGGTATGGGGTCCTTGACCTGTGACAGAACTGCGTGTAACCTCCGCCCTGGCAGCTGCACACAGCATGTCTGGCAATCGCACAATACCTGAGCTCTACGCTCAGTTAGGCCCGGATAGTAGGAAATGTATGCAGTGCCAACTAGTGTAAACGGTTCTCTTTGTCCGTGCTCTGCTTCTCAGATATATTTATCTATGATCATGGGGGTAGCAGCATTTTCTGAGATCCACTGTGACACATTTAATTTCTTTTTTTCTATCTTCGGAGGTGCTGATATGGGATCCAGCCCTTGCCAACAATGCCCTAATAACACTGTTCTTATAATGGTTGTTGGTTTGTGCTTTATTGTTTTTTTTTTCTTTTTCTTTTTTTTTAATGAAAACCCAAAAGACGAAAGGTATCAAAACCTATAGTACCTAGTACTGTGCATGGGTCGAAGAAGTATGGGGGGGGGGGGATGCTGGAAGCTTTGCTCTAGAGACTAAACATGGGTTTCACCACTTCAAGCCTCCAATAAGCAAAGTGGTGGTATTGCACTGGTTGATGAGTCATCTACCAGCACATGGGTTTCCTATATACACTGGTTTTCACCCTAGGGCCTTCCCTATGTACCAACATATCAAGGAAAGGGAGGGTACCATCTACTTCCACCTCCGAGGTAAACTGAATAAACGGGGAAAAGCTATTGAGAAACCAAGCACCTCATCCTCTTTCCCTCTCCGAATAATTGTAAATGTATTGTCAATTTATCGTTTCCATGCGCGCATGGGAAGAACCGACCCATCAAAAATCCTGGCTTCGAGCTCCTCTATAGCTAAATTTGCTATGACAGCACTAATAGGGGAACCCATTGCTGCGCCATGAACATGCTTGTGCATTGTGGTTTGAAACACCGTGGTGGTACTTGAGAGACACAGCTCCACCCCACCACAAATGTCCTCCACGCTATGGAGTCCTATTCCTTAGGGTGTCATCCTTTTCTAATGCCATATGTGCACATTGCACCCTATGGTCAATAGGAATGCACGTGAACAAGGATATCACATCGAATGATACCATGGCCTCCCCCTCTTCTATAGTCTGATCCCTTATGAATCACACGAAGTCTCCACTATCCCTGATGATAAAATTGGAATGTCCATATAAATGACACAATTGGCCTAAGCTCAACCCCCGTCTTATGAATCTTTAGAAGGCCGTAGAACTTAGGTAATTGGCATCCTGTTGCATGCAATGTCCAATAAACATCTTTAGAAATCTTTTCAGCCTTCAACCAACCTTGTAGAGTCTTGTTTATCTGCCATTCCAAACCCACCAACGGATTCCTATGAGTAACCCTGTATGTCGCTCTATCATTCAAAAGTTCCAGGGCTTTGCTACAGTATTCTTCTTTGTCAAGGATTACTGTTGACCTACCTTTATCTGCAGGCAAGACCATTATACTACCATCTTGTCTAAGCTCCTTAAGCGCTTTCCTCTGACTAATGCTGAGATTGGAGGGAGCTGCCCGAGCCTAACTCAAAATGGCTTGAGGTTCTTGTATGGATTTCATTGGCAACGACCACAGGTAACTTACTCACAGCGATTTTGATGCCCATAGCCACTTATTATTATTATTAGCCATATGGTGCAAGAAAGCCTGGGGCTTATGCTGCACCAGAAAAAAAAAAATTCCCGAATTACCCTGAGAGGAGAGAGAGAGAGAGAGAGTCAAAAGTAGAAGGGAATCACCAAGAAAGAGAAGAATGATGATATCCAGCTCAGGACCCTGGGTGTGCCAAGCCCATACTCACCAGATGTGAGCCCCCCGGGATTTCCGCAATTGGCGGATTAGGAGGGATCACCACAAACTTCGTACCTAAGTTTAACACCCCCTCTTGTTCCTAAGTTTGTCTTTAGCCTGCCGGTAGTTGATTGCTGGGGCAGACTTCCATCTGTTGTTGTTGTGGCTGATAGCTTAAATAAATTTAAGGCTGAACTAGAGAAACATTTGGAGTGACTGGATCGGCGAAATGGGAAGGTGTTTTTTTTTTTTTTTTTTTGGCTGATGCTGTATAAGCTTGCTTTCTTGCATTGCACCATATGCCTCAACTAATGCTAATTGTTTTAAAATGTTAGAAAATTTATTCATTCCCACTTATTTCTGATTTATTTCCCATCTTTTACTATATTTCTGAATTTACAGTATTTTTCACTGTTGAAAAGGTCATATTTCTTTATAACGAAATTTCTACTTAATGAATTTTTTTCAAGGGAACCATCAATTTCATTATATAGAGGTCCTGCTGTATATTAGTTACATCCTTAATGTGGTAGCCTGTTTATAGGCTACCAAAAAAAAAAAAAATGTATTGGCTATAATTTTGACTTGCCGCATTATAGCCATAGATGCCAGTGTGCCTTTAAACATCAAACCAACCAACCAACCAATCAGTCTACAGTAGGAGGCGACTACTTTGTTGTATCCTTGTGGAGGTGAAAACCAACATCCTCTTCAGTAGGAGGTGACTATTGTATTGAAAACAATATCCACCATGCCGTGAAAAGCTCCTACAACATTTTTCTTGAATGATCCTTGCTGCATGAATTGATCCTCCGGCTTAATCATATGGAAATTGTAATTCCAAGGCATCACTAGGTCCTACAACACAATGTCATAAGGGGAAACTGCTTCGCTTGCCGTTCTTTGTGCCACGGATGACAGCTGTGTGATACAGTTCCTGGTACTGCAGGCATGAGCTTTGGCAGCTGCTAGATAATCACCAATTATTCAAAAGGACTAGTACAAATAAGCCAGTTCATCCCTAATTAGCCTACATTTCATCACTGAGTGCTCTTTCAAGGCAGAGTATTTGATAAGGACAGGTGCTTCCCGAGTGGTCTTTCAAGTCTGTGTACTCAATGATGATAGTTGCTTCAGGTTGTGCATTTCATCACTGATTGGTCTTTTAAGTCAGCGTACTCAACGAGTCCATTGGAAATGTCAACGTCTAACTAAGCATATTTCAATGCTTATGAAGATTATGCACTTGCAACAGATCTGTGTTTATCTTTTGACTACATATTACTGATGAGAATACTTCCACGGTCTGACTGCAATTTACTTTGGAGAATACTTCCAGGGTGTGGAATTCAGCTTTCTGGGTTATATTTCATTTATTAAAAAGACTTTTTTCTCAGACTGGACATTACATTGAAATTCTATGTACTGATTGCAATTTCTCATTAGCTACTTTTCGTGGCAGGGACTCCAAATTCATTTTATATGAACTGCAGCACTTCAATGTCTTATAATGGTGTAGGTACATGAAATGCAGAACTTCAATATCTTGTAATGGAGCAGGAATTAGTGCTGTAAGTCTGTAATTATCTGTACAGTATTGTGATTAGTGGCGGGGATGCCAGGAAAGCTGTCTGGGACCGCCTAGTACAATAAATAAAAAAAATTAAAAAAAGTACTTTTCAGTACTACTCAGCAATTGAGTAGTATTGAGAATACATACCGAGAAGCTGCATTAGTTAGCTGCTTTGTGTGTCCATAGCCTACAGTATTGAAAAAGTAATTTTAACAACAGGTTTTTTAGCTCTTATTTACACAAAAATATAATTTTATTTAAAGATTGCTGCGACCCCTTTAATTTATCTTGCGACCTATCTGGGATCATGCCTCACAGTTTTTGCACCAGTCTTACACCATATCGCGAGAAACAGCCAAACACCATAAACCCCATATTCCCCAAACTTTATTGTTGGCACAATGCAATATAGTAGCAGATGTTCTCCAGATATCCTCCATAACCATTGAAACAGAATGTAGCAAGATTCATTACTCCATAGAACTGATTTTTTTTTTCACTGCCCTATGGCCCATTTGTGGTATTCGTTGTACCATGTAAGGCTAGATCTCAGAGTGCAGTTGGTGACGTTTGGCTTATGCATCACTGCTCTCTATGAAAACTGAGCTTATGGAGCTCTGTATATACTGTGTTCATACAGACCTCAATCCCTGTTGATTCCTTAAACTCCTGGTTGATGTGTTAATATTAGTTTTCAAAGTACAGTCAGTCCTCATACAACATGTGTTTTCACTACACAAATTCGATCATACACGATTTATAAATAGGGGTATGATGCTGCATATAACATTGACTGAATTCGCTTATGCATGATTTGGCTTTGCGCTTACAAGAAATGGCAGTCAAATGACGTGGAATCACCCCAGCTGAAATCAACACTTAATGCATTGCTTACTCAGTTGCTACATGCGTCTGCTTTGTTTGTGCATATCAAGCGTGCCTCCTCATTTTTGTTCTTTTTATATTGTAATTGTGCTTTATTCCCTAAAATGATTAAAATACTTGAAAAAAGTGTGAAAAGGAAGCGTGCTGGTGAAGATACTGCAGATTCAGAGAGAGAGAGAAAAATATTTTCAAAAAATTGTGAACACTTTGAGCAGAATGAAAGAACATGTGTGATATTGTGCATTCTACAGGCCTAAATGAGGAGACACTGAGAACAATTAGAAAGAATGCAGAGAAAATAAAAGCAACTCTTATAGCAGGAACGACTCAAAGTGTAATAAAATCCATTAGATCAACACATAAAGAATTGGAAGAGATGGGATGTCTGTTATCTGTGTGGGAGAAAATCAAACAAAGAAGAAATCAGGAACAAGTTTGCATACGATAAAAGCAAAAGCATTAGCAATATTTTATTACATTACATAATAATCATAATAAAATATGTAAGTATTTCATTACAATTATGAATTGTGTTTGGTAATGTTTTGGTTATAAATACAGGGTATGTCAAAATTATATTAACACTTATATGGAAAAAACATTAACTGAAATCAACATTTATCAACATTAACTGAACATTTATCATCTGAACATAAATCAACATTTATTGTATTTGTATATTAGTTAGTTAGTTATTTGGTTTTTAGGAGCATTAGCAACTAAGGCCGTATTGCTCCGGGATATGCGGTGGTCATTCCCTGACCTTTCCGCATCCTCCGTATTTGGTGGTCACGGTCTTGAACCCCGGTCTAATCAAGAAGCGTGTGCTGTGCACTGCTGCTACTGCCCACCTGGTACAGAGACACCGTATTGTATATGTGGAATGTTATGTATGTAAGGTCTCAACCTGTTGTCCATTGTTATCAACACACAATAAGAAATGATTGAAAGTAGCATTTAACGCCCTGACGCATAATTCTCTGGGAATAGATGTTACCACATTCGTAATTCTTTCCTTGAGTTCATTGATATTCTGAACTTTCGTGCTGTACACTCTCTCTTTCACCATACCCCACAACCAGAAGTTGCAGGGCGTCAGATCAGGGGAGTGGGGAGACCATTGCAAAGGCCCACATCTTCGTGGAAATGTGTTATCTAGGACATCACGAACAATACAACCAAAATGCGCAGGTGCACCGTCCCGTTGAAAATACCCTGCTGAGTGTATTATCAGTGGAAGTTCATTGATGCCGTAGGACTGCAACATATGTAAGTAGGATTCGGAATTCACTGTTGGGGTGTCAAAAAAGTAAGGTCCAATTACACTAGCAATGGTAACAGCACACCAAACATTCACCTTTGGGGAGGCATGTTCGTGTTCACAAAGTACTCGTGGATTTTCGGTACCCCAAAAGATTGTGTTGTGTCGGTTCACATGACCGCTAATGTGAAAAGTGGCTTAATCACTGAACGGCATCTGATACTCAATGTCTGGTTGGATGTTTGCCATTTCTGCTAAAATCTGGCAGCATTCCACACGAACACGTTTTTCACCGTCTGTCAATGCTTGGACGAGTTGGATATGGTACGGTGCATTCCGAGGTCCTGCGTTAAAATTCTCTACACAATTTTCTGGGAAATCCCTGTTTCCAAACTGCATCATTTGCTGTATCTTTTCAGAATTGATAGCTGAAAAACAGCGATGTTCATTTCACTTCTACCTGTTCTAGGATGTCTGGCATTACCTTTGTAGTTGTCCGCAGCCAAGCCAGTTCAAACAAACTTTTTGTATATACGACAAATCATTAAACGGCTTGGTGGGTCTCATTGAAATTCTTCTTGGAACTTGTTGCGGACTATGGTTGGAGAACAAAATACTTCCATCAAGCTTGCCACCACTCTTCTTTCTTCTAGCATTAACCTATCTGCCATTATATCTGAAAAAAAAAAAATAAATAATAATAATAAAATTCAACTGTTCATTCCCTATAAGTGTTAACATAATTTTGACATACCCTGTATGTGTTGTCTTGAGTGGTCAGCATCTAACCCTATTTTTCCTATAAGGCCTATTATTTATATTGCACGATTTTGCACTGCACAAGGGCTTCTAGGAACACAACTACACTGTGTTATACGAGGACTGACTGTACTGGCAACGTGATACAAGGAAGCAAAGCTTATACAGTACCAACCAAAAAAAAAAATTCATTTCCCATTCTGAGAAGAAAATTTTTCTAAAGTAATTCTAAAATGATGAATATCTCTAATCCTTTTTTTATATAGGCAAGTGATATCTGGTTGCCTTCATGATCAGTGTCATTTCTTGAATGCTATAATTATACAACTCTAATTTCAATTAAAGAATTTAAAACACCTTCTGTCAGATAAAAAAAAAAAATTTAACATGAGAAGCAGAACTTGTACCTTCATAGTGAAAACAGATCTTATCATTAAGATACTCTTTGGTAAATCTTTACTGGAAAACTAAATTAGAACTTGCTCCATACCCTATATTACCAACCAGAGAGAAACTCTTGATCTGGTTATCAGCAGTGATCATTCGTGTATTAAGAATTTACAGATAAAGGAACCACTAGGTGGCAATATAAGTAAATCCCGCATCAGTGTACTGATGTGGCATTTACTTAAAGATATAATTACCATCAGGTGTAAAGAAAAGGGTTTTTGCTTCCCTAAAAGTGAGTACAGTTGTCTCAGACAGTTTTTAAATTCTGTATAGTGGGATCAACTGATGATGTTACCAACAGCAAATTCTAAGTGGGAAGCATTCAAGGAATTAATCGTGGAAGCTAGTAAAAGTTTCATACCTATTAAGAAATATTATTCAAGGTTTAGGCCTAAATGGTTATCAAATGAACTAATGAGACTCGTGACAGAGAAGAAAAATGCATTGGGATGCATATAAATTATCAGGCAACACAGAAGCCTATGGCAGATATAAGCTAGTCTGTAATCAAGTCACAAAGGAGTTTAGGCAGGTGAAGGCAGATTACAAGAAATCTTTGGCAAAGGATGCTAAGAAAAACAGCAAGGATTTCTTTTCTTATATAAACTCTAAAAGAAAGGGATGAATCTGATTGGCCGACTTGATATTGATGGTTCGACTGTTGATGATCCTGCTCAGATAACAAACAAACTGAATGAGTATTTTGCATCTACATTCACACACACACAAGGAGTTATTAAGGTTTGAAAATGCCAGGTTATCAAATTATAGCAGGGTGCTTAATGATTTTGTAAAAACTGAACAAAGTGGAGGAGAAATTGTTGAAGTTAAACATAAGAAAGGCACCTGGGGTGGATGGGACCTACTAAAGGAGGCGGCAAAGGAAGTAAGCAAACCCTTAGCCATAATTATGAGAGCATCCTTGGACTCAGGGGAAGTCCCCACTGACTGGAGATGTGCAAATTTACCCCCAATTCACAAAGGGGGATCAAAGGGTGACACGAGTAATTACAGACCAGTTAGTTTAACTTCTGTTCCGGGTTAAATAATGGAGTCATTGGTTAAAGATGCATTGCAGGATCATCTAGACAAGACTGCAGCAATAATTCACACACAGCATGGGTTTGTTAAGGGAAAGTCTTGTCTGACAAATTTGATTGGTTATTATGACGTGGTTACAAAGGAACTCGATGCAAAAAATAATTTTGATATCATATACTTGGATTTCAGGAAAGCTTTTGACACTGTTGCGCATGGAAGACTACTGTACAAATTGGAGCAGAATGGTATTAAGTGTAAATTGCTACAATGGATAAAAGGATGGTTGAGTGGGAGAAGACAGAGGGTGGTAATTAGTGGGTGCTGCTCTTTGTGGACTAATGTTATTAGTGGAGTCCAACAGGGTTCGGTGTTGTTTTGTATATTTATCAATGATATTGATGAAGGTATATCAGGCTTAGTGTCGAAGTTTGCAGATGATACAAAGGTTGGCAGGGTTGTTAATGAGAGTAATGGCAGTGTGCTACTGCAACAGGATCTAGATAATTTGGGCAGATGGGCTTAGAAGTGGCAACTGAAGTTTAATCTTGAAAAATGCAAAGTACTGCATTTGGGTAGAAGTAACCCCAAAGAAACGTACCAACTGTGTGGTACTACACTTAAGGTGGTAGAAAATGAAAAAGACCTGGGAGTAATTGTGTAGTCAGATATGAAGTTTTCTGAGCAATGCAGACAGACTGCCAGGGCAGGTCATGGGATTTTGTCAATGATATATAGGAATTTTGCTAGCAGGGAAAAGGAGGTGATTGTCCCTCTGTATAAGGCAATGGTCAGGCCACGCCTTGAGTACTGCATACAGGTCTGGAGGCCTCATTTTAGGAAGGATGTAGATTTACTCGAGCGTGTACAGAGAAGGGCAACAAGATTGGTGAGGGGAATGAAGGGATCCTCTTACCAAGAGAGGCTTAAGTTCTGCAAATTGCAGTGGCTGGAGACTAGGCACCTACACGGTGATCTGATTGAGGTGTATAAGGCCTTGAATGGGCTGAGCATGCTGAATTCTGATGGGATCCTTCAGATTACAAACCTAAGGGGGCATAAATTCAAATTAAGAAAAGATAGATGTAGTGCGGAAATTTGCCTTTAGCCACCGGGTGGTTAATTGCTGGAACAAACTTCCATCTGTCTTTGTGGAAGTTGATAGGTTAAATAAATTTAAGGAGGAATTGGACAGGCATTTGGAGGGAATGGTGTGATTTTTTTTTTTTTTTTTTTTTTTGGCTGATGCTGCATAAGCTTATATACTTGCTTTCTTGCATCACACGCCACTACTACTACAACCACTGTTCTCAGAGTTAAAATTTTATTTAGTATTCAATGCCACTTTTTCAAAAGCAAGTCAACTAATATTTAACATTTTGAAATTTATGTAGGCAGTATCTTTTCAAGCTATAAATTGATATAAACTATCTGTGCAAGCTCAGGCTTTACATAAACTGGAGAGAGAAGCATTGAGCATTTTCCAGTTGTAAAATGTTGGGCTCATAAGTACCAAGACCATTATGCACAAATTACAATTCGACCAGTGTTGAATTAGGATGGGCCCCTGGGAAGGGGCTGTAAACTGAAAAATATTCCTCCACTTCATATAAAAAAAAATTTACTTATTATTATACAGTAAAATCCCTTTTCAATGAATTTATTGGGGTGACAGATCATTTTTTTACACCAAAATTTCATTCTAATGAATATTGCTGAAAATCCTTTTAAGATAATCATTATTTATATAATGATTCTGTAAAATTAAGTTATTCTGCACTTTCTAATATATGTAAGTAGTAATTTCTTTAGTTTACTTAAATATTGTTTAGTTTACTATAGTTAATGTTTAGTTTACTTTAAAATCAATAATACTCATAAATAAATAAAATTAAAGATATTTTGTTTAGAGAATGTTATTTTCAAAGCATAATTTATTTATAAGAAATACCAACACATTCAGAAATATATTAGAGTAGATTCAACTTATGTTTACTATCCATATTTACTATCCATATCGTTATGTTTACTATCAATATGACATATTGATATGTCAATTTTTGATCTAACTAACAGATCTGTAGTTACTTGTGTCACCTTTTGAACCCCCCCCTTTGTGAATTGGTGATACATTTGCACACCTCCAATCTATGGGAACCACCCGCTGAGTCCAAGGAAGCTCTCATAATTATGGCTAATGGTTTGCTTACTTCCTTTGCCGCCTCCTTTAATATAACTGCATAGATCCCATCCACCCCAGGTGCCTTCCTTATGTTTAGCTTCAACAATTTCTCCCCCACTTTGCTCTCAGTTATTACAAAATCATTAAACTCCCTGTTAGAGTTTAATAAGCTTCTGTCCTCCACTTCCCTACAGAATTCCCCATGTGAATTCTGTAGGAATGTATTATACCCTAATTGCCAGTCACAAGAGCATGCAAACAGATTGCACTCTCGATCACCATATTGTCCAAATTGTAAAGGCAGTCATCAGGTGTATTCCAAAGCTTGTGACTTGTGGTAGTTAGGAGAAAATCCCAAAAGTACAAAACTGAGCATCAAGTACACCAGCACACAAGAAAACAACTCCTTCTAGACATGCCAAAGCATAGCTATACTTCTGAAACCCAAAAACATCAAAAAATAGCAACGCAGACCAAGACAATTCCCCCCGTAAATGTCACTTGCAACAAATGCAAATTCTGGTTGGCTCAAACTGTGACTGGAAAAAGCATAGTCATGGTGTCCTGGTAGCCTTCTCAAGAAACCCCGCTGGTGTGGAACCATTTCATGACATAAAACAGAGGTCATAAAGAGGAGGGTGGAAAAGTTAAAACATAACTTGTTGTAATTTCAGGTGGACTTATTGGTCAGCTACAACCACTGGATTGTTTCTATTAACAAGCCTTTTTTCATGAAAGAAGAATTGACTAAATGGATGAAGGCACCATAACACAGGTTAATACTGGCTATAGGAGGAGGAGGAGGAGACAATTCACTTATGTAATTAACCAGCAAAGTGGGTTAAAGATGAAAACTAGAGAGAAGTGATGTCTTTTTTTTTATATTATAATCAAAAATGCAGGAACTGCGGAATACAACTATAGTGTTATTTTTGTTGGAACTTTTATCAGTCTACAGCTTAGAAAGTATTAATGAGGTTTTAATAGATTTACTGTCAAATATACTTTTATATTTAAAGAATATAGTAGACTGAGTATTTTTATAGCCCATGAATTCTTGAATGATCAAGTTGCTCTGAGTTTATACATTTGCAAAAATAATTTATAGATAATTTATATGGTGTTGCCAGTGGGTATAAAATTCTTGGGATGCCATAAATGGCACAGAAGATATTCTATTTGATGAGAACAACAGTTCACTATCAGACAGCAGCAGTGATGGATTGCCAGGTTTTGAACATGAATAAAAATTGCTTTTCTCTTTTATTACCCTATTTTCTTATTGTTCTTTAAAGATGAATTAGAATATTTTTGTATATGAATTTTGAGGTGATTAAAATATTTGGGTTCACCTTAGTATGTATGGTATATAAAAATAATCGTGTAATTAAATTCTCTACTTAATGGCAGAAATGATTATAATACCTATACAACTTTATTTTTTTTGTTTCTTGAGTTCAGAATAAGAGTTAATGACTTTTTTTTTTTATTATTAGATGACCAAATTAGAGAAGAAAATGGACACCATTGTCACTAGCTTGCAAACTCTTCTTAGTGCTCAGCAGTTGGTACAGGAATCTTTAAGCACACCTGTTCACAGGTGACAGTTAATTTATGTTATTGTTTTGCCAGTGAGCAGTAGTGCCACCTGTCCTGCTTCTGTAGTACTCGTAGTTACTCTTTTAAACAAGAGTTAGTCCGTCATGCTTTCTCTCGGAAATTGGAAATGTTTTAAGAAAATTTTAAATTTTAGAAGAGCAAGTTGGGCTCAAGTTGAAAACTACAGAAGTGATGCTTCTTTTTTTTATATTATAATCAAAAATGCAGGAACTGTGGAATACAACTATAGTGTTATTTTTGTGGGAACTTTATCAGTTCTACTCAAATCTGTTTTGGTACTATAACTTAGAAAGTAGTAATGAGGTTTTAATAGATTTACTCTCAAATATACTTTTATATTTAAAGAATATAGTAGACTGGGTCTTATTTTTATAGCCCATAAATTCTTGAATCATCAAGTTGCTCTGAGTTTATACACCTGCAGAATCTGTTATGATACCATGTTATGATTTAATGTAAAATCAATGAAGGTGTCATTCAGAAAGGCTACCTTGTGTACTTTGCATAAATAATTTATAGATTGCACTATGGTAGCATTGTGATAGCAGAATTAAGATGTGACTACTGTGCATTTAAACAAAATAATTATGATTGTAGTTGATATTGTGTGATAATATTTCAGTCTTTCCCAACTGTTTCTTGATTTTATTTTCCTTTAGTGTTTAGCATTAAGATGTATATATGACTGTTTTGATACATTCATCAGCAATCTTAATATATATCACTCAAAATATAACTTTTACTTCACCTTGCCATGTAACCAAATTTTATTTTTAACAGGTCTGTAACAGATATTTGACCTGAAAACATGTCACAGTATTCATTTGTAGTGCCATCTGGAAAATATTTATACTGCCTAACTAAAAGTACATTACTTCTTTAACTCCTTGTCGACCAGTATAATTATATAATGCTCAGTGCTATTAATGCAAATTTCCTTAAGCTGACAGTTTTTCCCCCAAAAGTGTTAGGGTATCTATCACAAGTTCCAAATTAGCACTAGGTATTTATTGTTTTCTTTAACTACTAATTCTAAAGTCTTTCCTTAGAGGAAATGCACAAATAAAAAAGCCTGTCATTTGTTTATTTCATTCTTATTCCAATTTTGTTATTAACACAGATAATAACAAAAGATTTTTAAATAAAAGATTTGTAGAGTACCTAAATTTGTTTTATACAACACTTATTTGTTGAGGTAAGTGTTGAGCTTCTGTCTTCACTCCCATTTTGGGGTTAAATGAAGGGGAGAGGGTTTTTTAAAGTATTTTGATCAACAATCAACACACTTTGAGGAGTCAACACATCTTAGACCCATTATCATGCACAACATATCTGTATACAATTTTTGATACAGAAACCAATGTATTAAAAGCAAATTGTGAGAAGAGAAAAATTGTTTAATTAATCTTTCCTACTTTACTATTTTTCTGCTGCATATGTTTGACACAATAATTCATTTATACATATCTTATTTCAGTATGTATATTGCAAGATGTTTATAGTGTACTACAAAAAACATCTGTAGATTTGTGTAGATTCTCTGAACCAATACGTATATTATAGTTGCTTAAATGATTTTTCAGTGAATGTAAAGAAAGCCAATACGAGAACCATGGCAAACAAGGGGAAACTTACTGGACAAACTGGTTTGCTGCTACTGCAGTTTCTCCCTGCATTCTCGGTAAACAGACGGTGCATGTTATCGGTATCAGCAGAAGTTGAGAATGATATACTGATTGACACATAGGTGTGATAACATCATAGCATTAAGTGATTGATTGATGTTATAAAGAATCGATCTTTCTTTTCCTATTATTTCCCAACCTAACCTTAAAGGTTAGGTTAGGGAAAATAAGGAAACCTTTTCCTATTATTTCCTAACCTAACATTTAAGGTCAGGTTATGAAATATAACAAAAAATAAAGAAACCTGTCCTTTAAGGTTAGGTTAGGAAACCTAACCTTAAAATGTACAAAGAAATCAGTAATATGGTTTTTTTAATAGTGAAAATACTCATGAACTCCAATAATCTGCTTGAGAAAATGAAAAACTAATCATTACATCATCTGTCATGCTTGCGTGCCAATCGATATATTGTTCTCTACTTCTGCTACCATGTACCGTCTGTTTACCGAAAATGCAGGGAGAAACTGCAATAGTGGCAAACCAGTTTGTCCATAAGTTTACTGTGTTTCTCTTGTTGGCTTTCTTTACTTTAGCTGATTTTTCTAACAGACAAGTTACTAATGCACTGTTATCTTTTGAATTACCATCAGTGCACTATATAAATTTATACATGGGACTGCTGCAGCAATAATCAGGTTCTCATGTTGCTAGCAGCTCAAGATTTCAGAGTTGTGCTGTCTAGTTCTAAATGAACCCAAAAGAACCATGAAATGTAACTATTCATTTTTGGTTCCAAGAATGTCATATTATATAAAACATTCTTCAATTAAAACTGTGCAGTGATCATAGGTGTAATCATGTTTGTGCCAAAATCTAAGCGCACACCTTTATTATAAACATGACTCTCAAATAGGACGATTTAAATTATTCACTAAACTTATTTAGCAATCAATTAATTAAAGGCCTCATATTGTGGATGCATATCAAGAAATATCTGATGAGCCCATGGACTTTCTTTGTGCAAGAAGAATTGAATACAACACGTTTTTGGGACATAAAGTCCATGTTTTCAGATAATGGCTAAATTATTAGTTGGTTGAACAAAATATTTAACTAAAATGGTAGCAAACAGCTGGCAGGGTGCCACTGAATGGCTATCTTCATTCTGGTTAGTGGTTAAAAAGAACAGCAAAAGCTTGTGGTATTTTATCAGGACATTTAATTTGTTGTAACCTGGATGCTGTGCAGGTAACAGCAAACTCTTTTCCAAACACTAGGCATATGTTTATCTGAACAGTTTATTTTATTCATATTTCATGTCTCAAATTTGCATGGTATCCCATTATTCTAATTCTTTTGTGAAACATGTAGACTAATAGTGTACATGTGACTATGTAATGATTTTCTCTTTTAAATTTGCCATATTGCATATGGAATTTTAACTAGGTGGTTTTGCAAGATGAAGCAATAATTGCAGCAATACAAGGTGTCAATTTTATAATAGCTAATCACCAGACTGTTAATGTATATTTCCTATATGGTGGTGAATCCTACAGTAACTTTGGCTGCAGCATCTTTTGAAGGTTATGAAGATTGAATGAGAGACGCATGGATCACAATCAGAATCGTTTGGATTGATTAGCATTTCCTCCATAGCAGACTTCATTTGCTGCTTAAGTTTTTCTAAAGATTAAAAATGTATTTAAAAAAAAAAAAAAAAAAAATTGTTTTCTATATAATATCTTTCTCTCCTCCCCACCAACAGACCAAACATCATAGCGATGCCTCTGATCTGATAAAAACCCTGTGATGCAAAATGAATTTAGAAAGTATGGGTATACACCAAAACATTAATTCATGTTAAGAATTTGTTGCAGTATAGAACATTTGCATGCTCACTTATGATATGCTGTTTAGCCTATTACTTCAGTTGGCATCTGCAGTAACATGAATTGCCTGTAAGTCAGTGTTACAGTCATTTTATTTTTATAGATGAAGTATATTTTTGTTGTAAATAAATGATGTTGACATCTTGAATAAATTCTATTTCCAGTAATGCTGTTCTTGTAATCATTATTTATTTACATTTTAGCAAGAAGAATTTCTTTTGTTTTGAAGCAAAAATAAGCAGATCATAAATTCAGATTCTATTTGATTTTTGAATGTGACAAGAAAGCGCAACAACTGGGATCACAAACAATTTTAGACATCACATATCTTTAAAAAAAAAAAAAAAAGCTACCCATCACTAATCAAGAATAACTGCTTATACTTATGCAATATAAATGTGCAAGACAGATGTAGAGAGACACTGCAAGGTAAGTAAAATCACTAATTATACCCCAAGACAGCCAAGGTGGGAAGACTTATGAATTTAATGGTTCAATAAATATTGCCACTTTAGGAAACTACTTATTTATAGTGTGGTACTGAGGCAATTTATGCTGGTAGTTTCAACATGGAGGATCAGAAGAGCCACCCCCCCCCACCATATGGTAGGTATTATGTATTTTTCAATGCTGATTTACATTATGATTTAAATATTGTATTTTGAAAGGCTGATTTATAAAAACAATCATGTTTTTATCATATGAGGTTTGAAAAACCTTAGGTTTTTTCCTAAGGAAACAAATTGCATTTCAAAATTTTGTCTTGTGAAAAGGTGACAATATTTCTTTAGTTCATGTGGAATGATGCAGTTATTAAGTAATCCTTCTTCCTAGCATCTGGCAGATGCATTCTGTATCCACAATACAGCATTCATATAACTGTGCTGTTTGCTTATGTTTTTGAAGGTAGGATAGGTCTTGAGGCTACTCTTTGGTGCAACACTCTGGAAGCCCCTAAATGGAACTTCATTGCTTAACAGTTATTGTTTTTTGTAATTGATGATTTATATTTAGTGTTGTTATTATTTGTGTTTCTCTGATTAAGTTGGCAAATTTGTTTGTTACTTGGCCCTTCAATCTGAAGCAGCCTGGAAAACAAAGTGTTGGGTATTTCAAGACCTGCTGGAATGTGTTAACTAAGAGTAAAAATAAATGCATGTACACTAATGCTAGGAGAATAGATAAATTTCATGCATTTGAATTACTGGTCAAATCATCAATTGCAGACATTGTGGGGAGATCAGAGACATGGTGTCACTCAGATATAAGGAATTCAGAATTTGAATATGGGAAGTACAGCATGTACAGGAGAGAGAGGGATTATTCACTTTGTTAAGAAGCAAGTTAAAAATATGGCACTGCATCCAGTGGACATGGGTGGCCAGTGCAATGTGAATCAGTTTGGTGACATAAGCACTGGGAAAACAAAGATAAAAGTAGGAGTGTGTTATAGTGATGAGTATAACAAACAACTGTATAGAGTAGGCCAGTATATCAGAATGTCATAATGGGAGACTAACTGCCCAGATATTGACTGGACCTTGTGGGTTGTCACTTGCACAGTAGCAGAACTTTTGTGGATTTATTTGATAATTGTTTTCTACACCAGCATGTTAGAGAAGCAATGGGGAAAAAATGCTCTTGATCTGATTATATGCAGTGACCATTCATGCATTAAGAATCTGCAGATAAAACACCCACTAGGTAATAGTGATTACAGTGTATGATATGGAATTTACTTAGATGTAACTGCTGTCAAAGTCGAGGAAAATGGCTTTTATGTTCACAAAGGTGACTACGGTGGTCTCAGATATGGAAAGCATTCAGTAATGTGATTGTAAAAGCTACTAGGTTTATCTTACCAACTATTGTTCAAGGCATAGACCTAAATGGATGTCAGATGAACTGATGAGACTGATGGCAGAGAAGAAATTGCATGGGATGCATTATAAATTATAAGCTGATATATTAAACTATCTGCAATCAAGTCGTAAAGAAGGTTAGGTAAGCTAAGGGCAGATTACAAATAGTCTCTGGCAAAGAATGTAAAGAAAAGCAGCAAAGACTTCTTTATTTATGCAAACACTAGATGGATGGGGATGAATCACTTTGGTCCACTAGATATGAATGATTTAACTGTTTGATCCTGAGTAGGTTGCTGACAAAGTGAATAGATATTCTGCATCAACACAAAAAATTTCTACACATGGGGGATGCTAGAAATGTATGAAATTGAAATTTGACAGGGAAAAAAAAAAACAACCAGATATTTTTGCCAAGTAACCCTCACCAGAGGCTGAATAATTCAGTCATAGTGAGAAGGAAAAAAAGTCCTGAAATGTCTCTTCCCTTCCCAATCCAGACTGACTCAATCCTGGGTCAAACGTTTGCCAGAAAAGCCAGCAGTGAAAGTGTTAAAGCAGACAGGAAAGTAGTAGTGGCATGTGATGCAAGAAAGCAAGTGTATGAGCTTATGCAGCATCAGCCAGAAAAAAAAAAAAAAAAAAAATCACACTATTCCCTCCAAATGCCTGTCCAGTTCCTCCTTAAATTTATTCAACCTATCACCTTCTACGACAGATAAGTTTGTTCCAGCAATTAACCACGCGCTGGCTAAAGGCAAATTTCTGCACATCTATTCTACATCTGTCCTTAATTAATTTGAATTTATGCCCCCTTAGGTTCGTAATCTAAACAAGTGGAAGGATCCCATCAGAATTCAGCGTGCTCAACCCATTTAAGGCCTTATACACCTCAATCAGATCACTGCACAGGTGCCTAGTCTCCAGCCACTGCAATTTGCAGAACTTAAGCCTCTCTTGGTAAGAGGATCCCTTCATTCCCCTCACCAATCTTGTTGCCCTTCTCTGCACACACTCAAGTAAATCTACATCCTTCCTAAAATGAGGCCTCCAGACCTGTACGCAGTACACAAGGTGTGGCCTGACCATTTCCTTATACAGAGGGACAATCACCTCCTTTTCCCTGCTAACAAAATTCCTATATATCATTGACAAAATCCCATGACCTGCCCTGGCAGCCTGTCTGCATTGCTCAGAAAACTTCATATCTGACTGCACAATTACTCCCAGGTCTTTTTCATTTTCTGCCACCTTAAGTGTAGTACCACACAGTTGGTACGTTTCTCTGGGGTTACTTCTACCCATATGCAGTACTTTGCATTTGTCAAGGTTAAACTTCAGTTGCCACTTCTTAGCCCATCTGCCCAAATTATCTAGATCCTGTTGCAGTAGCACACTGCCATTACTCTCATTAACAACCCTGCCAACCTTTGTATCATCTGCAAACTTCGACATTAAGCCTGAAATACCTTCATCAATATCATTGATAAATATACAAAACAACAGTAGACCCAACACCGAACCCTGTGGGACTCCACTAATAACATTAGTCCACGAAGAGCAGCACCCATTGATTACCACCCTCAGTCTTCTCCCACTTAACGACCCTTTTATCCATTGTAGCAACTTACCCTTAATACCATTCTGCTCCAATTTGTACAATAGTCTTTCATGCACAACAGTGTCAAAAGCTTTCCTGAAATCCAAATATCTGATATCAAAATTATTTTTTGCATCCAGTTCCTTTGTAACCACATCATAATATCCTATCAAATTTGTCAGACAAGACTTTCCCTTAACAAACCCATGTTATGTCTGAATTATTGCGGCAGTCTTGTCTAGATGATCCTGCAATACATCTTTAATCAGTGACTCCATTATTTTACCCGGAAAAGAAGTTAAACTAACTGGTCTGTAATTACTCGTGTCACCCTTCGATCCCCTTTGTGAATTGGGGATAAATTTGCGCATCTCCAGTCCGTGGGAACCTCCCGAGTCCAAGGATGCTCTCATAATTATGGCTAAGGGTTTGCTTAGTTGCTTTGCCGCCTCTTTTAATATAACTGGATAGATCCCATCCACCCCAGGTGCTTTTCCTTTGTTTAACTTCAACAATTTCTTTCACTTTGCTCTCAGTTATTACAAAATCATTAAGTATCCTGCTACAATTTGATAACCTTCTGCCATTTTCAAACCTAATTAATTTCTCACGTGTGAATGTAGATGCAAAATACTCATTCAGTTTGTTTGCTATCTGAGCAGGATCATCAACAGTCGAACCATCAATGTCAAGTGGACCAATCAGATTCATCCCCTTCCTTTTAGAGTTTATATAAGTAAAGAAATCCTTGCTGTTTTTCTCGTAATCTGCCTTCACCAGTCTAACCTCCTTTGTGACCTGATTACAGACTAGCTTATATCTGCCATAGGCTTCTGAGTCGCTTGATAATTTATATGCATCCCATGCATTTTTCCTCCCTGTTAAGAGTCTCATTAGTTCATTAGATAACCATTTAGGCCTAAACCTTGAACAATATTTCTTAATAGGTATGAAACTTTTAGTAGCATCCACGATTAATTCCTTGAATGCTTCCCACTTAGAATTTACTGTTGGTAACATCATCAGTTGATCCCACTGTACAGAATTTAAAAACTTTCTGAGACCACTGTACTCACCTTTACGGAAGCAAAAACCCTTTCCTTTACCGCTGATGGTAATTAAATCTTTAAGTAAATCCCACATCAGTACACTGTGATCACTGCCACCTAGTGGTTCCTTTATCTAAAAATTCTTAATACACGAATGATCACTGCTGATAACCAGATCACGAGTATTACTCTCTCTGCTTGCCTCTCGAACATGCTTCTTCAGAAAACAATCATCCAATAAATCCACAAAAGTCTGACTAATGTGTGAGTGACCAACCCACAAGTTCCAGTCAATATCTGGGAAGTTAAAATCCCCCATTATAAGACATTCTGATTTACTAGCCCACTATTTCTCTGTACAATTGTTCATTGTACTCATTCAAGTCATTAGGCCTATAACACACTCCAACTCTTATTTTTGCTTTCACAGTGCTTATGTCACACCAAACTGACTCAACAGTGCACTGTTAAACTATATCAACTGGGTGCACTTCTTTTGATTTTATGTTTTTCTTAATTAACAGCATAACACCTCCTCCCTTTCTATCCTGTCTATCCTTTCTGTACACATTGTACAGAAAGGATAGACAGGATAAACCTAATCTGGTTCATCAGATTAGGGGCTGGTTTACCACGTTACGACATGCAAAAAGGTCATCTCGGTCAGCCAAGCTGGACTGGAGGCAACTAATGAATACTGCCAACAAACAGGCATATCAGATCGCCCTATCCAACCGCTTTGAGACACTGGCCGCCTCCGAGGATATAAATGAAGAAGAAAAGCAGATCGCTGATGCCATCCTGGAATGTGCCAAGACCCTATGCCCACCTGCCCTATGCCGAACGCAACCATGGATATCAGACGAGTGCCCTCAACCTCGTGGACAAACGGAAACAGGCAAAATTGGTCGATTTCGAACAGGCAGTTACCGGCAGTTAAACTGAGAAGGCCGACAGAGGATGAAAGCGGAGAGAGAAGCATACTGGAACCAAGTGGCAGACGATCTTGAAGAGGCGGCATCCAAACACGAGTACCACACTCACTGCCGTACCCTCAGATGTCTGAGTGGAAAGACCAAATTGACTAGTCACAACATCAAGAACGCTGATGGGACCTTCGTGCGATCACCGTCCGAATGCCTGCAACAGTGGAGTGAATTCTTTAAGGCATTGTATAATCACGACCCACCTCAGGGACCACCACCAGCTGCACCACCGATTGATCTCCATGGTCGATGTCGAGCCTACAGTAGAAGAAGTGAAAGCAGCCATACAATCCCTAAAGAATGGCAGGGCACCAGGAGTGGACCAAGTCACCACAGAAGTGATCAAAGCCGGGGGAGATGTACTGCTTCGCCGACTACACTCTCTCCTCAAAACCATCTGGTGCACTGAACAAATTCCGCTAACATGGAGGAAAGCCATTATTGTGCCAATCCACAAGAAAGGTGATAATCGGGATTGCAAGAACTACCGTGGCATCAGTCTCCTTTCCATCATCGGAAAGGTCCTTATGAAGATCATTCAGTCAAGGCTGCAAAAACATTGCGAGCAAACCAGTCGAGAAGAACAGGCGGGATTTAGACCTGGGCGAGGATGCTGTGATCAAATCTTCGCCATCCGTCAACTGATGGAGGAGAGGATCCGGTGTGGACAGCGAACCGTCATTGTTTTTATTGACTTTAAGTCTGCTTTCGACTGTGTCCACCGGCTCGCCTTATGGAAATTGGTTGAGGTTGAACATGTACCTCGAAAAGTCATCACACTTCTCCAAACTGCATACAATGGTTTAACCAGCCAGGTGCACATCCAGAACGATTAATCTGAGGAATTTACCATCCAAACTGGAGTCCGCCAAGGGGACGTGGCCTCCCCGTTGCTTTTTAACACCGTGGTCGACGCCATTATGAGGCAAGCATTCAGCAACAGACGGGGTATACAATATGGCAAGGATCATTGTGTGGCAGACTATAGTGCTATCTTTGCCAGAAACGACGCTGAAGCCACGGACATCCTCTACCAGATTGCCCAGCCATATGGGTTGAAGATCAATGCTGATAAGACAAAGGCCCTGACAACAGATGGGTCGCAAGCCATCATCTATCTCGAAGGCGTCCAGATCGAGCAAGTGCAGGACTTTAAATACCTTGGGTCGCTGGTCCAGGAGAAGAAAGTTGCATCGACCATGGAGATCCACAGCAGAATTGGACAGGCGGCCACTGCGTTCACCTCTCTCAAATGGTGTCTGTGGAAGAGGACCAACATTTCTTCAAAGGCTAAAATCCGACTCTTCCGGACTTTGATCCTGCCATTCTCCTTTACGGATCGGAAACATGGATTTGTCTCAAGCTAGATTTAAACAAACTTGAGGTATTCCAAATGCCTTGCCTGCGGCAGATCCTGGGCATCTCACTTCGCGACTGCATCACTAATGATACCATCCGCGCCAGATGCCAACAGCAACCAACCATCGCCAACCAAATCCAGAAGCAAAGGCTTAGATGGTTTGGCCACGTATGTAGAATGGGCGCGAATAGAATACCATCCACACTCCTTTGGAGACGACCCACCCAATGGAGCATTCAACGGACCGTGCCTAGGAAAACGTGGGCCAAGCAAGTGGAAAATGACCTGAAGAGCCGATGTCTCGACCTTAATCAGGCCAGGACTGACGCCATGGATCGTAAAGCATGGAAGAACATCACAGAGCAAGTCCGAAACCCTGCGGCACCTACAGCAGCGTACTGGTTGCGTGGCCTCCTCCAGCCACCAGCTAAGGACCGAAGAAGAACCTTGTCCTTTTGGGGACAGGGGCTATACAATAGTGCAATGGCATTCTGCTTGTAATTTCTATTACCCTATTTACAGATTGTCTTGTATTCACTGAACCATAAATTTATTTCGGGACTTCTAAGAATTTTGGAAACGATAATTGTTTGTATGCAGATCACTTTACTGCCATTTTAAAGTAAAATCAGTTAGCAATGAACCCTTCCTTCAAAAACATGTCTACTAACAAAAGAAATTGTCTCTTGATTTGCAAGAAAGTCCAAATGATTAGTGTTAGAATGTGGTACAAAAAGTGTTGAAGTGTGTAAAAAGTTTTCTTTGTCCTCTTCAACAGTATCAATGATGTGAAAGAATAAACATGCACTGGAAAAGAACATAACGAAAAAAAAAAAAAAAAAAATTTGAAAGTGGGAGATTACAAATGTTGATGAAGCAATGTTTGTAACCAGTACACAATGGCTCAGTACACAAATAAGTGCTAGATTTTCAATAGACAGTCCAATCTTAAAAGCTCAAGCAGAAAATTTGTTAAACAATTTGGATGCAATGATTTTGTATGTAACAATGGTTGGCTGGATCGATTTACAAATTGCCATAACATCATTTATGCAAAAATTAGTGGCGAATCTCTATCTGCAGATCCAATAATGACAAATGAATGGATTGACCATGTTTGGGCAGAAATCAGGAAAGATTTCATTGACTAAGACATCTACAGTGCCGACGAAACAGGACTTTTTTATAATTTGACACCTGACAATACATTTAAATTCAAAGGGGAAAAATGTATTGGTGGAAAAAAAATCAGACTCGCTTGATGATTTTCGTATGCGCAAATATGACAGGAACCGATTATTGGATGCTATAAGTTTATCGAATGATGCATGGAACAATGTTACTTCGACAACCATATTGAATTGCTTTAAGAAATCAAAATTAAATTCAAATGAAATTTCAATTGTAGATGAAGATGACGGAAACAAAGAAAAGATATTACCATTATCCAAATGGTTGCTACGTAACAACGTTGTAGGTTTTAATAATAACATTGATGAATTTGTATGAGTCGATGACATCTTGTTAACTAGTGGCCATCCTATAGAGAATGACATTGTAGATGCTGTGCTCAACAAAGATGATAAGTGAAAGTGAATCAAAATCAGTGCCAACAATCTCACAAGCTCAAGGTGCAATGTACACAGTCAATTTTTTTGAAGGAACTGAGGCAAATAATGAGACTTTTAACGTGTTGTGTGTTTTAAGATTCATAAATAAGACTAATTGAAATAGTGTTTATTATTAATTAGTATTGTTTTTAATTACGGAGAAATAATTTAAGTATTAAGTGACGATTTTAAAACCATACAAAGTGTATGGTTTTAAAATTAGACAAATAAATTGTGTTTAATGTTAAGTGTATTATAGTTTATACAAGCATATTAATACAAATAATATGTAGGTATATACTATTATTTTTTCTCTAATATTTCTTTTGTTTTTTTGAATCTGTCTTTTTATCAAGTTATAGAGAATTCAAAAAAAAAAAAAAAAAAAAAATATTAGGTAGATTTAACTCAATCACTGATATAGTGAGTAAGTACTGATATAGTCCACTGCTGTAAGTGATGTGCTATCTACCCCAATCCCAATTGTTAATACTTTTAAATTTCTGGGACTGATATTCTGAATTTCCAAGCTCACGTTCATCTTATCCAGTCAGTTTCATTCATGCCATAGGGTCAGTATAACCTTATTACATATTTACTAAACTCTAATCTAGATTATGGCTCTTTGATATACAACTCTTCCAGAAGTAGTACTTTACAATGGCTGAACATTGTCCAGAACAGTGTTCTAAGGACTGCTAGAGGGGCTTTCAAGACTTCTCCAACCCAATCAGGAAAAGTTGGGCAGATGGGCTGAGAAGTGGCAACTGAAGTTTAACATTGACAAATGCAAAGTACTGCATATGGGTAGCAGTAACCCCAGAGAAATGTGACAACTAAATGGTTGATGTTACACTCAGGGTAGTGGAGAATGAAAGAGACCTGGGGGTAATTGTGCAGTCAGACATGAAGTTTTTTGAGCAGTGCTGCCAGGCTGCCAGAGTAGGTCATGGGGTCTTTTCATATATATATACAGAAATTTTGCTAGCAGGGATAAGAGGTGATTATCACGCTTGTATAAGCAGTGGACAGGCCACAGCTTGAGTACTGCACACAGGTCTGGAAGCCTCATTTTAGGAAGGATGTAGAATTTCTATAACAAGTACAGAGAAGGACAACAAGACTGGTCAGGGGGAACAAAGGGGTGCTCTTACAAAGAAAGGCTTAAGTTCTGCAAATTGCAGCAGCTGGAGACTAAGCACCTGCAAGGTGCTTAGTCTCTTGACTGGATTGAGCAGGCTCAATGCTAATGGAATTCTTCCTCTTGCTCAGATTACAAACCTGAGTGGACATAATCTGAAATTGAGGAAAGACAGCTATCAAATAGATGTGCAGAAATTTGCCTTTAGCCAGTGGGTAGTTGATTGTTGGAACAAACTTCTATCTGTCATGGAAGTTGATAGCTTAACTTCAAGGAAGAAGTGGACAAACATTTGAAGTGAATGTATGGGTGAAATGGAAGGTTTTTTTTTTTTTTTTTTTTTTTCTGATGCTGTATAAGCTTGCTTTCTTGCATCATATGGCTCTGATAATGCTAATATCAAAGTACATGAACTCTCTATTACATCTTGATTGGAAAACACTGCTGTTTCTCTATGCTACAAAGATCTGGAGTCTTCCATCACTGCCTAGTTGGGATTAAGTACCTATATAATACTCAGTGGGATTCCTTCTATGATAGCAAGCCACACGAAAGCTGACCTGCTTCTCTTCGCCTTAAAAGACTGGTTCAAACTTTGAACGTCACCTAGGTAAAAATTTCCAGGACACCACTCCACCTGTTCCACTTTGAATGTATGCTGCTGCCACTTATGACTACTTTCAATCACTATGCAAAGAATGTTATGCCTCCTTCCAGTATCAAACAGTTGTATGCAATTCCCTTGAACCTTAACTGTAACAAAACAGGCCTGTATTATATTTACTGACAGGCAATGGTGGAAGTTTCTTTCTTTGCAATTACAGCTTCATTGTAGCATGCAGTATTTTCACTGCAGAACTTTTTGCTATAAAGATGACTTGATTATTAATCTTTCTATCTCACCAGCCCTAGTTTACACTGACTCTCTCAGTGAGTCTGTGTCATGCGGAATTTCTTTCTCTCATTCTACACTGAAAAGCATTCACTCTCCTGTGATTAGTCCGGTTAGTGACATTTTGCTGGATCCCAGGTTATTGCAGCATTCTGGAAAACGAATGTGCTGACCTTGCCACTAAACAACTTGTCCCACTGCCAAGATTTTCAAGTAGTTTATACTGATTATAAGCTTATTATTTGCAAAGTCTGCTATGATAACTGGTCTTAAATCTGGGAAAATAATACCAGCAACAAACTTTTCCAAATAAAGCAAGAACCAAAGCTGTGGTCCTCCAGCTTTCAGTGAAATAGATGAGAGGAAGTGGTTCTGGCAAGACTAGGAATTGGACATTCAATTTACAGTCCATCAATTACTAGTCGTGCATCCTGGAAAGTACTGCTCTAGTAGATATGGGGTTTCAATTCATTGGGAATGATAAAATCATAGAATGCTTTCTCTCCCTTAATTGTATAGGTCTTTACCAAAATGTATAATTCAACTCTTATAATGGCCTCCTCCTGAATGAATAATTGCATTATTCATTTAGAAGCTACGAATAGACAATTTTCCCTCAGTATATGTCATTAACTCTATGTTCCATGTATTACACCTGTAATCAAGAAATGGTACTTGAAAATTTGTTGAAGGGGAGGATACTGGATGCATATTTGGCTGTGCAATCTGCACAGTCATTCTCTGCTATTTAAGTGTGGCATGGGTTCCAACAGAATATAACTACTAGCAGGTTATATCTATGGATATGCATCAGATTAGTTCTCGTGTTTTAATCCTGAGGCAGTTACACAGCTAAAACTCCTAATAGTTGTTTTTTTTTTTTTTTTTCCCCCTCCACTCTAACTTCTGGAAATCTCTAATTATTGAGGAAACAGGGAAAATATAGGAATCAAGTTATGCCTAATTATATGCATGCATTGAATGGCATATCTCATGTACAATCAGTGACTTTCCTCCAATGGCTAATGCCCTGGCTTTGCAACATTGAAGTGTCACATGGAATCCGCTTATTGTGCATTTTGTTGCTGACAGGTCTAAAGGGGTATTATTTTCAAAAATTAATTAAAAATGTTTTTAATATAAAAAATGGATTTTTCACAGTTGTGTTAATACAATTGAAAATAAAAGTGGCATAAAAAATTAAAATTATTTCTGATTTTAAAACTTTGGGCAGGGTCACTAGACCCTGCACACCCACAATTTTCATAAGGTCATGCAATTATTTCATGAAGCCATACAGCTTATGCTTGAAGTTGTAACACTTCATTGGACCACATCACCATACAAATCACAATGTGTAAACTTGTACTGATATGTTTTTTCTTTATTATATGTATAAAAAACAAGTTAAAAGTTTTACTGCAGCAACTTGTTTTAGAATCTATGGTATATTGTCTCTGTACTTGTCTAGTGGTTTTTGTAGTTTGAGGGAGACAGTCTTTACTAATTTATTTGGAGGGGATGTATTTCTGGAGCCAGTCGGCAATGTTAGCTAGTAGTTGAAAATATAATTTATTTTCTTTGAAAATAAAACTTTAATATTTGGTTTTCAATAAGTTAAGTTCTTTTATTAATTTTTATTGCTTTAATTTGAGAGAGGGTATCGTCCTCTGGGTGTATATATTACATTAGCTATGAAATGTGCAGAATAAAGGTGTTTTTTTTTTTTTTTTTTAAATGACTAACTAAACAATTATGACACTGTCCTCAGGTTTATCACAGCTGTATTCATGAATGAAATTAAGAAAATATGCATAATTTTTTTTAAAAATTGATTTTAATGTAGTTTTACTATTTTTTGCAAAAAGAAAAAGACAGGAAAATGGTGTGGCAAAGGTAAAGAAAGCCAACATGAGAACCATGGCATACTTACTGGGCAAACTATTTCCCTGCTACCGCAGTTACAATGTGCTCAGAATAATCACCTGAGAGGGCATAAATTCAAATTGAGGAAAGACAGATGTAGGATAGATGTGTAGAAATTTGCCTTTAGCCAGCGGGTAGTTGGTTGGTGGAACAGACTTCCATTCCTTGTTGTGGAAGTGGATAGCCTAAATAAATTTAAGGCTCAGCTGGACAGGTATTTCGAATGAACAGAGGGGTGAAATGGGAGTGGTGTTTTTTTTTTTTTTTTTTTTTTTTGGCTGATGCTGCATAGGCTTGCTTTCTTGCATCATATGCCTCTACTAATGCATCGATTAGTTTTTTTCTCATTATTAAAAGCAGATTATTGGAGTTCATGAGTGTAATGCCTTTGTGGATGAAATTTACTTATAGGTACACCCTCCAGACTGCCTCAGTCTTAGGGTGTTTATCCTTCCCTTCCCACTATTTTAAAATAGGAAAACAACTTCTACTGCCACTACAGATAACATGCACTGTCTGTAGAAGTAGTTTTCCTATTTTAAAACAGTGGGAAAGGGTGGGGGGATAAGTACCCTAAGACTGAGGCAGTCTGGGTGTACCCATAAGTGAATTTCAGCCCACTCATGAATTCCAATAATCTGCTCTTAATAATGAGAAAAAAACTAATGAATACATCATTATCAACTGCCACTACTGCTAACACACATCATCTGTTTACCGAGAATGTAAGGAGAAACTGTAGTAGCAGGAAAAGAGTTTGTCCAGTAAGTTTCCCGAAATGTGCATTGGTTCTCATGTTGGCTTTCTTTACCTTAGCCAATGGTATTTTTACAAAAAAAAAAAAAAGGAGAAACTCTATGTACTAACTAATACGGTGATGAGAAAGAGAAGGGGAGTCAAATAGAATCCAAAAAACAGCTTCTCCATTGGAGAATTGGCAGCTGTGGTTATTTAATTATTCAGGCTTTATCAATGTGTGAAAATAATTAACTAATTATTTGTTAACTACATTTGTTCCAAAGGTTGTGGAGATAAAACAGCATTTTGCTTAAAATGTCAGTCTTCTATTATTCTTATAATAAAGTTTGATATAACTCAATGTTTCTATTGAGTATATTAAATTCATATTCTACTAACATTTATATCTTTCCATCAACATCAAGTAACAATGATAACTGGGAATAGAGAACACTTCAAAAAAAAAAAAAAAAAAAAAAAAACAGAGAGCATAAACAGCATACTTCATTTATTTTTCTTGTCTCAGTTTCAACTTAAGTTTATTGATACATGCATCATTTCAACTTTTTGTTAGAAATGTATAAATTGGAAAGGTATGGAGGCAAATGTGCTCCTCACACGATATTCATGTACAAAGTTGAGAAAGTTATTAAAATGATGTGCTCAGGTGAATTCTGATTAAAAAACAATGCAGTACATAATAAAAACCTGAAGGTATTAAGTCAAAAATTTAGTGAAAATATATGAAACAAAATGGAATTTAAAAAATATTTTCTCTAATGGAGACCATTTTATTTACAATTGTATGATTACTTGCAGTATAAATACTTAAACTTCTAGATCTAAACATAATTTCTCTGTGTGTTGCGCACACTGGAATTAGTATTAAAATGAAATGAATTTAAATTTTTAAACAAGATGCCATATTGTGGGTTTACACAAAAAATTACCATCCACCACAATGATAACTGGGAATAGAGAATGAAATATTTAATTTTTTTTTTAAATTAAACTAATAAATTACAAAAAAAAAAAAAAAAATTTATAGAAATTCTTAAATTTCATACATTGTTCAAAGATTGAGAATTTCTATTGTAACAAATAAATATGCAAATATAAACAATTACAATACAGAAGTAAGTTTAAATTACTTTTGGTAATTTTAAAAGTCATTGTCACTATATACATTATCTCATTCATAAAACTGCAATATACATGTTTGTATATAATGGACCTACTCTCTGCATTAGCTCTTGGTCAAAGAGAGCTTAGCATGCTACAGTTTCTGAGAGCTTTTTATTGCAAACAATACATACAAAAGTGAATGAAAGTAGTCTCTCATCATCCTATTTTCATCAAAACGTTATATCCCCGAACACTTACAAATGAGTAGAAATAGTTGTATCAATGGCAGAAGTTTCTGAAGGAAGATGGCTTTGCAGTTTTTCTGAACTACTATGCTCAACACAACATCCATTAAGGCTCAGTAGCTTCTGATGAGCTGCCTTTGAAAGACAGGCCTCACTGGAGGATGTACCCTGAAAATCCGAGTTAACATATAATGGCGTTGTTGGCAAAGAAGTATCTTCTGTTTCTGATACTTGGAAAGATCCATCACCTTCACCCCTTTTACCAGAGTCAACTGTATCAATATCAGAAGGTGCAACATCACTAGTGGGGGTTGTTAAGTTGCTTCCACTAAAGGCACTGGTAACAGTTGCTGAATGGATGAGGGTGATTTCAGTGGGAGACTCACTAACTGGCAGCCATGAAGGGGAGCCACAAGTCTCCTCCTGAATAAGATGAAATTGACTAATTTTATCCCTAGCGCACAATTTTCCCTGGCACTTGTGAAAAAGGATGTAACCTACCAAAAAGGTCTAGAAAAGAAACAAAAAAGTGATCATTATATTGTTATGCTGATAATAAGAATCAAATATTCTTTTTTAAATAAAAAAAAAATAATAAATAAATTTAATGCATCCCTAATTCAGCCCCAACACAAATATGATCAGGGAGTGGTAACTACTCCTTTATATCTAAATTGTCCATAAAGAACCTGCAGAAAATGCCCAATAACCATTTGTAATGGTGGTAAAGCAGAACTGCTAGCATAAGAGCTAACCTTATTTAATGTTCAGAATTCCTACTAGATATAAAAAATTTATTTGTAAAGTAGTTCACAGCTACAAATTTTACCTCATTGCTCTTGGCTTATGTTAATTTCAAAGCAGTGTTTCTGATGGATTGATGTTAATAAGTGTGTAATGTAATTTTTCATTGCCAGTACAGATGGTACTGTTCTAATCCTCAGTCTCTGCAAAGTGTTGAAATGTTTTTAGTTTGTGACCAGGGAAGTCAAGCAAGGAGGTGTCAGTCCAGAGTGTATGTATTCTGTGTTTTGTAGAATGAAAAACCAATTTCTGAGAGAAGCATCCATCATTGTCTGAAACTAAACTTAGGATGAAAAAAAGTCTGTAGAAATTCTTCATATTGAGATGGGATTCAAACTCAGGTTTTGTCCATCCAGCATGAAAAGACGGTGAAATATAATTACTAAGCTAATTACAAGATAAGCAGCACAGATACTGCTCTTCCCAATTTATAACCTGAGTGTGGGTGAGGGGGGAGGGATACTTCACATTCATAAATCAACACATATATACTTTGTTACTAGAGATATTCCCAAACCTCCCTGGCAGTGCCAAAAACTTTGGTAGATGTGGCTGAGATTACTGCATATAAATAGAGCATGTAAATTTCAAATTATTGTCAACAGAAAAGTTGCATAAGGAGCCAGTAAAGTAAAGGATACTACTACTCTTCTGAATGTTTGGGAATAATCAGGAGGAAGGATAGGTCCATCTGGAAATAAAAATATTTTAATAATACTACTAGAGGCTGGAGTATCCCCTAGCACTGCTAAGGTGACATTGTGTCAAGGAACTGGATATACTGTCCGTGTATCGTCTAAAAATTTCACCGATTCAGAAATGCCTCCCCTCCACTACGTTTACCTCATATTTACATAAATGCATCATGAATAGTCAACTAACGGAACAAACGTATCTGTGAAAAGATCTAAACTTGCCATACACCGATTCATTTTACTAATATATATGCTTTTAGTTCCAATCTGAATGATTCCATTTCCACCTAGAATCTGCTAAGTCCAATTTTGTTACCTGACAAAATCTCAATTATCCAAATGTTTCACCCTGCTACTCATATTTGTTCTATTTATTTGCATTCAAAGAATGCCAAGGCAAAAGCCTCAGAAATCTTTCAAGATGATAACTAATGACCTCATGAAACATAATACGATCATGGAATTTGCTCGTATCCAGTTGAAATTTGTTACAAATTTACCTGACAAAATCTCAATTATCCAAATGTTTCACCCTGCTACTCATATTTGTTCTATTTATTTGCATTCAAAGAATGCCAAGGCAAAAGCCTCAGAAATCTTTCAAGATGATAACTAATGACCTCATGAAACATAATACGATCATGGAATTTGCTCGTATCCAGTTGAAATTTGTTCATATAGTTAAAAACAGCAAATATCAACAATTTCTATCCAATGTAGGTCCTGTCAGTGTCAATCCACTTGTGATATCTTGGCTTGTATTACTCACCTTTGATGCAGGTATTATAAGCCACTGAACCTTTCTATTGACAAACTTGATAGGTTCAATAAAACTCAAGCAGTTGCCCTTGAATTTCTAATGTTTTTAATCATGTTTGGCATAAAGATCTTCTAAATTAACTTCTATTTTTTGCAATTAGGTAGCCAGTTCCACCACTGACTGCTCATTGTAAGTGATGGTGGTTTTCTGACTTCTTAACTAATGTTGGTGTTCCCCAAGGATCTGTTATCTCTTTTCCTCCTCTATATAATCTGACTAAAAATCCTATCCATAGTTGAGCAAGAAAGCAAGCTTATAGAGCATTATCGATGATAGTGAATTACATTTAAATTAAAGTAACCCTGCTATGCAAAAACAACATCAACTTCTTTAATATGAGAAACTCTAATTTATTTCACTCTGTATGATAAGTATCAACAAAATAGTGGCAGGGAGCAAACTTATTACAACATCAGCCAAAAAAACAACCATTTTGCCAACTTCATTTGTAATAACCTTCTACTAACTTATGGATGGTTATTAGAATGTGGTTGATGCAAATCTTGCACATCTATTCTGTACCCATCCTTTTTGAATTCAAATCCATGAATACCTGTGTGTCACCTGAGAAAGCATTAAAGATGTACCATTTGTGTCCCCAATTAATCCTGTTGCTCTGCATCCTTTCCAGCAGATCTACATCTTTAAATTAGATTTCCAAATCTTGCTCTTAAGCCTGTAGATCATGCCACAATTTTATTTAAACAAGGTTTTGAAACCAAAGTTGATGTTTCATATTTTTTTAAAATAAATTAGATAGCTATATATCCATAAGGGCTGTTGTGATAGTGAATTCTTGGAAGTAACTGTGTCCAGACACCTGAGGGGCATCTGGACATTTCATTTTTGCTGCCAGTGAGGCAGCCAAATGAACATTATCGATGCAACCACTTTTTATGAGTTGGACAATGGGTAGTATTTTCTTTTTTGTCTATGGATTCTTAAAAATCATGTGACCTTTCTTCCAAAAAAAAAAAAAAAAATGACAACTACATACAATTATTATTTCTACTATAAAGATATGTAAAATGAGAATATTCAAGGATTTATCAACTATGTAAGAGTGGAAATTCATTACATGAAACTTTGTTAAGGTGAAAATAAAATGAATGCATATAGAAAGTTGCTAATTGTGAACATTTCTGTTTCAAAACTGTAAGTGGGAAAACTTTGTCCAATTCCAAACTGGGAATGTATTTTCCCATGGAAACAATGAAAGCACCTAAATACTCACTGTTTCCTCTTCAAAAGCAAATTTTAACATGCTGTAGGTTTCTGTAGTAGTTTTGCCTGGTTTTAAACAGAATTTGCACTTACGCACAGTTTTATGATTTTTCAGATATTTTTTGAAAAACATTGCAGAGCCAAGCATCATTTTACCCGAGTATGTCACTTTTGAGTGATATATCCAATGGCATGTTGAAATAAATTGACAATTGAGTCAGTAGCCCCATTCTACCATAACTTAGCAGATGATTTTATATTAACTATAGCAGTGTCATCTTTCAATCAGTTCAGAAATTTTTCAATCATGCTTTGTACAGGTGACATGATATTTTGTTTTTCATAAGATATATACTGTTAGCTCCCCTTGATGTTCTCACAGTGAGACTGAATGAAGTTATTAGCAAAATGTCTGTGGACAACACTTTAAGTTTTCAGTTCCTGAACATATGAATGGAAAACTTGAACATATAAACTACGCATACAATTTCAACAAAATTCAGACCAATATATATACATATGTGATGGCTGTTCAATAAAGCGTGATCATAATTTTTTTTTCATGATATGCCTTTATTAATCATCCATATTTTGATGGTCATTTTCAAGGTAATCCCCATTTGATGAAACGCACTTACTCCATTTCTGCCATTCTTCAAAAATATGGTGGATGCCATTTTTTGACATGCGTTTCATAATTGCCTCTGATATCTTTACAACTTCTGATGAATAGCAACATTTTCCTTGCAGCTCTGTCTTTAACTTTGGAAAAAAAAATAGCAAGGTCAGAGTTGCAAGGCAGATGAGGAACACATTTGACATTAATGCTCGATAACAGTATGAGCAATGTGAGGTCTTGCATTGTCATGATGCAGTATCCACACACATGTGTGCAGTTGTGGTCATTTGCAATGAATGTAATCCCACAAAGTGTGCAGTACAGTTCTGTAGTAAGGTCCCATAACAGTTGTATGATGTGGTAAACTATCCTCACCATCTTTGGTACCAATATATTGCAGCTACTGGCACACAAACTTGCTTTTGCTCAGGTGCGAGTAGTCTTGGAACACAGCATGCACAACATGTGTCATAGGCAAAATAGTCATCGAGAATATAGTGTGTGCTTCTTACTGCCATTCTCAACATCCTCTGCCAATTGCTTTATTGTCATACGACAGATCTTCTCTCACAATTAAAGAAGTGTTTATGGCTTCTGTGGTACAGCAATGGTTGGAGCTCCAGAACCACCGATTTTTGTGATTGAATCATGTTCATCTTTAAGCACTCTAAACCACTCATGAGCTGTGCTATATGGAAGTGTAGATTCACCATAAGCCTCTTTTAACATTTTCTATGTCTGCTGACGTTTTCTTGAGATGGAAACAAAATTTGAGAGCAGCATATTTTTCCTCATGTGTCAGGTCAATTGTTATGTAGGCAAAACTAGACATACATAAACTTGACCAATTGCCAACATCACACCGTGTGTATAATTCAACTGTGCAGTTGCTATGGTCTTAAATTCCACAGCTCAGTAAGAAATAGCAATAAGTTGGTTCATGAAAAATTATGATCATTTTTTATTGAACAGTCTTCATATATACTTAGTACACATTTTATATAATGTATGTTTAAGAGTAAGTTAAATTAGTTAGCTAATGCTGCTTATAATAAATACATAACAGAAAGTCATACCTCAGTGAACAAGGCAATTATAAAATGGGCAACAGCAATGATAACCATTGCTACACGAAACTCCCATGTAGTGTCCTTCACCTCCAACTGAAAATATAGAGTAGTAATAATACTATAATGTATTTTTTTTTTTTTTTTTATTACTAGCACTGAGTTATAGTATAGCAGTATAGTCCATTAGAGATCATTGCCAATAGAATAGACAATGTATTTACAAATATTTTTGTGTAAAAAAAATTTCCATAGATTTCCATATTAAAATAATTTTGGTACACAAGGACAGTCAGGAAATGCACTATAGTTATCAATATTAAACTTCAATTTGGCATTCTATAGTTTTCTGTGGTTAAATCTTATATAATATAAATATAGGATATATCCTATCCTTAATTATATTACCTATATTATCAATTATAATTATATTATACTATTATCTTAATTACATTATATATCCTTACATCCTATATTTATGTTATATTCTGTCTTATATCCTAATTTATAACTTAATATGATTTTAAATGATAGTTTAAATATGATTATCTTTTACTCTGTGACTAATATTATGTTTAAATAGAAATAATTTCTTCTTTAAACATAACATTAGTCACAGAGTAAAAAATAATCATATTTAATACAAAAGGGGTTTCTTCACATTATCTCTGTTCCAGTTACAGTGATTTCCACCTACTTTTATCCCTTAGCATATGGAGTTAACCAGAACCATAGATTTAATCTTTTTGCATGTTTAGATTCATATCCACCCTTCCTAAAAAATGTCCATTTTTTTTCTATTCAAAAATAAAACTTCACTTTTGATCATGTTTGCCACTTTTCTTATTTTAATTACAGAGGGAAAATTTTTATTACCTCGTATTGAAAATAAACATAAATGTGTGAGCTGGTTCACAATATGTAACAGTGTGTGGAAAAATTCCATGCAAATAGGTACAGTATCAAGTATACACAAGGTGTTTCAAAAGTAAGTGCAAAACATTCTTGGAGAAACATAATCACATTATGTAGACATAAAAATAAATAAGACTCGAATCCACAGCCATTTTTAAAATTCGGAATCTGACTTTTTTTTTTTTTACTCTTATTTTGGATCCTAGAATTATGTTCCAGAATTTTTTGCACATACTTTTGAAATATCCTCTATAGTAGTCCAATAACAAAAGATTTGTTTATTCTAAACTTTTGACTAAATTATATCTACCTTACTGCACCATCTCGCATTTCACATATTATGTGTATATATATATATATATAGTCACTGGTTTCTCAAGCCTTCACAACGCCTACCTGCCCGCTGATGAGATTCCAATCAGAGTTGAATCTGGGTATGGCCTGGGTTGCATGTACTTTAAATAAAAAGCAATATACTTCTCCACTGGAGCAGCGCTCATTCTGCTCACAACTAAGTATAGTAAGAGGCTATGCCTGACACGAACTTAATTAAATGTTTTATATGACAATATTATTCTAACACAAAAATAATTCAGGTAAAAGGTTGAAAATATACTGACTTCTGTTAGTATATTTTCAATGAAATATATAGTAATAGGATATTTTCAAAATAAATTCCAGGCATTATTCTTTCATATTTTTCATATCACGAGCACTGTTCCACCAATGATTGACAGAGGCTTGTGCTGCAGCTAATATTTTGGTAATGTGTTTAGTAATGTTATTAATGGATTGGTGTTTAACAACTTGATCATCATATGAAATAAGAATTGTTTTTAATGTCTGTGTTTGAGTATTCCCAATTTGTTCAAGTTACTGGTTATAATTTAGCAGCTTTTTATATTTTATAGATTATTCGATAATGGTCACTGTTAAGAGGATTTTCTAATAATGGCAGAACACCCAAAATCTGAATATTTTTAGGATTTTTCTCTCTCCCCCTGGAAACAATCATTTTACTTTGGTGCAAAAATTAATTCTCCAAATTGTGCAATTGCATTGATGAATTGTCAAATTCAATTACATTAAAGCTAAATAATATTTAATTTAAAGCTTCCAAAAACTCTATTGGCAGCTCTGTATGCTTTTTTTTTTGGTAATCACCAAGGTTTCAACTACTGTAAGTAAACACTATATAGTCTTGCTAACTTATGATAGAAAGCTGCTAACCCTCACATTCATAATTTATGTAATTCATTTCTAAAACCATACACCTTTACTATGGGTTTTAATATTTAAGTGGATCAATAGAGCATACAGTTACCTTGATGACAAAACTACACAAGGCTATTTACTGCCTGGGCTGGCTGTAGTCCTTGGGTAATGTATGGATGTAAATTGCACAATTGAGCCCAAATAAATGCTGTCATCACTAAAAGTGTAAAACAGTTCAAATGTTCTCTAGTGAGATAGTTGCTATTCCTTACGTTTATTTCTTTTTAATCTGGATATTAGTTTTTTATTATCCCTTGAATCATTGGTCAAATTAATAAATGAAAAAGTTGGCACAATGAAGTTACTGAATATTACTGAACCACTCCAGTAAAATTCCATTAAATAAATAAAATAACAAAAGAGGGGGGAAAAAACAAACAAAGCACCATATGATTTTTTTTTTTTACTAAAGCTGATGATAATACTTCTGGATGTAGGAATAAAAGCAAAGGCCTTTTGATCTGCATGATCGAAACAGAATACTTTGGTAGCTGTGGAGAAGCTCAAATAGTAGAGTAACACCCTCAGTGATCTTACAATCAATGCAAAAAAAAACCTCACTAAAGAGAGGAAAATACATTAAAACAATATTTAAATTTCATATTACTGATCTTTTATTTAGAAGGCAGAGTTCTAAATCACAATCTTTTCATGTAATGCTGCAATCAAATGATTTATCCTGAAAGTTTGGATATTAGTAAAGTTAGTTTCTCTGCTTTTCTGAATAATGCATGTACATTATCCTGTACTGTTATCATCAGCTGGCTGCACTCTTGAACGTCAGTGAAAAAATCAGGAATAAATTCTCCATAGCTGTGTTCAGGTACCTTTAATAATTTAATTTACTGATTAAATTGGTAAATAAAACAGCTATACAATGCGTAATTAAAAAGCAAGAGTAATGAGCAATACTACAATAAACACCAGCAAAAATCTGGCTATCGAGCAAATTTTGTTTTGTGGATTTATTTTCACTGCAATACAAAATACAGCCCAGGGAGAATATCCTCTCTCACTTCAGAGAACCATAAAGATTTTACTAACATAATAATTAAAAAGAATAATTATTAATTATTATGTTAGTTAATAACAGTAAGTTAGTAATGTAGAAAAGTTATCAAAATGTAGGTGGCCATGTTGCCAATGTGTTCTCCCTTCATCTGTGCTTGAATTTTGATATTTCATGATTGGTTATATTTAGTGTCCAAAAACCAGTATCTACAGGTCCCTATGTTCCCAGAGTTCAGATTTTGTACCTGTACTGACCACTCAATGCTTGGAATAGTGAGAGTACAGATTGATTTTTGAATTGATACTATAGAGAAGTGAATATAAATGGGAGAACTTGTATTTAGCAAAGTAAGATTGTGCTTATCTAATAATTTTCTGTTTATCCATTTGGAGAGATCCCATAATGGATACTGCCCACTGAAATTTGCTAAAAAACAGAAGGGAGATGATAGCTACATAAAATGGCATGCCTACTTTCCACCATGCAATTTCTCCCTTAATATTGGGGGAAAGACAAGCACCTCACCATCTGTTTACCTACAACTTTATGCTACCCATCGATCCACTTACTCTGATTTCCTGCCCGAAATCCGAGTAATCTGTAGGATCCGCTACCGTCTTCCCAGACAGCGCAGTTTCTGAGAAGATTCCACAGGAGTGCAGTATATACACCGCAGAGTTACATGTATTTAACTTTGATAACCTTGGACCACATTAAAACTAATAATTACATTAGCCAACAAAAAATATTTTTTATCATAACTATGCAATAAAAATATGTGATTCTGGAGGAAATAAACGTGCTGATTCCACAAATCACCATAAAAAGTCACGTCTACATCAAAAGATGTACCAACATTTAATGTTAAAATAAAGGGATCATCATCATCATCATCATCAGCCATTTTCAATCCACTGCAGGATGAAGGCCTCTCCAGCAACTTTCCAGTTCCTTCTGTTTTGAGCACTGGCCATCCATTTACTACTCAAAAACTCATGAATTTCATCTATCCATCTCCGCCTTTGTCTTCCAGGTTTTCTTCTAGCTCCTCTTGGGTACCATTCTGTTATTTTCTTAGTCCATCTGTCATCATGTCTTCGAGCTATGTGTCCTGCCCAAGACCATTTTAGTTCTTTAGTTTTGATAAGAATGTCCTTTACTTGAGTTTGCTGCCTAATCCATGTGTTTCTCTTCTTATCTAACAGTCTGATTCCCAATATAATTCGTTCCATTCTTCGCTGTGTAGTTCTTAGCTTCTCTTCCATTCTTTTGGTGAGTGCCCAAGTTTCACTTCCATAAGTCATGGTGGGGAGTATACATTAATTCATTATTTTACGTTTCAGACAAACTGGGATATTGCTCTTCAGTATGTGACTATATTTCCTGAATGCTATCCATCCAAAATTTATTCTTCTCTTGACTTCCAGCCATTTATCATTATTACAGCTGATAACTTGTCCCAGATAAGTATATGACTCCACCTTTTCAATTACTGCTCCTTCAATCATTATTTCCCTTTCCGTGGCATACTTGTTCATCATTACTTTTGTTTTAGCCATATTCATCTTTAGTCCAAAATCCTTACTAGCTGTGCATAACTGATTAAGATTTTCCTCTAATTCTTTGGGATCGTGGCTTATGACCACAATGTCATCTGCAAATCGTAAATGGTTTAGGTACTCTCCGTTCACATTGACTCCTTTCTGCGACCAGTCTAATCTTCTGAAAGCTTCCTCAAGGGCAGCAGTAAACAGCTTCGGAGATATTGTGTCTCCTTGTCGAACTCCTTTCTCGATTTTAAATTTGCTACTGTCTTTGTCTAGTCTAATAAAGGATGTAGCACTCTCATATATTTTCTTCAAAATCATAATATATGGAGTATCTATGCCTTGTCTTTCCAGTGCCCGAAACATTGCCTTATGCTGTATGGAGTCAAATGCCTTTTCATAATCCACAAATGCCAAGCATAATGGTGTTTTATATTCATTTGCTTTCTCCATTAGCTGTGATATTACGTGAAGGTGGTCCATAGTTGAGAATCCTGTCCTAAAGCCAGCTTGCTCTTTCGGTTGATTCTCATCAAGTATTCTTTCTAATCTGTTAGTAATGACCCTTGTGAACAACTTGTAGATATGGGATAACAAGCTAATTGGTCTATAATTTCCAATTTCTGATTTATCTCCTTTCTTATGCAGCAAAACTATGATTGCATTATTCCACTGCTTAGGCATCACACCTTTTCTAATGCACTTTGTGAAGAGCCTTGCCAGTTTTTGTGTTATGTCTCTTCCTCCCAATTTTAACAACTCTACAGTAACTTCATCTTCCCCCGGGGCTTTCCGATTCTTCATTTTCTTCAATGCATGTTCTACCTCATCAGGAAGAATATCGGGTATGTCGTATGTGTTGCTACTTTGCAATCCATCTTCCCCACTGCTGGTATCATTCCCTTGCTCCTTGTATAATTCTCTATAGTAGTCTTCTGCTATTTGAATTATGCCTTCTCTGCTGTTTATAAGTACACCATCGCTATTCTTCAGTTTCAGTATCATTTGTCTTTCTGTATTACTGCTCATGGCTGCTGATTTAAATCCTTTGTTTTCCCTTAATGCTTGTTCTACTTTTCTTGTGTTAAATCCTCTTATGTCCTCTCTGAGTCTCTTTCTAATGGCTTTGCATAACTCAGTATACTCAATTTTCTCCCTGTCAGTGTTTTTCTTGCTCTTCATTTGTCGTCTTTGGTTCATCATGACAAGTGTTTCTTGACTAATTTTTTCTTCTTTGGATTTCTGTTTCCCTATAGGTTTCTTGGGCTTTATCACTTTCAGAAAGTTGTAATATTCCTCGTCGATATCTTGGTCCTGAGCAGTCTGCAGAAGCTCAAACTTGTTCTTAAGTTCCAGTACATACTGCTTTTTCTCCTCCTCTGTTATTTCAAAGACCTTTGCATTATTTACTCGAGTCAGTTTTTTCCTTTCCTTTCCTACATCTATATCAAGTGTACATCTTACCATTCTGTGATCACTTCCAACATTTACCTTATTCAGGACGGTAACATCATTCACAATATATCTTCTGTTAGTGAGGATGAAGTCGATTTCATTAGTTGTTAATCCATTTGGACTCTTCCATGTCCACTTTCTGTTCACCCTTTTCTTGAAAAAAGTGTTCATTACTGACATTCCTTGAGATTCTGCAAATTCCACAAGTCTTTCACCTCTTTTATTTCTTTCACCAATTCCAAAATTTCCTATAGTTCCTCTTTCTGCGCTGTTTTGCCTTTTTCCAACCTTAGCATTGAAGTCCCCCATAATAATAGTGTAGTGGGTTTTCTGCTCATCTAGAAGACTCTCAATTTCAGTGTACATTTCTTCAACCTCTTCATCATCATGGCTCGATGTTGGTGCATAAATCATTATAATCTTTAGCTTGTACCTCTTAGAAACCTTGAGTATTAGTCTTGACACCCTTGGTGATGTACTTTTGAATTCCAAAATGTTGTTTTTAAAATCTTTATGGACCAGAAACCCAACTCCACCTTCACTCCTTTCACTGTTTCCATTGGTGTACAGCAGATTTCCACTTGATAAACTTATAAGTGATTCATTTCTTCTTCTTGTTTCAGCCAAACCGATGATATTCCAATTCACATTTTCTAATTCCTTTTCCAGCTCTAATATCCTGTCTTCACCGATGAGTGATCGTACGTTATAACAGGCCAAGTTCAATTTCCGTGCATGGCAGCCTGGTCGTACCCAGAGATTCTTAGCACCCTCTGCTTCCACTCTGATCCTCTCGCTGCCGTAAGAGGGAGAGTGAAAGCTGCTGGGGACTGAGGGCCATTTGTATTGTTGTGCTCTCATTGCTGGAGGGTTTGGTCTTTTCCTCTTCACGCTGACCAGGCGTCTTGAAGAGAACCACTCTACACGTTCGTTGCCACCTAAGTGACGTAACAGGGCTCACCATCGAGAAGGTGTGCATGAGTGGATTTTAGGGAGGCAGGCCAACCGGACTTCTCCTAGATCTTCTGTAATAGATAGATATTGGATCCATCAGTGTTTTAGGCTGAGTGTCTGATAACACACAGAATACCTGTTCCCCTCTAAATAAAGGGATATATACATATAATTCATGTTTATAATACAAGTGTAAAAAAATATTATATATTCTCTATACCTTATTTAACTTCGGAAAAAATATGATAAATCATAGCGAAATAGTTATACACTGAATTATGACCACCTACCTAATACTTCGTAGATCCTCCTTTTGCCTTCAGTACAGCAGCTATCCGATGTGGCATTGATTCAACAAGATGTCGGAAGTGTTCGGGAGGTATGGCCAACCAAGCTGTGTGTAATGCGGCCAGCAATGCAGGTATGGAGGTGATTGGTGTATCCAGAAGCCTGATATGCCTTTCCATAGTGTCCCACAAGTGCTCTATGGGATTGATATCAGGGGAGTTCGGAGGCCAATCGATATGCTGGAAGTCAAAACTGTGTTCCTCAAACCATTCCTGCACAACAAGTGCCTGATGGCTTGGTGCATTGGCTTGGAAGACACCATTGCCATTCAGGAAAAAGTGTAACATAGCAGAGTGTACACAGTCAGCAAGCAGTTGACAATAGCAGAGACCAGTGATACGTTGTTCCACATGCACCAGGGGTCCAAGTTCCTGCCAGTGAAACATTCCCCATACCATACAACCACCTCCACTGGCCTGCCCTTTTGATACCATGCATGATGGATCAAGAGCCTCATGTTGTTGATGCCAAATCCGTACACGGCCATGTATGGTGTGGAGTAAATAACGTGACTCATCCGACCAGCACACCTTCTTCCGGTCTTCCAACTCAACAATGTGCATGATTTTTGCACCAGGCGACTCTTTTATGCAGATGAACCTTGGTTAGGAGAGGATGTTGTAGGGGCCGTCTGCTGGTATAGCCCGTATGTGCAAGCTTGCGATGCATGGTCATGTTAGATATTGTTCTAGGTTGGCCTACGTTGTATTAGGTAGTCAATTCTTGAACAATGCTGTGCCTGTACAAGTTGTCAGACTTGGTGCTCACCTCTAACTTCAAACCTTTCACTGATCTTTGCAGTTTTGACGTCAGGTCGTTGTTTGACCATGTTGACGCCAGTCCTGGTACACTTTAACTACAGCAGCTCTCGAATACCCCACCAGTTCAGCCGTTTGGGAAATCGAGGCACCAGCTTGTCGAGCTCCCACAATCTGTTCTTTATCAAAGTCCGATAAATCCTTTTACCCATCATGCTCGGAATTTTACTACCTACTGAACCACTGACACCTTATCCATGCTACGTAGGTCGACTAACTGCATCTTCTCATACCTCACGTGGTCAACCGGTGTTGCATTCACTTTTCATAAGGGTGGTCATAATTCAGTGATCACTCAGTGTATATCAATTATATATAATCAGCAGCATACCTGTAAATTGTTCTTAGAAATGATTGCTACTAAGGGATTTTCTCTCGTATTCCTGCTTATTTTCCCTCACAAGGAACCAGCAGTAATCTCCCATCATTACAGGATCACAGCAACCTTGGTACTGCTTTTCCATCATGGAAGTACCTTGATGAAAAGGCTCCCCTTGTTCATCACTCACATTTCCCAGATTTTCGGGGAAAAATTCGAGATGGGAATAAAGAAAATGCATTTTCAACGACATTCGACAGCACATCTTTTTGTAGCACTTGAATAAATTAGACACCAACATTTCATAGTTTTCTTCTTTCCTATTACCCAAAAAACTATCAGGCAATCATTAGCAGCAATAGGTTATGGGAGCTGACGACCCACCAGAGTCCCACTGCTGGTGGGTCGTTAATATCATGACACAGGACTCTAAGCCTCAAATGGGCGAAAGAACATCAGCACCAGACCTTGGATGATTGGAGATGGGTCTCCTGGTCCAATGAGTCCTGTTTCCAGTTATTTTGAGTGGATGGGAGTATGCCTGCCTGGTGGAAACCACACGAAGCTATGCAACCGTCATGTCAACAAGGAACTGTTCAGGTAGGTGGAAGGTTGGTAATGATCTGGGGTGTGTTCAACTGGCATACATTGGGACCTCTGGTATGTCTAAACGCATCTCTGAATGGTCCAAGTTACATGTCCATCCTTGCAGACCATCTGCATCCCTTCATGGTCATCATGCACCCAGAGGGCAATGGACTCTTCCAGCAAGACAATATGCTTCCCCACAGAGTTGTGGTGACAAGAACACAGTTCAGAGAGCATTCCGCAAATTTTACCACCATGGAATGGCCTCACTGTTCACTGAACATGAACCATATCAAGCATCTTTGGGATGCCGTAGAAATGTCACTTTGAGCTTTAGATCCTCCACTCAGGAATGTGATGGAATTATGGACATTGGTGCAGCAAGCCTGAATGGAAATACTTGTGGAATGCTTTTGTGATATTGTGGACTCAATGCATCTCTGTGTGACTGCCCTTATGTGGGTGATAGGTGGGTTTACCCGTTACTAGGTAGATATCCCATGATGGGCTTGGCACACCCAGGGCTGAGCTGGATATCATCATTATTCTTCTTTTTCTTGGTGATTCCCTTCTACCTTTGACTATCTCTCTCTTTCTCAGGGTAACTTGGGAATTTTTTTTTTTTTTTCCCGCTGGTGCAGCAAGCCTCTGGCTTCCTTGCGCCATATAGCTCATAATAATAATAATTACTGTCTACTCAGTTTATTGACCAATCAAATTTGTCAGACAAGACTTCCCCTTAACAAACCCATGCTGTGTCTGAACTATAACTGCAGCCTTGTCTAGATGATACTGCAGTGCTTCTTTAACCAGCGACTCCATTATTTTTTTCCGGAAAAGAAGTTTAACTAACTGGTCTGTAATTACTCTTGTCACCTTTCGATCCCCCTTTGTGAATTGGGGATACATTTGCACATTTCCAGTTCATGGGACCTCCCCTGAGTCCAAGAATGCCCTCATAATTATGGCTAAGGGCCTGCTTACTTCCTTTGCTGCCTCCTTTAATATAACTGGATAGATCTCATCTGCCCCAGATGCCTTCCTTATGTTTAACTTCAGCAATTTATCCTCCACTCTGCTCTCAGTTATTACAAAATTAACTCCCTGTTATAGTCTGATAAGCTTCTGGCCTCCACTTCCCTCAATTCCTCATGTGTGAATGCAGATGCAAAATAATCAATCAGTTTGTCAGCAGAATCCTCAACAATCGAACCATCAAAATCAAGTGGACCAATTTGATTCATCCCCTTCCTTCTGAATGCATTAGTAAAGAAGTCTTCACTGTTTTTCTTTGCATCCTTTGCCAAAGATTTCTCATAATCTGCTTTTGCTTGCCTGACCTCCTTTGTCACTTGATTACAGACTATCTTATAGTGGTGGACAGAAAAAAAAAAAAAAAAAAAAAATGCATCACCTTAAAAAAAAGTAACATTTGTGGTGAAATGTATAAGATATTGTTTGATTACAGTCATTTCGTTTGTCACAAAGAAAGGTATTGCATCAGATAACTCTTCTATTGCATCAGCCTTTCTATAAATACGGCATTGGAAGGTTATACACGCTCATTAGTATCCTGTTTTGCAGAGGTGTAACAATGGCTCCATATGTTCAGTTGACACCAAGAAAAAAAGTAGCTGTTGCTCTGTCCCAGGAAGGGCTTGCTGCTATCACTGATAAAATAGGCTGCCACAATTCAACAGTATCCTGAGTGTTGAAATTAAAGCGTGAAACTGGTGATGTGACTAGAAGACCTGGATCAGGCCATAAGAGAGTGGCTATGCCTTCCCAAGATCAATATTTGCAGCTATGCCTTCATAATCGCCATGCTAGTGCTTCTGATCTAAAACTGGACTTTGAGATGGCCTCTGGTGTTGATAAACTTAACCATTCCGTTAAGTTTATTAACGGAATGGCGAATGCAGAAACATACACTACTATCTTGGAGGAGTGCCTGAAACCCATTATTAGGGATCACCACACAGATGTCCAAAACTGGATTTTTCAACAGGACACACTTGCCACATAGCAAAACTGGTAAGTTTTATGCTATTTATATTTACTGATGAGTTTGTCTTCTTGTCTCACAAAGCCTAAAATATACTTACACCAATGTTTCCCTTATTTTTTCTCCCTTAACGTGCAGTTATACCTCAGAAAAGCTGGCATTACAGTGTTGGACTGACCTGGCAAGCAACAGTCAGATTTGAACCCTACCGAAAATTGTTGGTCCATAATGTTGTCTAAAATTGCTCAGAAGAAGCCAATAAGTAAGACTGAGCTGCAGGAGAGCATTGTAAGAGTATGGTACCACAAAATTGGGCAACCGTATATCCAGAAGTTGATTAACTCTATGCCAGATCATTTCAAGGCTGCAATTGCGGCTCGAGGAGGAAAAACAAAATATTGAGGACTTATTTTGCTGATTTACAGTACATAATACTATTACGTTAATTTGTCATTTCCGTTTGTACACGTAAATGCAATAAAATGTATGCCTGGTTGTCATGATTGCCATTTGCATGATTTCTCATGTTTCCATTAATTACACATTTTACCCTTTGGGAAGATATTTATGGCAATTAGGTATATCAGGTGGAGTCTTTTTATTCATCCACAGAGATATATATCCCATCTAACAAATGCATTTTGAACATTTCTGCAACCCACAATGCAGTGCAAAACATTATTTGCAAAATTCACAAGTGATGCAGTTTTTTTGTCAGCCACTTTATCTACCATAGGATCTGTGTCTCCTGATAATTTATATTTCTTTACAGTGGAACGTCTTTACTAATGTAGAGACGACTTTATATTAGTAAAGAAGTCTTTACTGTTTTTCTTTGCATCCTTTGCCAAAGATTTCTCATAATCTGCCTTTACTTGCCTAACCTCCTTTGTCACTTGATTACAGACTATCTTATATCTACCATAGGCATCTGTGTCTCCTGATAATTTATATTTGTCCCATGCATTTTTTTCTTTGTCACAAGTCTCATTAGTTCATCTGACATCCATTTAGTCCTAACCTTGAACAGTATTTTACTTGAATGCTTCCCATTTAGAATTTGCTGTTGGTAACTTTACTGGTTGGTCCCATTGTATAGAATTTAAAAACTGAGACCACTGTAGTCACTTTTGCAAAAGCAAAAACCCATCCCTTTACCCCTGATTTACATCTTTGATAAATCCTACATCATACACTGTGATTACTGCCATCTAGTTGAGAAGGTTAGTTGGATTAATAATGTTAGTAATAAATATACTAAGAAATATTTGTTTTTTAATCTTAGTATATTTATTACTAAAAGCAAATATCCTTATAGGGTTAGACTATGTATAAATATAGTGCAAATGCATCAGAAATACATAGCTATATCTGAATAAATCAGAATATTGGTAAAACGGCATCGTTTTAAGTTATATCTCATATTGTGAATACCTTCACAACGAGTTGCCATGATATTGCACTACTTTGAATAAGTAACGCTTCACCTAAGGAGAAGACTAATGTTACTTATTCTCAGGTGGATACCACCACCCAGACGGCACCGTTTCAGAGCTATTTGGCCCTTCTTCGGTGGGTGGGTAGGTACCCGAGTGATGCAACGATGGCAAAACAGTTATGAAGTATAACTCCACAATATGAGAGATGCCTGATGGTGTATAATATGAGATATAACTTAAAACGATGCCGTTTTACCAATATTCTGATTTATTCAGATATAGCTATGTATTTCTGATGCATTTGCACTATATTTATACATAGTCTAGACTCCTTCATAGCTTGAGGCCTATGCCCTAAACGCTTGAGTCTAAATACATGATACACCATCAGGCATCTCTCATATTGTGGAGTTATACTTCATAACTGTTTTGCCATCGTTGCATCACTCGGGTACCTACCCACCCACCGAAGAAGGGCCAAATAGCTCTGAAACGGTGCCGTCTGGGTGGTGGTATCCATCTGAGAATAAGTAACATTAGTCTTCTCCTTAGGTGAAGAGTTACTTATTCGAAGTAGTGCAATATCACGGCAACTCGTTGTGAAGGTATTCACAATATGAGATATAACTTAAAACGATGCCGTTTTACCAATATTCTGATTTATTCAGATATAGCTATGTATTTCTGATGCATTTGCACTATATTTATACATAGTCTAGACTCCTTCATAGCTTGAGGCCTATGCCCTAAACGCTTGAGTCTAAATACATGATACACCATCAGGCATCTCTCATATTGTGGAGTTATACTTCATAACTGTTTTGCCATCGTTGCATCACTCGGGTACCTACCCACCCACCGAAGAAGGGCCAAATAGCTCTGAAACGGTGCCGTCTGGGTGGTGGTATCCATCTGAGAATAAGTAACATTAGTCTTCTCCTTAGGTGAAGCGTTACTTATTCGAAGTAGTGCAATATCATGGCAACTCGTTGTGAAGGTATTCACAATATGAGATATAACTTAAAACGATGCCGTTTTACCAATATTCTGATTTATTCAGATATAGCTATGTATTTCTGATGCATTTGCACTATATTTATACATAGTCTAGACTCCTTCATAGCTTGAGGCTTATGCCCTAAACGCTTGAGTCCTTATAGGGTTATTACTTGGGACTCATAGCACAGAACTAAAAATGAACAGAATATATCACAATTAATCCCCTTTACAATTTGGACATCTAGAATCTGTGTATCATCTTTTGGCATTTAGTGCATACTGAAACACCTTGACAGGTGGCTTGTGAGTGGCCAATCTTTTGGCACTTGGAGCACCCTAGGATTTGGAATAAATGACATGTGGTAGTTGAGGTAACTTGCATTAACAGTATTCAGGAGATTTTGCATACTGAAGTTAAGTATGGTTTGTGGGAACAATTTCACCATCCTTTCTTCCCAGCATTCTCTTTGCTTGTATGACTTTCTGCTCTTTTAACTGCTCTAATATTTCCTCTTTGGTCATATTCCTCCAATCTCATTCTGATTCCTTTGGATATATATTCAGAGTAGCATGTGGGTGACCCTGATGGGGATTCTGCCAAAAGTTGAAAGTAATGATTTTGAGAATCTTTGTTTTATTATTTCTAAAGTTCTCCAGATTGTTGAAATGATATCTGGGTAGATATCATTTCGACACATTAGTCATGAACACAGTGAATGTGTTCATCACTAATGAAGCAGATCAATGTCTAGTAAAGTCTGTCAGTACACAGAAGCCCAGTGTACTGACAGATTTTACTGGACATTGATCAAGTGCACCTGATGGTTACAAAAGAGTGAACAAAAAAAATTTCTATGCCATTTATTGCATAGTTAAAATTTCATTAAAATTTTAATTAAAATTAAGTTAAAATTTCATTAAAATCCCAATAAGTGTAACCTGCAATATGACTGAATTTGGATTGAGCTCATCAAAATCCATAAGATATACAATTTTTTAGGAGGGAAAAAATCAAAAGCATAAAATTTATTGTCTGCTGTTATTTAATAACTCACAGAGGAAGTACCATGACAGAGAAATCAGCAGATGGTTCATTGTTTTATTAGAAATGTGATAGCATATTTTACCATTTCCAAATTTAGTTTTGTTCATGATTCCATTCCATTCTGACAATAAATAACCCTTGCAATTTTGCATACAGATTTTTATTCCATCAAAAATTTGAAATGAAGTGACACTCCATTAGTAAAAAACTATCTTTATTGAAATTACCACTTCAATCATCTATAAACATGCATGGATAAAACTGTTTTTCATTATCAATCAACTTGGAGTATTTGCATCTGTTTGCATTTGTGGTATGGATATAACTTTAACACCTTTGAAATCTTGTTCTAGCATTTTTCTTCATCTCTAAGGAAAATCATTGTGGCCAACAACTACCGATTGTTCAGTATGCAACCAGGGAAACAAAAATGCAAGATTTAAAAATTATGTATATGTAGTACTTTTACAACTTTGAAATACTGCAAAATGAGTGAGCATGACATGCATTTTGCATGTACTGTATTTCATTACTAGCTTATTTGTTGTTAATTTATGTTTATTTATGGACGGCTAGTATGAGCACTTTTCTGTTTGTATGCTACTAAAACTCCTGCTTCAAACTGATAAAGTCAATTTAGAATGCTTTGCACTGCTGCTTCTTTAATAACTAATTAAAAAAAAAAAAAAAAACTACTTAATCTCACAATCCATAAGCATGATGCCCCTCCATGTGGGCACTTGTACATGGTTCCAGGCTAACATCACAGGAATCTGGCATGTTTACTGTGCACTGCAACCCGTGGAAATGCAGAAAGGGGGATCCTGGTGGTTGAAGGGGCCGAGCTTCAACACACTACTGTGATCCCTGCTTCGATAAGAAAGATAATCCTGGGATAGCTCGCCCAGGATCTATCAGCAAGTGGGTTTGCCTAGGGTCAATGCCATGTCCCTATCCTCATGGTCTGAGGGTAGGGACATGGCATTAGTGCAGGTATGGTGTCTGGGTAGCTCTGGCAATCCACTCCCAAGTGCATTTATTGTTTGCCAGATGGTAGGCATCTCATTTGGGCTCCACGGTGGGCGTGGAGCCCAGGCACTGAACAAATATAAAAACACACTAAGAATGCGTCTGATAATGTTATTCCTTCAGGAACCCCAATGTGGTCCATATCAGAAAATCAACCTATAAAACAGACAATGCCAATGCAGCAAAAGCCTCCAAACAAAGTACTGTCAGGTTCCCTTCCAAGGTTCTTAATTATGCATTCAAAAACTGAGAAACCTAATGGGAAAATGGCACTCGTTTTAATACAGATGGGTTTAGAGGGATTAGCAGGTTCCCTGAAATCAGTTGAGGCTTTGTTCTAGGGATCTCTTAATTGAAAACAAAAATGACAGGCAGAGGTATACTGATTACCATGACACCACACAACACTAAATTCGAGAGGTATCATCTCAAGTGGGACCTCCATGAGATAACTGAGGAGGAAATCTGCTCTGAACTAAAGTCACAGCTGTTAAAAGAATTTCCATACATAGGGATGGGGAAATTAGTACCAACCAGAGACCTTATTCTTACATTTTATTCACTAACATATAATTCAATAACAGCCAGGTACATAAAATGCATTAGTAAGGCTGCACATCCCAAACCCACTGCGATGTTTGAAGTGCCAAAAATATGGACATTCACAGATTGCCTGCTGTAGGGGTGTCTGCCTGTGCTCATTGTGATGCAAAAGATCATGAAAGCAGTGCATGTACAGCCACCAAACCCAATTGTGTCAACTGTGAAAGTGAGCACCCTGCATACTCAAGGGAATGCCAGCAGAGGAAACAAGAAAAAAGCAAATACAACATAAAGCAGAGTTGAATATTCCAGGCAAGAAAATTGGTAAGGCCAGTAAGTACCAATAAGCAAACATATACTTAGAAGGTTACAGGGAAGCAATCTATCTGTTGGAACTCAAACAGATATGGCAATCCTACGAAAAGAATCTTTTGTTCCCACTGCAGGCTACTTATTGAACACCCAAAATCCAGTACAAAATCAGCTGCCACTCCCATATCGATACCACTTACCACTCCATCTTTAAACCAAATAATACAGATAAGACAAAAAAAAACCTGACTCACTGTCTGCAACAAATGAAAAATGGAGATAGAGGTAAAGGAAACAAATAAAGATGCAGTCTTGAAAGTTTTTGCAGAGGAAGATAAGGACACAGGACAAAGTCCATACTTCCCCAAAAAGGATAAATCCAAGACTGAGAAAGCAAAGCCATCAACTCCTTGGAAGTCCAAAAAATCTAAGTAATGCCCACATTCCATTTTCTCCAGTGGAACTGCTGGTTTCTGTTGAAACAGTAAAGACATCGAAGCCCTCCTTAAGTATGAGCCAATGTACATCTGCTTACAGGAGACATATTTAAAAGCAAATTAGAACCTCCTCTGTATCATTAAGGACAGAACCAGGGATGGATCTGCCCATGGAGGAGTTGCTATCCTTGAGGGTAACCATATCCCTTTCATCCTATGCCACTGACCACTACAGTAAAGGCCACAGCTATTTGTCTCACAGTAGGGTTCCTTCTAATCTGTTTGCCAACTGGGAATGACATCCCAACACAGAACTTGATGATTTCAATGGATATAATATTCTGTAGGGTAGTGCTAACATCAGTGGAAGGAGTTGGATTATAGAGTATATGCTTGAATATAACAACCTAGCCATTCTAAATGTGAGCTCTAATAACTTTTTCCACATGCCTACCCATACATTTACTGCTACTGATCTTTCCATCTGCTCCATTTCCCTTCTGCCTGTGTGTACTTGAGAGGTTGAAGAAAACCCTTATGGTAGTGATTACTTCCCCATGATATCCACCCTTTGCAATGGGAGACCAGGAACTGTCTAGGATATCATGGTAGAAGATCAATCATGTTGACTGGAATGCCTTCAAATACCTGGCAACGTTTAATACCACCACAACCAGCCGAGAGTCAATTAATAACAGTTAAGTACATCACAGAAAGTATTGTCCAAGCAGTGGCAATTGCAAAATCCAAAGACATCAGTTCTATTTCCAAAAACATAGTGGAATACAGAATACACAGTGGCAAGAAAACCACAAAACAAGGCGTGGGGAATTTCATCAATAGAAAAACCACAGAAAAGTTAGTAGCCTTCAAATGTGCAATGCGCCAAAGTATGTTCTGTTGGAATTTTGGATCTGCTTCATATCTTCCATCAGCTTGGCTGCAACACCAAAAGTCATCTGGGACAAAGTCCAGAAAACGAAGGGCAGATATATATCACATCCTTCATCAATCCTAGAGCATAATGGATGCGAACCTGGGGAGACATTAGCATTAGCATTAGCATTAGTAGAGGCATATGATGCAAGAAAGCAAGCTTATTCAGCATCAGCCAAAAAAAAAAAAAAAAAAAAACCCACTCCCATTTCACCCCTCTTCGTTCGAAATACCTGTCCAGTTGAGCTTTAAATTTGTTTAGGCTATCAACTTCAACAACAAGTGATGGAAGTCGGTTCCACCAACCAACCACCCGCTGGCCAAAGGCAAATTTCCGCACATCTATCCGACATCCGTCCTTCCTCAATTTGAATTTATGCCCTCTGAGGTGATTATTCTGAGCAAGATGAAGAATCCCATTGGCATTGAGCATGCTCAAACCATTCAAGGCCTTATACACCTCTATCAGATCACCTCGCCGGTGCCTAGTCTCCAGACTCTGTAATTTGCAAAACTTAAGCCTTTCTTCGTAAGAGCAACCCTTTGTTCCATTCACTAATCTTGTTGCCCTTCTCTGTACTCGTTCCAACAGCTCTACATCCTTCTTGAAATGAGGCCTCCAGACCTGTATACAGTACTCAAGATGTGGCCTAACCATTGCCTTATACAAGGGAATAATCACCTCCTTATCCCTGCTAGAAAAATTCCTGTATATCATTGACAAGACACCATGAGCTACTCTTGCAGCTCGTCTGCACTGCTCAGAGAACTTCATATCTGCCTGCACAATTACCCCCAGGTCCTTTTCATTCTCCACCACTGTCAGTGTAGTACCGCAGAGTTGATATGTTGCTCTGGGGTTACTGTTTCCCATATGTAGTACTTTACATTTGTCAATGTTAAACTTCATTTGCCACCTCTCAGCCCATCTGTTCAACCTTTCCAGATCCTGTTGCAGCAGCATAGCATCAGTAGTGTCCTTAACGACCCTGCCAACCTTTGTATCATCTGCAAACTTGGACATTAAACTTGATATACCATCATCAATATCATTCATAAACACCGAAAACAACAACGGACCCAACACTGAACCTTGAGGAACTCCACTAATAACATTAGTCCACGTTGAGCAGTGTCCATTGATTACCACTCTCTGTCTTCTGCCACTCAACCATCCCCTTATCCATAGCAGCAATTTGCCTCCAATACCACACTGCTCCAATTTGTGCAGCAGTCTTCCATGTGCAACAGTATCAAAAGCCTTTCTAAGATCCAAATATATAATATCAAAGTTATTCCTTGCATCCAGTTCTTTTGTGACTACATCATAGTATCCAATCAAATTGGTCAGGCAAGACCTGCCCTTAACAAAACCATGCTGCGTCTGAGCTATAACTGAATTCTTGTCTAGATGATCCTGCAGTGCTTCTTTAACCAGTGCCTCCATTAATTTACCTGGAACAGAAGTTAAACTAACAGGTCTATAATTACTTGTGTCAGCCTTTGATCCTCCTTTGTGAATTGGGGTTACATTTGCACATCTCCAGTCTATGGGTACCTCCCCTGAGTCCAAAGAAGCTCTCATAATTATGGCTAGGGGTTTGCATACTTCCTTTGCTGCCTCCTTTAATATAACTGGATAGATCCCATCCACCCCAGGTGCCTTTTTTATGTTTATCCTCAACAATCTCTCCTCCACTTTCCTCTCAGTTATTACAAAATCATCCAGCTCACTGCCAATGTTTACTTTACCTACATCATTCTCCTTCCTGAATAACTCCTCATGCGTGAATGTAGATGCAAAATACTCGTTTAGATTGTTAGCCATCTGAGCAGGATCCTCAACTGTTGAACCATCAATATCCAGTGGACCAATCTGATTCATTCCTTTCCTTCTCGAGTTCAAATATGTAAAGAACTCTTTTCTGTTTTTCTTTGCATCCTTTGCCAAGGATTTTTCGTAGTCTGCCTTTGCCTGCCTAATCTCCTTTGTGAATTGGTTACAGACCAACTTATATCTATCATAGGCTTCCATGTCACCCATTAATTTGTATGTATCCCATGCATTTTTCTTCTCTGCCACATGTCTCATTAGTTCATCTGACAACCATTTAGGCCTAAACCTTGAACAATATTTCTTAGTTGGTATGTAAAGCCTGGTAGCCTCCAAGATTAGTTCCTTGAATGCTTCCCATTTTGAGTTTGCTGTTGGTAACATCATCAGTTGGTCCCACTGTATAGAATTTAAATACTGTCTCAGACCATCATAGTCGCCTTTACGAAAACAAAAACCCTTCCCTTTACCTCTGATGGTAGTTACCTCCTTGAGTAAATCCCACTTCAACACACTGTGATCACTGCCACCTAGTGGTTCATTTATCTGCAGATTCTTAATGCATGAAGAATCACTACTGATAATCAGATCAAGAGTATTGCTCCCTCTTGTTGCCTCACGAACATGCTGATGTAGAAAACAATCATCCAATAAATCCACAAAAGCCTTGCTAGTGTGCGAGTGACCAACCCACAAATTCCAGTCAATATCTGGGAAATTAAAATCCCCCATTATAAGACTCTCTGATTTACTGGCCCACTCTATTTCCCTGTACAATATCTTATTATACTCATCAGAGTCATTAGGCCTATAGCACACTCCTACTCTCAATTTTGATTTCCCTATGCTTATGTCACACCAAACTGACTTGACACTGCCCTGTCCATCGATGTCGACTGGCTTCACTTCCTTGGACTTTATGTGTTTCTTAATTAATAGCATAACCCCTCCTCCCCTCCTGTCCTGTCTATCTTTTCTATACACATTGTATTCCCCAAATTCCAGTTCCGCATTCCTTATATCTGTGTGACACCACGTCTATGATATCCCAACAATATCTGCCTTTGATGTTTTGAGCAATACCTCAAATTCATCAAATTTATTTACCAAACTCCTAGCATTGGTGTACACGCAGGTATACATGCACCTGTTTCTATTCTTAGCTACCCTAACACAACCCATGTGTTTACTTGTACCGCAATGACTACCAGCAGTCTCTGAAGTATCCTGCATCTTGTTTTTCAGGCTTCTGCTCATTTCAATAGAAGCAGTGCAAGAATCACTTCCACCTCTGCCAGTGGCTACTGTTAATCTATTAGTCCTTGTATCCCCCCCAACTAGCAGTTTTCCGACCCACCTAACACTGCCTCGACAGCATCAGCAAAAATTCTTGCACCCTTTCTATTTAAGTGTATCCCATCCCTGTAGAAGCAATCTCTCCTGTTAACAAGTACAGTCCAGGCTGAAAAAAATTCTACCCCTTGAGCCTTGCACAATCCCTCCAGGGCCGAATTGATCGACAAGGCTCTCATCATATACTCCCTCCTATCGTGTCTGGGCAGAATTGCAGACACTCTCAAGTTCAACCCTAATTCACGGCTTTTTTTCACTAACATAACTACAAAACATCTTACACCCCAGAGTTTCTGATCCTCAAGCTGTCCTCAAATGGTTGTGAAGCCTACAATCAACCAATTACACAATGGGAACTGAAAGCGGCACACTTCTCATTCCTAGGTGAGTGCCATTGGGTCTGATGACATCCATTATGTGATGATTAAACGTCTTTCACCACAATCTATGGATTGTCTACTCTTTCTCTACAACAGAATCTATCTCCAAGAGCAGGTTCTGGATTCCTGGGACAAGGCAATTGTACTTCCTTTCCTAAACCAGGAAAGAATCCAAAAATACCAAATAATTATTGTCCTATGGCTCTGACTAGCTGCTCTTGCAAGATCATTCTGGAACAAATGGTCAACTCTTGACTTATGTGGTATTTAGAAGCTAACAACCTCCATTCCAGGACACAGTGTGGCCTCTGAAGAAATGGATCAATACTTGGTCATTTAATCTGAATGGAAACGTCTGTAAACACCAGTCGTTGGTGTTCTTTGTGATGGAAAAAGTGTGTGACACAGCTGGGAAATTTGGAATTTTAAAAGATAGTTACAACTTTGCTCTTAAGAGAGTGTCTTTCTTAAGAGATTGTCCATTTTTATTAAAAATTTTATCTCAAACTAGTCATTCCACATCCGTGTAAGATCCACACTCTCTCAGCCATTTGGCCAAGAGGAAAGAATTCCTCAAGGATCAGTTCCTAAGTGTAATACTTTTTTGCTATCAAACTTAATTCTATTACTGAACAGCTACCTCCAACCATAAACAGTGCCGCTTTGTTGATGATTTTAGCATCTTTTCAGTCATGCAACGTGAGGGTTATCGATAAGCAATTGCAAAATGCCACTGACCATGTCAACTCTTCGGCAATGGCTAATGCGTTCAAGTTTTTTTCCTGGAAGACTGTTTGCATCCACTTTTGTCAGAAGTGGAACCTTCACCCTGAACTGGAACTAAAGCTTGGGCAAAACACGATCCCAGCAGCATCTGAAACAAAATTCAAGGGACTTATATTTGATAAAAAGTTTACATTTTTAGAACAGATATGCCAACTTTGAACAAAGTGCCCATACATATTATGGGCTATATCCTCCAACAAGTGGGTACAGATTGCTGCATGTTACTTCAACTTTATCATGCATTCATACATCCTAAATTAGATTATGGGTCCCACGTGTATGCATTGGCCATAAACAGTCTATTGCAATGGCTTGACCCAGTCCACCATCAGGCCATTTGCATTGCTACTGGAGCGGTCCAGAGTCTACAGGGTGATTCACTACCAGTGCGACAAACTTGCAGGAGATGTAGGGGGCACAAAGACAAATCGGAATCACATAGCGTTGCAGGGTCTGAAATGCCTTCGTCATGCGGTAGAGGATGTTGAACGGGAGGTCACGTGAACAGCGATCCTGCTTGAAGTCAGTATTTGCGAACCGGTTCCCGAGGCAGTAGGATGGATGAGTATTCAAACGTTGAACTGGCCGACATGCACCTTGCGTATGGAGCTGCGGACTGTAACAGACGCGCCGCTCTGCGCTTGTACCAGGAACGTTTACCGCACAGGCGTGCTCCTCATCATATGATTTTCGCACGTGTGCACAGAAGGTTACGTGAGACTGGTTGTTTCACGAGAGGTACCATGAATCGAGAGCGAACGACGAGGACGCCAGACAATGAGGAGAATGTCCTACGTCTTGCAGAAGGCAATCCGAGTACAAGTACTCGAGCGACAGGCCAACAATTGGGTATTTCCCAATCCACTGTATGGAGGATACTGTCAACAAACCAAATGAGTTCATACCATCTGCAACGCGTCCAATCATTGGAGCTTGCGGATTGTCCACTCCGGAGGACTTTTGCTACTTGGTTTCTTCAACAGAAACGGTTCGCAAATGCTGACTTCCAGCGGGATCGCTGTTCACGCGACCTCCTGTTCAACATCCTCTACTGCATGACGAAGGCATTTCGGAACCTGCAATGCTATGTGATTCCGATTCGTCTTTGTACCCCCCTACACCTCCTGCAAGTTTGTCGCACTGGTAGTGAATCACCCTGTATATGTCAAAGCAACTGAACCATCCTTGTTTCTTCAATGAAAGCAAATATCATTACAGTACACATTTAAACTAAAATTCCTGCCAGTCCACCCCACATGGGTATCTGTTTTTAAACCACGTTGGGAAAATTTTTAACAGTCACAAGGCTGACAACCGTCCCTTTGATATTCACATTCAAGATTTACTAAGAGAATCAAACATCATAGTAGAATAGAATGTGGCTGAGTCATCATTGCCACCATCCTGGCATACTCTAATACCATCATGCAACTTCTCCAGTAATGATGTATTATTAAGTAATAATACTGGGGGGAAAATACCACTCCAAATTCTGTTTATTGACAAACACTATGAATTCACTCCCCACCAAGCCAAACACTATGAATTCTTGCCTGTCTTCACTAATGGCTCAAAATCAGAGTTCTGCTGCCATCTTCTCAGATAACACTATATCCAAGAAGATTCCCAATGACTGCAGCATATACTCAGCAGAGTTGTATGCTACAGAATTAGCCTTAGGCCAAGTTAAAACCCACAATTACCAAAGCTGTATGGTATGTATCAACTCTTTAAATATAGTACAGGCTTTATCGCTGATTAAATAAAATCCTCATCCCTTCCTAACCTGGGTCCAGCAGATGTTACATTCTCCTTCTAAATGTTCATTCAATATCTGTTTCTTCTTGATCCCAACCCATACTGGAATCAAGGATAATGAATTGGCTGATGCTGAAGCCAGGTCACCACAATCCCAGAACAACCGTAACCTTTTAGTCTCCTATACAAACTACAGGCAAATAATACGTGATTGATTACTCTCACAGTGGCAACGATCTTGGGATGGGCAGGTTACAAGAGCTGTATCAGATAAAACCTGTAATCAAACACTGGCAGTCAAGTCTATGCAGGAAGAGAGGAAGTTGTTTTTGCTCCCTTCCACATAGGACACAGTAATTCATTCCTGCTGAAGGCAGATGACTCCCCTGTGTGTGAGTACTGGGACACCTTTTTAACCAAATGACACATTTTATCTGAGTGTCCACATTATAGACAGCAACATGTTTTATATATTATCACTATTAATGATCTGACTGAGCCTTATACACCCAGGCAGATTTTACTCTGACAATGGTCATGGTGCCAGCCATTTTTAGTTTTCTAAAATCATTAAACTTTTTTATTCTTACTTAAAATTTACCTTTTTACATATGTTTATTGTTATATGTTCTGGTTTTGACACATTATAGCCTTAGTTGCTAATGCATCAATAAAACCCAAATTTACCAATCACAAGTGGCATATTTTTCTTTAACAGCTTGTTGTGGTGCTATTTTGATCTACATGATATGCTACCAACTGAGACAAAAAATAAAAAAGTGTTCAGTTGATACCAGTTTGTGTGTGTGCACGCATGCATGTTCAGCTGTGTGTGTACAAGATTGCTGTTCTTTAACTAATTTCAAATTACCAGAATTTTTATTGTATCTTGTTTTGGGATGCTGTATATTTAATACATGGAAAATAGTGAAAATTTAAGCATTTCACACAGTGTGTGTGTGTTGGGTGGGGCATAATTTGAACAGCAATTCAGTCACTGAAGAAGAAAGAATACAGGGAATATTACAAGAAAAGTCTGAGAATTATGAACATTCCTTTAAGAAATGTCTTTAAGAAATTAGAGACAGATTTTAGTCTATGCAGGTTGAAGTGCTTAGATTTTTACTATTTTCCATTTCAATTTAACTGTTCCACAATGCCACTAAAAGAACAATTCAGATTTTAATACACACATATAAATAATGGAATGAAGAATTCCTTAATTAAAATCATAAAGCATTAAATATTTTTAACCTGTTCAGTTCTTTCTTTAAAAAAATAACCTGGCACATAGCTGTGTGCCAGGTTTGTTTCAGAGTTAAGCCTAATTTGTTATAGTGCATTAAAAAAAAAACCTCCACGGACTGTATGATGTAATAATATTTAATCAAATAGTATTTTACTAAATGTAAATAAATTACAAGATGCAACTTCATGTAGAATTCTGCACAGAGTGGAAAGAAACATGAGAGGATACTCAAAATATACTTAGTTGAAGTTTTAGAGTCTACAGCTGCTACTTCACTGAAGGTCTTATTCCCTCCACTAGCATTTGTACCACATGCAAAATGTAATTCTAATGCCTCTTCATTTTGAAGTACTATGCTTGCTATTTTGAAATGCAGCCTTCACTCCTAACTTTATGGTTTGTGTAAAAAGGGCATATGCTAATTTTTCTGAGAACTGGTTTCGATAGTGTAATTCCTCCGTTCAAACAAGTATAATCAGTTTTTCTTGGCAGTTTGAAATGGTATTATCATCCTTTGGTCAAAAAACCATACTACTGTCAAAACGTGAATAACTGGGTGTGGTACTGAGCTGAACAGGTTAAACTCTACCAATATTATAAAGGAAAGTAATAAAACAGATTTTTGTCATTTCTAAAATTTTTTCCCTCAAAGTTTAGATATCTCTGCAGTGAAGATCAAATTATTCCAAAATCGAATGATACAAGATGTAAAATTCTATATCAATTGCTACAGTAATCATTTACATTTAACTTTTAACTAATATGCATATTTAGAATGACAGGAGGAAATTAGCTTTAACTTTGGCCAAAATTACTTGCCTCAAAATGACTTGCAAGCGAGGGATAAGGACTGATGATGAGGTATATTGTACAGCATGTCATAATCACCAGTGCTGCTAGGAACAATACTGAAATAAAATATAAAACTAATAAGGAAGCAAGATAATGGAAAAAGAATTATTTATATTTCACATATATTCTAAAATAAACTACCTACCTCAAGAAATTAAACAACATTTTATCTATATGGTAACTTTGATCTTTGAAAATTTAATTGTTGAGAAGCAATGCATTTTCCTAGAGAATATAATCTTATAAATGGTTTCAATTGATCATATCATTTCAGGTTCTTCTGAATTATTCAAGAGGCACTTTCATTTTATTCATTTTTCACTTCAAGGAACTGCAAATTAATTAACCCTTTCACATTTTGAAGTTTGCTTCAATGTAGTCTCAACAAATGTCTGTAGTATATACAGATTGTCTTTAAAGTACGGGGAATTAGTTCCATTTCTTACTTGTTTGCAACAGTTTAAAAAATTAGCATAAGAGGATAAAACTTCTCAATAAGATTTAAGACAATGTGGATTCAAACAAGCCAAAATTGAAGAAATTATATATATAAATGCAGAGGATATTACTGATTAAAAATAAATAAATAAATAAAAAAATAATAATAATTTAAACAATTTTTAAAGATTTTGTTACACATTTTTTCTTATGTGATTATACTTTTTTTGACGATAATGTTACTCTAATGTTCAGCTATAAATTCAAAATAATAAAGTCAAGAAAGTCACATGAATTAACTAACCCTTAATATTAAACCCATTACCCTGGTGTATTCTGTAAATATCTATTCCAATTATATCAGTGTGAATTTTGGTATTCCTATAGCATGGAATTCACTTCCAAACTACATAATTTTTTAATTAGTATTAGTAGCGACAAGCAATGCAAGAAAGTAAGCTTATACAGCATCAGCAAAAAAAACTCTTCCCATACCACTGTAACAGTCTGTTTACTTTTTCTTTGAATTTATTCAAGCCACCCACTTCTACAACACCAGACAGAAGTTTGTTCCAACCATCAACACCCACTAGCTCAGCGGTTCCCAACCTTTTTTGACTGGCGAACCCCTTTCAACGTAGTATATTTTATCGCGAACCCCTTTCAACATATTTTTAATGCGAACCACTAAGCCTATATTCTCTGAAATCGTATATTTCTGAATTTTTATTCAAAAATATTTTCAGTACTATGTTTTTATAAGCGACATTGCATAATAATAAAAATTATTAGTAAGTATTATTTATACTTTGTAAAGCAGTTATTAATAAGTCCAAACTAGATTTCGAACAGGCTAATTGTAGAAAACTTGCTTTTAGTCCAAATGGCAGCTAAGCATTCTGGTCTCTTGCCAAAGCTATTGCCACAATTTTTGCCCATCTCTGTTACCCCCTCTGAAAAAAAACAGATGGTTCTGTTCCCACATTAGCTACAGATAAAGCTGACCTGCTAGCATCCTATTTTCCTTCCAACTCATGTAATGATGATCTTGGTAAATCACCTCAAACCGTTCTCAGTACACTCCATTCAATGCCACCTGCAGGCTTGTGTCAAAAGGATGTCAGAAGGATTTTGATGAATCTGATGCTAAGAAAACTCCAGGTCCTGATGGTATTTCTCCACTTGTTCTGCACTAAACCTGTGCTCGCTCCTATTTTGTGTCGTCTTTTTTCACTTTCTTATTCCAAAGGTATTTTTTCTTCTGCTTGGAAATTTGCTCATATCCAGCCAGTTCCTAAAAAGGGTGACAAATCCCTTCCATCCAATTATCGTCCCACTGCGATTACTTCTACTCTTTCCAAAATAATAGAGAAATCAATTAACAGCCAATTCTTAAATTATCTGGAAATCTTTCATCTGATCAAAGATCGCTAGTATGGATTCCATCAGTGTCGTTCCACTGGTGATATTCTGGCTTATGTTACCCATCTGCGGACAAATTTAATGGAAAAGTTTGGTGAATCTCAATCCATTGCTCTTGACATTTCAAAGGCTTATGGTCATGTTTGGCATAAAGGGCTTCTAAATAAGCTTCCATCCTATGGTTTGCCAGCTGTTTTTTGTAACAGAGTATCCAGTTTTCTCTCTGACCGCTCACTGCAGATGATGGTAGATGGCTCTCTGTGTTCGAACTTGTCCACTAATGCTGGTGTTCCCCAAGGTTCAGTTCTTTCTCCCACTCTTTTCCTCTTGCATATTAATGACCTTCCATTGACTGAAAATCCTATCCATAGTTTTGCTGACAATAAGTACATTGCATTCCACCTTCCACTTTGAGAAACTTTGCCCTGCCAACTTTGACCAACCCACAAGTTCCAGTCAATATCTGGGAAGTTAAAATCCCCCATTATAAGACATTCCGATTTACTAGCCCACTCTATTTCTCTCTACAATTGTTCATTGTACTCATTCGAGTCATTAGGCCTATAACACACTCCTACTCTTATTTTTGCTTTCGCAGTGCTTATGTCACACCAAACTGACTCAACAGTGCACTGTTCATCTATATCAACTGGATGTACTTCTTTTGATTTTATGTTTTTCTTAATTAACAGCATAACACCTCCTCCCTTTCTATCCTTTCTGTACACATTGTACTCCCCAAATTCCAGTTCAGCATTCCTTATATCTGTGTGAGACACCACGTCTCTGCTATCCCAACAATATCCGCCTTTGATGTCTTGACCAACACTTCAAATTCATCAAATTTATTTACTATACTTCTAGCATTGGTATACATGCAATGCATACATGCTCCTATTCCTAGTTACCTTAACACATCCCATATACCCACCTATTTCAGGATGACTGCCATCCGTCCCTGAAACCCCCAACACCCCACGCTCCAGGTCACTACTTATTCTAATAGAAGTTGTGCAAGAATCACCTTCACCTCTGCCTACGGCTACTGTTAAACTATTAGTCCTTGTACCTCCCCAAGCTATCAGTTTTCCGACCCACCTAACATTGCCTCGATAGCATCAGCAAATATTCTTGCACCCTTTCTATTTAAGTGTATCCCATCTCTATAGAAGCAGTCTCTCCTGTTAACAAGTACAGTCCAGGCTGAAAAAAATTCTACCCCTTGAGCCTTGCACATTCTTTCCAGGGCCGAATTGATCGACAAGGCTCTCATCCATCATATACTCCCTTCTATTGTGTCTGGGCAGAATTGCAGACACTTTCAAATTCAACTCTAATTCTCGGCTTTTGTTCAACAGTGACCTGTACTTGTTAAGTAATTCTGCCGGTCTCCTACTCCTAATATCATTAGTGCCAACGTGTACAACTATATCACCTTTTGTGCCCTTAAAAGATGATATCTGCCCTACAATGTCATCAACCTTTGCCCCTGGCAGACATACCCTGGTCCTGTTCCACCTATCCTTTTTACAAAGCATGTTTCCCGTTTCCCTAACAATAGAGTCACCAACAACTACTAGTTCCTGTGGGACCAGCGTATTCTGCTTTGGGGGTTGCCGCTGTGTTGCGTGATGACCAAGTGGAAACTCTGGCGTTGATGTGGGCAGCTGAGAGCTTGATGGGCCCCTCAATTTAGATCTTTCGAGGGCATCCACCCTGTCCTTCAAACTCTCATATAGGCCCATAACAATGCTGAGTTGTCGCCTGATTTCCTTACACCGCGCACACACACAAAGACATCCCCCATGGCAATATCATGTTCTGTTCTGAGAGTTGGGCAAACATTTCACAAGTTGCACATTTTTTTAGGCTCTGATGCATTGGAGAATCGCCCCCCTCAGTTCTCCCCCGAGTCACAGCACTCCTGCCACTTTGTGCCCATTGCTTTGCTGCTCTAGTTTGGGGCATGATATTTTAAATTAATAAAATCAATAAATTAAATTAATTAAATGTCAATACTACGCTATCTAATAGAAACAGTGAAGCGTATTACTCTATAAATTGTACGTTAGAGCTACCTAACTACCTCAATTAAAAATTTGAATTCCCTAAAACTATATACAAAAACAATGGCTGCAAGATTCGAACGAAATAACGGTTTTACGTATATTAAGTATTACGCATATCTACAAAAACTGTTTATCTAAATTAAAATAAAAATAACCAGCGTAACTATAACTATAAGACTACGTATTAAGTACAATATAAAATAACAATTATGTAAATAAAAAGGCAAACACTTATCATTTTTTCGGAGCCTGCAAGTCACAGCTCTAATTTTTAAAGAGAGTCAGCGCCCTCCTGTTAAATATTAGGCAGGCGAAGGCAGATTACGAGAAATCTTTGGCAAGGGATGCAAAGAAAAACAGCAAAGAGTTCTTTACTTTTGTAAACTCTAAAAGGAAGGGGATGAATCAGATTGGTCCACTTGATATGGATGGTTGAACTGTTGATGACCCTGCTCAGGGAGCTAACAAACTAAATGAATATTTTGCATCGACATTCACACATGAGCGAGGGGAATGCCAGAGGTGTATTCAACTCTGGCAGTAAGCTAGATAATCATGTAATAACTGAGAGTAAAGTGGAGGAGAAATTGTTGAAGATAAACAAAGAAAGGCACCTGGGGTGGATGGGATCTATCCAGTTATATTAAAGGAGGCAGCAAAGGAAGTAAGCGAACCCTTAGCCATAATTATGAGAGCTTCCTTGGACTCAGGAGAGGTACCCATAGACTGGAGATGTGCAAATGTGACCCCAATTCACAAAGGAGGATCAAAGGCTGACACAAGTAATCATAGACTTGAGTTTAACTTCTGTTCCAGGAAAAGTAATGGAGGCATTGGTTAAAGAAGAACTGCAGGATCATCTAGACAAGACTTCAGTTATAGCTCGGACACAGCATGGTTTTGTTAAGGGGAAGTCTTGCTGATCAATTTGATTGGATACTATGATGCAGTCACAAAAGAACTGGATGCAGGGAATAACTTTGATATTATATACTTGGATCTTAGAAAGGCTTTTGATACTGTTGCCCATGGAAGACTGCTGCACGAATTGGAGCAGTGTGGCATTGGAGGCAAATTGCTGCTATGGATAAAGGGGTGGTTGAGGGGGAGAAGACAGAGAGTGGTAATCAATGGACACTGCTCATCGTGGACTAATGTTATTAGTGGAGTACCTCAGGGTTCAGTGTTGGGTCCATTATTGTTTTCTGTATTTATAAATAATATTGATGATAGTATATCAAGCTTATTGTCCAAGTTTGCAGACGATAAAAAGGTTGGCAGGGTTGTTAAGGACAGTACCGATGCTATGCTGCTGCAACAGGATCTGGAAAGGTTGAGCAGATGGGCTGAGAGGTGGCAAATGAAATTTAACATTAACAAATGTAAAGTACTACATATGGGAAACAGCAACCCCAGAGCAACGTATCAACTCTGTGGTACTACACTGACAGTGGTAGAGAATGAAAAGGACCTGGGGGTAATTGTGCAGGCAGATATGAAGTTCTCTGAGCAGTGCAGATGGGCTGCAAGAGTAGCTCATGGTGTCTTATTATGATATACAGGAATTTTTCTAGCAGGGATAAGGAGGTGATTATTCCCTTGTATAAGGCAATGGTTAGGCCACACCTTGAGTACTGTATACAGGTCTGGAGGCCTCATTTTAAGAAGGATGTAGAGCTGCTGGAACGAGTACAGAGAAGGACAACAAGATTATTGAATGGAACAAAGGGTTGCTCTTACGAAGAAAGGCTTAAGTTTTGCAAATTACAGTGTTTGGAGACTAGATATCGGCGAGGTGATCTGATATAGGTGTATAAACCCTTGAATGCTTTGAGCATGCTCAATGCTGATGGGATTCTGCCTCTTGCTCAGAATAATCACCTGAGAAGGCATAAATTCAAATTGAGAAAGACAGATGTAGGATAGATGTGCGGAAATTGGCCTTTAGCCAGCGGGTGGTTGGTTGGTGGAACAGACTTCCATCCCTTGTTGTGGAAGTTCATAGCCTAAATAAATTTAAGGCACAGCTGGACAGGTATTTCGAACGAACGGAGGGGTGAAGTGGAAGTTTTTTTTTTTTTTTTTTGGCTGATGCTGCATAAGCTTGCTTTCTTGCATCATATGCCTTTACTAATGCTAACACGATAGGAATGAAGAGAACATTCTGAAGATATATTTGTTTTTTATATCAGTGAAAGGGAAACACATTTCACCATAATAACATAAACACCCACAAATTCCAGCTATCGGTATTATCGCAAATGCAATTAGATCGAGTTTACTATCAGCTTATAACAGATTACACTAGCAGAAACACAACTGAAATTGTTTTTATTGTAGTAACCCCCAGAAAGATGCTTTAGTAAAATGTCAGCTAGTGAGGTGTTAATAGTTTGCCACTGCCTTTACAGTGTTGTTTATTCAGTTGTTACACATGCGCAACTTTGTTTATGTGTATCAAATGTGCCTTCTCATTTTGTAATTGTGCTTTATTCCCTAAAAATGAGTAAAATACTTAAAAGGTGTGAAAATGAAGTGTCTTAGTGAAAACATTACAGATTAAGAGAGAAAAAGAAAAGCAACATTGATAGACAGAGGTGGACTGGGTCAAAAATTCTTACCTGAGAAAATTTGTAGCGGCCTCATACTAGTGTTTAAGGCCAAAATCACACTGGCCTCCAGCTCATTGGGGTTTCCCCACTAAGGCTTATGGCTAGTCCGCCTCTGTCGATAGAGAAAAAAATATGAAATTGTGAAACACTGAGCGAAATGAAAGACCATGTGATACTGCACGTGCTGCAGGCCTAAATGAGGCCACGTCGAGAATTAGAAAGAATGCAGAGAAAATAAAAACAACTTTCATAGCAGGAACAACAATTCAAAGTGTAACAAAATCCATTAGATCAAGACACAAAGAATTGGAAGAGATGGAACGTCTGTTTGGATAGAAGATCAAACAAAGAACAAGTCTGCTTACGATAGAAGCAAAAGCATTAGCAATATTTTATTATGTAATAGTTGTAATAAAGTACGTAAATATTTTATTATGATTATTTATTGTGTTTGGTAATGTTTTGGTTACAAATGTGTGTTCAATCTTGGGTGGTGGGCACCTAACCCTATTTTTCCCATAGGGCCTGTTATTTATATTGCACGAGGGTTTCTAGGAACACAACTATCATGCTATACGAGGACTGACTGTACTTGGATTTCAGGAAGGCTTTTGATACTGCTATGGATAAAGGAATGGTTGAGCGTGAGAAGACAGAGTGGTTATCAGTAGGCACTGCTCTTCATGGACTAATGTTATTAGTGGAGTTCCATAGGGTTCGGTGTTGGGCCCATTGTCATTTCCATATTTATTAATGATACTGATGAAGGTATATCAGGCTTAATGTCTAAGTTTTCAGATGATACAAAGGTTGGCAGGGTGGTTAACGACAGTCATCAGGGTGAGCTACTGCAACACAATCTAGGAAAATTGAGTTGATGGACTGATAAAAGGCAGTTGAATTTTAACATTGACAAATGCAAGGTACTGCATATGAGTAACCCAGATGCAATATCTCAATAACAACTTATAAACTGTGTGGTACTACACTCAGGGTAGTTGAGAAAGAAAAGATCCTGGGGATAATTGTGCATCAAACATGAAATTCTCTAAGCAGTGCAGACATGCTGCCAGGATAGCTCATGGGGTTTTGTCAATAAAATACAGAACATTGCTAGCAGGGATAAGGAGATGATTATCAATTTGTACAATGCTCTGGTTAGGCCATATCTTTGGTACTGTATACAGGCCTGGAGACCTCATTTAGGAAGGATATAGATATGCTGGAAGGTATGCAGATATGGGTAACAAGATTCACAAAGGAAACAAAAAGAGTGTTTTTACCAAGAAAGGCTTCAGTTCTGAAAATTGCAGCAGAGACTAGGCACCTGTGAGGAGATCTGATTGAGGTGTTTTCGGCCTTGAAAACACCTCAATTAGTCCACGAAGAGCAGTGCCTACTGATAACTACTCTCGTCTTCTCCCACTCAACCATTCCTTTATCCATAGCAGTATCAATTGATTGACTAAGCTCAATGTTGGTGTTATTCTTCCTCTTGCTGAGACTACACACAAAGGGGGGGCACAAATTCAAATTGAGGAAGGATAGTTGCAGGAATAGATGTGTGGCAGTTTGCTTTCATCCAGTGGGTGGTTCATTGATGGAACAAAGCTCCATCTGTTTTTGTGGAAGTGGGCAGTTTGAATAAATTCAAGGAAGAACTATACAAATTCTTTTAGGGGATGGATGGGAGAACTGGGTAGTTTTTATTTTTTTTGCTGATGCTCTATAAGCTTGTTTTCTTGCATCATTTGTCAGATGCCTGCATAATAGATTATGCCCCCTTTAAGATTCATCTGGTTGGAATCTGCTACATCAGCCTGGACTTCAATTAATAAGGACTGTGTACATGCATACATCCCCCACCATTATTCTGTCCCTCCGTTTTCTCTTACTTTCCATTATAGTTTGTCACATCACTTCTTTCTTCATTACTTATGCTTGCACACGTGATCAACTTTAAATCACTCAAACTCTGTATTTAAGCCACCACTAACCTCTTTTACTTTAGTTGATAAAGGTTGCCAACTGAAACTGAAAGCTAATGTGCACTTATTGTGTTTTTAGTTTATCCATTTAGTATAATAAGAGCTATTATCTGCTCAATATCTCCTATAGAAATCTGTCTTCACGTATATCTTATTTATTTGTTCTTTCTACTATTAGTAAATTTGACATAGTGTTTTCCTATACTGATGGTTGCATCACGGTTGATAGTTTTGGGGTTGGGTTGGGGCCTCAACAGTGATTCCGGGTTATAAAGTTGGTGTTGTAGCTATCAATATGGAACACATTAAAATGAAGTCTATTAATTTTATTGTAATTTAATTAATTTACGTGATGGACTAGGAGAGTTGGATAGAAGCCGTCCTATAAAGAGTTCAAGGTAATCCCTGTATTATTTACTAATTAGTTTTTTGTGTATATTTTTAGCGCTTTTAACCAGTGTATTTTAATTGTGTTTATATAATATATTCTATTTAATTTCATGAGTTTTAACTAAATATTTTTGATCTTTTATTTTAATTGCTTAGTAATCATGGAAGCTGGCCATAACTCTATATGGTGTGGTTGCCACAACTCCATCCCTGCCTAAGTTGGTTCACACCTGAGTAATCGCCTTCAAAATACTGTATCTAGCATTTTTTTCAGTTAATAATTCAATAAGAATAAGCCATATACTTTAAGAGAAGAGCCAAATTGTTTGAGATTTCGTATTTATTCAACATCAATATATACAATCAATTTAATTTAATCTTAGATTTCGCTAAAATCAAAGCAGAAATTCAGAGCATTATATACCACATTATACTCTTTTCAAGAGTAGATCACTTCTGTTGGCTTATTTATGAAAAATAATTTACTTAGCTTAGGTCAGGTGATATATTTTGGATTTTAGTTATGCCTGGAATCACCAATTTGAACCTTTTGTTACTGTTTAGTTTTATGTATTCATTTATGCGACTAAGAAAGCGGTAAAGGTTTTGAATCATGCTTATCTTGTAAGTTAACAAAATATCTTGTTTCACAATGATAGATTGCAATACTCCACCTCACTTGATATAGAAGTAAGACAAGAAAGGAAAAAACTGACTACAGTAAATAATATGAAGGTCTTTGAGATGACAAAAAAAAGCAGTATGTACTGGAACTTAGGAACAAGTTTGAGCTTCTGCAGACCGTTCAGGACTAAGATATCGACAAGGAATACAACTTTCTGAAAATGATAAAGCCCAAGAAACCTATAGGTAAAAAGAAATCCAGAGAAGAAAAAAATTATTCAAGAAACACTTGTCGTGATGAACCGAAGACAACAAATGAAGAACAAGATAAACAGTGACAAGGACAAAATTAAGTATATTGAGTTATGCAAAGCGATTGAAAAGAGACTCAGAGAGCACATAAGAAGATTTAACACAAGAAGAGTAGAACAAGCATTAAAGGAAAACAAAGGACTTAAATCAGCAGTCATGAGCAGTAATACAGAAAGACAAATGATACAGAATCAGAAGAACAGTGATGGTATACTTATAAATAGCAGAAGACTACTATAGAGAATTATATAAGGAGCGAGGGAATAATGCCAGCAGTGGGGAAGATGGATCACAAATTATCAACACATATGACATACCCAATATCCTTCCTGATAAAGTAAAACATGCATTAAAGAAAATGAAGAATCAAAAAGCACTGGGTGAAGATGAAGTTACTATAGATTTGTAAATATTAGGAGGAAGAGACCTGACAAGACTCTTCGCAAAATACATTACGAAAGGTGTGACGCCTAAGGAGTTGAATAATGCAATCATAATTTTGCTGCAAAGAGAGGAGATAAATTGGAAATAAAAGACCAATTAGTTGTTGTCCTATATCTACAAGTCATTCGCAAGGGTCATTACTAACAGATTATAAAAAATACTTGATGAAAATCAGCTGAAAGAGCAAGCTGGCTTTATGACAGGATTCTCAACTATGGATCACCTTCATGTAATATCACAGCTAATGGAGAAAGCAAATGAATATAAAACACCATTACGCCTGGCATTTTGTAGATTATGAAAAGGCATTTGACTCCATACAGCATAAAGCAATGTTTCGGTCACTGGAAAGACAAAGCATAAACATCCCATACGTTATGATTTCGAAGAAAATATATGAGAATGCTACCTCCTTTATTGGACTAGACAGAAACAACAGCAAATTTAAAATTGAGAAAGGAGTTCAACAAGGGGAGACAATATCTCCGAAGTTGTTTACTGCTGCCCTCGAAGAAGCTTTCAGAAGATTGGACTGGTCGCAGAAAGGAGTCAATGTGAATGGAGAGTACCTAAACCATTTACGATTTGCAGATGACATTTGCAGGTGATCATAAGCCATGATGCAATTAGAGGAAAATCTTAATCAGTTATGCAGAGTTAGTAAGTGTTTCAGGCTAAAGACGAATATGGTTAAATTAAAAATAATGATGAACAAGTATGCCACAAGAAGGAATATAATCACTGAAGGAACAGAAATTGAAAAGTGGATTCATATACTGTTGTTATGTTGTTATTTGGTTTTTAGGAGCATTAGCAACTAAGGCCATATTGCTCCGGGATATGCGGTGGTCATTCCCTGACCTTTCCGCATCCTCCGTATTTGGTGGTGATGGGCTCGAACCCCGGTCTAATCAAGAAGCGTGTGCTACGCACTGCTGCTCCTTCCCACCTGGCTACGGAGGCGCCTGATTCATATACTTATCTGAGACAAGTCATTAACTGTAATAATGATAAATGGCTGGAAGTCGAGAAGAATAAATTTTGGACGTATAGCATTCAAGAAATAAAGTCACATACTGAGGAGCAATATCCCAATTTGTCTGAATGAAAACAAAGAACCAATGTATACTCCCCATTATGACTTATGGAAGTGAAACTTGAGCACTCACCAAAAGAATGGAAGAGAAGCTGAGAACAAGACAGCGAAGAATGGAACGAATTATATTAGGGATCAGAAACAAATGGGAATAGGCAGCAGGTTCAAGTAAAGGACATCCTTTTCAAATCTAAAGAACTGAAATAGACTTGGGCAGGACACATAGCTTGAAGACATGATGACAGATGAACTAAGAAGATAACAAAATGGTATCCAAGAGGAGCTAAAAGAAAACATGGAAGACAACAATGGAGATGGACAGATGAAATTCAAGAGTTCGTGGGCAGTAAATGGATGGCTATTGCACAAAACAGAAGAAACTGGAAAGTTGCTGGAGAGGCCTTCATCCTGCAGTGGATTGAAAATGGCAGATGATGATGACCCCACCTCGCGGTACCTCAGTACATTCAATAATTCAGACTAATAAGAGAAAGGTGTAGTCAGAATTAGTAAAAACTAGAAATTATGGAATATAATTATATTAGCATTAGCAAGGGCACATGATGCAAGAAAGCAAGCTTATATAGCATCAGCCAAAAAAAAAAAAAAAATAATAAATAAATAAAATAAATAAATAAAATAAAAAACACACATTCTTCCCATTTCATCAATCCACTCGGTTCAAATATTTGTCTAGTTCTACCTTGAATCTGTTTAGGCTATCAACGTCTACCACGATAGATGGAAGTTTATTCCAGCAATCAACCACCCGCTGGCTAAAGGCAAACTTCCACATCTATCCTACAACTGTCTTTCCTCAATTTGAATTTATGCACTCTCACACGATTATTCTGAGCAAGAGGAAGAATCCCATCAGCATTGAGCATGCTAAAACCATTCAAGACTCTATACACCTCAATCAGGTCACCTTGCAGGTGCCTAGTCTCCAGACACTGTAATTTGCAAAACTTATGCATTTCTTTGTAAGAGCCCTTCTCTGGACTCATTACAACAGCTCTACATCCTTCTTAAAATGAGGCCCCCAGACTGTATACAGTACTCAAGGTGTGGCCTGACCATTGCCTTATACAAGGGAATAATCACCTCCTTATCCCTGCTAAAAAAATTCCTGTACATCACTGACAAGACACCGTAAGTTACGCTTGCAGACCATCTGCACTACCCAGAAAACTTCACATCTGCCTACGCAATTACCCCCAGCTCCTTTTCATTCTCTACCGCTGTCAGTGTAGTACCACACAGTTGATAAGTTACTCTGGGGTTACTGCTTCCCATATGCAGTACTTTACATTTGTCAATATTAAACTTCATTTGCCACCTCTCAGCCCATCTGCTCAACTTTTCTAGATCCTGTTGCAGCAGCATACTGTCATTAGTGTCATTAACAACCCTGCCAATCTTCATGTTGTCTGCAAATGTGGACATTAAGACTGATATACCATTATCAATATCATTAATAAATACAGAAAACAACAATGGACCTAACACTGAACCCTGAGGACTCCACTAATAACATTAGTCCACGAAGAGCAGTGTCCATTGATTACCACTCTCTGTCTTCTCCCACTCAACCATCCCTTTATCCATAGAAGCAATTTGCCTCCAATGCTACCCTGCTCCAATTTGTGCAGCAGTATTCCATATGCAACAGTGTTAAAAGCCTTTCTAAGATCCAAATATAAGATATCAAAATTATTCGTTGCATCCAGTTCCTTTGTGATTATATCATAGTATCCAATCAAATTGGTCAGACAAGACTTCCCCTTAACAAACCCATGCTGTGTCCGAGCTATAACTGAAGCCTTGTCTAGATGATCCTGCAGTGCTTCTTTACCCAGTTCCTAAATTAATTTCCTTGGAATAGAAGTTAAACTAACAGGTCTGAATTACTTGTGTCGCCATTTGATCCTCCTTTGTGAATTGGGGTCACATTTGCACATCTCCAGTCCATAGGTACCTCCCCTGAGTCCAAGGAAGCTCTCATAATTATGGCTAAGGGTTTGCTTACTTCCTTTGCTGCCTCCTTTAATATAACTGGATAGATTCCATCCACCCCAGGTGCCTTTCTTATGTTTATATTCAACAATTTCTCCTCCACTTTACTCTCAGTTATTACAAGATTATCTAGCTTACTGCCTGAGTGTAATACACTTCTGGCATTCCCCTCCCTGAATAAATCCTCATGTGTGAATGTAGATGCAGAATATTCATTTAGTTTGTTAGCTACCTGAGGAAGATCATCAACAGTTGATATCAAATGGATCAATCTGATTCATCCCCTTCCTTCTAGAGTTTACATAAGTAAAGAACTCTTTGCTGTTTTTTTTTGCATCCTTTGCCAAAAATTTCTCGTAATCTGCCTTTGCCTTCCTAACCTCTTTTGTGACTTGGTTACAGACAGTTTATATCTATAATAGGCTTCTGTGTCACCTGTTAATTTATATGTATTCCATGCATTTTTCTTCTCTGCCACAAGCCACATTAATTCATCTGATATCCATTTAGGCCTAAACCTTGAACAGTATTTCTTAGTTGGTATGAAAAGACTAGTACCCTATAAGATTAAGTCCCTGAAGGCTTCCCATTTAGAATTCACTGTTGGTAACATCATCAGTTGATCCCACTGTATAGAATTTAAAAACTCTCTCAGACCACTGTAGTTGCCTTTACGAAAACAAAAACCCTTCACCTTACTCCCAATTGTAGTTACATCTTTAAGGAAATCCCACATCAGTGTACTGTGATCACTGCCATTTAGTGGTTCCTTTATCTGCAGATTATTAATGAATGAAGAATCACTGCTGATAATCAGATCAAGAGTATTACTCCCGCTGGTTGCCTCTCGAACATGTTGCCGTAGAAAACATATCATCCAAGAAATCCACAGAAGTCTTGTTAGTGGCCAACATACAAGTTCCAGTCAATAACTGGAAAGTTAAAATCCCCCATTATAACACATTCTGATTTAATGGCCCACTCTATTTATTTTATTTATTTCAATTCACAGTTTATAAAAAGAAGCAAATTTATTCTCAACCCAGTAACATATGCTAATTTAGATGGTATTAGGATATGAATGTGATGAAAAGAAAAATATTTATGAAAATGTTTATATTCAAAATAAAATTGAACATAAAGCATTCAAAATCAAGTAAAACAGGAACAATATGATTTCATGATTTTCTTAACAATAACTGATCTACAAATTAATAACTGTAATTTTAATCAGGTACAGGTGGTCCAAATTCATTTTCTGAAGAAACAGATATTGTGTAAAGATCGTAATCATATTTTTGTATCATAATGCCATTGTTCATTTCTTTTAGAGTGTAAAAACATTTTCTGAGTACCGCATCAGACATAGCAAATATAATAAGGGAACTGAAGTAACTTCTGGCTTTCATGAAATTTTGCTTTTTATTTACTTTCTTCTTCTTCTCTAGAGATTCTCCCCACCCTCCCACTTGAATGTTTTTATAACCCGAAATTAGTACTTTTTTCACCACTGCTACTCAAGATATTCTGCAACTTTGATGCATTTAAGTCATTAAGAGCAATAAAAACACTCATCATTAAATAGCTTTTTTCTCCATGCAATTCTCTCTCTCTTTATATGTATTGTGTCCATTAAGGACGTTGGTGATCACGGTCTTCCACATCTCTCGATCTTTTGCTGTTCTCAGCAGGTCTAGACTCCGTACATTCATCCAGTTGGTCAGACTACTAATATAGTTTATTCTTTGTCTTCCTCTGCTTTGCTTTCCATTCACTTTGCCTGTCATGATGATCTCCTCCAAACCTTCCTTCCTCATGATGTGCCCAAAAAATTTCAGCTGCTTTTCTCTTATGTTCCTCAGTAATGATCTTTGTGTTCCTGCTCTTTGTAGTACCTCTACATTCGTGATATGTTCAGTTCAGGATATTCTTAGCATCTGTCTATAAAACCATATTTCTGTCCCCTCCAAACTCTTTGCCATTTCTCGGGAGATTGCCCAGCATTCACTACTGTATGTAAGGACAAATATAACATAACATTTCAAAATTCTGTTTTTCGTTTTCATTGACAATTTCCTATCTTTTAGTATGTTGCCCAGTTTCTGAAATGTGGCCTTGGCCATACCAATCCGTCTTTTGATTTCATTATCTGATCATCCATCTCGTGTAATGCAACTCCCTAGATAATTGTATTTCTCTACTTGTCTTATGATGTTGTTCCCTATTTTCAGTATGCATTTGGGCACAATTTTCTTTTTGCTGAAAACTATGCACTCTGCCTTTTTTTTTTTTTTTTTTTTTTTTTATGTTTATTGTTAAGCCTTTCCTTCTACTTTGTTCCACTACTTTGTCTAGAAGTTCCTGTAGTTCTTCTGTCTCAGCAATGAGAGCGATGTCGTCTGCATATCTGATGTTGTTTACATTCTGTTCGTCAAACGGAAATCCTCCAATTCCAGGTGTTCCTCTCATAATTTCCTCGCTGTAGAGATTGAATAGGTTCAGAGAGCAAATACAGCCCTATCTTACACCCCTCAGAATTCTTATGTTCTCACCCCTGTCTTTTCCAATTCTCAGGCTTGCTGTTTGTTCCCAGTATAAGTTTCTGAGTATCCTTATGTCTTTCCCTCTATGTCTAAACAATCTAGAATGTTGAAGAGCTCTTCATGTTTAAACCTGTTGAATGCCTTCATAAGATCAATGAAACACATAAATAGGTCTCTCTGCATTTCAATAGCCCTCTCCGACATTATCCTTATCATGAAGCTAGCATTTCTTATTCCAGTATTTTGCATAAATCCCCATTGTTCTTCTCCTATCTCTTGCCTTATTTTATTCCTTATCCTCATCAATATTATTCTTAGAAGAATTTTAGTAATATTACTCATTAAGCTAATGGTGCAATGTAGTTCACAATCAGAGCCCCTGGTTTCTTTGGCAGAGCTATGAATATGGATTTACTAAGATCCTCTGGTATCACTCCACTGTCATATATCTCATTTAGCACCTCAGCTATTATTGCAATGCCAAAATCAACCAAAGCCCTTATCATTTCTGTCACGATGGCATCTGGGTCCAGCTGCCTTATTACTTTTTAATCGGGATACAGCTGCCCTGACTTCCAATTTCGGTATTTCAGGGTCCTATGGCTTATTGGTTTTTCCCCCGTGTTCGTCCTGAAAGAGTTCTTCGTATTCTGTCCATAACTTTGCCTTTTTCCATGATTACTGTTCTGTCCTTCACTTTTATACAGCCAGACGCTGGACAGATCTTATATCCCACCAATAGTATTCATAATTTTCAATCTCTTGGCACTGCTCATTTAACCATGCTTCTTTTGCCTCTTTGCATTCCCTCTTAATTTCCTTGTCATTCTTCCGATATTCTTTTGCCTCATGAAGCTCAGGATATTGCTCGTCATCCATTGATTTTTACTTTTCCTTTCTTTCTTTGGAATGGTCTCATATGCTGTGTTGGCGAAGGCTTCCTTCAGTGCATGCCATTTGCTGTTTCCTTCATTTGCAAGTATCTCATACATGTCTCTGACTGCCTCAGCATATGCATTCCTAATGCCATCATCTTTCTGCAATAGATCAAATTGAAAACATTCTGTTCTTGTGCTTTGTTTCAGTTTTTCCTGGACTTTTCCATGTCCAGGTGTGCCTTGGATGTTCTTTAAACCAAGTGTTGGTAATCACTTGTTGATTTATCTTGCACCACTGTGCCCAGATTTTGCCTCTTTCATTTGATTTCCCAATCTATATCTTCCTATCACGTCTCCATCTGGCTCACTTCCTACTTTTGCATTTAAGTCTCCCATTATGATTATAATTTCCTGAGATTTGCATTGTTTCCTTGCTGATTCCAGCTGCTCGTAAAACTTTTCTAGTTCCACTTCACTACTCTCTGCTGTTGGAGCATACACCTGAATGATGGCCATATCAAAAGGTTTTCCTTTGAGTTTGACCAGCAGTATTCTGTCCGATAACACCCACCAACCTAACATGCTCTCAGACATTGCCCTATCCAACAAAACCCCAACTCCTCTTTCGTGTCTGTCTCCTCCCAAATAAATCATTCTTTGTTGCCCTGTCTTGAAGTCTCCACTCTCTTTCCACCTGATCTCACATAATTCAAGTATGTTAATTTGTAATTGTTCCATTTCCTGTTTTACATTCTCAAGTTTGCCGCATTTTGCAGATGATACAAAGGTTGGCAGGGTTGTTAATGACAGTAATGGCAGTCTGCTACCGCAACAGGATCTAGATAATTTGGGCAGATGGGCTAAGAAGTGGCAACTGAAGTTTAACCTTGACAAATGCAAAGTACTGCATATGGGTAGAAATAACCCCAGAGAAACGTACCAACTGTGTGGTACTACACTTAAGGTGGTAGAAAATGAAAAACACCTGGGAGTAATTGTGCAGTCAGATATGAAGTTCTCTGAGCAATGCAGACAGGCTGCCAGGGCAGGTCATGGGGTTTTGTCAATGATATATAGGAATTTTGCTAGCAGGGAAAAGGAGGTGATTATCCCTCTGTATAAGGCAATGGTCAGGCCACGCCTTGAGTACTGTGTACAGGTCTGGAGACCTCATTTTAGGAAGGATGTAGATTTACTTGAGCGGGTACAGAGAAGGGCAACAAGATTGGTGAGGGGAATGAAGGGATCCTTTTACCAAGAGAGGCTTAAGTTCTGCAAATTGCAGTGGCTGGAGACTAGGCACCTGCGCGGTGATCTGATTGAGGTATATAAGGCCTTGAATGGATTGAGCACTCTGAATTCTGATGGGATCCTTCCACTTGTTCAGATTACGAACCTAAGGGGGCATAAATTCAAATTAAGAAAAGACAGATGTAGAATAGATGTGCGGAAATTTGCCTTTAGCCAGCGGGTGGTTAATTGCTGAAACAAACTTCCATCTGTCGTTGTGGAAGTTGATAGGTTGAATAAATTTAAGGAGGAACTGGACAGGCATTTGGAGGGAATGGTGTGATTTTTTTTTTTTTTTTTTTTTTTGGCTGATGCTGCATAAGCTCATACATTTGCTTTCTTGCATCACATGCCACTACTACTACTACTACTGCATTGGAAAAGAGTCCTCACATTCCAAGTAGCCAATTTCAACGCGCGCCTGTTTTTCTTTCTGTTTCTGCTGGTTCTGCTTACAGTTTCTTGTTGATGATTCGGCACCACCTGCAGTTCATGGTTATCCGTACTGAGCGAGGCATCTGCATCTGACGACACTGAGATCTCCTTCACGCTGTTGTCTTCCTTTCTTAAATTGTGCATGACCATGACATTCTTGGCATTTTACAGCAGTGGTTTGCCATTGCCTTCTGCCAGATGTGTTTACCAAGAACACCATCTCTCTTCCCAGAAGTTCCTCTGCTTGAAACAACCGTTGCCTTCTGAGGCCATAGCTCATCTGCCTTCTTCCTCAGTTTACTAACTGTGGATTCTGCCATTGGCCATCGCTCGTTATCCTAAGCATGGGAGCTGTAACCCTGGACAGGGGCCTTGCTGGGTACTGACAGCCGGAGCTAGTTGAGCCCAGGTTTGGCTTGCGGCTGTTTATTGGTTATTCATAGCTGACCTCCATATCTGAAGGTCGTTCCACTATCTGCCACCTGTGGACTCACCCGGTAGCAGTATGCTCTGTCTCGGGTCCATGCAATTACTATTGTATATTATTTCATTCCACTTGCAGCCCAGGTGTAAATAGCACTTTTTTTGTTATAATTTTTAATTTTGGTCAGTTTTCCATCCTGCTCACTCTCCTAATCATCTCTCAAAAAAAAAAAAAAAAAAAAACCAGCCTTCCATTATTTTCTTAGATGTAGATGCTGACAGATCAGTATGTCTCCCTGATCCATAACAGCTGTAGTATTAGGAGTTAAGAAAAGGCACCTGATATCACTATTATCGCCTGATAAAATTTCTGCAGAAGGATGTGAATTATGTAACAATGTCTTAATGCTTTCATCTGCATTCAATTTTCTCCTTTTGAATGGTTATAACTACTGGTAATAACACACTAATTAAATGTTTCACTAATATCTCTTTATGCAAAATTTAATTTTCCAAATGGTAACTTACCATTTGTAAAAATAGATTTTCGATATGGTGCTCCTTTGGAGAAAATAATCGCCAATGAAATGTACTGGAAGACTGATACTGCAAAGATGGCAAAATTGTCATGACTCTGAAAGTCTTCCTCACTTTTTGGCTCATGAGGCTTGTACCTAATAATGATAATTAGTGATATTATTGACATCACCAAGATATGTATTTATAAAAGAAAAGTGAGATTTCCATTTCTGATAAATTATTTTTAAATTTTTACAATTTAAATTTGGGTCATGAGATAAGTATGTAAATATAAAGAGAAAAGTCTGAAACAATTGCTTTGCACCTTTTGAAAGACCAGCTTATTTAACCCTTCAGTGACTGGGTGGCGATCTGACTGCATTTAATTTTTGTTTGTCCACTAATCATTTTATGAAGGATTTTGTTGGTGATACCTTTTTCTCTAGCTGCTTGTATTAATTAGTTGTTGGTTCACTTTGGTTTCGGAAACATAATAGTGCTTTCTTTATTGTAGTCTAGACATAACCTGGATGGTAACGTAATGTTGATGTGAAAGAGTTGTTTGTTGCCATGTCTGTGTGTTAGATTTTTAAACAATCCAGTTCTGTTGTGAAAAAGTCAGGAGTTAGGCCTGTACTTAGGCCTGTAAGTGTCTGCAATTCTATCTGACATGAGGGAGTATATATTGAGAGCCTTGTCAATCAATTGGGCACTGGAGAGAACGTCCAGGGCTCATATGGGTAAAAGTTTTCACAGCATGGTCTGTGCTTGTTAACAAGAGAGATTGTTTTTACAGGTATGGAATATATTTGAATAGAAGGGGTGCAAGAATATTTGCTGATGCTATCAAGGCAGTGATAGGTGGGTTGGAAAACTGCTAGATTGGGGGGAGGGTAACAAGACTAATAGCTTAACTAGAACCACAGGCAGATGGGATAGTGACTCTTGCACTGCTACTATTGGAGTAGCAGTGCAAGAATCAGCTAGAGTAAGGACATGTGCATGTATATTTGCATGTACATTAATGCTAGGAGTACTGTTTGTTGTTGTTTGTTTGTTATTTGGTTTTTAGGAGCATTAGCAACTAAGGCCATATTGCTCTGGGATATGCGGTGGTCATTCCCTGACCTTTCCGCATCCTCCGTATTTGGTGGTGACAGGCTCGAACCCCGGTCTAATCAAGAAGCGTGTGCTACGTACTGCTGCTCCTTCCCACCTGGCTATGGAGGCACCCTAGGAGTACTGTAAATAAATTTGATGAATCTGAAATACATCAAATAAAGACATAAGTAATGATGAATTTGAATAGGGGAAGTACAATGTATATAGGAAAGACACACAGGAAAGGATTTGACATGGGTGAGGAGTACAGTGTTGAGTCAGTTTGATGTGATATAAGCACTGGCAAAACAAAACAGAGTAGGAGTGTGTTATAGGCCTAATGACTGTGATGGGTATACCAAACAGATATAAAGAGAAATAGAGTGGGGCAGCAAATGAGAATGTCTCATAATGGGGATTTTAACTTTCCAGATGTTGACTGCAATTTTTGTGGGCAGGTTACTTGCAGACTAGTAAGACTTTTGTGGATTTCTTGGATGACTGTTTTCTACAGCAGCACTGTAGAGGGGCAACAAGAAAAAGCAATACTCTTGATCTGGTTATCATCAGTGATTCTTCATGCATTAAGAATTTGAAGGTAAAAGACCCACTGGGTGGCAACGATCAGTGTACTAATGTGGAATTTAATTAAAGACATAACTACTGTCGAAGGTAAAGGCTTTTGCTTTCATAAGGGTGACTACAGTGGTCTCAGATAGTTTTTAATTTCTGTGCAATGGGACCAACTGATGATGTTACCAAATTCTAAATGGGAAGTATTCAGGAAAGCAATCAAAGAAGATACTAAGCTTTTCATACCATCAAAAGGTATGAATACTTCCCACTGTTCAAGGAGTAGACCTATTCAAGGAGTAGACTGTTCAAGGAGTAGACCTAAATGGATGTCAGATGAACTATTTGAGACACGTGGCAGAGAAGAAAAGGGCATGGGATGCATGTAAATTATCAGGTGATAAGACGCTTAGGTAGAAATAAATTAGTCTGTAATCAAGTCACAAAGGAGGTTAAGCAAGAGGCAGATTATGCAAAGTCTCTGGCAAACCATGAAAAGAAAAACAGCAAAGACTTCCATGCATATATTAATAGTAGAAGGAAGGGATTGAATCACATTGGGTCACTTGATTTTTATGGGTTAACTGTTGATGACAATGCTCAGGTTGCAGACGAATTGAATAGGTATTTTGCATCAATATTCACACATGAGGAATTATTTAGGATAGGGGATGCCAGAAGTTTATCAAACCCTAATGAGAAGCTAAATGACTTTGTGATAACTGAAAGGAAAGTGTAGAAGATGGAATCCTGCATTGGGGCCCACTGCCCTCCTGCCCGTAACAGAAAAAACTTTAATTGAGTAAAAATGTAAGTTTCTTAGTTATGTTTATGATTAAATTTACTGTGTCTACAAATAATAATTTTTTTCACATGAAGCATGTTTATTGTTAACTAGATGCTGCTTCCATGACAATGGTTAAGGATTTGTGACTGCAGGGGCCAAAGTCAAATAGAGGCCCATTATTGGAGTAGGGGCACATTTATTGGGGGTCATTATTATTGAGTATAGTATTATTATTGCAATCTCAATTTCATTATTAATGATGCAGTAAATGGACTACTACAAATATTTCAGCATTGTTCAAAGTATATACGAGTGCTACCCAAAAGTTCCTGAAATGTATTTATAAAATAAATTAGACTCACCCTGAGTCTTATTCACCACTGTCACCCTTAAAGTAGTTCCCTTGAAAGCGTAAACACTGATCCCAGTACTTCTCCCATGATTTGAATGCGTTCCGGAAGTCCTTCTTCATCATAGTGTTCAGCACCACCTGCAATTCGGTTTGGATATCCTCTATGCTGTCAAATTTTTGACCCTTCAGCTTCATTTTTCATTCTTGGGAAGAGGAGGAAGTCGCAGGGGGCTAAGTCTGGCCAATAAGTGGGGTGAGGGATGATTGTCATGTTGCTGGATGCCAAAAACTGCACCACAGGAAGAGATGTGTGGGCCCATGCATTGTCATGATGAAAGGTCCAGTTCTTTGTGCACCACTTCTCTGGATGTTTCCACCTGACGGCTTCCCTTAACTGCCTCAAGACATCACAGTAGAACTTTGTGTTGATGGTCTGGCCAGGAGGGATGAATCCTTATGGACAATCCCTTCAGTGTCCAAAAAACAGATCAGCACGGCCTTCACAAAGCTCCTCACTTGTCGGGCTTTCTTCGGTCAGGGCGAAGATAGGCTCTTCCACTGGGATGATTATTGCTTGGTTTCTGGGTCATACCATATAACCAACTCTCATCACCAGTGACGGCTGTAGAAAGGGAGTTTTGATCACTCCTGGCCGGTTCTTGAAGATCTCTGCTAAATTCCATGCGATGCTGCTTTTAGTCTTCACTCAGTAACAGTACGATAGTCCTACAATGCCACAAATATCATGGATGGTCCGCCTGCGGTCTTCATGGATCGCTGCCCGAACTTCTGCAACATTTTTCAGGGTAGTGCTCGATGATGGACGCCCAGAGCGATCGTCATCATCAACCAACATTCGACCGTTTTTAAAATGGATAAACCAGTAGTAGGTCCGTGTCTGACCTAAAGCATCATCACCAAAAGCTTGTTTCAACTTCTTATGGGTTTCTACTGTTGTATCGTTAAGAAGGAAACAAAACTTGATGCAAGCATGTTGCTCTCTCATCACAACAATCGCAAACTACGCAAAACACAACGCCAAGAACTGCACATAAACATTCAATGCCTCTATCCAGTCTGATGCCATGTGGCACACTGATTCACAAAGGATGCATGCAGTGTTACCTAGTGCCACAAGTCCATATTAGTGTAGTTCCTGTGCAATATTCAAATTTCAGGAACAGTTGGGTAGCACCTCCTGTTTTTTTGGTTTTACAAGGGAATGCGATATTATATTGAAGAAATTAAATCCAACTTGTTGGTCTAGTTGGCTTGCATATATAATTGCTATAAAATTGAGATTTCATGATTTGCTAATGGCATTAAATAAGATTATTATACAATCATCAAAAAGTGATAAAGTCAAAAGCCTTCCAGATTAAAAATAATATTGAAAATTTTGATTTTGTGCTAACCACCGTACTGATAGAAAAAACCTTGTCGAGTATTAATACAAATAGGCTGACGAGGCTAGTGAGAGCAAGATGTTTTCAAAGCTGCTAAGTTGACTTTTCTTATTTATTGATTTGAAATTATTGTTTTTGGTTTAAATTTTTGATTTAAATTAGTAGTATAGTATATAGTATTTTTTTGAGATTTTAAAATTAATTTGGTGCATTTATTCTTTACACGGCCTTGTTATTTATTTTGTTATTTGTTTTTTTTTTAGGAGCATTAGCAACTGAGGTCATATTGCTCCGGGGATATGCGGTGGTCATTCCCTGACCTTTCCGCATCCTCCGTATTTGGAGGCTCATGGGCTCGAACACTGGTCTAATCAAGAAGTATGTGTTACGCACTGCTGCTCCTGCCCACCTGGCTACGGAGGTGCCAATCTCGGCCTTGTAATTGCATGAAATATCACAGTCGATTTCTGCCAGTATTGAATTGACAGTAGCATTCAAATTGGCCACCATTGTTTTAGAATAGTTGTTTGGTGTTGTTTATTTGGTTTTTAGGAGCATTAGCAACCAAGGCTATATTGCTCCGAGGATATGCGGTGGTCATTCCCTGACCTTTCCGCATCCTCCGTATTTGTAGTCATGGGCTCGAACCCTGGTCCAATCAAGAAGCGTGAGCTACGCACTGCTGCTTCTGCCCACCTGGCTACGGAGCGGCTTTTTCGTATAGATATAGTAGATACTGGAAGCTTGTCGTTGTTTGTTATTTGGATTTTAGGAGCATTAGCAACTAAGGCCATATTGCTCCGGGGATATGTGGTGGTCATTCCCTGACCTTTCCGCATCCTCCGTATTTGGTGGCCATGGGCTCGAACCCCAGTATAATCAAGAAGCATGTGCTATGCACTGCTGCTCCTGCCCACCTGGCTACAGAGGCGCCATACTGGAAGCATTTATGTAACTTGTAGCAGTGTAATCAGTATCAGCAGAAGATTTTGAACTATATAGCACTTCTTATGTGTTTTAATAATTTAACTTGTCATGTAGATCGTAACATACAACAGTAATATTCGCAGAGCTTTTAGAATCGGTGATTTGGCATAGATAGCTAGCGTGAGAGTTTGATCCACATGGGTGGCAATGATAGTTAAATTTATTATCTATTATAGCTACTTAGATTTTACAAATATAATGTTTTAACCTAATACATATAACCACTTAGATTTTACAAACGTAACATTATGACTTAATATATATACTTGATAGGAGATAGAAAATTCATATTCTACTAAATTCTACTTTCTCAGATATGCCAGACAAGCTGTACTTGCTACCTGGGAGTCTAAAACGCTGATGGAACTGATATTCGGGTGACACTCAAGTCAAGTGGACCCAATTTCGGCGACATGCGGATGGTCTGTGACAGCCAAATCCTCTGCTTGCACCTTCATGAGGGTGGGACTGTTAGTAATCTTTGGTATAACCCCCATGCATAAGCACACTGTGGGTGACCACCCAGGTGTGAACCAACGTAAGTAGGGGTTGATGTGTGGTGCCCACACCACATGGAGGAATGCTGCCCTTCTGTGTTATCAGGCAATACTAGGTGGTAGATGACTCTCATCAACCAGCGCAATACAACCACTTTGCTTATTGGAGGTTTGAAGTGGATGGAACTCATGTTTAGTCTCCAGAGCTAAATTCCGGTCAACCCCTCCCTATCTCTTCCATCATGAAGTATGACTGATGAATTTTGAGGTTATAACGGACATCATGGCAAGATCTAAACTTCCTTACATTTTTAAGGGTACAGCTCTAAAACGGTGTTTGCAGGCCAGCTGCCTGCTAGTTAGTACACCGGACCAAACCAATTGGTAACGCTTTAGCAGGCTTCCAGATCAGCTAGTGTATAATCTTGCTACCTCTACTCTGCCAGATAGTGACCCGCATACACACACTACTCGGAGGGAGTCGGAGTAGTGTGTATGTGGGGGCATTGTCGAGGCCACGTTATGCCAAAGATCTGAGTATATTCTTACCATGTGTATGCCATATCCAAAAATTTCATTACTTCATACAGCATGTCCCCCCCACTTTTTCTTAATATTGAATACACCACGAATTGTCAAACTAATAGACAGAGCTTATCTGCGAAAAGATCTAAACCTCCCAAACACTTCCTAGTTCATTTCACAAATATACGTGTTCTCAATTCTAATCTCAATAATGCTCATTTCCACTTGTAGTCTGCCAAACCCCATGTACTTTTTCTGACAAAATCTCAGTTATCGGTTGATTCTTCTACTGCTCATCTCGGTTGCCCAAATTATTCAGTGTATGATTCCTTTCGCCTCAAAGGTGGTACACTTATGCATATGTCTGTTCTGATATTCCCTGTCAGAGACTTGGTAATTTGGAATCTCCTCTCTTTGATCTTCTCTGGCTTAAAATCTCTCTACCTCATTGTGTCAAATTCATCTGTTGTCTCTACCGTTATCCCAATTCCACTAATCACTTTGGAGCTCTTTGATTTCCTCTCTTTGCAATTTGACTTTCTCCAGTCCAACTTTCCTAACAGTGAGGTAATTTTTCTTGGTGATATTAATGTTCACAACTCCAGCTGGCTTCCGTTTCTAGTCACAGAGACCCAGCTGGTCAAGATGCTGAGGCTTTTGCAATTATTAATGGCCTCACATAAATTATTCATTTACTTACCAGAATACTGAACAATCCTAACCATACAGCCAACGCACTTGATCTTTTTCTCACAAACAACCCTTCTAAGTACACAGTCGAAGTGGGTGGTCCTTTAGGCACCTCAGATCATAACTTGGTGATTGTCTCTTCTCCCATGGAGCCTTTATCTCATGGCTATTCCCAACTTCGTGTTGTTTGGCATTACAAGAATTCAAAATGGGATGACCTGCGAGATTTCTTTTCTTCTTTTCCTTGGTCGGATTACTTATTTCAAAACTTCTGATGTCAATGTTTGCTCAGATCGTGTCAGTGAGATTATTCTTGTAGGAATGGAATCCTTTATCACACAATCCACCTTAAAATCTCATCCTTTGTCTAAACCTCGGTTTTCCAATAAATGTGCTAAGGCCATTTAGGAGAAGAATGTTACATATTGTAATTGGCTTGTTTCCAATTCTTCAATTTCATTTTCTGCCTACACCAAAGCTCGCAACAATTGTAAAGCAGTTATTAATCACTCCAAACTAGATTTTTAACAGGCTAAGAGTAGAAAACTTGCTTCTTGCTCTAATGGTAGCCGAGCATTCTGGTCTTGTGCCAAAGCTATTGGCCACAACTTTTGCCCATCTTTGCTCCCACCTCTGCCCAAACCAGAAGGTTCTGTTGTCACTTCAGGCATGGATAAAGCTCACCTGCTAGCATCCCATTTTTCTTCCAACTCATGTATTAATGATCTTGGTAAAACACCTCCCACCATTCCCAACACACTCCATTCAATGCCTCCTCTGGTCTTCCATCAAAAGGATGTCAGAAGGATTTTGATGAATCTTGATGCTAAGAAAGCTCCAAGTCCTGATGGTATTTCTCCACTTGTTCTCTAATCCTGCACTCGCTTCTATTTTGTGTCATATTTTTTCACTTTCTTATTCCAAAGGTGTTTTTGATTCTGCTTGGAAATTTGCTCATATCCAGCCAGTTCCTAAAAAGGGTGACAAATCCCTCCTATCCAATTATCGTCCCATTGCAATTACTTCTACTCTTTCTAAAGTAATGGAGAAATCAGTTAACTGCCAACTCTTAAACTACCTAGAAACCTTCCATCTGATCAACAATCGCCAATATGTATTCCATCAGTGTCGATCCACAGTGGTGATATTCTGACTTATGTGACAAATTCAATGGAAAAAAGTTCGGGGAAACATAAGCAGTTGCTCTTGACATCTCAAAAGCTTTCGATCGTGTTTGGCATAAAGGTCTTCTAAACAACCTTCCATCTTATGGTTTGCCAACTGCTTTTTGTAATTGGTTATCCAGTTTTCTCTCTGATTGCTCACTGAAGGTGATGGTAGATGGCTCTCTGTCTTCTAATTTCTCCACTAATGTCAGTTTTCCCCCAAGGTTCAGTTCTTTCTCCTACTCTCTTTCTCCTGTATATTAATGACCTTCTTCAATTGACGGTAAATCCTATCCATATTTTTGCCGATGATAGCACATTGCATTTCAATTTCCATTTTGAGAAAACTTGTCCTGCTCAATCAGCTTAAACTTCTCGAAAATCTGCTACCAATTCCTTAAATGCCGATCTCTATGTAATTCTCTAGTGGGGCAAAGACAACTTAGTTGATTTCAAACCTTCTAAAACTCAGTCTCGGCTTATATGTCGCAAAAAGGATTCTTCTGCTCCTATGCTTATCTTTGGTGACAGTCCGATTTCTAGGCAAGATGATATATCTTTTTAGGGGATTACCATGACTTCTAATCTCTCTTGTCACAAGCACATTACAAATATTGCTTCCTCTGCATCTAAAAAAGTTGGTTTTCTCTTTCGCTCTCGTTTTACTTTTCTTCCAAACAGCTGTTCACTCTGCACAAATCGCAAATCTTCTCTACCATGGAATATTGTTCCCACATCTACGGCGGTGCCCCCAAACCCCCTCTCAAGCTTCTAGATTCCATTCAGAAGAGGGCAGTTAGGTTAATTAATGATTATCTCTAACAGAGTCTCTCCACTCGTTTTAAGGAACTCGTCAACATTTGGCAGTCTAGATGGAACACCTTACACACAGGCTCCGTTACAAGAAAATTCCTCCCTGATGTCACTTTCACAACCCTGAAAACGGTAAAGACCTGGCTTTCTCTCACCTTGGAATCCTCCTACTTAGTTACCGGACACGGGTCCCTCAACGAAAAATTACATCAACTGGGTTTGCTACCAACAGATCGCTGTTTCTGCGGCAGTTCAGAGAATTGGAAACATCTTCTTTTCGAATGCAGGTTGTACGATGACTTAAGAAGGACCCTGCTGCAGGCTGTGCCAGGTATCTCAGAACAGCAACTAGAGCCTCTACTCCAAACACCTGACAATGTAAAGGCATTCCAATCCTATGCATCCGAAGTCTTTGAGCGCAGGAAGCAGAGCTACATAGTTGTTACTGCACCTAACAATACCTCTTCAGTGACTTAAAGAGTTCTATATTCGCATGCCACCATCTTCTTCATTTTTTTTTTTTTTTTTCTCCACGTGCTATCTGGAGTTCCCACTCTAGTGCAGCCAGTTTATTTATTCATTCATTTTCATTTCATTTCATTCATTTATTTTATTTATCTTCTTTATTTTCTAAATCAAATTATTCTTTTCTTTATTTTTATTAAATTATTATTTTTCTTATTTATTTAATTTGTTCTTCACGCTCTCTGCCTTGAGATCCCACTCTAGCGCAGCCAATTTATTTACTTATTTTATTATTTTATATCTATTTTTTTTTTTTTTTTTCCACGCGCTCTGCTTCGAGTTCCCACTCTAGTGCAGCCAATTTATTTAAATTGTTTTTTTTCTTCTTCTTCTTCCTTTATTTTTTATTATTATTTTTTTATCATTATTATTTTATATATATATATTTTTTTTATTAATTAATTTATTATTATTATTTTTTTGGCACAAGGGCCTCTTGGGCCATATTGTGCCTAAAGAAAAATCTTGTCTCACCTATTTGATTGGATAGTATGATGCAGTCACAAAGGAATTGGATGCAAAAAATAATTCTGATATCATATAGTTTGGTTTCCAGAAGGTATTCTTTTATGTGCAACTGTATCTTTTGATATTGGCTTGCATAAAACACTGCTGCACTGGAACAATGTGGCATTAAAGGCAAGTTGCTATTATAGATAAAGGGATGGTTGAGTAGGAGAAGACAGAGAGTGGTTATCAATGAGTGCTCTTTCTGGACTAATGTTATTAGTGGGGTTCCCCATGGTTCAGTGTTGAGCCCATTGTTGTTTTCAATATTTATTAATAATATTAATTAATGTATATCAGGCTTAATGTCTAAGTTTGCAAATGATACAAAAGTTGGCTGATTGGTTAAAAAGTCAATAATCAATGTAAGCTATTATAAAAAGATATAGAAAAATTAGACCAATGAGCTGAGAAATGGTAGCTGAAATTTAATATTTACAAATGCAAGGTACATACTGCATATGGATAATGGTAATCCCAGATAAATATACCAATTGTGTAGTACTACACTCAGTCTAGTGGTAAATGAAAAAGACCTGGGAGTAAATGTGCAGTCAGATATGAAGTTCTCTGAGCTGTGCAGACAGGTTACCAGGGCAGCTCATGGGGTTTTGTCAGTGATATACGGGAACTTTTCTAGCAGGTATATGGAGGTGATTATGCCATTGTACAAGACAATGGCATAATCTTAAGCCATATCTTGAGTACTGTATACAGGTCTGACAGCCTCATTTGAAGAAGAATTTAGATCTTCTGGTATGTGTGCAGAGAAATGCAATGAGATTGCTAAATTAGCATTAGCATATGATGCAAGAAAGCAAGCTTAGGCAGCATCAGCCAAAAAAAATAATAATAAATAATAAATAAATAATAATAAAAAAAATTCTAATCTCAAGTAGTCATTTACTCCAAAGTTTGCCCAGTTCTTCCTTGAATTTATTTAAACTATTAACTTCCACAACGACAGATGGAAGGGTTGTTCCAGCAATCACCCACCTTCCGACTAAAGGCAAATTTCCGCACATCTATTATGCAACTGTCTTTCTTCAATTTATGCCTGGTTGAATGTGTAATCTGAGCAACAGGAAGAATCCCATCACCTTTCAGCTTGCTGAAACCATTCATACACCTCAAATCAGATCACCTCGCAGGTGCCTAGTCTCCAGATGCTGCAATTTGCAGTACTTAAGCCTTTCTTGGTAAGAGCAACCCTTTGTCCATTGACCAATCTCGCTGCCCTTCTCTGTACTTGTTGTAGCAGCTCTACTTCCATCCTAAAATGAGGCCTCCAAGAACTGTTTGCAGTACTTAAGGTGTGGCCTGACCATTGCCTTATACAGAGGTTTAATCACCTCCTTATTTGTGCTAGCAAAATTCCTGTATATCATATATTCCTGTAGATGTTCATTAAAAGTGCATTTTCAGTTTTTCATTGACATGGGTGAAAATAAAAATTATTATAGTTAAGTTAAGCCTTCTCCAGTGGATTTTTAAATAACAGATACTTTTTTAAAGAAAAATATTTGCTCTGAGGGTAGCTAGAGAAAAGTTCACAGACTGCGAGGCACCCACAGGCTGATATGGTTTAGCTGATTCACGGTCTGGTTGTGTAATAGATAGCACAGCTGTGTTTGAGATTTAGTACAGCTTCAAAATTTATTTATTCCATATTGATTGTTTGCATAAGATTCTACATTTGGGTATAATTCTATTATTAAGTAACTCAGAAGCAATAAATTCCTTGGGAAGTTAATGTTAATTAATCTCTATGAAATAGAAAAATAGATCAATAAAAAATTTATAGTTGAAATAAAAATATTTTTAACTGGGACATACATTAAACTTGCTGGAACAACATTCTAAAATGCGGGACTGTCACGGCTAAACCAGGATGTATGGTCACCCTACCTACACAACACACTCCTACTTTCAACTTTGCTTTCCCAGTTCTTATCTCACACCAAACTGACTCAACACTGCACTGTCCACCCATGTCAACTGGATGCACTTCCTTAGATTTTATGTGTTTCTTAACTAACAGCATAACTCCTCCTCCCTTTCTATCCTTTTTGTATACATGTACTCCCTAAATTCCAATTCTGCATACCTTACCTATGTGTGGCATCATGTCTCTGCTATCCCAAAAATATCTGCCTTTGATGGATTTACCAGCATCTCAAATTCGTCAAATTTATTTACTATACTCCTAGCATTGGTGTACATGCAAGTATACATGCATCTATCCTTACTCTTAGTTACCCTAACACAACCCATGTACAGTCAGTCCTCATATAGCACGATAGTTGTGTTCCTAGAAACCCTCGTGCAATGCAAAATCATGCAATATAAACAACAGGCCCCATGGGAAAAATGGGGTTAGGTGCTGACCACCCAAGATTCAACACACATTTGTAACAAAAACATTACCAAACACAATAAATAATCGTGATAAAATACTTACGTATTTTATTACGACTATTACATAATAAAATATTGCTAATGCTTTTGCTTCTATCGTAAGCAGACTTGTTTTTTGTTTGATTTTCTATCCAAACAGATGACAGCCATTCCGTCTCTTCCAATTCTTTGTGTCTTAATCTAATGGATTTTAATTACACTGAGTTGTTTCTGATATGAAAGTTTTTATTTTCTCTGCATTCTTTGTAATTCTCAGCATTGCTTCATTTAGGCTTGTAGCACGTGCAATATCACATGGTCTTTCATTTCGCTCAAAGCGTTTCACAATTTCATATTTTTTCTCTATCGACAGAGGCAGACTGGCCATAAGCCTTTCCAGGGGGAACCCCAGTGGGCCGGAGACCGGTGTGATTTTGGCCATAAACGCTAGTATGAGGCCACTACAAATTTTCCCGGGTAAGAATTTTTGACCCAGTCCGCCTCTGTTTATCAATATTGCTTTTCTTTTTCTCTCTGAATCTGTAGTGTCTTCACCAGGATGCTTCTTTTTCACACCTTTTAAGTATTTTACCCATTTTTAGGAAATAAAGCACAATTACAAAATGATAAGACACGCTTGATACACATAAACAAAGTTGCGCGCATATAGCAACTGAATAAACAACACCGAACGCAGAGACACTATGAACACCTCACTAGCTCACATTTTACTAAAGCACATTTCTGGGGGGTTACTACCATAAAACAATAAAAACAATTTCCAGTTGCGTTTCAGCTAGTGGAATCTGTTATAAACTGGTAGTAAACTCAATCTAATTGCATTTGCGATAATACCGATAGCTGGAATTGTGTGGGTTTTTAAGTTATTATGGTGAAATGTGTTTCCCTTCACTGATATAAAAAACATAAATACATTTTCAGAATCTTCTCTTCATTCCTATCATGTTGTGTTCAGTTGGGGTGATTCCGCATTCGACTGCCATTTCTTGTAAACACAAAGGCGAATCGTGCATAAGCGAATTCGGTTCGTATTATATACGATATCGTTCCCCTATTTATAAATTGTGTATGATCGAATTCGTGTAGTGTAAACATAAACACGTGTTATACAAGGAGTGACTGTATTTACTTGTTCCATGATGACTCCCAGCAGTTTTCGAAATTCCCAGCACCTCGCTTTCCAGGCTGCTGCTCATTCCAATAAAAGTAGTGCTAGAATCATTTTCATTTCTGCCTGTGGCTACTGTTAATCTATTAGTGCTGTGAATCTCCCCCCCCCCCCAAGCTAGTAGTTTTCCGACCTACCAAACACTTCCCCGATAGCATCAGCAAATATTCTTGCACCCTTTCTATTTAAGTGTATCCCATTCCTCTAGAAACAGTCTCTCCTGTTAACAAGCACAGACCTAGCAGAGAGGCGCCTCTGTAGCCCATGCTTCTTGATTAGACCGGGGTTCAAGCCCGTCACCACCAAATATGGAGGATGCAGAAAGGTCAGGGAATGACCACCGCATATCCCGGAGCAATATGGCCTTAGTTGCTAATGCTCCTAAAAACCAAAATAACAATAACAATTACCTGGCAGAGAAAACTTCTACCCAATGAGCCTTGCAGAATATCTCCAGGGGTGAATTGATTGACAAGGCTTTTATTATATACTCCCTCCTATCGTAGCTGGGCAGAATTGCAGACACTTTCAAATTTATCCCTAACTCGTGACTTTTATTGAACATTGACCTGTACTTGTTAAGTAAGCCTGCAGATCTCCTACTCTTAATGTTATTAGTGCCGATGTGTACAACGATATCATCTTTTAAGGGCACAAAGGGTGCTCTTAAAAGATGATATCTGTTCTTCAACGTCATCAACTTTTGTTCCTGGCAGACATACCCTGGTCCTATTCTACCTATCCTTTTTGCACAATATATTTCCCATCTCCCTGACAATAGAGTCCCCGACAATAACAGTTATGGTGATTAACAGCTCCATTTAGTTTAAATGTTGTTTTAAATTTAGTTTTTATTAGTCCACAAAACACTGAATTATATCTGCATTTTTAGCACTCATTGAAAAAACCTTTTGGGAAATTTTGATCTTCTAACTGGTTGTTCTCATTCCAATTTTGCAGCAACATGGAATGATAAATTTGATAAAAAATATGATTAACCAGTCTTTGCTTTTTGTGATTTTTTTTTTTTTTTTTAGACATTTTTCGATATTCTCTTTTATAAGTTCCAAATTGTCTTTGAGATATGTCTACCAGGTTGTGGTGGAATGTGCATTGGCTCCCACCTCATTGAACTTCTTCAAAATTTGCTTCATGGTCTTTATTGTGGGTGGTTTATGTGCAAAAAATGTCTTGAACCGGCAAGCAACTTCTGCAGTAGCATTTTCACATTTTAAATTGCAATAAAAGTCACAATTTAAATTGAAATAAAAGTCCATAATGCTTCAGTGTAAGCCGTATGGACTTTTATAATATTTTCAGATTACAAATTATTCTGAAACAATAAAAAAAAAGGTTATAAATTATTTTTCAAATAACTTATACATATTTGCATAGCAGTTATTCAAAATAGTTTCTCTTTACAATGAACCACCCTGAGAAAGTGTGGTCCATTACAAACAAACATTTTCAAAAGAAATGACTTAAAAAAAAAAAAAAAAAAAAACTTGTTATTATGCCTTTATTAAATTGTGATTAAATAGTTTTAATCACAATTTTTTCTAGATATAAAATACTTATCATTTCTTTCTTCTTACCAGGATTGTTTCCAGAGGATGGAAACTCCAAGTACTTGAGCAAGTGTGACTAGTGCCACCTGAGACAGCAAGGAAGTTAGGGGAATAATTCCAATTAAACTGGATGGAGGTGGTTTTTTCACTAGAGTTGGATAGGCTTCAGTCCTCCCAACTTAAAAATAAGAGTGCATTAATTATATATTGTCAAGAAAATTATCTTTAATTTTATTAATGATTGCAAGAAATAATATGTATAATATAATTTATTTTGAATGTATTTTAGATAAATTAATTTAATCAAAATTTCTTATATGAAAAAAAAAAATTGAAAATTAATTTTTCCATAATAGCAAAAATCCAAAAAAGTTTCATCTTAGCAACAGTGGGATATTAAGCTTCAATTAAAAATATACAAGTTTTGATGCAAACATACAACTATATGTAAATAAAATAAAATAAAGAATCTCTATTTGGATTACCTTCTTTAGTTGTGTGATAATTTTTAGGTCATGCCTGCAGATGCGGTCTTAGATTAACCCACAACCAGTAATTGGCAGAATTCAAATCTGGCTACAATGTGGATACTTTGTTTCAAAAGCTCTACTGATGTTTTTTTTCCATCAAAAGGTTCCCTTAATTATACAATAAGTTTTAAGTGAATATGTAGGCCTGCCCATTCTACCAGACATGAGATAGGGGTGCCTGTCTGAAATCTGGAATAACAACATTTTCTAACATATCTACATATCTCTGTTCATTCACTGATATCAATAGTTCATTCACTATCAATGATAGTGTCCATTAACCAGGCAGTAGTGGCACCCCCAATTGTAACAAACGTGGTGACAAGGGTCACCAATTTCATTTTTATTTCAGAATTGTTGTCTTGTTTTTTGCTTGCTGTATACCAATGCTTGATTATTTCATAATGAATCGCAATAATTAAAAAAAATTTTTTATTTTTTGTTATTAAAAATTTGTTTGACACTGATGATTGATTTTCAACATAATAAAACTTTTACCCATTCTATCTACTGGGAAAAAAATAACAAAAATACTATAAACATGGCTTGATTAGTCTCTTCCATTTTCATAAAACTGTTAATGACATATATTCAAAATAATACATGCATGTATTACTATGTTTTGTTAGTTACTCTAGACTATTATAGACCTGATTATTACCAAGGAATCAATGACATCTAAGAGCTGACAGTGCAAGAGTGCAATAGCACACGCACTCTTTGAGTGGACTGTGGTTCAAGCCTGTGACTGCTAAATATGATTAACAATTTTATTCATGATTTACTGTAAACCTTCTGACCTGGTGGTCATGTCATGCCAGAGTATAAACAAGAACCATTACTGGAGTGATCACAGAGTTCCAAGATGGATGAATGGATGGAGAGAGAGAGAGAGAGAGAGAGAGAGAGAGAGAGAGAGAGAGAGAGAGAGAGAGAGAGAGAGAGAGAGAGAGAGAAACTGTTAAAGGCAAAAAAGTTGGATTTAAATTAGGTTGTTGTTGTTATTTGGTTTTTAGGAGCATTAGCAACTAAGGCCATATTGCTCCGGGGATATGCGGTGGTCATTCCCTGACCTTTCCGCATCCTCCGTATTTGGTGGCTCACGGGCTCAAACCCCGGTCTAATCAAGAAGCGTGTGCTATGCACTGCCGCTCCTGCCCACCTGGCTACGGAGGCGCCTTTTAAATTAGGAAAGGAGAGTATGACAGTTTAAGGTGCTACATGACCTCTTTCAACTAGGGAGATAGCTCACAGAGCATGAGTACATTAGAGTTATGGTATATCTTTAAAGCTATAATAGTCACAGATAGGGTTTATAAATTTTTTTTTTTAATCTTTGGAAATAGGGAACGGGAAATTGTGGTTCCCAAGAATTCTAAAGAATTCCCGAAAATTTTATTTTATTGATTAAATATTTGCTATCTCTCTGATAAGAATTTTTGTTCTTATTCTAGTCATAAAACACTATAATAATGAACCATACATTGTGTGTAAGTAAAAAAACTAAAATTTAATGAGAATTAAATATTAAAAAAATATGACTCTTAGTTTGATGAATGTAAACAGAAAATTTTATTATATTGGTACATAGTACAGATAGGTAACATTATTCTATACATTTATTATTATAAGGAAAACTAATAATAGCATTTAACATTTACAATTATTGTTAAAACGAAATTTTAAAACACACAGTGCATTAATTGCTTGGTAGGAAAGCCTGGATCTTTGCTTAGTTACAAATAAGTCTGAAGTAGAAAAATTGCTTTCATTTTGGGTTGAAGTAGATCTAATTGTTAGCAGTGCATCTAATAAAATTTTTAGATCCAGTGTCAGTGTACACGTTGCTTCATATAAATTCATCTCACTTCTTAATGATGAAAATTCCTTATTTGATTGGATTGGCTCTGCTTTTGACGTTGAAATAGATATGTCTCTCGCTAACTCTGTTTTTTAATCTGCTTCTAATTCCCAGGGTTCCGAATTTTCCATTTCTTTGTATTATTTTCTGTTTCGGACTCTTCTATTAAAGTATACTTTTCTTTGAAAATTTGTTCCATTATCGATTTTGCAGATCGCAGAATTTCATTTTTATTTGCCATAGCAAAAAAACATTATTAACCTCATTTAATTTATTTGGATTGGTCACTAAGACTTTATCTCTATGTTTAAAAAGCTGCTCTTTAATTCCCTTTAAAAGCTTATTATTTAAAATAGAATTTTGTTTCTCCAAATTACAAAAATCTAAATTTCTCGGGAAATGAATTTGCTTTTCCTGGGAATCAGAAAATTTAAAGTTCGATTTTTTCCCGGGAAGAAACCCTAGTCACAGAGCCTTGAATGCAAATATACCATTAAGCCAATACAGCATGAAGAGGATTCTGAGACAGATGATTAATGAGTTAGCCAATTTAAACAAACAGAAATTTCATTTGCACTAGGGATTCACAGTGTAATATGAAGAGCAGTATGAAAGTAATACCTCCTAATTTTTTGCTTTCAAATGTGGCGCCGCAGATTATTTCGCATGTCACTGAGTGGTCACTAGGGTCTCTAGTTTTACCATACTGAGTGGCGGTGTGATCAGTCTCATGAGTGCAGTACACGGATAATTCAAAACGGTGGATGTTATAGATATATGTAAACAAAGAGTGGTGATTGAATTTCTTACCAAGGAAGAATTGACGCCTATTGAAATCCATACGTGTCTCAAAAATGTTTATATGACAATACTGTAGATGTGAGTACAGTTAGACGTTGGGTAAGACATTGTCCCACAAGTGCTCTATGGGACTGATATCGGGAGAGTTCGGAGGCCAATCGATATGCTGGAAGTCAGAACTGTGTTCCTCAAACCATTCCTGCACAACAAGTGCCCGATGGCTCGGCGCATTGTCATCTTGGAAGACACCATTGCCATTCGGGGAAAAGTGTAACACAGCAGGATGTACACGGTCAGCAAGCAGTTGATAGTGGAGACCACTGATATGTTGTTCCACATGCACCAGTGGTCTAAGTTCCTGCCAGTGAAACAAGCCTCACACCATATAACTGCATCCACTGGCCTGCACTTTTGATACCATGCATGATAGGTGCCTCCGTAGCCAGGTGGGAAGGAGCAGCAGTGCGCAGCACACGCTTCTTGATTAGACCGGGGTTCGAGCCCGTCACCACCAAATACGGAGGATGCGGAAAGGTCAAGGAATGACCACCGCATATCCCGGAGCAACATGGCCTTAGTTGCTAATGCTCCTAAAAACCAACCAAAACAAACAAAACAAACCATGCATGATGGATGAAGAGCCTCATGTTGTTGACGCCAAATCCGCACACAACCATCCATGGTGTGAAGTAAATAACATGACTCATCCGACCAGCACACCTTCCAGTCTTCTAACATCCAGCTTGCATTCTCTTTGCACCAGACGAGTCTTTTACACCACTTGGTTAGGAGAGGATGTCGTAAGAGTCGTCTGCTAGTATAGCCCATATGTGAGAACGTGTGATGCATGGTCATGCCAGATATTGTTCCGGGTTGGAACAATATCTGGCATGTTTTATTGGGTAGTCAACTCTTCAACAGTGCTGCACCTGTTCGCCTGTACGAGTCGTCAAACCTGGCGCTCACTTCTAACATCAACCTTTCGCTGACCTTTGCAGTTTTGATGGCAGTCTTGGTACACTAACTATGGCGGCTCTCGAACACCCCACCAGTTCAACTGTTTGGGAAATCAATGCACCAGCTCATCGAGCACTCACAATCTGTCCTTTATCAAAGTCCGATAAATTCTTCCTTTTACCCATCACACTTGGAATTTTACTACCTACTGAACCACTGACACCTTATCTGTGCTATGTAGGTCGACTAACTCTGCACTCTCGTACCTCACGTGGTCAACGGGTCGCATTCAGTTTTCATAGGGGTGGTCATAATTCAGTGATCACTCAGTGTATAACACATTCACCTTCTATACTGTATGTAGATATGATATATATATATATATTTTTTTTTTTTTTTTTCAATTTCAAGCAACTGGAAATACAGACAATTTACACTTATTTGCAAACAAATAACTGTAAGGAGCAGCATGCAATGTGTAGAGAGCAATGCAAAAATACATATAGCATTTTATAGTGACATTGATGTTTTACATACTGAATGTTTATTTGCATCTTTTTTCATAGACATAATCTTCCACTGAGTTGTGTTAAACATGCAAGCACATTGTTAGTGAAATTGTGCTAATGGGAAAAGAAGAGACAGTGATGGCTCTGAAAAATTGGTCACTTTCAATTTCCACAGATGGCAGTAATCAAGGGAATTACAAATTGCACGTTTCATAATAATAAAAAAAATTTCAAATCAAATATAGCTTTCTTTCAATGCTATTATTGGGCAGCATGTAGGATTCCTTCATAAACCTGTTTGACATAGTAAATGCTCTTGTCATAGTAGGCCTCAATCTCCTCTCTTTAATTTGTGCAGTGAAAAGGGGGCTGCATGCCTTCCTGTGAAAGCAGGTAAATATTTGCTGGACATTTACTACTATTTGTGTAGAAGTGCTAAAGGGAATGATAGATTTAAACAATTTCAATTGATCCATGCCACTGAAGTAAAAAAGTGTTTAAAGCATGTGCACACAGTTGTGACAAGTCTTTAAAGAAGAGGTTAGAAATGATGAGAAGAGGTGTTGGACACTTTTCAGAGTTATGAAATTGAAAAGTGCAACAAATGATCATTATTGAGTGCTACTGACTCATAAAAATCAATATCCAAAAGAACTCAATTGCGAATTTCTGCCGAAAGCAATTCTAAAAAGCCAAACAAGTTGATGTTTTTAAACATATTATTATCACTTGTGGAGAAAGTCTGCTGTTCATGTTCCTGTTTTCTGGCTTGAATAAAGAAATTTGTTTGTTTCTTTTAAATGTTATGCTAACATTTGATGGCATAACATTTAAAAGAAATAACATTCACTGTTGATGATGTAACATTTAAAATTTAACTCTTTGATCCTATATCTGTGGTGCATTGAATATGATTGAATTGAAGTGCAGTGGACCACTTTAATCCAGAGTGCGCATGTTCACATCGATCTAGTAGGATTGTTTTTAGTTATGTTGAAGAATGATATGTGCAGATTTATTATACCAATGGTTTTTAAATCTTCCAAATCTATTTTGAAAGTTGATTACCATAGTAGACTAAACAAGAAGGATGATTCTGACTTATTATTATTATTAGCAGCCATATGGTGCAAGGAAGCCCGAGCTTCCTATGCTATGTAAAAAGGATAGGTGGAACAGGACCAGGGTATGTCTGCCAGGGGCAAAGGTTGATGACGTTGTAGAGCGGATATCATCTTTCAAGGGCACAAAAGGTGATATAGTTGTACACGTTGGCACTAATGATATTAAGAGTAGGAGACCGGCAGAATTACTCAACAAGTACAGGTCACTGTTGAAAAAAAGCCGAGAATTAGGGTTGAATTTGAAAGTGTCTGCAATTCTGCCCAGACACGATAGGAAGGAGTATATGATGAGAGCCTTGTCGATCAATTCGGCCCTGGAAAGATTGTGCAAGGCTCAAGGGGTAGAATTTTTTTCAGCCTGGACTGTACTTGTTAACAGGAGAGATTGCTTCTACAGGGATGGGATACACTTAAATAGAAAGGGTGCAAGAATATTTGCTGATGCTATCGAGGCAGTGTTAGGTGGGTCGGAAAACTGCTAGCTTGGGGGGATACAAAGACTAATAGTTTAACAGTAACCGCAGGCAGAGGTGAAGGTGATTCTTGCACAACTTCTATTAGAATAAGAAGCGACCTGGAGCGAGGGGTGTTGGGGGTTTCAGGGACGGATGGCAGTCATCCTGGAATAGTTGGGTATATGGGATGTGTTAGGGTAACAAGGAATAAGCATAGGAGCATGTATGCTTGCATGTATACCAATGCTAGAAGTATAGTAAATAAATTTGATGAATTTGAAGTGTTGGTCAAGACATCAAAGGCGGATATTGTTGGGATAGCAGAGACGTGGTGTCACAAAGATATAAGGAATGCAGAACTGGAATTTGGGGAGTACAATGTGTACAGAAAGGATAGACAGGACAGAAAGGGAGGAGGTGTTATGCTGTTAATTAAGAAAAACATAAAATCAAAAGAAGTGCATCCAGTTGATATAGATGGACAGTGCACTGTTCAGTCAGTTTGGTGTGACATAAGCACTGCGAAAGCAAAAATAAGAGTAGGAGTGTGTTATAGGCCTAATGACTCGAATGAGTACAATGAACAATTGTACTGAGAAATAGAGTGGGCCAGTAAATCAGAATGTCTTATAACGGGGGATTTTAACTTCCCAGATATTGACTGGAACTTGTGGGTTGGTCACTCACACACTAGTCAGACTTTTGTGGATTTATTGGATGATTGTTTTCTGCAGCAGCATGTTCGAGAGGCAACCAGAGAAAGTAATACTCTTGATCTGGTTATCAGCAGTGATCATTCGTGTATTAAGAATTTGCAGATAAAGGAACCACTAGGTGGCAGTGATCACAGTGTGCTGAAGTGGGATTTACTCAAAGAGGTAACTACCGTTAGGGGTAAAGGAAAGGGTTTTTGCTTCCGTAAAGGGGAGTACAGTGGTCTCAGACAGTTTTTAAATTCTGTACAGTGGGATCAACTGACGATGTTACAAACAGTAAATTCTAAGTGGGAAGCATTCAAGGAATTAATCGTGGAAGCTACTAGACTTTTCATACCGATGAAGAAATATTGTTCAAGGTTTAGGCCTAAATGGTTATCAAATGAACTAATGAGACTCGTGACAGAGAAGAAAAATGCATGGGATGCATATAAATTATCAGGCGACGCAGAAGCCTGTAGCAGATATAAGCTAGTCTGTAATCAGGTCACAAAGGAGGTTCGGCAGGCAAAGGTGGATTACGAGAAATCTTTGGCAAAAGATGCTAAGAAAAACAGCAAGGATTTCTTTACTTATATAAACTCTAAAAGGAAGGGGATGAATATGATTGGTCCACTTGACATCGATGGTTCGACTGTTGATGATCCTGCTCAGATAGCAAACAAACTGAATGAGTATTTTGCATCTACATTCACACGTGAGGAATTATTACAGTTTGAAAATGGAAGAAGGTTATCAAATTGTAGCAGTGTGCTTAATGATTTTGTAATAACTGAGAGCAAAGTGGAGGAGAAATTGTTGAAGTTAAACATAAGAAAGGCACCTGGGGTGGATGGGATCTATCCAGTTATATTAAAGGAGGCGGCAAAGCAACTAAGCAAACCCTTAGCCATAATTATGAGAGCATCCTTGGATTCAGGGGAGGTTCCCACGGACTGGAGATGTGCAAATGTATCCCCAATTCACAAAGGAGGTTCGAAGGGTGACACGAGTAATTACAGACCAGTTAGTTTAACTTCTGTTCCGGGTAAAATAATGGAGTCACTGGTTAAAGATGCATTGCAGGATCATCTAGACAAGACTGCAGCAATAATTCAGACACAGCATGGGTTTGTTAAGGGAAAGTCTTGTCTGACAAATTTGATTGGTTATTATGATGTGGTCACAAAGGAACTGGATGCAAAAAATAATTTTGATATCATATACTTGGATTTCAGGAAAGCTTTTGACACTGTTGCGCATGAAAGACTACTGTACAAATTGGAGCAGAATGGTATTAAGGGTAAGTTGCTACAATGGATAAAAGGATAGTTAAGTGGGAGAAGACAGAGGGTGGTAATCAATGGGTGCTGCTCTTCGTGGACTAATGTTATTAGTGGAGTCCCACAGGGTTCGGTGTTGGGTCCACTGTTGTTTTGTATATTTATCAATGATATTGATGAAGGTATATCAGGCTTAATGTCGAAGTTTGCAGATGACACGAAGGTTGGCAGAGTTGTTAATGACAGTAATGGCAGTGTGCTACTGCAACAGGATCTAGATAATTTGGGCAGATGGGCTAAGAAGTGGCAACTGAAGTTTAACCTTGACAAATGCAAAGTACTGCATATGGGTAGAAGTAACCCCAGAGAAACGTACCAACTGTGTGGTACTACACTTAAGGTGGTAGAAAATGAAAAAGACCTGGGAGTAATTGTGCAGTCAGATATGAAGTTTTCTGAGCAATGTAGACAGGCTGCTAGGGCAGGTCATGGGGTTTTGTCAATGATATATAGGAATTTTGCTAGCAGGGAAAAGGAGGTGATTGTCCCTCTGTATAAGGCAATGGTCAGGCCACGCCTTGAGTACTGCGTACAGGTCTGGAGGCCTCATTTTAGGAAGGATGTAGATTTGCTTGAGCGTGTACAGAGAAGAGCAACACGATTGGTGAGGGGAATGAAGGGATCCTCTTACCAAGAGAGGCTTAAGTTCTGCAAATTGCAGTGGCTGGAGACTAGGCACCTGCGCGGTGATCTGATTGAGGTCTATAAGGCCTTGAATGGGTTGAGCACGTTGAATTCTGATGGGATCCTCCCACTTGTTCAGAATACGAATCTACGGGGACATAAGTTCAAATTAAGAAAGGATAGATGTAGAATAGATGTGCGGAAATTTGCCTTTAGCCAGCGGGTGGTTAATTGCTGGAACAAACTTCCATCTGTCGTTGTGGAAGTTGATAGGTTAAATAAATTTAAGGAGGAACTGGACAGGCATTTGGAGGGTATGGTGTGATTTTTTTTTTTTTTTTTTTTGGCTGATGCTGTATAAGCTCCTACACTTGCTTTCTTGCATCAAGTGCCACTACTACTACTACTACTACTAATGCTGCACCAGCCAAAAAAAATTTTCTGAGTTACAGACACAGAGAGAGAGAGAGAGAGAGAGAGAGAGAGAGAGAGAGAGAGAGAGAGAGCGAGAGAAACAGAAGGGAATCACCAAAAAAGAGAAGAATGATGATATCCAGCTCAGGACCTTGGGTGTGCCAAGCCCATACTCACCAGATGTGAGCCTCTGGGGTAACTTAATCATTGCATTTGTACTGCCAGTGTCATGAGAGTCTAAAACAAGACAGGTTTCATTTATTTTGTTCAGTGAGGAAGTACTTTATTGCTCTTGTGACTACATCTTCTTCAACAGGAGTGTTTCCATTTACAGTGGGTTTCCTCAGCCTACAAGTTATTTCTTGTTAGGAATTTTTTTCCCTCCATAAAGTGCGGTTCAAGGTGTCTTGGTTGGTTAAGCCTCGGGCTGTCAGGCACTCCCATACTCCATCCATCCATGTCCTCCTAGGTCTTCTTCTTCTCCTTCTTCCAGGAGGTATCCATTCCAGGATAGCCTTTGGATATTTGTTTTCTTGCATCAGTTTTACATGTCCATACCATGTTAGACACTTGTGACTACATGGTGCACAAATTTCATTGACCGGCAGTGCATCATTTTAAAATTTGAACTTTTTTCTGGATAGGTTTCCAGTATTTCTGCTACTTCAAATTGGAAAATTTTACTGTTAAAGATAGAGACACAGATGAAGCAATAGATGTTTGACAGAATCATTTCAGTTGTGTTAGAGCCTACAAGATGCTATTATGAAAGAAGAAAGGATACTTGTACAGTGGTCCTTTGTTGGGGAACTGATAAGTGCATATGGAAGCATCAAATATAACGAATTATCCCAGGTTATTCTTGTCATTTTAATAATTCTTAATGGTAATGCCTGAATTCAGACACCCCCCACAGTGTCGCTTTGGAAATGCTCCTGACAGCCAAGTCTGACTACTTGTGCCATTGTATTAAACAAACTTTGACTCAACATTTCTCATGAGATGCAAAATCTCCAACAGTATCTTTCTCAAGTCATAATCAGCTGATGTCTAACAGACAATCCAAACAGAAATCCACATTCAAAAATAATCCTAGGTAATTTAATATTTGAGAACACAATCAGTCCTATTGCTGTGTTTTAATATAAAATGTACATTTTAATATAATCCCACTGGTCTGAAAAATATCCTGTTTTTGCACAAAAGTTTGTTTTCCTTCTGCTTAAAATCATGTGATCTCCAGTTTGAAAATCAATGGGCAGCTGTGCCCTCCTACAGGAATTTCAAAGACTTCCTCAATTGGGCTGTACTTAGTCAATCTCAAGTGAAAGGAGTGGTCAAGTGGAAGATTGCGATTAACATTCAGTTTACTCAATCCATTCAAGGCTTAAAACATCTCCATCAGATCTCCCCACATGTGCCTAGTCTCCCTTCACCAGTCTGGGTGCCCTTCTCTGCACCCATTCCAGCAGATCTACATCCTGCCTAAAGTGGAGCCTCCAGTTCTGTATACAGTTCCCTACATGCAGCCTAACCATGGTCTTATAAAAGGGATAATCACCTCCTTATCCTTCTTAGCATAGTTTCCACATATCATTGACAAAATCCCATGAGCTGTGCTGTTTGTTGTTTGTTTGTTATTTTGGTTTTTAGGAGCATTAGCAACTAAGGCCATATTGCTCCGGGAAATGCAGTGGCCATTCCCTGACCTTTCCGCATCCTCCGTATTTGGTGGTTACGGGCTTGAACCCCGGTCTAATCAAGAAGCATGTGCTACGCACTGCTGCTGCTCCTTCCCACCTGGCTATGGAGGCACCATGAGCTGTCCTGGCAGCATGTCTGCACTGCTCAGAAAATTTCATGTATGACAAAAACAGTTACCCCCAGGTCTTTTTCATTCTCCACTAACCTAAATGTAGTACCACACAGTTGAAGTTACTCTTGGGTTACTGCTACCCATATACATTGCCTTACATTTGTCAGTGTTAATTCCACCCATTGACCCAATGTTCCTAAATCTTGTTACAGTAGCTCACCCTGATGACTGTCATTAACCACCCTGCTAACCTTTTTTATCATCTGAAAACTTAGACATTAAGCTTGATATACCTTCATCAATACCATTGATAAATATTGAAAACAACAATGGACCCAGCAATGAACCCTGGGGAACTCCACGACTAACATTAGTCCATGAAGAGCAGTGCCCATTGATAAACATCCTCTGTCTTCTTCCACTTAACCATCCCTTTATCCATAATAACTTGCCCTCAATGCCACATTGCTCCAGTTTCTACATTAAACTTTTATGTGCAACAGTATGAACAGCCTTTCTGAAATCCAAATATATGATGTCAAAATTATTTTTTGCATCCAGTTCCTTGGTCACTGCATCATAGTAACCTATCAGATTGGTTAAACAAGACTACCCCTTAAGAAATCCATGCTGTTATTGCAGTATAATTGCAGGCCTGTCCAAATAGTCCTGCATTACTTCTTTAACCAGTAATTCCATTATTTTCCCTGGAATAGACATAAAGCTAACAGGTCTGTAGTTACATCATCTTTTGATTCCCTTCTATGAATTGGGGATATATTCAAACGTGTCCAGTCCATAGGAGCCTCTCCTGAAACCAAGGATGCTCTCATAATTATAACTAAGGATTTGTTTACCTCTTTTCATGCCTCCCTTAATATAATTGGATAGATTACATCTACCCCATGTGCCTTTTTTAAGTCTGTCTTCAACAATTTCTCCTCCAGGTACCTCTCAGTTATCACAAAGTCATTTGGCTCCTTGTTAGAGTTTGATAAACTTCTGGCATCCCCTAAAGTAAAGCATATTTAGGGTCAAAAGGCACCAGGGGTTTCCCCCATCTCTGCGTAGTTTACATAGTTAGGTGATACAGTTTGCTGTAAAAGGCCAAAGATTTAAAAGTGTGTGGATCTTGAGGTGTGTGGTGTCATGTACCGTTGTTCTGGCTATTTAGCAGCCAGACCTCTGCTGAGGCCCAACGTTGTCCCACTTTTGCCCCATGGAGGCAGACCAGGTACACCATTATTTTTAAATAAGTACTCTGGCAGGTCCTGCCACCTAATTTCCTGAAATTTCAGTGGCTTTAAAAAAAAAAAAAAAAATTTTTCACGCCTGTTTGTATATTTAACACGTACCTGTTGTATTTTCCCGGTTTGGTGCAGGTGCGTTGGAGATTTAGTGGGCGAGGAGGGGGCGAAATAATTTAGAAAAGTTAAAATTTTGGTGTAGGTTGTGCACAGGCATGCAAATAGAGAGGGGGGTGGAGACTGAAAGCTGGGGGAGATAGTTAGGAAGGACTGGAGTCAATAGAGTAGACGACCCTAGCACGTGTTAGTTGGGCATGCCCATGCCCCACCAGAGGGAAAGAGTGGGGTGGCAAAGAGACAGGGGACTGTTACCCCCTCCACCAGGGAAGGGAATAAAGTGTGCCAGGCAAGAGAGCTGGCACAGATCACCAAAAGGCTTAGCAGCAGTATGTCGGCTGTTTGGTCAAATCCATTGTTGTCATTTCCAGGTGTTTGGTCCAGTCTGTGGTGTCACACAGCAGCAGCAGTGTGGCTGCTTCTTGGTCAAATCCGTGGGACAGGTCTGTGATTGTCAGAACTGGGTGTTTGGTCCAGTCAGTGGTTGTCGGATAGTAGCAGTGCGTCTGCTTTGTTGGTCTGGTCCTTGGGTCACGTCCGTGAATTTAGTATGTACTTGTCATATCTGGGTATTCGGTCCAGTCCAGTCAGTGTTATCCATCCTGGGAAGTGGTCTATCCTAAGTTGTTTTGATTCAGTCAGTTGAGAGTCCATCCATGGACAGTGTGGTGATTTTCATGGTCAGGCTTGGTAGGTTCCAATAGTACCGGATGGTGTGAGGTTGTGGTTTCATTGGAAGAAGAGGCGAAATAAAGGTTTACGTTAATCATGGTTGCTGTGGCTGTGGCACGTGAAAGGTCCATCTTCAGTCAAAGAGGTCCTGTGCATGTTTTGTTAGGGTCTTGTAACTGTTCTCCTCTTCCAGTACATGGTCCTCCTAGTTTTCAAATACAGTCAGTCCTTGTATAACACGTGTTTACACTACACGAATTCGATCATACACGATTTATAAATAGGGGAACGATATCTTATATAACACGAACTGAATTCGCTTATGCACGATTCGCTTTTGTGTTTACAAGAAATGGCAGTCGAACGCTGAATCACTGCCAACTGAACACAACACGATAGGAATGAAGAGAAGATTCTGAAAATGTATTTATGTGTTTTATATCGGTGAAGGGGAAACACATTTCGCCATAATAACGTAAAAAACCACACAATTCCAGCTATGGGTATTATTGCAAATGCAATTAGATTGAATTTACTATCAGTTTATAACAGATTCCACTAGCAGAAATGAAACTTGAAATTGTTTTTATTGTTTTATGGTAGTAACCCCTAGAAATGTGCTTTAGTAAAATGTGAGGTGTTAATAGTGTATCTCTGCCTTTACGGTGTTGTTTATTCAGTTGCTACACGCACGCACGCAGCTTTGTTTATGTGTATCAAGTGTGCCTCCTCGTTTTGTAATTGTGCTTTATTCCCTAAAAATGAGTAAAATACTTAAAAGGTGTGAAAAGGAAGCATCCTGGTGAAGACACTGCAGATTCAGAGAGAAAAAGAAAAGCAATATCGATAAACAGAGGCGGACTGGGTCAAAAATTCTTACCCGGCAAAATTTATTTATAGTGGCCTCATCCTATAGTTTATGGCCAAAATCACACCGGCCTCCGGGGTTTCCCCGGTAAGGCTTATGGCCAGTCCGCCTCTGTCGATAGAGAAAAAATTGAAATTGTGAAATGCTTTGAGTGAAACGAAAGACCATGTGATATTGCAAGTGCTACAGACCTAGATGAGGCAACCCTGAGAATTACAAAGAATGCAGAGAAAATAAAAACAACTTTCATAGCAGAAACAACTCAAAGTGTAATTAAAATCCATTACATTAAGACACAAAGAATTGAAAGAGATGGAACGGCTGTCATCTGTTTGGATAGAAAATCAAACAAAAAACAAGTCTGCTTACGATAGAAGCAAAAGCATTAGCAATATTTTATTATGTAATAGTCGTAATAAAATACGTATTTTATTACGATAATTTATTGTGTTTGGTAATGTTTTCGTTACAAATGTGTGTTCAATCTTGGGTGGTCGGCACCTAACCCTATTTTTCCCATAGGGCCTGTTGTTCATATTGCACGATTTTGCATTGCACGAGGGTTTCTAAGAACACAACTATCATGCTATACGAGGACTGACTGTATGTATTGTATTGAATTTCAGTAGTAAGGCAGCATCAAAGGGCATTGTAAAGATGGCAGTAGTAGTAGTAGTGGCATGTGATGCAAGAAAGCATGTGTATGAGCTTATGCAGCATCAGCCAAAAAAAAAAAAAAAAAAAAAAAAATCACACCATTCCCTCCAAATGCCTGTTCAGTTCCTCCTTAAATTTATTCAATCTATCAACTTCCACAACGACAGATGGAAGTTTGTTCCAGCAATTAACCTTGAACTGGAAGCTGCACTTCCAGTCCAAGGGTTGGAATCTTGGGATTCGCGAATTATCCTTTGGGAATCTTCTTTGGTTTGGGTTTCTATAATGATGTCTGTGCTTCTTATTTTTTGAACAGATTTAATTCTTGCTGTCTTGAAGTCATCTGCCAGTTTTGTTATTACTGTGTTTTTCACAGCTTCGTTGTAGCAAGTTCTTCTGTTGATTTTGGTCTGAGGATGACCAAGTGTGGGGCAGGCAGGAGTGTTTTACGTTTAGTGACGTTTTGGGTTGGTGTTACTGATGGTTCCTTGGCATTTGTCCTCAGCGCTTCTGAATATGTTGGGGCATGCTGTGGCTTTTGCCTTGCCCCACATTCCATGTAGGTGTGTAGCTGTGTGACAGCTCTCTTACTTTCCACGTGTGCATCATGCAGAATTGTGAAAGATGGTGACAATCTGCGATCTCAAGCCAGTGGAAATCCTATTGGGATTCTCCCTGAAGATGGTTTCGAGGGCCATTTTAAGAAAGAGGGTTTTTTCATAAACAGTACCTTCTGGTATAGCAGTGTCAGGGGATGGGCCCTGTTGCTTGTCTTAATTTGTGTCTTTTGGGGGTAAGATCATTTCTGGGTGTTCTTTGGTCTTCACCTGGGAGCACGTTTCCTGCTCTGACTTGGGAACTAGCTGCTTGCAGTTTATCCGCTTTATGGGTTGGGATCCAGAACAGGGAGTTCTCCATGTTGTCCTGGGGGTCCACAATGACAGGGTCATCGTTCAGTCTCTGGGGATCCTTAATTTTTTCAGCTTTGTCTTCCATTTGCCCATATTGCAGATAACCGGAAGAGTTTGGATTATTGGGTCTACATTGTTACTGTTTTGGTTAGAAAGGTCACTTAAGGTGCTGGCAAATGATACCTACCACTTTTCAGAGTGGGGAAAGTGATATTGCTGACAAGTCCTGAAGCGGCCAGCCAGTAATGTCTGTGACAACAGACAACAAGAGTCAGGTTGATGTGCTGGTCAAAGAGGACCATTGCATCACAACACGCAAATTGTGCAATGCAGTTGCACAATTTGCATCCAGTCAGTCCTGAAAATGCTGACACAATCATTGTTGGTGCACTGTTCTTCCTCATCCCTCTCATAGCCCAGGTCTTGCATCTTCTGACTAGCACCTCTTAGGCCCATCGAAGGATGCACTCCATGGAACCCATTTTGTGGACAATGGCCAGATCAAGCACAGTTTTTGCAAAGCCATCTGGAGCAAGAGTAAGGACTTTTACAGGATTGGAATACAGTGTCTGACTCAGAGATGGTGGAAGTGCATAGAATACGAAGGTGACTTTGTGGTAAAATAGCAGCGTTTATTAATGATTGAGGATTAATTGATATAAAAGGTATAGTTGTGGGAATTAAATTTTCTGAGGAAAAAAATAGGAAGCATTACTTTTGTACCACTCCTTGTAATTTATGAAATGCTCAGACTGACATGCAAAAGTACTTTAAAAAAATCCAAGGATTATCTTTACAAATAAATACAGTAAAACATTGGTATAATGGATGCCAGAGTAACAAAATTACTTTCCATCCCATTTCAATTTACTATGCATCTTTATATAAAAATGGGTCATTTAAGGAATATCACTGTAACGAATACATTCCTATATTTTTCCAGGAAAACTCTTAATTGAAATTCCTTTTCTCATTCTGTTGTTATTTGGTTTTTAGTAGCATTAGCAACTTAGGCCATATTGCTCCGGGGATATGCGGGGTCATTTCCTGACCTTTCCACATCCTCCGTATTTGGTGGTCTCGAACCCCGGTCTGATCAAGAAGCGTGTGCTACGCACTGCTGCTCCTGCCCACCTGGCTACAGAGGCGCCCCTCCCATTCTTGTATTTATGAATGATAATGACTGTGCCAAACTGCTTTTTTTTTTTTTTTTTCGTTTTTTTTTTTTTAAATGCTTCAACTGAATTTGGCAACTTCACAGCTTAAAATTTCATTGTAAAGAATACTATCTTGACTGACATTATGCATTACTGAGTGTTGAAATGTCTGTGTAACATTCATATACTGTATTAATAGCAATCACTTTCATGATGGTATTTCTTTATAACTAGGCCTTCTTTTTAACTATGTATATTGCTAATATTTAAAATTTTACTATGACTGACAGTGGCAACTATGGACACAATACTAAATATACATACCAGAGTACACATTTAAAAGTGTGGGAAAAAAATTCCATTTTTATTTGTCCTGTGAAGGTTGAAATGACAAACATTGCTTTCCCCCCCCCCCCCCCCAAGTAACAAAATTCCAGCATGGATTTTTTTGCTGTGCACACTCAGAGAAAAATCTTTTAGAGGTTCTGAGTAGAAGGGAAGTGCTTTTATGATTTTATAACTGGCTCAAAATTGAAACTTGGTTACATGATAATACATTAAAAACCTAAAAGGAATTGTAATTACAAATTATCAAATAAAAAAAATAATAATAATTTTCAATAAAATATAAGGTGCAATAAGATGTAAAATACTTACATAAGGCAGCAAATAATGTGATCAGAAAGAGATCAATATATAAGAATTCCAGATCAGTAAGGTTGGAATGTAACTATAAAAAAATATTTTTATAACTAAAATCAAAATATATTTTTATCACTGGTAACAGCTTTAAACAACAATAAAAATTTAATCATATAAGGTATATTTTATACAGCATTAAACAGTTTTAGAACTTATGAACTTTTTCATTAACCTGTATGTAAAAAAACAAAACAAAGATGTGTCAAATGCTACGTAAAAATGTTTAATATGATCATCATCAAGAATATTACATACTGCTTGCAATAATAATTATGAAAATCAGAACTGTATCAGACCTGATACAGTTTTGATTATTTTATGCCATCCAGACTGACCAGGATGGCATAAAATAACAAATAAATTATAAAAATTGAAAAAAAATAAAATAAATAAAATAAATAAATAAAATAATAATAAATAAATAATAGGACATTTAGAAATTATAGCATGTCTTAAAGTACTGTTTTATTGGACTAAATTAAAAAAATAGCAAGGGCTTAATTTTTCAGTACTCACCTTGAATGATCTGCAATTGTTATGGTTTGAATAGCAAGAGGTGACTAGCTTTAAGGTGATTGGTTCTTAAATTAAGGGGTGGGTAAACAGTAATTATGATGGAAACGGGATTAAAATATGCACAAGGAAGTAGAAGTGCACTAACTCCGTCCTTGGTTGTCATTAAATTGGGATTCTAAATAGTGGATAAGCCAAAAGTCGTAACGAAGGACTTTCGTAAAAAAAACGTCTTCAGTTGGCAAGTTAAATGAAAAGGGAATGTGTACTGTATTTAAGAAGAATTTTGTAATCCCGTGATACACTTTTTGCGGGAATCTCAGATTGGTGAGATTCCAAACGGGAGAAAGATTGAAGGGGAGTTTCACATTTATAATATTTAGATCGGAGTGGTGACGAAACCATTCTATAATGAGGGCTTCGAATTGTAAAATTTTGTGGTTTTTAATTTTAATATGGTAATAGCTGAGTCAACTAAGGGAGTATGGTTGTTGGAGTGGGCATGTAAAGTAAGTTCAGTGCTAGATTGTACAGTTCTGAAGCTATTGTAGTGATAGTATGCTCTGGTATTAGATGATTGGGTTACGACTTTAGGCTTATCCACTATTTAGAATCCCAATTTAACCCAATTTAATGACAACCAAGGACAGAGTTAGTGCACTTCCACTTCCTTGAGCATATTTTAATTCTGTTTCCATCATAATTACTATTTACCCACCCCTTAATTTAAGAACCAATCACCTTAAAGCTAGTCACCTCTTGCTATTCAAACCATAACAATTGCAGATCGATCAAGGTGAGTACTGAAAAATTAAGCCCTTGCTATTTTTTGAATTTAGTCCAATAAAACAGTACTTTAAGACATACTATAACTTCTAAGTGTCCAATTATTAGATTTCCTTAACACATAAAGTACACCTAATCTGCACCGTCTATCTAATTTTCATCCCAATGCCTTCGAACTTGCCAAATAGTAAGATACGATTTTCAAAAATACTTATCAAGCATTTCATTAACAAATTACATATCACCTTTCTACAGAAATGCCTAAATCACAATGTGATTCCGAAATTTGCCCGAATATATTATTATGTATCTGGTGTAATATATTATAATATATTACACCAGATACATTATTTAAAATTTAAACTTAAGAGAAACATGCAACCTAATACCTGGATCGAATTCACAAACCTGAACAGTATACGTATTAATGCAGCCCTTAAAGAGGTTGAACTAAGACATTCTAAAAAATGGATCACACTTACCCAGGAAACAAAAATAACGGCTCCACAAATTTCCACAGTTAACATTTCTTCTAAAACTTTCACTCCTACCGGACTCGCAAGTTTAGAGCATGGATTCAACTTTGCGATAAAAAGCCATCAATATCCCATAAAAGAAAGTATTATTGAACTTCAAACAAAACTCGAACATTACCCTGACAAATGGTGCATTTTACATCAGACTAACACTATTATTAACTCAAAACTCTCCCCCCCCCCCTAGGCGCCTCCGTAGCCAGGTGGGAAGGAGCAGCAGTGCGTAACACACACTTCTTGATTAGACTGGGGTTTGAGCCCATCACCACCAAATATGGAGGATGTGGAAAGGTCAGGGAATGACCACCGCATATTCTGGAGCAATATGGCCTTAGTTGCTAATGCTCCTAAAAACCAAATAACAAACAAACAAACAAACTCCCCCCCCCCCCAATCTAATATATCCAAACAACAACTCAATGATATTCATAAATTAAGTAAAATCTCCGACATTATTATCCAAAAAGCAGACAAAGGAGATACCATAGTAATTTTAGATAAAGCCACTTATATAGAAATAATGGAACAAATTCTAGCAGACCAAGACACCTATATAATTAATAATTCCTATAATATATCCAAATTAAAAAACAAGCTTGACATTATCCTTAGAAAACTCCAGTCTAATAAAGAAATCACCCTACATACCTTACAGCAGATTGGCATACGAAGCAATGTTCTCCCCCATATGTTTGGAATTACCAAACTACATAAACCGGGCCACCCCCTTAAGACCAATTATTTCTTTTAGTAAATCTGCCTTCGCAAACCTATCCTCATTTCTAGTAAAAATCATATCTCCACTCAACAGGTTTTCCAAATTTAAAATCAGTAATACCAACCAAGCCTTTGAGAAAATTAAAACCACCATAATCGCTGACGATGATATTCTAGCATCGTTTGATGTCATATCACTATACACCAATGTACATATACCTTTCACCTTACAAGCCCTTCATGGATATTTAACTTCCGACAATAGTCTCATTAATCGCACCTCCCTTTCTATAAACAATATTTTAGAACTCACCTCTCTACTATTAGACGCCAGGCATTTCAGATTTCACAATCAGATCTTCCAACAAATATTCGGGTTACCCATGGGCTTGGGCATCTCTGCTTCCCTTTCCGAAATTTACTTAGCCACAGTTGAAAATAAAATCCTACAACCTTACCCTTCCGAGATAAAGTTATACATGCGATACGCCAATGATGTACTTTTAATAGGAAACAAAACTATAATTGATAACCTCTTTATAAAATTCAATTCAATTCACGACAGACTTAAATACACACTCGAAATAGAAACCAATAAACAAATTAATTTTCTCAATCTCACCATATATAAAACAGGTACTAAACTAGGAATTAAGATCTATAGAAAACATATACACACAGGGAAATTCCTACATTTTACATCGCACCACCCTTTCAACATAAAAAAATCCGTTCTCTATAACCAAATCTATAACACCATTAAATTCAGCACCTCACAAGACAACCTATCCAATGAGTTACAATATCGCACAAAAAAATTCATAGCCAGAAATTACCCTCCAAAATTAATCCAACATACCATTTCCATTGCAAAAATTAATATCAATAACTCCATAAAACACATCATAAATAGTAAAACACGTCTTGTCCTTCCTTATCATAGTAATCTTGCAGGACAATTTTGGCGAATATTTGCCGGTACAGACATCGCTCTTATTTTTTACACTTATAACAAACTCGGATCACTTTTCAATAAATATAAAGAAACACATAAATATCCAACAAGCGAAATGAATAATATTATTTATTTAATAAAATGTCAACACAATTGTAACGCCTGTTACATTGGTAGTACCACAACCAAATTCGGTTCAACTCAATCATCCAATACCAGAGCATACTATCACTACAATAGCTTCAGAACTGGACAATCTAGCACTGAACTTACTTTACATGCCCACTCCAACAACCATACTCCCTTAGTTGACCATATTAAAATTAAAAAAACAGTTACAAAATTTTACAATTCGAAGCCCTCATTATAGAATGGTTTCGTCACCACTCCAATCTAAATATTATAAATGCGAAACTCCCCTTCAATCTTTCTCCCGTTTGGAATCTCACCAATCTGAGATTCCCGCAAAAAGTGTATCACGGGATTACAAAATTCTTCTTAAATACAGTACGCATTCCCTTTTCATTTAACTTGCCAACTGAAGACGTTTTTTTACGAAAGTCCTTCGTTACGACGTTTGGCTTATCCACTATTTAGAATCCCAATTTAATGACAACCAAGGATGGAGTTAGTGCACTTTTACTTCCTTGAGCATATTTTAATCCTGTTTCCATCATAATTACTATTTACCCACCCCTTAATTTAAGAACCAATCACCTTAAAGCTAGTCACCTCTTGCTATTCAAACCATAACAATTGCAGATCGATCAAGGTGAGTACTGAAAAATTAAGCCTTTGCTATTTTTTGAATTTAGTAAATAAATAATAATAATAATAATAAAAATTAATAACATTTGATTAGATCCTTAAATGACCAATTATTAGAGAGAGAGAAAGTATAAATAATATCTAGAGAGACCATGGTGGAATTCAACTGTTGAATTCAACTGTTCCGCAGGAAATCAGTGGCAACAATGTTGCCACTGATTTCCTGCGGGTTTGAAGAAAATATTATATTCAATGTTAAATTCAGGCTTGTTATGAAAAGTTTTACTCCTGGTAGCCCTGGAAGGAAGAGAAGAACAGATATATAAATAAAAAAATGCTGCAGAGTTCTCCCTAGAGAAGACACAGACTAGTTAAATGGATACAAGAGCTGTTATCATACTTCTGTCATTTAACAATGTCATTTAAAAACAGTAATCTATTAATTATGATTTGCTAAATCCAATTACAAAATATTGAACGAAAACGAACAAGAGAAACCAATAATAATACTTATAAAGAAAGTTTTTATCATATATTTTTTTTGAATTTTTAAGATCACTGATCCCCCAGATTGAAACACAGAGGCAGTGTGAACATCTGTATTTTTGTTAGCTGGTAAAATCAAAGCTCTATGGCAAGCGTAGATACCTGTTGCTGGAATCTCATAGATGCCACATAGGAATGGTAATTGCCTAGAAGAAAGGTAGACACTTTTGCTCACGAGGCATCTGTTAAACGCCAAACAAAAATTTAATGTCTGTACTTCATAGTATATTAAAATGAACACAGAAAATACTGTATAACTAGTTATACTGGTGGGAAAAGATACATAGGACGATGTGATTTCATTTACAAATAAAAAAAAAAAAAAAAAGTGCCACTTATCAGATGTCATGTTATTAACGGAAGGTTAACAAAAATTGAAGTTGGAGGACTGGACCTGGGATAAAAATGTAATGTGCTCTAAAAGAAAACAACTAGGCCTTGGTTACAACCATGCCACAGGTGGCTACAGTATTAATGAAATAATAGCATGGATTATATTTAACTTGCCAGGTGCTGAAGACAGTTGATTTCAGATTAGCAAGGCAAGTTTCAGTTTATCAGGAAGAGAGACCATAATGAATGGATGTTAGCCCTATGTTAAAAATATGAGATGATAGTTCATGAAACAGAATGTTATCCAACATTAAAGAATAATGAGAAAATATATACTGGCTGAAAATTCAATGTTATTTATGAGCAACAGGGAAAACTCTGTACATTTTCCAACTTTTACATGACTTGAGCTGAGGACCAATTATATGGAGAACCAAGATATCTATAACATAGAATACTTGCAAATTTTATGCAAACGTTCAGGACATCATCAGGACCTAGAATAGAATGGTCAAGCAGAGAATCATTTTTTTGAAATTTTAATTTTCAAGCAACATGCAAGAACCTGGAAAAGGAGGCGACTCCGTAGCCAGGTGGGAAGGAGCAGCAGTGCATAGCACACGCTTCTTGATTAGACCGGGGTTCAAGCCCGTCACCACCAAATACGGAGGATGCGGAAAGGTCAGGGAAATGACCACCGCATATCCCGGAGCAATATGGCCTTAGTTGCTAATGCTCCTAAAAACCAAATAACAAACAAACAAACAAACCTGGAAAAGGAAGATTCGCCAAACAAGTTTGCACTTGAGAGGCCCTTTTTCTGTTTTTAGTTCTTTTTTTTTTACATACCATTCTAAAGCTTGTTTTTTTTTGGCTCGATTGAATAGACTTTTGAGCATGAAAAAGAGCATTTATATCTTCAGAAGAGTTATTCTTATAGAGCTTGTTGGCTTTCTTTCTGTTTAAATAATAATGACAAATGAATATTCCACAAGGGTTCAACGAATAATGCCCTGTGAACCAAAAAATAAGAATTTTTTTTTGGACCTTAGAGAAGAAGCCTTTCATTGACAGGGATGTAAATTTGTTTCAGATCATGGTCATAGGCCCATGATACATCACTAGTTTTTTTTTTTTTTTTTTGGCTGATGCTTTATAAGCTTGCTTTCCTGCATCACTTACCACTGCTAATACTAATGACAGAAGAAAAAAAAAAGTGGAGTCAGTAGCAACGTGTTGACCAAGGTCCTGACGCAAGAATTCAACTGCTCTGTGATCATTAGTGAATATAAGTGAAAAATTGATGAAACACATTGTACATGTGTCTTGTAATTTGTAAAATGTTGCTGAATGCACTTATTGTGTCTTTGCAAAAATCATGTTACATTACAACACAATTAAAACAATCATGCTTTACAATGTACTACTAGGATGCTTATTAAGAAAATAAATAAATTTTCTGTTTATAAGTTGGGGCGACACATAAGGCTGGTAGTTCACAAGACCACAAATGTCCCTATTTCTTAAATTGATTGCACCTGATTTGCAACCTTGCATGATTACCACTAAAAACAATAGGCATATTACTGTGAGGTAACCCCTGAGTAACTATCTTTTTATGAACAAGCTAGAGAGACCCATTATATTGTGCCCCTAATACTGAAACTTGAATACTGTGCCCAATTTGTGTATCTTATTAAGTTTGATTTCAATTAAAATAATCCTCTTCTACTAGCCTTCATTTTTAGGTGCATTGGTCAATAGTAACTAATGTGTCAATAGTAACTATCATGTCTGTCTGTCTTCATGTAACAACTCAACTACCAGTGGATGGATTTTCATGAAATTTTATATTTGGACCTTTCAAAAGATTTTTCATTCCAGATATTATTAAAATTGGAGCAAGTACTATGTCTTTTTCTTTTTTTTTTTTATCTTTATGTAATAACTCTACTCCCAGTTGATGGATTTTTGTGAAATTTTATATTTGGTATCCTTTTAGAAAGATCTGCCAAGCTATCTCAAATTTCAATAAAATCAGGTCAACCTGATTTATCCGACAATTATCATTTCTTTACCCATCCATCCACAATTAATAACTCAACTCCCTGTTAATGGATTTTCATGAAATTTTATATTTTGCTCTTCAGAACAATTTGTTGATTCTTCCCAAATTTCATTAAAATCAGACCAATTGAAATTTGGAAATTATTACTTATTTATTTATTATTATTTTTTTTTTTTATACATATGTAGGCTATACATACACAGGATGGGATTCTCATTATCTGAGGGTAATTAGTTCCAGAAAATTCCACTTAAAATGGACCAAATCTTCATAATATGTATTAGTACATAATAAAAAATGAGACAATTATTTTATTAGACTTTTTTTTAATCATAATATATTGAACAATGGAAGGTTAAGTAAAGTTTATTGAAGTTACACTATTTTTCAGTTTTATGAATAAAGAAGCAATCCAGAGTTTTGGGGGTTTTTTTGCTGTATTTTTTTCAGATAAAATTGTGTCATAGCATTTAGTTGTCTTTAACTTTGCACTTAACTTTTGCTGCATGATCATGAAGAGGGTCGTTGTCACAAAAATATTCAAGTGCTTGGTCAATTTTTTCAAGGGCTTCCTTTAATTTTTTAATTTTCAAATCCTCGTAATTGCGGGGGCTCATATAATGACTATTCGGATACCAGGAACTCCCTGTATATTGCAGTTGAATTGATTGTTGATTTATTGACCCTTCCCAAATTTCAATAAAATCAGACCAATAGAAAGCACTGAATGTTTGTTGCCATGCACTGGTTGATGGAATGAATGAGCAATGTGGCTCATGAGCAGAAATGAAACATTTCTCAATTTGGTAGTTGTTTTTTGCTCTTTTTTTGGTTATAAATCACAAATTATTACTATTTGCTAATGCCAGAAATGTAATGTACTCCGATCATTATCTAACTTGTTTTCCTTTTTACTTTCAGAGTTTGCTTTAATGTATTAACTTAGGATAACTAAAGAGTGAGACAATTTCTAAAAAAAAGTAGCAGTGCCATACCATAATATGTCATAATCTAATTTTGACATATTTTTATAAAATTTCACCATGAAGACATGGTCCTTCCTTTTTCTTGTAACTCTAATCACATGTCCAATCTTGATGTAACAACTTATTTCATAATCTAACACATATCTCTTCCAAGATATGTGTTAGATTATGAGATAAGTTGAATTAACTGTGCTGGAATATTTAGTTTATAATCTATCATATAAAGTTGTCTAATGTCCAGCTTCAAAAATACCAAGTTGCAGTTTACGTTTTTTTTTATCTATGATCTGTGTTAAGGAAAGTTTATCATAAGCAACTGTGGATGAAGTGTTCTCAAAAGTTCTATAGAAATAAGGGACTTTTGTGCTTCTGTATCCAAATATGGCAACCAAGGCTTTCCAACAATATTAAAAATTAAAGTAAATACAATGTCTTTTTCTGTTTCCACTACAGCTAACAAACTAACCCTACCAGGTAAACTTCTAGTTTCACCAGTACTCTGCAGAGAGTAACTGATAACACAATGGTAATACAGACAATGCCTCGCAAATATTGATTTTGGAGTTCTGCTGGCATCTCAGAAAATTAGATGGAAGAAGCCACCTTCTTCTTCTTCCACATAAACTAGTTCTTCCATGGCTTATGGTGCTTCCGTAGCCAGGTAGGAAGGAGCAGCAGTGAGTAGCACACGCTTCTTGATTAGACTGGGGTTCGAGCCCGTCACCACCAAATACAGAGGATGCGGAAAGGTCAGGGAATGACCACCGCATATCCCAGAGCAATATGGCCTTAGTTGCTAATGCTCCTAAAAACCAAATAACAAACAAACAAACAAACCATGGCTTATAAGCTGCATAAGCTACTAAGCAGTTTTAAGCGTAAAGCCAGGGCTGGAACTAGGCAATCCTATGCCTGGGGCAAAAGTGTTATAAGTAAGCCCCCATTATATGCAGGCAGTCAATCTTTCAGTAGTATAGCTAGAGTCATCGACGCTCGGGGCAACATGTCTTTCTGGCACCCCTGATTGTGATAGATAATTCCTTGCACCCTTGAAGCTCGTGGCCTGGGGGAAATTTTCTCCCTCTGCAATCTTTATGAATTTATAAAAATTACTATTGCAACGGTCTATGAGCATATATTTATTAATAAAAAAATTTAACTAATACAAAGAACATAACAAAACAAAAATATCAAAGAAAAAGGAATTTACAAATATTCGTTTATATCTACAGAGAATTTAATTCTATATAAACTACAAAGAAATTAGAAAACCAGATATTTTATGTTTATATATCTAGTACAAAAACCATAGTACTTTTAACATTATAACAAACTAAAAATATGCAATGAAGGTGTATTATTTTAATTGAATTTTTCTTGCTTTGAAAAACCTTTCACAAGACGCTACTATTACAGGAAGGGTAAGAAAAATTCATAGCGATATGTCTATATTTGGATAAGATTCTATTAGACAATACTCATGAATGAATTGGAGAAGTTGTAAAGTAGTTACAGATTTTATATCCTGAAATTGGTAAAACAATTTTTCAAATATCTGTTGCATTTAAATCTTTGCTGTATTTTAATGCAAGGTCAGAAGCAGCCTTCTGCAAGTCAGATTTATTAACTAATGCAAGTGAAATTCCAAATATAAAATCAAAATCTGAAGAAATAGTATTCAGTTTTTCAAATCTAGTGCCATTCATAAGAACATCCAAAACACATTTAATTTCAATAAAAAATTGTTGTTTGGCAGATAAATTTAAATTGTCTGAAGGTTATTATTATTATTAGCCATATGGAGCAAGGAATACCGAGGCTTATGCTGCACCATCCAAAAAAAAAAAAAAAAATTCCCAAGTTACCCTGAGAGAGAGAGAGAGAGAGAGAGAGAGAGAGAGAAGTAGAAAGGAATCACCAAGAAAGAGAAGAATGATGATGTTCAGCTCAGGACCCTGGGTGTGCCAAGCCCATACCCACCAGATGTGAGCCCCTGGATTTTTGTAGTGTCATTCTTCTTTCATCTGGAAATGTAACTGGTATATCCATTTTTTTCTGCTGTGATAGCAGCATATCCGAAAATATCTTGAAATTCACTTTCCTGTATTTCAAGGAGATATTTTATCAATCCACTTATTAATTGGGAAGAGTTGTGTATGCAAAGCTTTGCAGCTTGTATTGCTTTATTTACACAGTCAATATTATGAAGAATTTTATTCCATATAGCCAATCTTTATAAAAATGGATAGTCTATTTGTAAAAGCAAGCAGACAGAGCAATACTGACAGTTCTGCATTTGCAGATGTATCTTTGATATCAATTAAGACTTCATGAACTTTTGTTATTTTTAAGAACAAAGATTTTATAGCTCGTTCTTTGGATGACCTTCTTGTGTCTGTATGTTCTTTAAGTGAAATCTTCAAAGTATTCATTAAACTTTTCCCGCAACTAGTGGAACCAGGAAAAAAAAAAAGTATTCTTTGAACAACGGCAAAAAAACTTATCATCCCAGATGTTTTTGACACTGCAGTACACTAGCTAAATTAAGACTATGTTCCGAACATGGTACAAATGTGGCAAATTCATTTTTTTTAAAAAAATTATTGCCTGTACGGCTTATATTTTCCCACCATATTGGCCCCATTATTGTATCCCTGCCCTCTTACATTTTTAATGTCAAGCCCATCCTTTTCTAATTTGGTAAGAATTTCTGTTGCCAATCTAATGGCAGCCTTTTCTTTATTTTATGTAAAATCAATGAAACACTCTTCTATTGATATTTTACCGTCAATAATTTGCACATATATAATTATTTGAGACATTTGTTCATGATGTGGTAAATCAGGTGTGTTGTTGTTGTTATTTGGTTTTTAGGAGCATTAGCAACTAAGGCCATATTGCTCCTGGCATATGCGGTGGTCATTCTCTGACCTTTCTGCATCCTCCGTATTTGGTGGTCACGGGCTCGAATCCCGGTCTAATCAAGAAGCGTGTGCTACACACTGCTGCTCCTGCCCATCTACCCGGCTACGGAGGTGCCTCAAATGTGCAATCAGTTAACAAAGAGAAGTACAGTACTTGGCTTTTTTAATTTTTGAAATACAAGCAGGCCCTCGTTATAATGCGGTTCGCTTTACGCTGATGTGCTATAATGCTGTTCTTATATTATAACCCATATCTGACTATAACTGTCACAAATCACTATAACGCTCTTTTACAGATTGCATTTTTAACAAAATTGTTTCATTTTATAGAGTTGATAGCTTGAAAATGAATAGCAAAACAGCATTAAAATGTTTCCCACGCTCAGTGAAATTTTCTCGCATGCTAATTTAAATGCAGTACAGTGACTTGTTACGTAGTTCCGAGATCAAAATTTTAAAAAAATTATCAAGTATATTGCTTGTAATATTTGCGTTATATGCATTTATCCGAAGTCTAGTCATCACTCAGTACAGTATTAGACATCGTGCGTAATTATTATTATTATTCTTATTATTATTATTATTAGCCATATGGTGCAAGGAAGCCTGAGGCTTATACTGCACCAGCCAAAAAAAAATTAATTTACCCTAGGACCCAGAGAGAGAGAGAGAGAGAGAGAGAGAGAGAGAGAGAGAGAGAGAGAGAGAGAGAGAGAGAGAGATGTAGAAGGAAATCACCAAGAAAGAGAAGAATGATGATATCCAGCTCAGGACCCTGGGTGTGCCAAGCCCATACTCACCAGATGTGAGCCCCTAATGGACAGTTTACTCGAACGTTGAATCATAATTAATGCAACCAACACAGTTACATTTTCAAAGAGTTAATAATGGCTGATAAGAACAAAAAAGCAACAACGTCTGGACACAGTAGAAAGACTATATATATATATAGCTGACCGGGCTAGCCGGGTGGGTAAAGTGCCTGCCTGGCAACCCAAAGGTCGCGGGTTTGAATCCTGCCTCGGGCTTGGATCAAAGTACTGCAAAAACCTTGGGAGGTGCATTATGGCCACAGAAGCCGATGTGCCAACAACTACCGAAAAAAAAAAAAAAAGACTATAAATGTATTTTATAGTCTTCGTACTATAAAGAAAAAGACTGAATTTGAAAATAAAATTAATGTTTTGAAGCAAATCGATTCTGGTCAACAACAAGCGGATGTGTGCCATAATTTAGGACTGGCAAGTTTAATTGTAAGAACAATTATAAAAAATAAAGAATTAATTTTAGCAGCGGAAAAGACAGCTGTTCCACTGCAAGCAACTAAGGCTAGGCCGGCTATTAGGATTGAAATGGAGAGACTTTAACTAATTTTATTGAAGATAATATCCAATGCAGAATTCAGTTAAGTTAAATATTATAAAAGAGAGAGAGAGAGAGAGAGAGAGATATATTAGCCTATATGATGATCTGAAGAAAACTCACCAAAAAAAAAAAAAAAAAACGTGGAACCATTTAAAACTAGTAAGAGCTGGTTGAAAAGATTTAAAATCCAGGGAGAAGCCGCAAGTGCAGATCAAGGAGCCGAAACTTTCAAAAAAGAACTTGTTAAAATTATTGAAGAGGGGTATTATGTGTTATACTTCTAAAATTATTGAAGAGGGGTATTATGTATTATACTTCTCAACAAATTTTTAACATAGATGAAGCAGGACTTTTTTGGAAATGAATGCCTAAAAGAAGTTTCATATTGAAAGAATAAAAAAACATGCCAGGTTTCAAAGCGGCGAAGGATCGGTTGACTTTATTGTTGGGAGGTAATGCTGCAGGGGATTTAAAATTAAAACCCCTTTTAGTTTACCAGGAAGAGGGCCAAAGTACAACCCAAAATAGACACATTTTTCATGATTAAATTCATCAATTAAATCCATGATTTTAATTGGAATTTTAAGTTTAACTTTGATACTTAAGTAGTTCTTATACATGTAATTATATACGTATGTAATGCAGAATGTTTTATATGTACAAATATTTGAATATTAAATATTTTGACTGATATTTGTGCATCTTTTCACTACTGTTTATTATTGATTAGGAAATATCCTATGGCCCCAACTGCAACTCTAACTTATGAGAATGTAGCACTCACTTAGCACGGATTCACTTAGTGCTCTGTTTTTCCCTAATGAATTATCAGCGTTAAGCGGGGGTCACCTGTAATATTGGCCGGAATTTAATTTCAATTAATCATATAAATTAGTCTTGAATTTTTTGCGATAAATAATTCACAGTTCCTTTACGATGATTTGAAATTTGTTCTGCTAGTTCTTTTTTATAATGACTTACAAGTTCAATAATATTCCAGCTTTCGGATTCTCAACTATCTCATTTGAACCTCTTAATACAAGACTTTTTTTTTCCCAAAATAATAGTGTCCAAAATAATTTTTAAAATTCTTCTCCATTTTTCTTTCTCTTAAAATTGCTTTTTGTAGAGCATCATGAAAAAGTCCAGAATTTTTTAGACTCTCTTCATTTGATTTCCATTTTAAAATGTGTTCATGGTGTAATGAATTTTCATGATTTGAAATATATCTATATACATGTTTCCAAGAGGAAAAAGCTTTCTGTGAATTGACTAATGAAGGCTGTTGTTGTTATTTGGTTTTTAGGAGCATTAGCAACTAAGGCCATATTGCTCCGGGGATATGCGGTGGTCATTCCCTGATCTTTCCGCATCCTCTGTATTTGGTGGGCACGGGCTCGAACCCCAGTCTAATCAAGAAGCGTGTGCTACACACTGCTGCTCCTGCCTACCTGGCTACGGAGGCGCCGCCTAATGAAGGCACAGTGCCAGTATTTTTATTAGTTCCAAATAAAATGCATGCAAACAATACAAAGATTTAGTTTCTTTGGAGTAAATCAGCCAATTTCTGTCTAAAATTCACTATTAGCAAGTTTTTTTTCCAAACCACTCAATATAAAATCGACATCTGTCCTCGGATAAAGAATAACAAAATCCTCATCTTTGCCTTGGTCCGTTCTATGTTCTATTAAAAAACATCTTATTTTGTCAGAAATATTCGATGCCCAATATTATATTAAGTTCAGCATGATATGATTATTATTTTCATTTTTTACAATCTGAGGGGAGTCATACTCCGACTCAGTTTTCTGGTTACTTTCAGAATTATTATTGTATTATAACCTCTGTTTCGCTACAATTTTCTTCAGCTTCAAGAATGACTGAATTGCGGCTAACAGGATTTTCTTTATTTTGGTCAATGATGTCCACTAGCAAAAACCAATTTTGAAAATTATCTGACAATTTCTTTGCTTCTTCTGCCCTCAACTACTTCTTCTTTCGAAATTTTGCTCCATTTGGTTGTTCGGACATCTTATTCTTACTTATAAATTTAAAAATTTTAAAGATCTTTTATTTTAATTAAATTTGGAGCACAGCCAAATAAATAACATCGTTTATTGTACATATGTAGACTAGAATTAAAATTTTTAAAAATGCTGCTTTTTAAACAGCATTTTAAAAAATTTGTTTCATTCAGGCATATGCACAAATTGAAATAAAAAGAGACAAACTCGATAATACATTATTTTAAATAGGAGTTTGCACACATTCTGCATTTTTGTAGTATAAAAAAAAAAAAAAAAAAAAAAAAAAAATTTAAAAAGGAAAATGTTCTGCTCAAAAAATTAACAAGGGGAACACTTTACTCAAAAGACACAAAAGAAATTAAAAATAAAATTGGCACCTGTAGTGGCCCACATGATGTTATGTAGAAACTTGTAAAACTTCTGAAATCTGGATCTCCAAACACCGGAGATGTCCAAAATATGGACATTTTAGGATTTGATTTTTATTTTTTTTTTTTTTTGTTGTTGTTGTGAAACAGTCATTTTAGATTGGTGCCAAAAAATTTGTCCTTTGAATAACACAACTAGTTGATGAATTGGCAGTTTTAATTATATTAAAATTAAATAAGATTCAATTTAAAGTTTCTGAAAACTCCACTTGCAGCATTGTATGCATGTGTTCTGTGTTTTACCAACCAGAAAACGTTCAACTGCTTAAGGATATAGTTTTACCAAAAAAAAAAAAAAAAAAAAAATATCATAATGTAAGGTGAAAAGAGTGGGGGAAAGAACTGAACCTTGGAGGACACCGGCATTAGTGGAGAAGTTAGAAGACAGAGAGTCATCTACCATCACCCTCAGTGAGCGATTAGAGAAAACTGGATAACCAATTACAAAAAACAGTTGGCAAACCATAAGATGGAAGGAAGCTTGCCAAACACGATCAAAAGCCTTTGAGATGTCAAGAGAAAAACTAATTGTGCTTCACCAAACTTTTCCATTGAATTAGCCCATAAATGGGTAACATAAGCCAGAATCTCACCAGTGGATCGACACTGACGGAATCCATACTGGTGATCATTGATCAGATGGAAGGTTTCTAGGTATTTTAAGAGTTGGCAATTAATTGATTTCTCCATTACTTTAGAAAGAGTAGAAGTAATTGCAATGGGACAATAACTGGATGGGAGGGATTTGAACTCTTTTTAGGAACTGGCTGGATATGAGCAAATTTCCAAGCAGAAGGAAAAACATCTTTGGAATAAGAAAGTGAAAAAAAGGCGACAAAGAACAGGGGTAAGTTCAGGAGCACAGGTATTGAGAACAAGTGGAGAAATACCATCGGAACCTGGAGCTTTCTCAGCATAAAGATTCGTAAAAATCCTTCTGACATCCTTTTGATGGAAGACCACAGGAGGCATTGAATGGAGCGTGTTGGGAATGGTGGGAGGTGTTTTTCCAAGATCATTAATACATAAGTTGGAAGAAAAATGGGATGCTAGCAGGTCATTGTTGTTGTTGTTATTTGGTTTTTAGGAGCATTAGCAACTAAGGCCATATTGCTCCGGGATATGCGGTGGTCATTCCCTGACCTTTCCGCATCCTCCGTATTTGGTGGTGATGGGCTCGAACCCCGGTCTAATCAAGAAGCGTGTGCTACGCACTGCTGCTCCTTCCCACCTGGCTACGGAGGCGCCCTAGCAGGTCAGCTTTACGCTTGGCTGAAGTGACAACTGAACCATCTGGTTTGAACAGAGGTGGGCAAAAGTTGCGGCCAAATAGCTTTGGCAAGAGACCAGAATGCTCGGCTACCATTAGGCAAGAAGCAAGTTTTCTACTCTTAGCCTGTTCAAACTCTAGTTTGGACTGATTAATAACTGCTTTACAATTGTTCCGAGCTTTGGTGTAGGCAGAAAATGAAACTGAAGAATTAGAAACAAGCCAATTATGATATGCAACGTTCTTCTCTTGAACAGCCTTAGCACATTTATTGGAAAACCATGGTTTAAATAAAGGACGAGAATTTAAAGTGGAGTGTGGGATAAAGGATTCCATTCCTGCAAGAATAATTTCACTGACACGATCTGAGCAAACGTTAACATCAGAAGTTTTGAAACAGTAATCCGACCAAGGAAAAGAAGAAAAGAAATCTCACAGGTCATCCCATTTTGCATTCTTGTAATGCCAAACAATACGAGGTTGGGAATAGCCATGAGATAAAGGCTTCATTGGAGAAGAGACAGTCACCAAATTGTGATCTGAGGTGCCTAAAGGACCTCTCACTTCGACTGTGTACTTAGAAGGGTTGTTTGTGAGAAAAAGATCAAGCGTATTGGCTGTATGATTAGGGTTGTCCGGTATTCTTGTAGGTAAATGACCAATCTGTGCTAGGTCATTAGTAATTGCAAAAGCCTCAGCATCTCGACCTGCTGGGTCGGTGTGACTAGAAAATGGAAGCCAGCTGGAATTGTGAACATTAAAATCACCAAGGAATATTACCTCACTGTTAGGAAAGTTGCACTGCAGAAAATCAAGTTGCAAAGAGAGGAAGTGAAAGAGCTCCAAGTGATTAATGGAGTTGGGAGAACGGTAGAGAGAACAGATGAATTTGACACAATGAGGTAGAGAGATTTTAAGCCAGAGATGATCGAAAAGAGGAGATTACAAATTACCAAGTCTGTGACAGGGAATATCAGAACGGACGTATGCACAAGTATCACCTTTGAGGCGAAAGAAATAATACAGCAAATAATTTGGGCAACTGAGATGAGCAGTAGTTGAATCAACCGATAACTGAGATTCTGTCAGAAAAAGTACATGGGGTTTGGCAGATTTCAAGTGGAAGTGGACATCGTTGAGATTAGAATTCAGGCCATGTATATTAACGATATGAATTAGGAAGTGTTTGGGAGGTTTAGATCTTTTTGCAGATAAGCTTGCTCTATTAGTTCTACAATTCATGGTGTATTCGATAGTAAGAAAAAGTGGGTGGGACTTGCTGTATGAAGTAATGAAGTTTTTGGATATGGCTTACACATGGTAAGAATATACCCAGATCCTAGACATAACGTAGCCTCGACAATGTCCCCCCCCCCCTGCATACACACTACTCGGACTCCCTCCAGTCACCATCTGGCAGAGTAGAGGTAACAAGATTATACACTAGCTGATCCGGAAGCCTCCTAGAGAGTTACCAATAGGTTCGGTCTGGTGTACTAACTAGCAGTCGGCCTGCGAATACTGTTTTAGAGCTGTACCCTCGAAATGTAAGGAAGATTGGATCTCGCCACGACGTTCATCATAACCTCAAAAGTCATCAATCATACTGCATGATGGAAGTACTTAATTGGATCATATCAGCATAATTTCAGACACAACTCACTAGGGCTGCTGCCTGGCTGGCAGCAATCCTTGTGTAATGTAAGTAGATGCAAACTGCATGATTGAGCCCATATGCTGTCACAAAAAGTGCAGTGAAACAGTTGTTGACATTGTAAATTCTATTGGCCTCATCCATCCAGTATAAATGGAAATTTATTTATTAAGAAAAATTAATCTTATTAAGATGCCTGTTATTGGCTTTTGCAAGGCCCTGAAATGGGTAAGCTTTAGTGATAGCTGTGTTTTTGCTTTTTTTGATTCTCTGGCTCATGAGGTTTGTTTTTTTTAAATTGTATATGAACATGATAATTTTGGTGTATATAAACACTTATACTGCCACAAATGTTGCAATACAATCAGTTCCATCATTTATCAAACTGTGATGTTTGTGACATATCTCTGTATTTGTCTCTCATTGGTTGTTACTGATAAAAAAGGTAGCCTTTACTAATTTAACAGGGGTGGGCAGTGGCTTGGTTGTTACTGACAAAAAAGGTAGCCTTTACTAATTTAACAGGGGTGGGCAGTGGCTTGGCTCATTCTAAAGTCAGAATTTTAGAATGAGTAAAAAACATCAGTTGGGGGGGGGGGGGGTTTCAATTCCCTACATTTCTTTTGAAATGTAAGGAAATAGGAACCCTGTTCTATTTATTTTGAAAACAATTCTTTATTGATATTCATTTTTATTAATTATTATATCAGTAAAATATTTATTATTCTGTTTGCTCCTGCAAATAGCAAGAGCACATTTTTAACTATCATCTTTTAAGAGCACAAAAGGTGATAACGTTGTACACATTAGTATTAATGATATTAAGAGTAGGAGATCTCAGACTAAGAATTTAATTAACAAGTACAGATCATGGTCAAGAAAAAGTTGAGAGTTAGGACTGAAATTGAAAGTGTCTGCAATTCTGCCCAGACACAATATGATGGATTACATGATAAGCGCCTTGTCAATTAATTTGGCATTGGAGTGACTAGACAGGGATCATAGAGTGAGATTTTTCTCAACATATTCTGTTCTCATTGACAGGTGAGACTTTTTTCAGTGATAGGATACACTTAAATAGAAGATGTGCAAGAATATTTGCTGATGCTATCAAGGCAGAATTAGGTTGGTTGGAAAACTGCTAGCCTCTGGATAGAATACAAGGACTAATAAACCAACAGAAGCTGCAGGCAAAGGTGAAGTGAGTCTTGCACTGTCTCTACTAGAATATGCAACAGCAAACTCCTTGCTTTCCAGCAGCCTGAAAAGCAAGGATTCTGAGATTTCAAGATCTGTTGGGGGGGGGGGGTTCTCCCCATAGGGATCTCCCTGGAATTAAAGAGTGCTCTCATAAATATGGCAAAGGTCTGCCTCCTTTGATAATACTGGATAGATCCCATGCATCCCAGGTGCCTTTTATGTTTATCTTTGATGTTTTTATGATTATCAAACTCAAATGGTTTTGAGTTTGATAAACTTCTGCTGGATGCCAGAAGGATTTTTTTTGGGGATGGGGATCCATCCCTAAAATATTCCTCACATGTGAATGTAGAGGCAGAATAGCTATTCAGTTTGTCAGCAAACTGGGCAGGATTATCAGTTAAACCATTCATATGTAGTGGATCAATGTGATTCATTCCTTTCCTTCTCATGTTTACATAAGTAAAGACTCTTTCCTGCTTTTCTTTGTATCCTTTGCCATACACTTGCAGTCTGCTTTAGCTTCCCTAACCTCCTCTGTGACTTAACTGCACACTAGTTTATATCTACTGTAGGCATCTGCATCACCTGATATATGCATAAGTTATCAGGTGATACAGATTCCAAAAACGCTTGCTTTTATTCCTATACATGGATGATATAATTTTCAGCTTTTAGTAAAAAAATTATATTGTGTGGTAATTTTTTCTGTTTATGTTTTTCCTTCATTGTTTTATATTTTTAATGAAATAATTACTAAAGTGATTTTGTGGATGATTGCTTTGGTAACTTTCTGGTATGAAGTTCCTCATTTATCAATTTTTACCAAAAGCTCATAGGATAAAATTATTATTATTATTATAAGAATAAAACAATATAGTTAATAATGTAGGAAAATTATTAAAAAGTAGATGGCAGCCACACTGCTGATGTGTTTTTCCCTTTATCTGCAATTGAATTGACATTTCATGATTGGTTAAATTTATTGTCTGCAAACCGGAAAAAAATCCAAAGACTGCAATCCCCGGGTAGAAAGACTATCAGATTTCAGACATTGCAGCAAGATTTTCTTGTTGCCAATCTAAACCGAAAAAAAAAAAAAAAAAAAAAAAAAAACTGAATGCTTTAATTTTAGGGAATTGCAGATTCGAGCATAGATATTATTTCCGCTTGCAAAATGGCTAAAAAAGCATGGAGCTAAGAGTCCCACACATAGATAAAGAGTTAAATAAAAAATTTAAAAAAATCCAACCAACTCTATAATCAAATGACCTCTACATTTCTATTTGGCACACATAGTAGCGAAAAAAAAACTAAAAAAAAACACCAACAATGGCCAGACAATATGATAAATCATATTAATACTAAAATTAAAATTCATTTTAGGATACAAACCTACGTGCATCTAAAAGTAAAATTGTTGAGATCTCCGGCATTATATTTAGACCAACATCCCTTCATTAATACTCATGATGACCTATTTAATTAGCATACAAAACAGTACTTACTGTATATAAAATAAGAACTTACTTACGGTATATAAAATAAGAACAGAAACAAACTGAGTAAGGCTGTAACATGCCATGTACTTGAGTATGCCAAATGAGGTCACTAATGCAGCTCGACCTTCCCTAGACAAAAAAAAAAAAAAAAAAACAATAGCTTATGTAGCTTTGTAGGGTAATTGTACATCAGCAGCCAAGTTTGAAAACAAAAATCAAGACTTTTCTAATTACATATTTAAAAAAATAAGTTTTTCATACCTTAAAACTAACCACTGCTATTGTATACATTTTCCCACAGTATAAGGCAATGGTCAGGTTACATCTTGAGTACTGCCTACATGTCTGAAAGCCTCATTTTAAGAAGGGTGTAAGGGTGTAGAGCTTCTGTAATGGGTAGAGAGAAGGGCAACAAGATTGTCGAGTGGGAACAAAGGGGTGCTCTTACCAAGAAAACAAAACCTCAGTTCTGCAAATTGCAGTGTCTGGAAACTAGGCCCCTGCAAGGTGAGCTGAATGACATGCTTAAGGCTTTAAATGGCTTGAGCAAACTCAATTCTGATGGGATTTTTTGCCTTGCTCAGACTATGCACATGAGGGGGCATAAATTCAAATTGAGGAAAGATGATTGCAAAATGGATGTGCAGAAGTTTGCTTTCAGCCAACAGTTAGTTGATTACTGGAACCAGCCTCCATCCATTGTTGTGAGAGTTTTCATAAATTCAATGAAGAACTAGACTAACTATTGGAGGGGAATGATAGGTAAAATGGGAATTTTTTTTTGATGATGCTGTAAAACCTTGCTTTCTTGCATCATTTGCCACTATTAATACTAATACAATTTACTATTTATATCTTTTAAATCTGCATTCACACATATATCTTTTAAATCGGCAGTCACACACACATATATCTTTTAAATCTGCATTCACACACACATATATCTTTTAAATCTGCATTCACACACATATATCTTTTAAATCTTCATTCACACACATATATCTTTTAAATCTGCATTCACACACATATTTCTTTTAAATCTGCATTCACACACATATTTCTTTTAAATCTGCATTCAAACATGAGGAGCCTTTCAAGAATAGGGATGCTAGAAGTTTATCATATTCTAACAGCAAGCTAAATGATTTTGTTGTTGTTGTTATTTGGTTTTTAGGAGCATTAGCAACTAAGGCCATATTGCTCTGGGGATATGCAGTGGTCATTACCTGACCTTTCCGCATTCTTCGTATTTGGTGGTCACAGGCTCGAACCCCGGTCTAATCAAGAAGCATGTGCTACAAATGATTTTGTGATAACCAACAAGGTGAAAAAGAAATTAATGGAAGCTAAATATAAAAATGCACCTGGAGGGGATGGATTTTATCTAATTATATTAAAGAAATATTGTTGGGATATCAGAGACGTCTTGTCACACAGATATAAGGAATGTAGAATTGGAATCTGAGGAGTACATGTGTAGAAAGTGAGCAGGGATTATGCTGTTAATTAAGAAACACATAAAATCTAAGGAATGCAAACCATTTGACATGGGTCGCAATGCAATGTTGAGTCAAATTGTTTTAACATAAGCACTTCGAAAGCAAAATGAGGGCAGAAGTGTGTTACAGGCCTAATGATTCAGAGGAGGAACGAACAACTGTACAGAGAAACAGAGTGGGCCAATAAACCAGATTGTCTTCTAATGGGGGATTTTAACTTCCCAGATATTAACTGGAACTTGTGGATTGGTCACTCGCACACTAGCAAGACTTTTGTGGATTGACCAGATAATTTTTTCTTCCACAGCAGCATGTTCGAGAGGCAACCAGAGGGAGTAATCCTTTGATATGGTTATCAGTAGTGATTATTCATGCATTAAGAATCTACAGATAAAGGAATCACTAGGTGGCAGTGATCACAGTGTACTGATGTGGGATTTATTCAAAGATGTAACTACCATCAGGAGTAAAGGGAAGGGTTTTTGCTTTTGTAAAGGCAACTAAAGTGGTCTCAGACAGTTTTTAAATTCTATACTTGGGACCAACTGATGATGCTACCAACAGCAAATTCTAAATGAGACTCATTCTAATTAGACTCTCAGCAGAGAAGAAATTGCATAGGATGCATATAAATTATCAGGAGACATAGAAGCTTATATTATGGTAGATATATGTTCGTCTAGAATAAAGTCAAAGGAAGTCAGACAAGATAAGGCAGATTATGAGAAATCTTTGGCAAAGGATGCAAAGACTTATTTATTTATGCAAACTCTAGATGGAAAAAGATGAATCAGATTGGTCCACTTGATATCTATGGTTAGACTATTGATGATCCCACTAAGGTAGCTGACAAACTGAATGCATATTTTGCATCTATATTAGCACAAGGAGTTACTTTGGGAGGAGAATGCCAGAAGTTTATCAAACTCTAACAGGCAGCTGAAGGATTTTGTAATAACTAAGAGCAAAGTGGAGGAATTATTTTTTTGGTTTTTTTTTTAGGAGCATTAGCAACTAAGGCCATATTGCTCCGGGAATATGCGGTGGTCATTCCCTGACCTTTCCGCATCCTCCGTATTTGGTGGTGAAGGGATAAACCTCAGTCTAATCAAGAAGCATGTGCTACGCACTGCTGCTCCTTCCCACCTGGCTACGGAGGTGCCTAGTGGAGGAGAAATTGTTGAAATTAAACATAAGAAAAACACCTGGGGTGGATGGAATCTATCCAGTTATATTAAAGATGGCAGCAAAGGAAGTAAGCAAAGCCTTAGCCATAATTATGAGGGAATCCTTGGACTCAGGGAAGGTCCCCATGAACTGGAGTTGTGCCAATGTATCCTCAATTCACAAAGTGGGATCAAAGAGTGACAAGAATAATTACACACCTGTTAGTTTAACTTCATTCCGGGAGAAATAATGGAGTCACTGGTTAAAGAAACACTGCAGGATCATCTAGACAAGAATGCAGTTATAGTTCAGACAGCATGTGGTTGTTAAGGGGAAGTCTTGTCTGGCCAATCTGATTGGATACTATGATGTGGTCACAAAGGAACTGGATACAAAAAATAATTTTGATACCATGTATAAAAAAATAATTTTGATTCCTGTATACCATTAACATGTATATCATGTTAATGATATACAGGAATTTTGCTAGCAGGGATAAGGAGGTGATTATCCACTTGTATAAGGCAATGGTCAAGCCACACTTAAAAGTTTCTCTTAAGAAGAAAATCTTAAGTTCTGCAAACTGCAGTCTGGAGTCTAGGCACCAACAAGGCAATCTGCTTGAGGCACATAAGGTCTAGAATGGTTTTGAGCTAGCTCAATGCTGATGGGATTCTTCTTCATGCTCAGATTATGCACCTGGGGGGTATAAATTCAAATTGAGGAAAGACAGTTATAGAATAGATGTAGAAATTCGCCTTTAGCCAGCGGGTGGTTGATTGCTTAAACAAGCTTCCATCTGTTGTTGTTGACAGCTTAAATGAATTCAAGGCAGAACTAGACAAACTTTTAGAGTGAATGGGTGGGTGAAATGGGACGGTTTTTTTTTTGGCTGATGATGTATAAGCTTGCTTTCTTGCATCATATGCTAATGCTAACAGAAAAACAGGTAAACAAATCCTTAGCATTAATTATGATCACGTCCTTGGATTCATCGGAGGTCTCGATGGACTGGAGATAATCAAATGCATCCTCAATTCACAAAGAGGGATTAAAGGATGACATAAGTGATCACAAACCTGCTAGCTTGACTTCTGTTCAGGGAGAACTATGGAGCCATTAATTAAAGAAGTAATGCAGGACCCCCTGGACAGGAATGCAAACTACAGTAACAGTATGGATTTGTCAAGGTACAATCTTGTCTCACTAAACTATGACACAATAACAAAGAAACTCAATACAATAATTTTGATATCATATACTTAGATTTCAGAAAAGCTTTTGACACTGTTCATAGAAAACACTGCTGTATAAATTGGGGCAGTATAGCATTATGGGAAAGTTTCTGTTATGAATAAAGAGATGGTTGGGTGGGAAAGATAAAGAGTGGTATCAATGGGCACTCCCCCAGTGTTCCGCACTGGGCCCACCGTTGTGTTCTATATTTATTAACAATACTGATATCAAGCTTAATGTTTGCAGATGATACAAAGGTGGCAGAGTGGTAACAGTAATCAGGATATGCTACTGTAACAAGAGCTAGAAAAATTAGGTAGATTGGCTGAGAAGTGGCAACTGAAGTTTAAAATTGACAAATGCAAGGTACTACATAAGGAAAGCAGCAATACCAGAATAACTCTGAATACGATGGCAACTCTATGGCATCATATTCAGAGTAGTGGAGAATTAAAGGATCTGGGGCTAATTGTGCAGTCATGAAGTTCTCTGAGCAGTGCAGATGGGCTGCTAGGGCAGCTCATGTGGTTTTGTCAATGATATACAGTGGAACTTCTCTATTACAAATTTCTATTTAACGAATTTCTCTATATTACGAATTTTTTTTGCAAAACGTTGCACCTTGAAACAAAATTAGATGTAAAATTAACCACAAATAGTGAAGTGCTAGTCTCTCTATAACGATTTTTTTAAAAAAATTAGCAAAAGAATTTTTAAAGACTTTCAAGCATTTACCGCTAAACACCTGCTCAAATATAATATGGCCTCCTTCCCTCCGAAATTGCTCATTAGCATCTGGAATTCACCATCCTTTTAGTGAACACTCGTAGCCATTAATGCCCATAGGAGGATCTTTGTTTCTTTTTTTTTTTTACAGTTATAAAACCAAATGGGTTTACTTAAAAGTGGTCATAAGCTTTGCAATCAATAGGGTAGATTTGTAAATTAATGTTGGCTAAGGAGAAAACGAAATTCGCTGCGGCGGCAATACATAGAATGCTTCGATAGTCAGTTTTTAGTAATGCCTACTGAGTGACATTCACTTCTCACCTAACCGTACCATGTGACCTTCCTGTCAATCATTATATGATAGTTTTTGTATATGTCTGTTCTCATTTAACTGGACTCCCAGTAGATGGGTTCATGAAATTTTTAAAATTTTGTTCTATTAGAACCATTTGTAAACAATCACATAGGCTATGTGCTCTTGTTTTTTCCTGAAAAGTAACATATAGCATACGTTAACTACACATTTTCTTCCATGTATATATGAATAACAGCAGAATAAAAGGAATTCACAAAGTCGTATATTTCTTCAAAGTGATTGATAGGAAAGGTCACATGATACTGTTGAACTGACAAGTGAACGCTTTGAGTAGGCAGTACTAACAATTCACTATATGGCCAGTGCAGCAAAGTTTGTGGTAGCTACATGGTGTATGTATCGGCAGTGAGTTGCAGCCAAGTAATTTTTACCAATGTCGAAGAGAAAATGTTTAAGTATTAATGATAAAGTAAAGATTCTTCATGATATTCACCAGGGTTTTAAGAAAAAATATATTGCAGAGAAATATAGCATACTGCAAGCAGTTTATCTACGATTTTAAAAAACAGAGAATCAATTTTAAATGCAATTGAAGGAGGAGCAGACAAGAAGTGAATCAAGCAGGGTATATACGAAAATGTTGATAAAGCTGTTTTAAAATGGGTGAAAGTGATATGTGAAAAGAATATACCAATATCAGGTCAATAATTAAGCAACAAGCTCTGAAATTTGCATATTCTGTATGTCTCTTGGACATAAAGAATTTAATGTGAGCACTGGGTGGTTGGATAAATTTAAGAAGCACCACAGAATTGTGGAAAAGGTTATTTGTGGAGAAAGTGTTGATGTAAGCAAAGAAAATTGCAACAGTTGGAGGAACAACACCTTAAAGAAGATTTTGGAAGAATATGAACCTAAGGACATTTTTAATGCTGATGAACTAGGTTCATTCTTTAAATGTTTACCTAATAGAACACTTGCTTTTAAGGATGATAAATATTTTGGTGAAAAACAAAGCAAAGAAAGAATCACTATGTTAGTTCGAGCCAATATGACAGGAAGTGAAAAATTAAGACTTTTAGTTATTGGAAAATCAAAAAACCAAGATGTTTTAGAGGAACAAAATCATTGGAAGTTGACTATACATTTAATAAAAAAGCATGGATGACAAGTGATATTTCTGAAGAATGGATATTAAAATTAGACAAGCGTACGAAAAAATAAAAATCATGTTGATTACTGACAACTGTCCGGGCACATCCTGCCAGTATTTCTGCCAAAATGAAAAGTGTGAAGTTGTTGTTTTTATCAACAAAAGTCAAATTTCCAGCCAATGGATGAAGGCATTATTAAAAATTTTAAATTTCATTATAGAAAGAAATATTTATGAAGATTGTCGATGTGCTACAAAGAAAACAGAAACTTAGAAGTTACAATTAACCTTAGAGATTGCAAATCTGAACTGACAAAAGTTTGGACAAATGATGTCAGTGAATACACTATTCAAAATTGTTTTTCAAAAGCCGGATTTGAATTGAATACAGAAGCCGAACAACAACCAGAAGAACTAACATTTTCACAACTGAAAAACTTTCGGACGTTATCAGAATCGTCTGGAAACATCAAAAATCATATAACACTGGATGGTTATGTTTATGTAGATCAAGATCTGGCTACAACAGAACATCCAAATGAAGATGAAATACTGCTGAACAGTGTTAGACGTGATCGTGATAACAAAGAAATTAATGATGCTGAAGATGAGGTAGCTAACAAACAAAATGAGTATTTTTCATCTACATTCACACATGAGTAGTTATTCAGGGAGGGGAATGCCAGAGGTAAATTAAACTCTGGCAGTGAGCTAGATGATTTTGTAATAACTGAGAGCAAAGTGGAGGAGATATTGTTGAAAATAAACCTAAGAAAGGCACCTAGGGTGGATGGGATCTATCCACTTATATTAAAGGAGGCAGCAAAGGAAGTAAACAAACCCTTAAGCCATAATTATGAGAGCTTCCTTGGACTCAGGGGCTGGAGTACCCATGGACTGGAGATATGCAAATGTGACCCCAATTCACAAAGGAGGCACTGGTTAAAGAAGCACTGCAAGATCATCTAGACAAGACTTCAGTTATAACTAGGACAAAGCATGGGTTTGTGAAGGGTTAGTCTTGTCTGAACAATTTGATCTTGATGTGGTCACAAAGAAACTGGATGCAGGTAATAACTTTGATATCATATATTTGGATCTAAGAAAGGCTTTTGATACTGTTGCACATGGAAGACTGCTGCACAAATTGGAGCAGTGTGGCAATGGAGGCAAATTGCTGCTATGGATAAAGGAATGGTTTTGTGGACTAATGTTATAAGTGGTTGTTGTTGTTTGGTTTTTAGGAGCATTAGCAACTAAGGCCATATTGCTCCGGGATATGCGGTGGTCATTCCCTGACCTTTCCGCATCCTCCGTATTTGGTGGTGACGGGCTTGAACCCCGGTCTAATCAAGAAGCGTGTGCTACGCACTGCTGCTCCTTCCCACCTGGCTACGGAGGCGCCTAATGTTATAAGTGGAGTCACCCAGGGTTCAGTGTTTGGTCCATTGTTATTTTCTGTATTTATTAATGATATTGATGATGGTATATCAGGCTTAATGTCCAAGTTTGCAGACGATACGAAGGTCAGCAGGGTTGTTAATGACACTAATGACAGTACACTGCTGCAAAAGGATCTAGAAAAGTTGAGCAGGTGAGCTGAGAAGTGGCAACTGAAGTTTAACATTGAAAAATGTAAAGTACTGCATATGGGAAGCAGTAACCCAGAGTAACGTATCAACTGTGTACTACACTGACAATGGTAGAAAATGAAAAGTACCTGGGGGTATTTGTGTAGGCAGATATTAAGTTTTCTGAGCAGTGCAGACGGTCTGCAAGAGTAGCTCTCTAGTAGGTATAAGTAGTAGTAATGGCATGAGATGCAAGAAAGCAAGTGTATGAGCTTATGCAGCATCAGCCAAAAAAATAATAAAAAATCGCGCCATTCCACCTGCTGGCTAAAGGCAAATTTCCGCACGTCTATTCTAAATCTGTATTTATGTCCCACTTAGGTTCGCAATCTGAACAAGTGGAAGGATCCCATCAGAATTCAGCGTGCTCAACCCATTCAAGGCCTTATACACCTCAATCAGATCACCGTGCAGGTGCCTAGTCTCCAGCCACTACAATTTGCAGAACTTAAGCCTCTCTTGGTAAGAGGATCCCTTCATTCCCCTCACCATTCTTGTTGCCCTTCTCTGTACACGCTCAAGCAAATCTACATCCTTCCTAAAATGAGGCCTGCAGACCTGTATGCAGTACTCAAGGCGTGGCCTGACCATTGCCTTATACAGAGGGACAATCACCTCCTTTTCCCTGCTAGCAAAATTCCTATATATTATTGAGAAAACCCCATGACCTGTCCTGGCAGCCTGTCTGCATTGCTCAGAAAACTTCATATCTGACTGCACAATTACTCCCAGGTCTTTTTCATTTTCTACCACCTTAAGAGTAGTACCACACACTTGGTACGTTTTTCTGGGGTTACTTCTACCCATATGCAGTACTTTGCATTTGTCAAGGTTAAACTTCAGTTGCCACTTCTTAGCCCATCTGAGCACCCATTGATTACCACCCATTGTCTTCTCCCACTCAACCATCCTTTTATCCATTGTAGCAACTTACCATTAATACCATTCTGCTCCAATTTGTACAATAGTCTTCCATGCGCAACAGTGTCAAAAGCTTTCCTGAAATCCAAATATATGATATCAAAATTATATTTTGCATCCAGTTCCTTTGTAACCACATCATAATATCCTATCAAATTTGTCAGACAAGACTTTCCCTTAACAAACCCATGCTGTGTCTGAATTATTGCTGCAGTCTTGTCTAGATAATCCTGCAATGCACCTTTAACCAGTGACTCCATTATTTTACCCGGAACAGAAGTTAAACTAACTGGTCTGTAATTACTCGTGTTACCCTTCGATCCCTTTGAACACTTTGTGAATTGGGGATACATTTGCACATCTCCAGTCTGTGGGGACCTCCCCTGTGTCCAAGGATGCTCTCATAATTATGGCTAAGGGTTTGCTTAATTGCTTTTCCGCCTCCTTTAATATAACTGGATAGATCCCATCCACCCCAGGTGCCTTTCTTATGTTTAACTTCAACAATTTCTCCTCCACTTTGCTCTCAGTTATTACAAAATCATTAAGCACCCTGCTACAATTTGATAACCTTCTGCCATTTTCAAACCTTAATAACTCCTCATGTGTGAATGTAGATGCAAAATACTCGTTCAGTTTGTTTGCTATCTGAGCAGGATCATCAACAGTCAAACCATCGATATCAAGTGGACCAATCAGATTCATCCTCTTCCTTTTAGAGTTTATATAAGTAAAGAAATCCTTGCTGTTACTTATATAAACTCTAAAAGGAAGGGAATGAATCTGATTGGTCCACTTGATATTGATGGTTCGACTGTTGATCCTGCTCAGATAAGGAGGTGATAATCCCCTTATATAAGGAAATGGTCATGCTACACCTTGAGTATTGTATACAGTTCTGGAGGCCTCATTTTAAGAAGGATGTAGAGTTGCTGGAATGAATACAGAGAAGGGCAATAAGATTAGTGAATGTAACAAAGGGTTGCTTTTACGAAGAAAGGCTTAAGTTTTGCAAATTATAGTGTCTGGAGACTAGGCACCTGGGAGGTGATCTGATTGAGGTGTATAAAGCCTTGAATGGTTTGAGCATGCTCAATGCTGATGGAATTCTTCCTCTTTCTGATAATAATCTAATTGCCTGGGAGGGCACAAATTCAAATTAAGGATAGATGTGTGGAAATTTGCCTTTAGTTAGCGGGTGATTGATTTTTGAAACAAACTTCCACCTGTTATTGTTGAAGGTGATAGCTTAAATAGATTCAAGGCAGAACTAGACAAACATTTTTAGCGAGTGGATGGGTGTAATGAGAAGGGTTTTTTTTTTTTTTTTTTTTTGGCTTATGCTGTATAAGCTTGCTTTCTTGCATCATGTGCCTTTACTAATGGTAATGCTACTGCTAAGACGTATCAGAACAACCCATAGAAAAGCCAACTTGCGAAGAAGAAATGATTCACGCTTTTAAAATGGTTCATCTGGGTCTACAGTTTTGTGAAAATGTTCCTGATAATGTTTTTAATGCTTTGAATAAATGTGAGGTTTTCTTTGAGAATCAGACATCTTTAATTATACTGTGCAAATTAAGGATAGCGAAAATTACCGAATTTTTTAAATTTGTGATACTTACCGGTGAAAACTGTGTAAATGTAATTTAAATAAGTATGTTTTTGAAATAAAATACATTAAAAATAAATGTAGATTAGTTTTCATTTTCTAATTGGATAATTTCCAATAAAAAAGATATCCTCTGCATAACGAAATTTCTCTGTAATGAATGTTTTCGCTAGATTTATCAAATACATTATAGGGAAGTTTGACTGTATATATAGGAATTTTACTGGCAGAGATAAGGTGGTGATTGTCCCTTCGTGTGAAGCAATCACTCAGCCACATCCTGAGTACTGCATACAGCTCTGTATGCTTGATTTGAAGAAAAATGTGAATCTGCTAGAATATACAGAGGAGAACAATGAAATTGGTGCAGGGGAACAGGAAGGTGCTCTTACCAGAAAAAGCTTAACTTCTTTAAATTTCACCATATGGAGACTAGGCACTGGTGAGGAGATCTGATTGAGGTGTTTAAAGCTTTGAGTCAATTTGGTAAGCCCAATGCTGATGGTGTTCTTTCTCTTGCTGAGACTAGACACACAAAGGTGGCATAAATTGAAGTCGAGGAAGGATAGTTGCAGGATAGTTATGTGAAAATTTCTTTCAGCCAGCAGGTGGTTGATTGTTTGAAAAGCTTTCATGTGGTGTTGTGGGTAGTTTAAATAAATTCAAGAAATAACTTAAAAGAATTATTAGAGGAAATGGACAGGCTGAATAAGCTTGCTTTCTTGCATCATTTGCTATTAATATTAATATTCGCCTTTGATCACTACTGAACTATTAAACTCCAATAGTTAGGGAAAATTTATTTTTATCATTAGTATAGCATTAGCAGGGGCATATGATGCAAGAAAGCAAGCTTATACAGCATCAGCTACAAAAAAAAAAAAAAAAAAAAAAAAAACTTCCCATTTCATCCATCCATTTGTTCCAAAAGTTTGTCCAGTTCTTCCTTGAATTTAATTAAGCTATCAACATTCACAACAACAGATGAAAGTTTGTTCCAGTAATCAAACACCCGCTTGCTAAAGGCAAATTTCCACACATCTGTTCAACAACTTTCCTCAATTTGAATTTATGTCCCCTCAAGCGATTAATCTGGGCACGAGGAAGAATCCCATCAGCAGTGAGCTTGTTCAAACCATTCAAAGCCTTATACATCTCAATCAGATCGCCTCACAGGTGCCTAGTCTCCAGACACTGCAATTTGCAGAACTGAAGCCTTTCTTGGTAAGAGCACCCATTTCCTGCCCCCACGAATCTCGTTACCTTTCTCTGTACTCGTTTTAGTAACTCTACATCCTTCCTAAAATGAGGCCTCCAGATCTGTATGCAGTACTCAAGTTGATTTGTAGATGACTATCCCATTGTCTTATGCAATGGGATAGTCATCTCCTTATCCCTGCTAACAAAATTCCTGTATATCATTGACAAGACCCCCATGACCTGCTCAGAAAACTTCATATCTGACTGCACAATTACCCCCAGGTCTTTTTCATTCTCCACTATGCTGTTATAGTACCGCACACAGTTGATACATTTCTCTATTTAGCATATATATTTAAGTATATAGGTATATTTATCATATTAATATAAAAGCTGTAGATTTTAAAAATTATTGCAAATTAAATTAACTACACTTTCCGGAAAATGTTGCCTAAAATTCCCCCGTCTTATGGGCAGAAGGGTACTCAGGCCTTCAGCGCAATGCTATAACATATAGCACTTCAAAGCCACACTGCGACCATGGCCACACAGTGTTCAAGGTTATAGCGTGCAATGGAAAATTTTGGATTTTTTTTTTTTTCTTATAAAAGTTTTACTTAATTAACATACTAGGTTGTGTTTTGTGATTAGGACAATTAAAACAGTATTAACTTGTATATGATTAGGACAATTAAAACAGCTTTAATTGTTCTTTTTTGAATTTAGCTAAGGATTTAATAAATTACAACTAAATATTAATAAAACCTTGTTATCAATGATTTTGGCATGAACACTGCATCAAGATATGGTGTTTGTGACAGAAGTAATTGCAGTAATTTGTGCAGCACAACATTGTAGTAGTAATTAGTGTTTTAGATTGTAGTAAATAAATATTCTGGAGGTCTTTATGTATGGTGTCATTTTGTGCAGATGTCTGTAGTAGGACATGACACGACACGACACGACACAGCCATAGTGATGACATTTTTAGCTTTTTTTGCAAAGAGTATGAAAAGATTAAGTGTCAATTCAGCATTCTGGTTGACTTTTATATGAGAGTTTGAGAAAGAGGGCCCATGCCCTTGAATTTCAAAAGGGAACAACTGTTCAGTTCTGAGATGCCCAGCTTAACACTTGAGTCTCCACTCATTCAGAAAACACAATGCAATCTACATAAGCAGAAAGTGCTGGTTCCGGGAAGTAGCTACTGTTGTTAACTCTATTGGAGTCGGGAAAATTTACCGCAAGCAATTTACCGCCGCGTCAGTTTATCACATTTTACCGTCTAGAAGCAATGAGATGTGCTTGGTCAAATCATCAAAAGATATTTTTTATTTAAGTTTCTGCCTTAAGCTATGATTAGCATATTTTTGGAATTCTATGAACTGTGAGGGAATAGTATGGAAATAAAAAAAAACACATGTATGGAAATATGTAATTTAATAGGTAGATTATGTATTTTAATAGTTACATGAATCACAAAAATAGTAAAAAATCCATTATTTGAACAATATAACAATTGGTTAATTTTAAACTAAACTAATTATAACATTAGGTATGTCCTAGTACACTGCAAAAATTCAAAATGAATGTTTATGCAATCTTCAGAATGAGTCACGTTGGGATAATTAATTACTAAGAAACTGTAATATTTACAACTGTAACAAAAAACTGTAATATTATACAACACAGTATGTAAATTATTAATAAGAAATATTATGCGCTATACCTCTTAGATAATCAACAATATCACTCTGTTCATCGTATGCACAAAAAAGCCTCTTAATTCGTTCATCACAATTGCGATACTTCTTCTTTTTTTGTTTCCCGGATCACTTCCACTTAAATATTGTTCAATGTGCATTTCGTTAATACTTTGTTCTTTTTTAATGCAATCGATAAATTTCCAAATGATGGGATGATAAGCAGCGACTTGTTCTTCAAATCCTCTATGCCACCCTTCAACAGAATTATTCGTTCTTGGTAATCCTTCAAGAACAAGCTGGCATACGTTCCACATTTCATGGGAATACTTTGGTGGTCGACGAAGATGTCGTCTGGTTGGGCGTCCAATCCATGTATCCTCAGAATAATCAACAACTCCTTGCGATTCTGGAGGAAAAACACCATTTTCACACAAATGTTCAAAAACAACTGTCACAATTGGAATGGGCACAAATGCAACTGCTGCCAAAATTCGCATATTTAAAGCAAAATTAGCATCAGTTTCATAACGTTGTTTCAATCCATTATTCTGAATGGAACGAAAAATACATTGTGAAAAGTGGAAAAAACAACCCCGTTGTAAAGCGTTAGGAAAAGCTCTTCTGCAAGCATTCAATCATCACCGTCTCAAAATCTATAGTTATTGACTGGGGACATAGCCGGTTCCAATACTTTCAGCTGCTGTAGTAGAGATATATACGTTTCCTCAGACTTGTTAGGCAATAATGCATGAACTAATGGAAGCGATATTTTGTTCTTGAATCCATGTATCGTATACAGCTGATAAAAAAGTAAGGGAACAGTTTTGAAAGCCCCATCGGCATTCCAGTGTTCACTTCGCGCTAATAACTGCAAATTTCTTTTCGTACTGAAAATTAACATACGATTGTCCTCGGGTCCAGAATCAAATTGTAGAAACAATTCTCCATTGCATGATGTTTTATATTCTTCTGTAAAAACTGTCTCTACAATACGTTGGAAGAACTGGGCCATCAAAATTTCGATTTCTTATATTTCGGATTGTTCGTTTCATTGCATCTACACTTGGAAGCTTAGGGGCTGCTGCTTGGCTACAGATTCTCGAAACATTTGAAATAATACTATGAGCCGTATTATTTGTTGTTTCTGCATAAGTTTGAATGGTATCAAGAAGATGTGCTGCCTCAACTCCTGCTGCGTCTCCACAATGATTCAGCTCCTTCCATGTTTTAACGATGGTGTTATTTACCATAGTAACTCGAGCGGCAAATTTGGTTTTTTGGTAATTTTGACACTTCCAATGAATTTTTGTTTCATTTTGCCTGTCTTTATAAAACAAATGTCCACTAAAGCACAATTTCGGTTTTCCTTTTTCTGATTTCAAAAATTCCACCGACATGATGCGTTCACAAACTCAAAAGGATGAAAATAAACTCAAAATAAGAAAATGTTGTGATTGTAAGAGATTATAAATATATAAGTACCTCCCTAAAACATGCTACTTAAGTTTAAAATAAATTTATATAAATTATATGTATCACCTGGTGATATTTGTAGGCTATAAATTGTTTATCTGATAAACAGACGCAGCGGTAAACTGCTAGCGATTAATTGCTGGTGGTGAATTGCAGGCGATAAACTTTCCTAGACTTAGTCTAGGGAAAAAGTTTAAGAAAATTTAAGTTTATAAACAATTTATAGCCTACAAATGATAGCTAGCATATTTTATCACCAAGCAATACATATAATTTATATAAATTTATTGGTCATTTTATATTGAAAATAAGGCTTTTCTATAGATGTTATTTAAGAATTAAGTGCAATTAAAAATGGAAGTTATATGCTAGGTATACATTTCCTAGAAATACATACCATTGCAGGTGCTTTAATTTAATTGCCTGTTATTTTCCAAAAATTGGAATTAGGTAGGTACCTACTTAATTCCTTTAACTTAAGTAGCATATTTTAGGGAAGTGGGGGGTAGGGCATACCGATTAGGGAGGTACTTATATATTTATAATCTCTTACAATCACAACATTTTCTTATTTTGAGTTTATTTTTCATCCTTTTGAGTTTGTGAACGCATCATGTCGGTGGAATTTTCGAAATCAGAAAAAGGAAAACCGAAATTGTGCTTTAGTGGACATTTGTTTTATAAAGACAGGCAAAATGAAACAAAAATTCATTGGAAGTGTCAAAATTACCGAAAAACCAAATTTGCCGCTCGAGTTACTACGGTAGATAACACCATCGTTAAAACATGGAAGGAGCTGAATCATTGTGGAGACGCAGCAGGAGTTGAGGCAGAACAACTTCTTGATACCATTCGAACTTATGCAGAAACAACAAATAATATGCCTCATAGTATTATTTCAAATGTTTCGAGAATCTGTAGCCAAGCAGCAGCCCCTAAGCTTCCAAGTGTAGATGCAATGAAACGAACGATCCGAAATATAAGAAATCGAAATTCTGATGGCCCAGTTCTTCCAACGTATCGTAGAGACATAGTTTATACAGAAGAATATAAAACATCATGCAATAGAGAATTGTTTCTACAATTTGATTCTGGACCCGAGGACAATTGTATGTTAATTTTCAGTACGAAAAGAAATTTGCAGTTGTCAGTGCGAAGTGAACACTGGAATGCCGATGGGACTTTCAAAACTGTTCCCTTACTTTTTTATCAGCTGTATAAGATACATGGATTCAAGAACAAAATATCGCTTCCATTAGTTCATGCATTATTGCCTAACAAGTCTGAGGAAACGTATGTATCTCTACTACAGCAACTGAAAGTATTGGAACCGGCTATGTCCCCACAATCAATAACTATAGATTTTGAGATGGTGATGATGAATGCTTGCAGAAGAGCTTTTCCTGACGCTTCGCAACGGGGTTGTTTTTTCCACTTTTCACAATGTATTTTTCTTTCCATTCAGAATAATGGATTGAAACAACATTATGAAACTGATGCTAATTTTGCTTTAAATATGTGAATTTTGGCAGCAATTGCATTTGTGCCCACTCCAATTGTCACAGTTGTTTTTGAACATTTGTGTGAAAATGGTAGGAGTTGTTGATTATTTTGAGGATACATGGATTGGACGCCCAACCAGACGATATCTTCGTCGACCACCAAAGTATTTCCATTAAATGTGGAACGTATGCCAGCTTGTTCTTGAAGGATTACCAAGAACGAATAATTCTGTTGAAGGGTGGCATAGAGGATTGAGGAACAAGTTGCTGCTTATCATCCCAACATTTGGAAATTTATCGATTGCATTAAAAAAGAACAAAGTATTAACGAAATGCGCATTGAACAATATTTAAGTGGAGGTGATCCGGGCAACAAAAAAAGAAGAAGTATCGCGATTGTGATGAACGAATTAAAAGGCTTGTTAGTGCATATGATGAACAGGGTGATATTGTTGATTATCAAAGAGGTATAGCGCATAATATTTCTTATTAATAATTTACATACTGTGTTGTAAATATTACAGTTTCTTAGTAATTAATTATCCCAACGTGACTGATTCTGAAGATTGCATAAACATTCATTTTGAATTTTTGCAGTGTACTAGGACATACCTAATGTTATAATTAGTTTAGTTTAAAATTAACCAATTGTTATATTGTTCAAATAATGGATTTTTTACTATTTTTGTGATTCATGTAACTATTAAAATACATAATCTACCTATTAAATTACATATTTCCATACATGTGTTTTTTTTTTTTTATTTCCGTACTATTCCCTCACAGTTCATAGAATTCCAAAAATATTCTAATCATAGCTTAAGGCAGAAACTTAAATAAAAAATATCTTTTGATGATTTGACCAAGCACATCTCATTGCTTCTAGACGGTAAAATGTCATAAACTGACACGGCGGTAAATTGCTGGCGATAAACTTTCCTAGACTCAACTCTATTATCAGGGATATATTTAAGGGCACAAAAGTTGATACTGTTGTACACGTTGGCACTAATGATATTAAGAGTAGGAGATCTGCAGACATACTTAACAAGTATGGGGCAATTTTGAGAAAAAGTCACAAGTTAGAATTAAAAAATTTGAAAGCATCTGCATTTCTGCACAGACACAGTAAGAGGGAGTACACGAGAGACTTGTCAATCAGTTAGGCATTGGAGAAACTGTTTTTACAAAGATGAGATACACTTAAATAGAAAGGTGCAATAATATTTGTGTTTGCTATTGAGGCAGTGATAGGTGCTTGCAAAACTACCAGCTTGGGGTGGGGGTACACAGGTTAAGCATTATTAAAAATGTGGACATTACAAGAATGCAGAATTTGAATATGGTAAGGAAAATGTGTATAGAAAGGACAGACAGGAACAGTTGTAAATATTACAGTTTCTTAGTAATTAATTATCCCAATGTGACTGATTCAACGAGTTATGCTCCTGTTAAGAAGCACACAGAATTTAAGGCAGTTTACCTACTGGATGTGGATGGCCAGTGCAATGTTAACACAAGGTTAGTGAGACATAAGTACGAGAAAACCAAAAATGATGATAAAAGTGTGTTATTGGCCAAGTGAGAATGATCAGTATAATGAGCAGTATAATCAGTATAATGAACAACTATACAGACAAGTACAGAGGGCCAGTAAATTATAATGTCTTATAATGGGGGATTTTAACTTTCCAGGATACTGATTGGAACTTGTGGGTTGGCAACTCACACAGAGGCAAGCCTTTTCTAGATTTACTGGATTGACTGTTTTCTACATGTTAGATAATAAGAAAAGCACAACTCTTGATCTGATTACACTGGTAAAATTACAACACGTAAAATGTTATGAAAACAAAAATACCCAATCCTCACTGATTTTATGCTGCTGAACATAAAAATCACATTAAAATTTAATAATTTCAAACAGATATTACAGTATACCCAGTTATAAAATATAAGTATAAATCAGTAGCTTTCGGAACACGTGTCCCTTTATCAACTGACAAAATTTGAATACATTACAAGCAAAGGTGGCACGTTACTCATGCGTCATTGTTGTAGCACGGACGTGTGCTGCCTTACGCCAGTGATCATCCATCAATAAAACCGTTGTCTCTAGGATGGGATGTATACATGCCTTTCTGGCGATTTAATGCCTTAGGGTTGTTTATTATGTTTAGTGACTCTAGCCATAGGCGGTGGCGAAAGTGTCGCACGTGGTCCACTATCTCAAAGTCGCGCTTGGGGTCAAGATCGTGGTTGGTAGACCAAAAATGTTCTGCAAGCACGGACTGGTCAGTTTCGGCAAGCCGGATTGCTCTGTCGTGTTCCGTGAGGCGATCCTGGAGATGTCTCGATGTCTCACCTACGTAGCAACTGTTACAGGCCCTACAGGTGATACGGTACACCACATTGCTGCGTAAGACAGGTGTGACAGGGGTCTTCACATTGGAGACAAGTGAACGCAGGTTCCTAGCTGGTAATTGCACACATTTGATGTTGTAACTTCTCAGGATCTTCGAGATACGTCCTGACACTCCTGGATAGTACGGAATGTAGGCGGACGATATGCCGACTTGCTTCGGAGGTCTTGGGTTGGAAGTAAGTTCTTGTGCCTGTAACAAGCATCTGTTTAGTACATGGGATGGATAACCGCATCTGGTTAGGTCCGCCTTCACACGGGAGATCTCGTTACGTCTAATTGTGTCGGTGCTGGAATGGCTCCAGGCCCTGGAGAACAGGGTGCGGGCAGTGCTATTGAGATGGCTTGAAGCGTGGCCGGACCCGTAGTTGGTGAATTGACCGCACCACATGGGTTTGCGGTATACTGAGGTCTCTAGACGTGGGCCTACGCGATGCACTAGCACGTCTAGAAACGGGAGCGAACCGTCCACCTCCGATTCTACGGTAAATTTGATGAAATTGGATAGAGAGTTGAGGTGTTCTAGTAGTACCGTTTCAGAACCACGTGGTATTATGGTAAAAATATCGTCGACGTATCCAATTTCATCAAATTTACCGTAGAATCAGAGGTGGACGGTTCGCTCCCGTTTCTAGACGTGCTAGTGCATCGCGTAGGCCCACGTCTAGAGACCTCAGTATACCGCAAACCCATGTGGTGCGGTCAATTCACCAACTACAGGTCCGGCCACGCTTCAAGCCATCTCAATAGCACTGCCCGCACCCTGTTCTCCAGGGCCTGGAGCCATTCCAGCACCGACACAATTAGACGTAACGAGATCTCCCGTGTGAAGGCGGACCTAACCAGATGCGGTTATCCATCCCATGTACTAAACAGATGCTTGTTACAGGCACAAGAACTTACTTCCAACCCAAGACCTCCGAAGCAAGTCGGCATATCGTCCGCCTACATTCCGTACTATCCAGGAGTGTCAGGACGTATCTCGAAGATCCTGAGAAGTTACAACATCAAATGTGTGCAATTACCAGGTAGGAACCTGCGTTCACTTGTCTCCAATGTGAAGACCCCTGTCACACCTGTCTTACGCAGCAATGTGGTGTACCGTATCACCTGTAGGGCCTGTAACAGTTGCTACGTAGGTGAGACATCGAGACGTCTCCAGGATCGCCTCACGGAACACGACAGAGCAATCCGGCTTGCCGAAACTGACCAGTCCGTGCTTGCAGAACATTTTTGGGCTACCAACCACGATCTTGACCCCAAGCGCGACTTTGAGATAGTGGACCACGCGCGACACTTTCGCCACCGCCTATGGCTAGAGTCACTAAACATAATAAACAACCCTAAGGCATTAAATCGCCAGAAAGGCATGCGTATACATCCCATCCTAGAGACAACAGTTTTATTGATGGATGATCACTGGCGTAAGGCAGCACACGTCCGTGCTACAACAATGACGCATGAGTAACGTGCCACCTTTGCTTGTAATGTATTCAAATTTTGTCAGTTGATAAAGGGACACGTGTTCCGAAAGCTACTGAATTTATACTTATATTTTATAACTGGGTATACTGTAATATCTGTTTGAAATTATTAAACTATGGACCCCAGTACTCCAGGCCCATTTGTCACATTAAAATTTGTCAATTGGTTCTTGTTTTTGAATTACAGTTCGGGTCTCATATTAGCAAGTTAGTCTAAGCAAAATGCATGGCAACATTGCAGTTTCAGTACCACAACACTCTTATCACGTGATCAGCAACTGTCGCCTCACTCTGCATCATGTAATAAGTTGTTGTTGCCTTAAATGTATCTTCAACTCTGTTGCAATAATCCTCAAATACACTAAGTACTGGGTTCTCAGTACTTAGTTCTGTTTTGTTCTCAGTTAACGGTTGTTTTCAGTTAATGGTTGTTCTTAGCAAGATTCCTACTTTTTGTGCAGTGTTTGTGTCATGTAAGATAATTGTGATTGTGTAATTGCAATTGTGTAATTATGTGAATAGTCCCTGTAATTGTGTGAATAGTCCGGATGACTTCTTTTACGTCTATGGAGAAGTCACGTTAATTTCAAGAAAACATTCCTTAACTAGAGCCATAAAAAAGCCTACTTCTTCTACTTTGGGTTTAAAGGAAGCAACCAGGACAAAAACTGGGCTCCACTCATATGATGCGCTACCCGTTCATCAAAACTCAATATTTGTAAAATAATAAGAGGAGTTACCTCAATATAGTACGTAGAACACTTCCGCATGATACCCTCCAGAAATTAAAACGGAAAAAACGAAAAAAATCAACAACTTACCGGTACATTAGAGTGAAATATAAATAATTAAATAATTAAAAACCAATTTAACACAATTCAAATCAATTTAAAACAATTAAAAAATCAAATTAACACAATTAAAAGAATCTAACAAAAATATTCAAAACCATTTTCCTTCCTGAAGCTGACAACGCTTTTCGACTGTATGTCGTGATCACAGGAATGAAAATTACCGAATCAGGTTAAACCTGAAACTTAAATAGTGATTATTTGTCTTTGCGCATGCGCGTAAAGGTCCACGCATCGGAGATCAAATATGGCCGCCGAACATTAACAGAATTCTCGTGTAATTTAATTTCTACGGTTTCTGCAATTAATAGTCGTGTATAATTATGTTGAACGTTAAGTATTTTGGGCTCGTTAAATAAAAAAGTATGTTTTTCGTTAATGTCATGAAAGGCTAATTCTGACGCTGCTGAACGAGAAGCACGAACTGAGGCTTCATGTTGATTTACACGAATATTAAGAGAAAATTGCGTCGAACCTTGGTAAGACGAGTCGCAATCACTGCAAGAAATGTTGTATACCAGATCATTAATTTGTGTTGCGAACGCGGAAAGAACCGAGCGATTGTTCAGTATAGTATGTAGTTTCTGTATCGGCCTGGGTACAATTTTAAATTCGGTATCTTTAAAGAATCTATTAGGCTGTTTGTGCCAACAAACAGCTTAATAGATTCAACATATGGGACAGAAATAAAGTATTTTTTGATATTACTATTGTTGGTTGGTGTAGTATTTTGTATCCTATCCTTAGCCTGTACCCTAATTTGGTTTATTGTGACAATGGAATAACCCCTGTTTAAGAACTGCTTGTTAATATTTGAATTTCTGAGTCCAAAGCAGAATCCGTCGTTGAATATTTATAGGCATTTAGAAATTGATTAAAGATTAATCGATCTTTTGTAGGTGAACGGGTGATAGCTATTATAATGAAGAAGCATACCGGTGTCTGTAGGTTTTCGATAGATGCTAAATTGTATTTTATTCGAGTCCCGGGTAAGCGTGAAATTTAGAAAGTTTAATGACTTTGTATCCGTATCCTCCCTTTCCAATGTAAATTTGAGTCTAGAATGAATATTATTAAACAAATGTAAAATGTCTTGAATAGTACTACTATCAGTAATAACTAGAACATCGTCTAAATACCTCCCATAGTATGTGATACGGGGTCGAAAAGGTGTCAAATGTATATGCTCAATCGTTGAGAGATAGATCTCTGACATTAAGCCGCTCAGGCTCAAACCCATTGGTAATCCAAAAATTTGTTTGTACACCTTGTCTCGAAAGGTGATGTAGTTGGCCTCAACTAACAGTTTAATTAAGTGAAAAATTTCCTTAATAGGTAGCTTCGTATAATTAATCGGTGTCGAGTTTTTATTTATCATATCCCAAATAATATCTAATGTGTATTCAACGTTTACATTCGTATATAACGAGGTAACATCTAGTGAGAATAAATTGTCACTGTCGCCGAGTCTACAGTCTTTAAGATTATTAAATAATGTATCGTAGTTCTTAATCCCAAATTGTATTACCTGTCTAAAGGATTTTATAATCCTCCTCTTATTATTTTACAAATATTATTATCAATGTAGAATATTGAGTATTACAGCTCTGATTCATACTATCAAAACTCAATGCGTGGGTGAAACGAAAAGGACGTTTTATGCCTTTTGCAGTGCCCATGATATGGAGGGAGTCAACAAATCACATCACAGACTGTTACTTCTGTATGGTGCCTCCTATCAGAAAAAGGATGACAATAAAAAAAAAAGTGGACAGTGATGTACCCAAATATATCATCTGCAATTCGTCCTACCTATTCCTTAATCACTTGACCAATTTTTTGTACACTCTGATGATACTAAACAACATTACCTGAATGTTGTTTAGTATAAGGTATAAGGCCTTGAATGGGTTGAGCACGCTGAATTCTGATGGGATTCTTCCAGTTGTTCAGATTACGAACCTAAGGGGGTATAAATTCAAATTGAGGAAAGACAGAGGTAGAATAGACGTGCGGAAATTTGCCTTTAGCCAGCGGTTGGTTAATTGCTGGAAAAAACTTCCATCTGTCGTTGTGGAAGTTGATAGGTTAAATATATTTAAGGAGGAATTGGACAAACATTTAGAGGGAACTGTGTAATTTTTTTTTTTTTTTTTCTTTTTGGCTGATGCTGCATAAGCTCATACACTTGCTTTCTTGCATCACATGCCACTACTACTACTACTAACTTGATATACAAGAAGAAGTACACCATTTTGTCAAAAACTTTATCCTTCTGAACCACATAAGGTCACAGAAAGTGAGCTTAATGACCTCATCAGGGACCTCAAACTGCTGATGAATAAGAAGAGCTTTTGGCCTCAAGGCTATAACAGTGGAATCTTCTAGATCATTCTGTGAAAGTGACAACATTTCGTACTTGAAATACAGACTATGATAAATTCTATCAAACAGAAGGTGAACTCACTGTTTGTAAGGATGTTGATGGTCTAATGGCAGCAATGAACATGAGGCACATTCTCGAAGAATGGCGGCTATTTATAGAAGCTTCTAAGGTTAGCCTTGAGGCTGTGTTATTACACAATGGAAATATGCTGCCTTTGATACCTCTTGTGTATGCCATTCACAAAAAAGACATACACAAACATGGAGAACATCCTCTTAGGCATACGCTCAGAAGTATGAGTGGCAGATATGTGGTGACGTAAAGGTAATCACCATTTTATTAGAACTATAAAAGGGTTACACTAAGAATTGTTGCTTTCTCTGCAAGTGGGATAGTGGTGACAAGGATATGCACTACGAGAGAGGAGTTGGTCTCGATGAAAATCATTACATCTGGAATGAATGGAATGAAGAATGTAGCATTTTAACCTCTGGTAGATCCAAATAAAATTTTGCTTCCACCACTACACATTAAATTGGGGCTCATGAAAAATCTTGTGAATGGTCCTACATTCATATACTCACAAGAGAAGATTAAGGCAGGCATTTTCATTGGTCCACAAATAAGGCAACTTTTCAAAGACAAACAGTTTGAATGTGTCCTTAGTGATAGCGAGAAACAGTGTGGAAAGCTTTTCGAAATGTTTCGACTGGTTTTCTAAGAAATGTTAAAGCCAGCAACTACAATCAGCTTGTGGAAGATCTCATTATATCTTACGAAAAACTGGGGCACAACATGCCATTGAAGATGTAGTTCTTGCGCTCACACCTGGATTTCTTCCTGCCAAACTGTGGTGCCGTCAGCAACGAACATAGTGAGCACTTCCATCAAGATATTGCAGAAATGGAACAAAGATACAAGAGCAAATGGAGTGCCGCCATGTTAGCCAATTATTGTTGGATGGTGAAAAGGGATGCTCCCGAAGCTGAATACAAACAAAAGACAAAAGGTCCCGTGTTTGATACAGGTATGGTCATAGCTACATCTTACTGCCATATAAATAAAAAATACCTTGATCCTCTGTGGCTGAGATAGTCAGTCTTAGGTATAGATAAAAACTCCCCCCCCCCCCCAGAAACGGATTTTTCGTCCAGCAAAACAGGCAAATCGACTAGAGAACACACACAATTTACAGACACAATACACATGGGTATATGAATTAATTTTCTGGGTAACCCTAATGTAATACTTTGGATTATATCAAGTTTGTCACTAAGCTTTAATGTTGTTCTTCTTTTATTCTCTGTATGGAATTTATAACTTTAGCAGGCATGGTGAAGGTTTTTAATTTAAAATAAACGTAAAACAGTGGTATAATCTGCAATATCAGTACAGAATTCACTTTCAAAATGGTGAATGTAAACAAATATAGTAATCACGTGACTTGCTGTTTTCTTTTTTTTCGGCACTGCAAGACATCTGCACTGTATGTAAACATCTGATCTCAACAGACCGTTATTTTGACAGTATATCACATAAATATAAAAAAAAAAAAAAAAAACCTACTTTTTTTCAAAAACAAGAGCCAATCTACCATTTTAAGCACTATTTCAGTGTTTAGCACCCCAAAATCTATAAAGTAAACTTACTTTCATGCCTGTAACGAGATATGACCAAAATTTGTTTATCAGCAGTGGTTCTTCATGCACTGACAATCTGCAGATAAAAGTGGGATTTACTTAAAAGATGTAACTACAGTCAAGAATTAAAGGGAAAGGATTGTGCTTTTGTAAAGGTGACTCAATGGTCTCAGGCAGTTTTTTAATTCCATTCAGCTGGAAAAACTGATGATGGTACCATTCCAAATTCTAAATGGGAAAGCATTCAAGAAAGTAATCCTAGAAGCTGAGAATAAAAATGCATGAGATACTCTATTATCATTAGATACAGAAACCATACAGTAGGTATAAACTAGTATGTAATCAAGTCCCGAAGGGGGTTAGGCAAGCTAAGTCAGATTAAAAGACATCTGGCAAAAAAAAATGCAAAGAAAAGCAGAAGAGATTTCTTTACTAATGTTAACACTAGAAGAAAAGGAATGAATAGTATTCTTCCACTAGATATGAATGTGTGACTGTTGATGATCTTGCTCAGGTTGCTCATAAACAGAATAGATATTCTGCATGTTTGTTCTCGTGTCAGGAAAGTTTTAGGGATTAATGATGCCAGAAGTATAACAAATTTTAACAGACAGCTACATAGTTTTGTGATAACTGAGAGAAAAGCAGAAGAAAAATTGTTGAAGCCAATGCACTTAGGGGTGAAGGAATCTACCCAATTACATAAAGAAAGAGAGAAAAGATGGTCAGCAAATTTCAGCCATAATTATGGGCAATCCATGGATTCAGAGGAGGTTCTATGGAATGAAAATGTGTGAATGTATTCCCTATTTACAAAGGAGAGAATAAAAGGGTGAAGCGAGTAATTATAGACCTGTAAGCTTCACTTCTGATTCAGGAAAAATAACAGAATTATTTTTCCTGAAACTGGTTAAAGAAGTTATGCTGGATCATCTCATCTGACCAATCTGGTTGGATATTATGATGGCAGTCACAAAAAGTGCAAAAATTAAAAAGACTGATATCATGCAAAAAATTACAGAAAAGCATTTGATAGTGTTTCATATAAAAGATTGCTGTACAAACTGGAACAACGTGGAATTTTTGGAAGTTACTGCTATGATAAACGATGGTTGAGTTTGAGAAGAGGGAGTGGGTATTAATGGGCAGTAAATTTTCTTGGACAAATGTTATTAATGAAGTCTCGCTGAAGGTCCAGTGCTGCACCCATTGTTTTCAATACTTTTTAACGATATTTTTGTTTTCAATATTTATTAATGATATTGATGAAGGCATATGAGACAAAGTCTAAGTTTGCAAAGCTTAATTTCAGCAATCAGATATACTACTAGAACAAGATACAGAGAAATGAGGCAGATGACAAATGAAGTTTAACTTTAAAAAATGGAAGGTGCTACACATGAGTAGCAGTAACCCCAGAATAATATACCAACTGTGCAGTACCACAAGGTAGCAGAGAAGGAAAGAGACATGGATGGGGGGGGGGGAGGTTAATCGTGCAGTCAAACAATGTTTTCTGAGCAGTGCAGATGGGCTAGTAGATCAGCCAATGGAGTTTGTTTGTGTTTTTTTTTTTTTTTTTCAGAGATGTTGCAATTTTTCAGCAGCTCCAGAATTAGGCACCTGTAATGATCTAATCAAGGTGTTTAAAGCTTTGAATGCATTGAGTAAACTAAATGTTGATGGCATCATTACTCTTGCTCAGACAACAACAAAGGAGGCATAAATTTGAATTGAGGAAAGATGGTTGCAGGATAGATGTGTAGAAATTTGCTTGCAGCTAGCAGATTTTGTGGATTTACTGGATAACTGTTTTCTACAGCAACATCTTATAGAGACAAGAAGCAATACTCTTTATCTGATTATCAACAGAGATTCTTCATGCATTGCCATTGCCAACTGTGATCACTGCCAACTAGCTCTTCCTCTGGTTGGCAGTGATCACAGTGTGCTGACATGTGATTTACTTAAAGACATAAATACTGTCAAGTAGTAAAGGAAAGGATGATTACAGTGGTTTCGAGCATATTTTAAATTCTACAAAGTGGGACCATCTATTGATGTTACCAACTGCAATGTTAATATTCTTAATTTTCTTCTCATTACAATTAGTTAATTTTTCAATTTATTTCATATGGCAGTAGTGAGTCGATATGCTAATGCATGCTCATACTGCCATTTATATTCTAATTTCTCTTATATATTCTGGTTTAACAGTGTCTCTGTCAGTGGTACAGTGTTGCCATGCAAGTACTAGGCTCTGTTCTATTATAATTTTTCACTGCACAAGGGCCAAGATTATTCAAATCTATTGCATACGCGAATCAATCAGTGTATTGATTCACTGATTTGTCTAATATTCAAAATGCAGTGATTCCCTGACCATTATTGGCCTTGTGGTCCTCTGTCGAGATGGGGCATAATGGTCAGTCTATTTTACATTATTTATAATTTGTTGGTCCTGTACTGTAATTAGTTTATGCTTTCCGATCTTAGGGATATTTCACATTTGGACCTAATCAGAGGCACTGCTAAAATTCATGTTATTTGCTTATTCTAAAACTTTTTTTGTTATTTTATATTGTATTTCCAGCACTTCCTAAATTACTTTAGGAACATTTTCTTCTGTAATCATGGCATTTCTTCTGTAAACAGAGAAAATCATGGCAATTCCAAAGTTTTAACTAATGGTGTAGGTAAAACTGAAGAAATCTATAATGGTGTCAAAATTTATATACATATACAAAAGTTTTATTTCAACTTAAAAACCAAACATTCTTTACTTTTAATCCTATCACTGGCTTGACACTGTTCTGCAGTTAATCATTACTTTTTAATTGCAAGATATTTAATTTTGATTACATTATAGATGAATCAGTCTGAAGGAACAAACAGAATAAAAAATTCAACCCTTATATTACTAATTATTAAAACACAACTTTTTAATGTATAGTTTATTATTGAAAGAACTAAATATAATACTTTACCTGATAAGAGTTGGTACACAAGAAATATTTGGAGTTTTGGATGTGAAAGGAGAAGCCACAGATGCCTCTGCTTCGGACAGCGATATTCCTGCATGTGCTGCTTTCAGAGCCTAGTAATAATAGCATTCACTGTATGAAAATTACATGTAATAATATTTTCACAAGAAATAATGTAACCCAAACCAAATAACAATTATAAATGATTACCATATAGTGAAAAGGTACATACAGAAAAGCTGTATGTCTGACAGGATAAAATATAATTAACATTCAGGTGCTTTTTACTGTTTGTAGAAAAGCACTTCTGACTATATGACAAAAAATAAGGTGATGATGTTTGTAGAGAGCTTTCATCTTTTAAGGGCACTATAGGTATTGTGTTTTGTACAGAGTGTGAGGATCTTAGGCCCCAAGTCAATATTCTGATGAGCTTATATGAGATATTGAGGAACAGGCTGGATGCCATTGAAGAAATTAAAAGGTTGAACCCTTCGAGCACTCAGCTGCTCGGCACAATGCCAGAGACCACACTCAAAACAATACAGGAAGTAAAGAGATTCTTCACACCAGAGGGTGCTGGTCCCGCATGAGGTAGATATTGCTGGTGATTCTATTGTCAGGAAAATGGGAAATATCAGGCTTGGGGAGGGGCAAAGATTGAAGATATTGTAGAACAGCTATCATCTTTTAAGAGCAGCAAAAAAAGTGATTTTTTGTCTCCTGCTTGTAATATCATGCATAATGATATTATGACCAGGAGACCTGAGGATTTAGTTTACGGCAATGAACAAGCATACGGCAACAAGTTTAGGGCAATGATGATAAAAAGCTGAGTTGAAATTGAAAGTTTCTGCCTCTTCTGACCAGAAACAAGAGGATGAGATCCTTGTCAATCAGTGCAGCCATGGAGAGTCATGCAAGGCTCATGTAGTAGAATTTTTCTCAGTATGTTCTGTGCTTATTAACAGGAGAGACCGTTTTTACAGGGATGGGTTAAACTTAAACAGAAGGGGTTGCAAGAATATTTGCTGTTGCTATTGGTCAGAAAACTGTTAACTTTGAGGGGATATACTAACTAATAGTATAACAGTAGCTGCAGCCAGACACGTTGAGGATTTAAAGGCCTGACAGGGAAGTCCTCACGGAACAAGCAAACACATGGGCTGTGTTACAGTCAATAAGAGTGAAAAACATTGCATTTATACCTGAACATACACTAATACTAAGAGAATAATAAATAAATTTGATGAATTGTGAGTACTGGTTAAGTCTTCAAATAGTGGATATTGCAGGGATATCACAGACAAACTTTCCAGATACTGCACTCAGACATGAGGTATACTGAATTTAAATATGGGGACTACAATGTGTACAGAAAGGACAGACTGGGGGGGAAGACATATGTTTGTTGTTTGGTTTTTAGGAGCATTAGCAACTAAGGCCATATTGCTCCGGGAATATGCGGTGGTCATTCGCTGACCTTTCCGCATCCTCCGTATTTGGTGGTGACGGGCTCGAACCCCGGTCTAATCAAGAAGCGTGTGCTACGCACTGTTGCTCGGGGAAGACATAGAAAATAAGGCAGAGGACCCAGTCAATGCAGGTGGCCAGTATGTTCAATCAGTTTAGTGTCACATAAGTACTGGGAAAACAAAAATGAGAGTAAGAATGTATTATAGGCTTAAAGACTGAGGAGTATAATGAACAACTGCACAGATAAATAGAATGGCCAATAAATCAGATTGTCATAATGGAGGATTTTTAACTTTCGAGATATTGAATGGATTTGTCATTCACACAGTAGCAAGGCTTTTGTGGATTTATTGGATAATGGTTTCTAGCATGTCAGAGAGAAAACAAGAGAAAGCAATACTATTGATTTGATTATCATGACAACTCTTCATTAAGAATCTGCAGATAAAAGAACCACTAGGTGGCTGTGATTACAGTATATCGATATGGAATTGGCTTAGAACTAAATGGATGTCTCTGATGAAATGATGAGACTTGTAGAAGAAAAATACATAGGATGCATACAGACTATCAGATGATACAATAAACACAATGTCTACAATAGATATAAACTAGCCTGAAATCAAATTACACAGGAGGTTAGGCATGTTTGGGCAGATTATGAAGAGCTCTCATAAAGAATTCAAAGAAAAGCAGCAAAGACTTCTTTACTTATGGTAATACTAGCAGGAAGGGGATAAATCACACTGGTCCGCCACAAATGATTGGTTTAACTGTTGATGACCCTGCTCAGGTTTCTGATAAACTAAATAGATATTATGCAATTACAACTACACAGGTGGAATTTTTTAGGGATGGAGAGGCAAGAAGTGTATCAAATCTAATGGGGAATGAGAGTATTTTGTGCAAACAGAGAGAAGCCTGGAAGAGAAATTGATGTTAAACGTAAGAGGCAACTGGAGTGAATGAAATGTATCCAATTATATTAAGAGAAGTCAAAAGAGGTAAGCAAACCTTTAGCCATAATAGAGACATGCAAATCTATCCTCAATTCACAGAGGGGATTAAAGGGTGACATGACCTATACAGACCTATTAAGCTTAACTTCTGTTGCAGGAAAAATAATGAAGTCTCTGGTCAAAGCAGTAATACAGACCATTTAGACAAGATTATCCCATAAAAAATCCATGCAGTCAAGCATGGATTTTTTATGGGATAATCTTGTCTAACCAATACGACTGGATATAATCATAAAGTCATTTGCATTAGTAGGGCATATGACGCAAGAAAGTAAGCATCAGCCAAAAAAAAAAAAAAAACGGCCTTCCCATTTCACCCATCCATTCACTCCAAACGTTTGTCCAGTTCTGCCTTGAACTTATTTAAGTTTCAGATCTTCACTACAACAGATGGAAGTTTGTTCCAACTATCAACCACCCGCTGGTTAAATGTGAATTTCCGCACACCTAATCTACAACTGTCTTTCCTCAATTTGAATTTATGTCCCCTCAGGTGAGTAACCTGAGCAAGAGAAAGAATCCCATCAGCATTGAGCTTGCTCAATCTGTTCGAGGCATCATACACCTCAATCAGATCACCTCGCAGGTGCCTAGTCTCCAGAAGCTACATCATGCAGAACTTAAGCCTTTCATGGTAACATCAACCCTTTGTTCCACTCACCAATTGCATCTCTACTTCCAGCAGCTTTACTTCTTTCCAAAAATGAGGCTTGCAGACCTGTATACAGTACTCAAGTCACAATCACCCCCTTATCCCTATTAGCAAAATTCCTGTATATTATTGACAAGACTCCATGAGCTACTTATTTCTGCAAGAGGAAATGAGCTACATTTACTCTTCCAGTCTTTCTTCACTGCTCAGAAAACTTCATATCTGACTGAAAAATTATCCCCAGGTCATTTTCATTCTCTACTACCCTGAGTATAGTAATACACAGGGTAGTGAAAGATGAAAAGAACCACTACCTTTAGTATAGTATCACCCAGTTAATACGTTAATCTGTGGCTACTGTTACCCATATGCAGTATTTTACATTTGTCAATGTTAAACTTCAGTTGCCCCCTCTCAGCCCATCTGCTCAACTTTTCTATATCCTGTTGCAGTAGTGTACTATCACTAGTCATTAACAACCCTGCCAACAGTTGTATTGGCTGCAAACTTAGACATTAACCCCGATATACCTTCATCAATATCATTAATATCATCACATCAATATCATACTTTCATCAATATACAGAAAAGAACAATGGGCCCAACACCAAACCCTGGGAAATTCCACTAATAACATTAGCCCATGAAGAGCAGTGTCCATTGATAACCACTCTCTATCTTCTCCCACTCAACCATTCTTTTATCCATTTAGCAACTTTTCTACAGATAATTCCATGGGCACTGTTCTTCTGAATTGGTTTCTATAATTCCTGCTCTCTCCTTCAAAATAGTTCAAACACGTGCCACCACCAGCCAACATCCATTTACTGTCCAACTTCACAAAACCAACATAAAATTTACTGTCAAACTCACAGAACCAACTTTTCATCTTCCTCATTTATTCATTCAACTGCCATTTTCTGGAAAAACCTTCCTTCATATGCCTTTCCTGAAAATTACAGTCTACAGAAGTTCAAGTCTAATGTCAACAAACATCATCTCTCATCTTCTCAACCTCCAACCCAAGCATGGTACTATGTACTATAGGTTCTAATACCTCTCCTCTTTTTTGCGCCAATAAACCCAAAATCAATCAATGAATCAACCTCTCCTGTTTGGGGTTTTCATAAAAAAAAAACAAAAAAACTTGCCCTTAATGCCATACTGCTCCAATTTGTACAGTAGTCTGGTATGTGCCACAAAGCTTTCCTAAAATATCCAAGTATATGATATCAAAATTATTCTTTGCATTCATTCCTTTGTAACCACATCATAGTATCAAATCAAATTTATCAGACAAGACTTCCCCCTTAACAAACCCATGCTGTGTCTGAACTATAATCTGAACTCTGTCTGAACTCCCAATGCTTATGTCACACCAAACTGACTCAACACTGCACTGTCCGGCGATGTCGACTGGCTTCACTTCCTTGGTTTTTTCTATTAGTTAGGAAACACATAAAAACCAAGGAAGTGAAGCCAGTCGACATCGCCGGACAGTGCAGTGTTGAGTCAGTTTGGTGTGACATAAGCATTGGGAGATCAAAATTGAGAGTAGGAGTGTGCTATAGGCCTAATGACTCTGATGAGTATAATAAGGAACTGTACAGGGAAATAGAGTGGGCCAGTAAATCAGAGAGTCTTATAATGGGAGATTTTAATTTCCCAGATATTGACTGGAATTTGGGGGCTGGTTACTCACACACTAGCAGGGCTTTTGTGGATTTATTGGATGATTGTTTTCTACATCAGCATGTTCGGGAGGCAACTAGAGGGAGTAATACTCTTGATTTGATTATCAGCAGTGATTCTTCATGCATTAAGAATCTGCAGATAAATGAACCACTAGGTGGCAGTGATCACAGTGTGCTGAAGTGGGATTTACTGAAAGAGGTAACTACCATTAGGGGTAAAGGGAAGGGTTATTGCTTCCGTAAAGGCGACTACGATGGACTGAGACAGTATTTAAATTCTATACAGTGGGACCAACTGATGATGTTACCAACAGCAAATTCAAAATGGGAAGCATTCAAAGAACTTATCTTGGAAGCTACTAGGCTTTACATACCAACTAAGAAATATTGTTCAAGGTTTAGGCCTAAATGGATGTCAGATGAACTAATGAGGCATATGGCAGAGAAGAAAAATGCATGGGATACTTACAAATTAACACATGACACAGAAGCCTATGATAGATACAAGTTGATATGCAACCAAGTTACAAAGGAGGTTAGGCAGGCGAAGGCAGATTACGAAAAATCCTTGGCAAGGGATGCAAAGAAAAACAGCAAAGAGTTCTTTACTTATGTAAACTCTAGAAGGAAGGGGATGATTCAGATTGGTCCACTTGATATTGATGGGTCAACTGTTGAAGATCCTGCTCAGGTAGCTAACAAACTAAATGAATATTTTGCATCGACATTCACACATGAGGAGTTATTCAGCAAGGAGAATGCCAGAGGTGTATTCAACTCTAGCAGTAAGCTACAGAATCTTGAAATAACTGGGAGTAAAGTGGAGGAGAAACTGTTGAAGATAAACACAAGAAAGGCACCCGGGGTGGATGGGATCTATCCAGTTATATTAAAGGAGGCAGCAAAGGAAGTAAGCAAACCCTTAGCCATAATTATGAGAGCTTCCTTGGACTCAGGGGAGGTACCCATAGACTGGAAATGTGCAAATGTGACCCCAATTCACAAAGGAGGATCAAAGGCTGACACAAGTAATTATAGACCTGTGAGCTTAACTTCTGTGCCAGGAAAATTAATGGAGGCACTGGTTAAAGAAGCACTGCAGGATCATTTAGACAAGACTTCAGTTATAGCTCAGACACAGCATGGTTTTGTTAAGGGGAAGTCTTGCCTGACCAACTTGATTGGATACTATGATGCAGTCACAAAAGAACTGGATGCAGGGAATAACTTTGATATTATATACTTGGATCTTAGAAAGGCTTTTGATACTGTTGCACATGGAAGACTGCTACACAAATTGGAGCAGTGTGACATTGGAGGCAAATTGCTGCTATGGATAAAGGGGTGGTTGAGGGGGAGAAGACAGAGAGTGGTAATCAATGGACACTGCTCATCGTGGACTAATGTTATTAGTGGAGTCCCTCAGGGCTCAGTGTTGGGTCCATTATTGTTTTCTGTATTTATAAATGATATTGATGATGGTATATCAAGCTTAATGTCCAAGTTTGCAGATGATACAAAGGTTGGCAGGGTTGTCAAGGACACTACTGACACTATGCTGCTGCAACAGGATCTGGAAAGGTTGAGCAGATGGGCTGAGAGGTGGCAAATGAAGTTTAACATTGACAAATGTAAAGTACTACACATGGGAAACAGCAACCCCAGAGCAACGTATCAACTCTGTGGTACTACACTGACAGTGGTAGAGAATGAAAGGGACTTGGGGGTGATTGTGCAGGCAGATATGAAGTTCTCTGAGCAGTGCAGACGGGCTGCAAGAGTAGCTCATGGAGTATTGTCAATGATATACAGGAATTTTTCCAGCAGGGATAAGGAGGTGATTATTCCATTGTATAAGGCAATGGTCAGGCCACACCTAGAGTACTGTATACAGGTCTGGAGGCCTCATTTCAAGAAGGATGTAGAGCTGCTGGAACGAGTACAGAGAAGGGCAACAAGATTAGTGAATGGAACAAAGGGGTGCTCTTACGAAGAAAGGCTTAAGTTTTGCAAATTACAGTGTCTGGAGACTAGGCACCAGCGAGGTGATCTGATAGAGGTGTATAAAGCCTTGAATGGTTTAAGCATGCTCAATGCTGATGGGATTCTTCCTCTAGCTCAGAAAAATCACCTGAGAGGGCATAAATTCAAATTGAGGAAAGACAGATGTAGGATAGACGTGCGGAAATTTGCCTTTAGCCAGCGGGTGGTTGGTTGGTGGAACAGACTGCCATCCCTTGTGGTGGAGGTTGATAGCCTAAATAAGTTTAAGGCTCAGCTGGACAGATATTTTGAACGAACAGAGGGGTGAAGTGGAAGTGGGTTTTTTTTTTTTTTTTTTTTGGGCTGATGCTGCATAAGCTTGCTTTCTTGCATCAAATGCCTCTACTAATGCTAATGCTAATGCTAATAACTGCAGTCTTCTCTAGATGATCCTGCATCACTTCCTTAATCAGTGACTCCATTATTTTCTTTGGAACAGAAGTTAGACTAACAGGTCTGTAATTACCCGTGTCACCCTTTGATCTCCCTTTGTGAATTGGGGATATATTTGCACATCTCCAGTTCATGGGGACTTCCCCTGAGTCCAAGGAAACTTTCATAATTATGGCTAAGGGTTTGCTTACTTCCTTGGCTGTCTCCTTTAATATAGCTGGATAGATCCCATCCACCTCAGGTGCCTTCTTCAATAATTTCTCTTCCACTTTGCTCTCAGTTATTACAAAATCATTTAGCTCCCTGTTAGAGTTTGATAAACATCTGGCATTCCCCTCCTTGAATAACTCCTCATGTGTGAATGTAGATGCAAAATATTCATTCAGTTTATCAGCTGCCTCAGCATGATCATCAGTAGTCAAACCATCTATGTTAAGTGGACCAATCTGATACACCACTTTCCTTCTAGAGTTTACATAAGTAAAGAATTCTTTGCTGTTTTTCCTTTGCATCCTTTGCCAAAGATTTCTTGTAATCTGCCTTTGCCTGCCTAACCTCCTTTCTGACTTGATTACAGACTAGCTTATACTTTCCATAGGCTTCTGTGTCGCCTGATAATTTATATGCGTACCATGCATTTTTCTTCTTTGCCACAAGCTGCATTAATTCATCTGATATCCATTTAGAGCTAAACTTTGAACAGTATTTCTTAGTTGGTAATAACACGATATTAACATTCTGCCCAAGGCAGAATGCGCTGGTCCCAAAGGAACTAGTAGTTGTTGGTGACTCTATTGTCACGGAAACGGGAAACATGCTTTGTAAAAAGGATAGGTGGAACAGGACCAGGGTATGTCTGCCAGGGGCAAAGGTTGATGACGTTGTAGAGCGGATATCATCTTTTAAGGGCACAAAAGGTGATATAGTTTTACACGTTGGCACTAATGATATTAAGAGTAGGAGACCGACGGAATTACTTAACAAGTACAGGTCACTGTTGAAAAAAAGCCGTGAATTAGGGTTGAATTTGAAAGTGTCTGCAATTCTGCCCAGACACGATAGGAGGGAATATATGACGAGAGCCCTGTCGATCAATTCGGCCCTGGAAGGATTGTGCAAGGCTCAAGGGGTAGAATTTTTTTCAGCCTGGTCTGTACTTGTTAACAGGAGAGACTGCTTCTACAGGGATGGGATACACTTAAATAGAAAGGGTGCAAGAATGTTTGCTGATGCTATCGAGGCAGTGTTAGGTGGGTCGGAAAACTGCTAGATTGGGGGGGATACAAGGAGTAATAGATTAACAGTAGCCACTGGCAGAGGTGAAAGTGATTCTTGCACTGCTTCTATTGGAATGAGCCGCAGCCTGGAAAATAAGATGCAGGATATTTCAGAGAATGCTGGAAATCATTGGGGTACAAATAAACACATAGGTTGTGTTAGGGTAGCTAAGAAAAAGAACAGGTGCATGTATACTTGCGTGTACACCAATGCTAGGAGTTTAGTAAATAAATTTGATGAATTTGAGGTATTGCTCAAAACGTCAAAGGCAGATATTGTGGGGATTTCAGAGACGTGGTGTCACACAGATATAAGGTATGCAGAACTGGAATTTGGGGGGTACAATGTCTACAGAAAGGATAGACAGGGTAGGAAGGGAGGAGGGGTTATGCTATTAGTTAAGAAATACATAAAATCCAAGGAAGTGAAGCCAGTCGACATTGCTGAACAGTGCAGTGTCGAGTCAGTTTGGTGTGACATAAGCATTGGGAGATCAAAATTGAGAGTAGGAGTGTGCTATAGGCCTAATGATTCTGATGAGTATAATAAGAAACTGTACGGGGAAATAGAGTGGGCCAGCAAATCAGAGAGTCTTATAATGGGGGATTTTAATTTCCCAGATATTGACTGGAATTTGGGGGCTGGTCACTCACACACTAGCAAGGCTTTTGTGGATTTATTGGATGATTGTTTTCTACATCAGCATGTTCGGGAGGCAACCAGAGGGAGTAATACTCTTGATTTCATTATCAGTAGTGATTCTTCATGCATTAAGAATCTGCAGGTAAATGAACCACTAGGTGGCAGTGATCACAGTGTGCTGAATTGGGATTTACTCAAAGAGGTAACTATCATTAGGGGTAAAGGGAAGGGTTATTGCTTTCGTAAAGGTGACTACGATGGACTGAGACAGTATTTAAATTCTATACAGTGGGACCAACTGATGATGTTACCAACAGCAAATTCAAAATGGGAAGCATTCAAAGAACTTATCTTGGAAGCTACCAGGCTTTACATACCAACTAAGAAATATTGTTCAAGGTTTAGGCCTAAGTGGATGTCAGATGAACTAATGAGGCATATGGCAGAGAAGAAAAATGCATGGGATACATACAAATTAACACGTGACACAGAAGCCTATGATAGATACAAGTTGATCTGTAACCAAGTTACAAAGGAGGTTAGGCAGGCGAAGGCAGATTACGAAAAATCTTTGGCAAGGGATGCAAAGAAAAACAGCAAAGAGTTCTTTACTTATGTAAACTCTAGGAAGGGGTTGAATCAGATTGGTCCACTTGATATCGATGGGTCAACTGTTGAAGATCCTGCTCAGGTAGCTAACAAACTAAATGAATATTTTGCATCGACATTCACACATGAGGAGTTATTCAGCGAGGGGAATGCCAGAGGTGTATTCTAGTAAGTACTGTTAAGTAAGCTAGAGAATCTTGTAATAACTGAGAGTAAAGTGGAGGAGAAATTGTTGAAGTTAAATACAAGAAAGGCACCTGGGGTGGATGGGATCTATCCAGTTATATTAAAGGAGGCAGCAAAGGAAGTAAGCAAACCCTTAGCCATAATTATGAGAGCTTCCTTGGACTCAGGGGAAGTACCCATGGACTGGAGATGTGCAAATGTGACCCCAATTCACAAAGAAGGATCAAAGGGTGACACAAGTAATTATAGACCTGTTAGTTTAACTTCTGTTCCTGGAAAATTAATGGAGGCACTGGTTAAAGAAGCACTGCAGGATCATCTAGACAAGACTTCAGTTATAGTTCAGACACAGCATGGTTTTGTTAAGGGGAAGTCTTGCCTGACCAATTTGATTGGATATTATGATGCAGTCACAAAAGAACTGGATGCAGGGAATAACTCTGATATTATATACTTGGATCTTAGAAAGGCTTTTGATACTGTTGCACATGGAAGACTGCTGCACAAATTGGAGCAGTGTGGCATTGGAGGCAAATTGCTGCTATGGATAAAGGGGTGGTTGAGGGGGAGAAGACAGAGAGTGGTAATCAATGGACACTACTCATCGTGGACTAATGTTATTAGTGGAGTCCCTCAGGGTTCAGTATTGGGTCCATTATAGTTTTCTGTATTTATAAATGATATCAATGATGGTATATCAAGCAAGTTTGCAGACGATACGAAGGTTGGCAGGGTTGTCAAGGACACTACTGACACTATGCTACTGCAACAGGATCTGGAAAGGTTGAGCAGATGGGCTGAGAGGTGGCAAATGACTTTAACATTGACAAATGTAAAGTACTACATATGGGAAACAGCAACCCCAGAGCAACATATCAACTCTGTGGTACTACACTGACAGTGGTAGAGAATGAAAGGGACCTGGGGGTGGTTGTTCAGGCAGATATGAAGTTTTCTGAGCAGTGCAGACGGGCTGCAAGAGTAGCTCATGGTGTATTGTCGATGATATATAGGAATTTTTCTAGCAGGGATAAGGAGGTGATTATTCCATTGTATAAGGCACTGGTCAGACCACACCTAGAGTACTGTATACAGGTCTGGAGGCCTCATTTCAAGAAGGATGTAGAGATGCTGGAACGAGTACAGAGAAGGGCAACACGATTAGTGAATGGAACAAAGGGGTGCTCTTACGAAGAAAGGCTTAAGTTTTGCAAATTAGTGTCTGGAGACTAGGCACCGGCGAGGTGATCTGATAGAGTTGTAGAAAGCCTTGAATGGTTTGAGCATGCTCAATGCTGATGGGATTCTTCCTCTTGCTCAGAATAATCACCTGAGAGGGCATAAATTCAAATTGAGAAAAGACAGATGTAGGATAGATGTGAGGAAATTTGCCTTTAGCCAGCGGGTGGTTGGTTGGTGGAATAGACTTCCATCCCTTGTCGTGGAAGTTGATAGCCTAAATAAGTTTAAGGCTCAGCTGGACAGGTATTTCGAACGAACAGAGGGGTGAAGTGGAAGTGGTTATTTTTTATTTATTTATTGTTTTTTTTTTTTTTTTTTTTTTTTTTTTTTTGGCTGATGCCGCATAAGCTTGCTTTCTTGCATCAAATGCCTCTACTAATGCTAATGATATTCATTCATGTCCTTACAGTAGGGAACTATATTCATTATCCGTATTACATTATTCATTCATATCCTTACAGTAAGAAACATTAAATCAGAATGTCTTTTATGGGCGATTTTTTTTCCAGATACTGACTGGACTTGAGGGTTGTCATTCAAACCCTAGCAGGATGTTTGTGGGTTTATTGGATACAGCAGCATTTTAGAGAGGCAACAAGAGAGAACAATATCCTTCATCTGATTATCAGTATTGATTCTTCATGCATTAAGAATCTGCAGAAATGAACCACTAGGTGGCAGTGAACAAAAGTGTATTCATATGGGATTTATTTAAAGATATAACTATCATCAAGGATCAAGGGAGGGATTTTTGTTTTTGTAAAGCAGACCAGTGGTCTCAGACAGTTTTTAAATTTTGTACAGTGGGACTAACTAATGATGTTACCAACAAAAAATTCTAAATGGGAAATGCTCAGAGAAATAAACACAGATGCTACTATGCTTTTCATACTATTTAAGATATACTGTTCAAGGCTTAGATCTAAATGGATGTCAGACTAACTTGTGAAACTTTGGAAAAGAAGAAAAATGATTGGAATTATTATAAATTGTCAGGTGATACAGAAGCATGCAGTAGATATAAACTAATCTGCAATCAAATCACAAATGAGGTTAGGCAAATCCAAGGCAGATGATTAGAAATCTTTTGTGCAAGGAAAAACAACAGACTTCTTTACTTATGTAGACACTAGAAGGAAGCCGACCGGGCTAGCCAGGTCGGTAAAGTGCCTGCCTGGCAACCCAAAGGTTGCGGGTTTGAATCCCGCCTCAGGCTTGGATCAGAGTAGAAAATGCAAAAACTTTTGGAGGTGCAATATGGCCTCGGAAGCCAATGTGCCAACAACTAACAAAAAAAAACTAGAAGGAAAAGGGTGAATCAAATTGGTCCACTTGATATTGATGGTTTAACCACTGATGATCCCACTCAAGTTTCCGACAAACTAAATAGGTATTTTTCATCTACATTCACACATGAGGAATTCTTTAGGAAAGCGGATGCCAGAAGTTAATGAAACTCCAACAGGGCACTAAATTATTTTGTAATAACTGAGAGGAAAGTGAAAGACAAATTTTCAAAGTTAAACATCAGCATGATTTTCTTAAGGGGAGATTTTGTCTGACAAATTTGATTGGATACTATGATGCAGTGACAATGGAACTGGATTCAAAAGATAATTTTGATATCTTATACTTGGATTTCAGGAAAGCTTTTGATACTGTTGCACATAAAGACTGCTGTACAAACTGGAGAAGTGTGGCATTAAGGGCATGTTACTGCTGTGAATAAAATGATGGTTGACTGGGAGAAGCCAGAGAGTGGTTATAAATGGACACTGCTCTTCATGTACTAACATTGTAAGTGGAGTTACACAGGGCTCGGTGCTGGGCTCATAATTGTTTTCTGTATTTATTAATGATATTGATGAAGGCACATCAGGCTTAATGTCTAAGTTTGTTTGCAGACTATACAAAGGTTGGCAGGGTGGTTAATAACAGTAATGAAGGTATACTGCTTCAACAAGATCTAGAAAAATTAGGTAGTTAGGCTGAGAAATGGCAATTGAAGTTTAACATGGGCAAACACAAGATACTGCATATGGTTAGCAGTGATCCCAAAGCAACATACCAGCTGTGTGGTACTACACTCAGGGCAGTGGAAAATTAACAGAACCTGGGAGTGATTGTGCAATCAGGTATGAAGTTCTGTGAACAGTGCAGACAAGATGCACTGTTCACAGAACTAAGGGCACAAAAGGTGATATAGTTGTACACGTTGGCACTAATGATATTAATAGTAGGAGACTGGCGGAATTACTTAGCAAGTACAGGTCACTGTTGGAAAAAAGCCGTGAATTAGGGTTGAATTTGAAAGTGTCTGCAATTCTGCCCAGACACGATAGGAGGGAGTATATGATGAGAGCCCTGTCGATCAATTCGGCCCTGGAGGGATTGTGCAAGGCTCAAGGGGTAGAATTTTTTTCAGCCTGGACTGTACTTGTTAACAGCAGAGATTGCTTCTACAGGGATGGGATACACTTAAATAGAAAGGGTGCAAGAATTTTTGCTGATGCTGTCGAGGCAGAGTTAGGTGGGTCGGAAAACTGCTAGTTGGGGGGGATACAAGGACTAATAGATTAACAGTAGCCACTGGCAGAGGTGGAAGTGATTCTTGCACTGCTTCTATTGAAATGAGCAAAAGCCTGAAAAACAAGATGCAGGATATTTCAGAGACTGCTGGGAGTCATTGCGGTACAAGTAAACACATGGGTTGTGTTAGAGTAGCCAAGAATAGAAACAGGTGCATGTATACCTGCGTGTACACCAATGCTAGGAGTTTGGTAAATAAAATCAATGAATTTGAGGTATTGCTCAAAACATCAAAGGCAGATATTGTTGGGATATCATAGACGTGGTGTCACACAGATATAAGGAATGCGGAACTGGAATTTGGGGAATACAATGTGTATAGAAAGGATAGACAGGACAGGAGGGGAGGAGGGGTTATGCTATTAGTTAAGAAACACAAAGTCCAAGGAAGTGAAGCCAGTCGACATCGATGGACAGGGCAGTGTCGAGTCAGTTTGGTGTGACATAAGCATAGGGAAATCAAAATTGAGAGTAGGAGTGTGCTATAGGCCTAATGACTCTGATGAGTATAATAAGATATTGTACAGGGAAATAGAGTGGGCCAGTAAATCAGAGAGTCTTATTATGGGGGATTTTAATTTCCCAGATATTGACTGGAATTTGTGGGTTGGTCACTCGCACACTAGCAAGGCTTTTGTGGATTTATTGGATGATTGTTTTCTACATCAGCATGTTCGTGAGGCAACAAGAGGGAGCAATACTCTTGATCTGATTATCAGTAGTGATTCTTCATGCATTAAGAATCTGCAGATAAATGAACCACTAGGTGGCAGTGATCACAGTGTGTTGAAGTGGGATTTACTCAAGGAGGTAACTACCATCAGAGGTAAGGGGAAGGGTTTTTGTTTTTGTAAAGGCGACTATGATGGTCTGAGACAGTATTTAAATTCTATACAGTGGGACCAACTGATGATGTTACCAACAGCAAACTCAAAATGGGAAGCATTCAAGGAACTAATCTTGGAGGCTACCAGGCTTTACATACCAACTAAGAAATATTGTTCAAGATTTAGGCCTAAATGGTTGTCAGATGAACTAATGAGACATGTGGCAGAGAAGAAAAATGCATGGGATACATAGAAATTAATGGGTGACATGGAAGCCTATGATAGATATAAGTTGGTCTGTAACCAAGTCACAAAGGAGATTAGGCAGGCAAAGGCAGACTACGAAAAATCCTTGGCAAAGGATGCAAAGAAAAACAGAAAAGAGTTCTTTACCTATTTAAACTCAAGAAGGAAAGGGATGAATTAGATTGGTCCACTGGATATTGATGGTTCAACAGTTGAGGATCCTGCTCAGATGGCTAACAATCTAAACGAGTATTTTGCATCTACATTCACGCATGAGGAGTTATTCAGGAAGGAGAATGATGTAGGTAAAGTAAACATTGGCAGTGAGCTGGATGATTTTGTAATAACTGAGAGGAAAGTGGAGGAGAGATTGTTGAGGATAAACATAAAAAAGGCACCTGGGGTGGATGGGATCTATCCAGTTATATTAAAGGAGGCAGCAAAGGAAGTAAGCAAACCTCTAGCCATAATTATGAGAGCTTCTTTGGACTCAGGGGAGGTACCCATAGACTGGAGATGTGCAAATGTAACCCCAATTCACAAAGGAGGATCAAAGGCTGACACAAGTAATTATAGACCTGTTAGTTTAACTTCTGTTCCAGGTAAATTAATGGAGGCACTGGTTAAAGAAGCACTGCAGGATCATCTAGACAAGAATTCAGTTATAGCTCAGACGCAGCATGGTTTTGTTAAGGGCAGGTCTTGCCTGACCAATTTGATTGGATACTATGATGTAGTCACAAAAGAACTGGATGCAGGGAATAACTTTGATATTATATATTTGGATCTTAGAAAGGCTTTTGATACTGTTGCACAAATTGGAGCAGTGTGGCATTGGAAGCAAATTGCTGCTATGGATAAGGGGATGGTTGAGTGGCAGAAGACAGAGAGTGGTAATCAATGGTCACTGCTCAACGTGGACTAATGTTATTAGTGGAGTTCCTCAGGGTTCAGTGTTGGGTCCGTTGTTGTTTTCGGTGTTTATGAATGATATTGATGATGGGATATCAAGTTTAATGTCCAAGTTTGCAGATGATACAAAGGTTGGCAGGGTTGTTAAGGACACTACTGACGCTATGCTGCTGCAACAGGATCTGGAAAGGTTGAACAGATGGGCTGAGAGGTGGCAAATGAAGTTCAACATTGACAAATGTAAAGTACTACATATGGGAAACAGTAACCCCAGAGCAACGTATCAACTCTGCGGTACTACACTGACAGTGGTGGAGAATGAAAAGGACCTGGGGGTAATTGTGCAGGCAGATATGAAGTTCTCTGACTAGTGCAGACGAGCTGCAAGAGTAGCTCATGGTGTCTTGTCAATGATATACAGGAATTTTTCTAGCAGGGATAAGGAGGTGATTATTCCCTTGTATAAGGCAATGGTTAGGCCACATCTTGAGTACTGTATACAGGTCTGGAGGCCTCATTTCAAGAAGGATGTAGAGCTGCTGGAACGGGTACAGAGAAGGGCAACAAGATTAGTGAATGGAACAAAGGGTTGCTCTTATGAAGAAAGGCTTAAGTTTTGCAAATTACAGAGTCTGGAGACTAGGCACCGGCGAGGTGATCTGATAGAGGTGTATAAGGCTTTGAATGGTTTGAGCATGCTCAATGCCAATGGGATTCTTCATCTTGCTCAGAATAATCACCTCAGAGGGCATAAATTCAAATTGAGGAAGGACGGATGTCGGATAGATGTGCGGAAATTTGCCTTTGGCCAGCAGGTGGTTGGTTGGTGGAACCGACTTCCATCACTTGTTGTTGACGTTGATAGCCAAAACAAATTTAAGGCTCAACTGGACAGGTATTTCGAGCGAACGGAGGGGTGAAATGGGAGTGGTGTGTTTTTTTTTTTTTTTTTGGCTGATGCTGAATAAGCTTGCTTTCTTGCATCATATGCCTCTACTAATGCTAAGATCTAGAAAAATTAGGTAGTTAGGCTGAGAAATGGCAATCCCATTGATTATCCCATTGTATAAGGCAATGGTCAGGACATATCTTGACTACAACATATAGGTCTGGAGGCCTCATTTTAATAAGAATGCTGAGCTACTGGAACAGGTAAAGAGAATGGTAATGAGACTGGTGAGGGGTAGAACAAAGGAGTGCTTTTACCAAGAAAGGTTTCAGTTCTGCAAATTGCAGAAACGGGAGATGCACCTGTGAGGTAATCTGATTGTGGTGTTTAAGATTTGAATGGTTTGAGCAAACTGAATGCTGATGAGATCCTTCCTCTTGCTCAGACTATGCGAATGAGGGGACATAAGTTCAAATTGAGAAGGGATAGTTGCAGAATAGATGAGCAGAAGTTTACCTTCAGTCAACCAACAGGTAGTTGACTGCTGGAATAAGCTGCCATCCATTATTGTGGAAGTGGATAGTTTGAATAAATTTAAGGAAGAACTAGACAAACACTGTTGGAGGGGATGGATAAGTGAAATGGGTTTTTTTTTTTTTTTTGGCTGATGCTACTTAATAAACTTGCTTGCTTGCATAATTTGCTACTACTAATACTAACTACTTGGAAAAAAAAAAAAAAAAAATTGACATCACATACAATAAACCCTCACTAATCCAAATGGGGGAAGAATGTCATCCTGATTAAGTGATAATCTGGATTAGTGAAGCAAAAGATAGCCCTAAAAGACAAAAAAAACTTACAGCACAAATAAATGAAAAATTTAATGATATAGGTAGTGCTGATGAAAATAAATAAAAAAATATCACTGTAGAGCTTCTTTTCTACAGCAACATATTAGAGAGGCAACAAGAGGAAGCAATACTCTTGATCTGGTTACCAGCAGGGATTCTTCATGCATTAAGAATCTGCACGTAAAAGACTCACTGGGTAGCAGTGATCACAGTGTGCTGCTATGAAATTTAATAAAATACATAACTACTGCTAAGGGTAAAGAAAGAAAGAAGCTTTTCTTTCATAAGGGCAACTAAAGTTGTTTCAGACAATTTTTAAATTCTATAAAGTCAGACCAACTATGTTACCAACAGCAAATTCTAAATGGGTAGCATTCAAGGAAGTAATCATTGAATGCTACTAGGCATTTCATACTAATACTAATCAAGAAATACTGTTCAAGGCTTAGACCTAAATGGATTTGGGATGAACTATTGAGACACATGGCAGAGAAGAAAAGTGCATGGGATGCATATAAATCATCAGGTTATACAGAAGCCTATGGTATATATATATAAATTAGTCTGTAATCAATTCATAAAGGAGTTTAGCCAAGCCAAGGCAGATTATGAGAAGTCTCTGGCATAGAATAGCAGCAAAGACTTCTATGCTTATAATAACAATACAAGGAGGGGCCGAATCACATTGAGCCATTTGAAGTCAGTGTGTTAACTGTTGATGATCCTGCTCAGGTTGCTGACAAACTGGATATTTATTTTTCATCTACATTCCCAAACGGGAAATTCTTTAGTCGAGGGGGAAAACCAAAAGTATATCAAACTCTAAGGGGAGCTAAATGACTTAAAGAGGAAGAGAAATTGTTGAAGCTAAACATAAAAAAGGCACCTGGGGTGGATAGAACACGTCCAATTATATTAAGGAAGACAGCAAAGGGGGTATGCATACTCTTAACCATAATTATTAGAATATTCTTGGATTCGGGGGAGGTCTCTATAGATTGGAGATGCAAAAATGTACCTCCAATTCATAAAGTGGGATCAAAAGGTGAGATGAGTAATTACAGACCTGTTAGGTTAACATTTGTTTCAGAAAAATAAAGGGGGTCTTTGGTTAAAGAAGTAATGCAAGACCATCTGGATATTAATGCAATTACATTGCAGTCACAGCATGAATTTGTTAAGAGGCAGTTTTGTCTAACCAATCTGATTGGATACTCTGATGCAGTGACCAAGGAACTGGATGAAAAAAAAGTAATTTTGATATACACTTGGATTTCAGGAAGACTTTTGATACTGTTGCACATAAAAACTTCTGCACAAACTGGAGCAATGTGGGATTCAAAGAAAGTTACTGCTATGGATAAAGGGTTGGTTAAGTGGAAGAAGCCTGAGAGTTGTTATCAGTGGACACTGCTCTTTATGGACTAATGTTATTAGTAAAGTTCCCCCAAGATTTGGTGCTGGATCCATTGTTTTCAATATTTAATAATGATATTGATGAAGGGATATCAGGCTTCATGTCCACTTATGCAGATGACACAAGGCAGGGTGTTTAATGACAGAAATAAGGTGAGCTACTGCAACAAGACCTAGGAAAATTGGGTCGATGGGCCGAGAAATGGCAGCGGAAGTTTTACAAATGCAAAATACTGCATAAGGGTTGCAGTAATTCCAGAGTAACGTATCACATCATATCTGATTTTCTCAATTTTCTCATATCTGACTGCACAGATACCCCCTCCAAAAGGGTCGTACTTATGAACAGGCATATGAAGTGCTAGTCTCAGGGCACACCATAGAGGGGGGGGGGCCCCTGCATAGCCTCTGTAATCTCAAATTTTTAAAGCGATTTCTTTTTTTTAATGCCCTGATCTAAACTAGGGCCCACTTATACCTACCATGTAAACAGAAACGAGTGAAATTTACTGAAAGTATGGATGACTAATTTCTGTGAAAGAACAGATTAATTTCCAGAATAGCGGAAAATCTCTCTCTCCTAATTCTCTAATAGGGTGCAACAGTAGGACACAGGTTGACCATGGCATATTATCCACATCGGGAATATGCTTTTATCTTTTCCACTGGCTATGAACACAAGAAAGCAGTTGACCAGTGCGACTTTCTCAGTACAGTATAAGTGTATGTTAGTTGTCTGATGGTGCCGGGGATTCCCCCATCGCTGCGTTGTATTCTTTGTGACACAGAACTCTGTGGAGGGCAGAGATTTAAAAAATGGGTGGGGAGTGGTTTGTTGTATAGTGTTATGTTCTGTTGTGTTGTTTCTCTGACCATTTAGCCATTGGGCCCTCTATTGGGAAAATTGCCCACACCATTGCCCACACTTTGCCATGTACAGAATGTGAGAGTCGGTTGTAAATGTTTACTGATACAGTAAATTGTGGAATGTCCATTTAGTTCTTTATTTGCACATTCTACAGCAGCAGCTCTATTGCTTAAAGGCCAGAGGTGAGAAAACAATGCGTGGCACAGAGTTTAGTTCAGTACTGTTCTTTATATTTTGCAGTATTACAATGTTTGTGTTTGAACAGATCGGTAAAAAGAATTGTTTTTTTCTGATTATATTTATATATGCAAGTTTTTTTTTTTTTTTTTTTTTTTTTTTTGGATTCTGGTATCTTTAAAGGGGGCCCCACAAGAGCTTGGCACCTCAGGCCCTGAGAAGTGTAAGTACGGCCCTGTGTGTTGATCTGATTGAGGTGTATAAGGAATGGTTTGAGAAAGCTCAATGCTGATGGGATTCTTCCTCTTGCTTAGATTATGTTCACAAGGGGGCATAAATTCAAATTGAGGAAAGGCAGTTCTATAATAGATGTGTAGAAATTTGCCTTTAGCTAGTGGGTGGTTGATTGCTGGAACAAACTTCCATTTGTCATTGTGGAAGTTGATAGCTTAAATCAGGGCTGTCCAACCTTATGTAATCCGAGGGCCACATTAAAAAAAAAAAAAGATCAATCCAAGGGCTGCATTCAAAATAATAAATACACTACAGATGTTACAATATTTGGAGAGTCCTAATGTTAGGTTTATTAAGGTTTAGTCCTACTGTTAGGTTTAGCAAGCACTTCTATAATTTTGTAATAAAGGAAAGTCATGTTGCTTATAAAAGTTTTCATTGAAACAGTAGACAAGATACAATTGTTTATAACTATTTCATTTTAATGATAGCCCTGTGGTTGTTTGTTTTCATTTACTAACATGGCTATATCATTATCGATGCTTGTAGTTGCCAATTGCAGTAAATGTGAAAGTGATTTATCAGTCAATGACCATCTGCATTTGGAGTTTATGAATTTCATTGTTGAAAAAGTGCTTTTGAAAAGATATGTGCTCCCAAGCATTGAGCACATAGAGTCCAAAGTCCTCAATATCGGATAGTGCTCTCTTGGTAATAATTTTAAAAAATCTTCTCATTTTTCGATTCTGCCAGTATAAAAAAGCTCAGATTGCAAATCGCACAATTCCAGTTGGAGGTCAGATCTTACGTTTTCACTGCTGACAGTCAATGGTTGAATGAAAACTGAAATATCTTCTTCAATTTCCTTAATATCACCAAATCGATTCTCAAAGTCCTCCATGATTGTTTCAATGCACTTTATATGAGCTGAAAATTATGTTCTCTCAAAAAATTCTTAATTTCTTCAAATTGTTTTTTGCAATTAGGAAAAAAAGTAAAAATATTATTGGCCAATGTTGATTTCAAAAGCTTCAATTTACTTTTAAAACCATTCAAAATGACCATATAAGTTGGCAATATTCTGTTGTTTGCCCTGCAGCTTTAAGTTCAACTCATTCAAATGGTTGGTCATATCTGTTAAATATGCAAAATCAGATAAAAAGGTGGGATCTTGCATTTGATTTTCAAGTTCTATTGTGTCAGACTTCACTTCATTTTTAAGAAATATGGGTATTTCTTTCCGAATGGCAAAAAAAGCACTCCAGACATTTTCCTGCACTTAACCAGTGAATATCAGAATGGAGGAGCAAATCGCCATATACAGCACATCCATTTCACTCAAGAAATCGCTAAACTTACAATGGGTCAGAGATCTATAACCCCCTCATATAATATTGGTTACTTTTACAGCTACTTTCATGGCATTGACTTGACATAGAGATTTTCCACAGAGTACTTCTTGAATGATGCAATGAATGGTAGGGCAGTTAATGTTATTTTGTTTCAATAGTCCACAAAACCCGATTCCAGTCACCGTCATAGCTTTGGCCCCATTAGTGACAATGCAGGAACATTTATTGAATCCTCCATAGTTTATAACAGAGTTTTGAATTGCTTCAAAAATATCAGTACCTTTAGTAGTCCCATGCAAAGATATAAGACTGAGCAGTTCTTCATTAATAGCAAAGTCCTCCTGGATAGGCTCCTCCGTAGCCAGGTGGGCAGGAGCAGCGGTGCGTAGCACACACTTCTTGATTAGACTGGGGTTCGAGCCCGTGTCCACCAAATACGGAGGATGCGGAAAGGTCAGGGAATGACCACCGCATATCCCTGGAGCAATATGGCCTTAGTTGCTAATGCTCCTAAAAACCAAATAACAACCCCTCCTGGATAGTTTGAACAAAAATTAAAAGTTGACTTATGTCTGCTTGATCAGTGCTTTCATCCAGACACACTGAAAAGTACCCAAATTTTGCTATTGAATCACACAGCTTTTTTATTGAAACGCATTGATCCACGTGTGCTACACATCTTGCAATGGTCAGATGAGATAATGCCACTGTTTCAAACTTCTAGGCTAATTTCGGCTCATTAAATCGTTTGGCCATTTAAATTGCATGTTTCTTCCCAATCACACCGGCACTAAAAGGCTTTCTTGCTTTCACTAATTCTAATGCTACTTTGTACGAAGCGGCCAAGCTAGAACTTTGTGCAGTGCTAAGTTTAGCAAAAAAACTCGTTTGATGCATCAATTTCTTCTTATATTTCACAATAATGGTGCTTCTTAATTCCCCAATCTTTTATTCAAATCTTTTACTGTGTAATGTAGTGCAGTGTAGTGTTGTTTCACATTATACTCTTTAGGCATTGACAAAACTTTCATGCAAACAAGATATTGAATTTTATTCTTGTTGTTTGTAATCAAATAGTGTGATTCCCGGTGGGAATCACACTATTTGATTACAAACAACATACATACAACATTACAACAACAAACAACATACAAACAACATGACATACACTCGCTTTTCTTCAATTTTTATTTTCTTATGAGACATGGTTGTTCGATGATAAGTAGTAATTTATTAAGTAGAAGTGAAGTATATTTGAAGATAACATGGAAATCAATTGTAATTCATATCTAGTAATTTGGTGAGTCCCAGTGACACAACCTTGGTAAAAGGACGAACGAACGAACAACACTAACGACGGGCGACCCGCCCCAGAGCATACATGTTGAAACGAGACATCTAGCATGGACGCAACAAAATGCACTTGAAGTAGAGCGTAGAAGCTAGGTTTGCACTCGCAAGTAGTGTTTTGCGACGAGAGTTTTATTTTGTTGCATGTGGAAATCAAAAGGCCTAACCCACAGGAGGGCTGCACAGAATCATTCCGCGGACCGCATGCAGCCTGTAGGCCGTGGTTTGGACAGCCCTGGCTTAAATGAATTCAAGGAAGAACTGGACAAACTTATAGATGGAAGAAATGGGAAGTTTTTTTGCTCATGCTGTATAAGCTTGCTTTCTTGCATTATATGCCTCTACTAATGCTAATATACATACATGCCCCAAAATGGTAGCTCAGACTCATTAATGGGTTCTGCCTGGTGTTTTACCATATTATTGATAGGCCTAGCTCTCAAAAGATATATGCTGATACTCCAGCTATTTTGCTAGTTTGCATTCATTTTATTTTTTTTACTAATAAATGGGAAAAAAAAAGAGATATGCAGATTTTTGATGTAATACTTCAAATACTTGATGATATTTAACGGATAGTTGTTTCTGATGGCTGCAATCTTGATGAATACATTCTTGCAGCATGTTTCTTTGATAAATATTCTGGACACTTAAAATATAGGTCCTTTTTCCAGTCATTTCTGTATTTAGTGTTCATTAGTGCAGTATAGTTAATTCTTCTAAATTCCAGTCTTTGAGTAGCAAAGTTTTGAAGTAATAACTAAATTTCGATTAAAAAATTTATTTCATTTTTCAATTCTAAATTTTACTTTGACTTAGCTAAATTTAGAAATTGATTTCATGTATTGTACCTATGTCAATTTCTCCTCATACATATATTTTATAAAATTCAAGCCTGAATTTTGGGTTATATCTGAAACACTGCCAATTTTATTTAGTTACTGGAACTGTTTAGTCTTGACTTATTGATAAATTAAGTCAAGACTTATTGTATCAATTGACAAATTAAGTTAGTCTTGCATATCAATAAGCTAATTATTTTTATTAAATACTGTATTAACATTACACTATAATTTTCTGTAATAGAGAGGGACATAAATAAATTGACTTTTTACTAATGTATGAGTTAAAGAGCATGATTTTAACTCACAGGAATGCAAACCTATGTAAATATTCTGCCCCTTATTACAGCTCAAGCAAGTTGAATAAAAAAAAGTCTTTTCTGAAAGTGTTCCTCTTCTTTCCAGTTTGGTCCATAAGAATGATTAACGGTCACATATAGCTATTTCCTCCTACCCAAAATTAAATTATATCAGTTAATAATTCCTATATTACCTGAACCTGTAAGGTTCAGGTAATTTTATTACTTTATAATTTTATTATAAAGTAATAATATTTAATTTAATTATATGCTATATTGTTATTCATGGTATTGTTAGTAAATTACTTGTTTTCCACAAGAGCACTGGTTTTCATTTTAGAACTGCATTTTTATTTTGCCTATAACAGTGTCGCATCTTCTGTGTTGTTTCTGAAATATGCATATACCATATTTTTTCAAATACCACGTCCTTTTTTTTTTTTTTTTTACTCTAAAGCTTGAGACCTTTCCTAAGACTACAGCCAGACAAGAGAATAAAAATGCTGTTTTTATTAACTTCAGCATTTTACTTAAAATTTTTATTTTTATTATCCCATCTGGCCATAGCCTAAAAAAAAGTATTTATTATCACTGATATTTATTACAGTAAGCCTTGAAAATTGTGCACTACTTCAGAATGATTTTCTCTTTCAGAAATACCATTTCCTAACAATGCAATTTTCATTCTTAAACAATGGGGTATATAGCTTATTAAATTAAATGGCATAATCGAGAAACCACAGTACAGGAGACTCACATTTAATGCAGATAATTTGTTCCAGAAAAATGAGTACTAAGTGAATCACCACTAAGCGAGCCTTATTCCCATAAGGTAACATATGCATTTGTGAGTTGTGGTATAGGCCATAGAAAATTTCCTAATCAATAATAAACGGTAGTGACACACAATGTCGGTTAAAATATTTAATATTCAAAAATTTGTATTCATATAAAATACTGTATGCACATTACATACGCATATAAGTATGTGGTAAATAGCTACATTATGTATGAAAATTAAAATATCAATTAAATCATGAATTTATTAATCTGATGGCTCTGGGCTGTCGAGTTTTCGTATCTTTGGACTGAAAAATGTGTCAATTTTTGGATTCTACTTTGGCCCTCTTCCTCTCTTACAAAATCACGTAGGGATTCATTTCTTTCTTTAAACTTCTTATTACATTTGAACTTCGTTCCATGTCACAGTCATTCTCTGGGAAATAATCACAGATTTTTTCAAAGTGTTCGAAAGCTTCACTAAGTTCTTTCTCAGTTAGCAACTTTATTGGTTCTTCATCTGTAGGGTCTTGATCATCTTCTCCCTCAATTTCATGCTCTTGTTCTTTTATCATTTCCACGAGTTCATTAGAGAGGCCATCCCTGCATTATCAATCATCTCTTGTACATCGTCATCATCAATTTCGTTTGTTTATTTGTTTGTTATTTGGTTTTTAGGAGTATCAGCAACTAAGGCCATATTGCTCCGGGGGATATGGCGGTGGTCATTCCCTGACCTTTCCGCATCCTCCGTATTTGGTGGTCATGGGCTCTAACCCCGGTCTAATCAAGAAGCGTGTGCTATGCACTGCTGCTCCTGCCCACCTGGCTACGGAGGTGCCCATCAATGTCGTCCCATCCTGCTTCTTTTCCAAGCTCAACAATTTGAATTTTAACATTCTCAACTGAATCAACAGGTTCTTGGGAATACATTTTGCAATCCTTCCAAACTTTTCTGCACATTCCATTCATAGTTTTCTGGGTCACTTCATCCCAGGCACTGGAAATGTTTTAGATGTCAGTTTTAATGTTGTAGGATTTCCAAAACTCCTCTAGGCTCGGTACATTTTCACCAGTGTTGATGGCTTTAACAGCTTGGGAAAAGGTGTTCCTTATGTAGTAGGCTTTAAATGTGGAAATAACACCTTGGTCCATTGGTTGAATCAGAGATGTAGTGTTTGGAAGCATGTAAAAAAAAATTATATGATTGTTCAAGTCTTATAAGCCCTCTTTGCTTGAATGTCCTGGTGCATTGTCCACGATCAGAAACTGCTTTGTAATATACAGTGTTCGAGTAAACTGTCTGTTATGGTTACTGTACTGAGTGATGACTGTGGTCATTGAACTCATGTACATACAAGCAAATGCAAGGCATAACTTTTTGTCGTTGTTAAGAGAGCATTATAGTGAGTTGTGACAGTGTTGCAGTGAGATATGGGTTATAATGTAAGAACAGCATTATAACAAATCAGCGTAAAGTGAACTGCATTATAAAGAGAGCCTACTGTATTAAAAAAAAAAAAGTGCAGATCAAACTGCCATATATAATAATATGGGTAACACTTCATTAGTTACATAAATGTGAATCATCAATAGCATTAGTAGAGGCACACAATGCAAGAAAGCAAAATTATGCAGCATTAGCCAAAAAAAACCTCCCATTTCACCCCTCCATTCATTTCAAATGCCTGTCCAGCTCAGCCTTAAATTTATTTAGGCTATCAACTTCCACAACAAAAGATGGAAGTCTGTTCCACCAATCAACTACCTGCTGGCTAAAGGCAAATTTCTGCACATCTATTCTACAACTGTCTTTCTTCAATTTCAATCTGTCTCCCCTCAGGTTCTTAATCTGAGCAAGAGGAAGAATCTCATCAGCATTCAGCTTGCTCAATCCATTCAAGGCCATATACAACTCAATAAGATCACCTCGCAGGTGCCTACTCTCCAGGTGCTGCAATTTGCAGAACTTAAGCCTTTCTTGGTAAGACCCCTTTGTTCCCCTCACCAATCTTGTTGCCCTTCTTTGTACTCATTCTAGAAACTCTACATCCTTCCTAAAATGAGGCCTCCAGACCTGTACATAGTACTCAAGATGTGGCCTGACCACTGCCTTGTATAACGGAATAATCACCTCCCTGTCTCTGCTAGCAAAATTCCTATATATCATTGACAAGACTCCATGACCTGCCCTGGCAGCCCCTCTGCACTGCTCAGAGAACTTCATATTTGACTGCACAATTAACCCCAGGTCTTTTTCACTTTTCACTTCCCTGAGTGTAGTACCACACAGTTGGTATGTTTGTATTCAGTTACTGCTACCCATATGCAGTACTTTGCATTTGTCAATGTTAAACTTCAGTTGCCTCTTTTTAAGCCCATTTGTCCAACTTATCTAGAACCAGTTAGAGTAGCATACTGTCTTTACTGTCATTAACAATCCTGCCAACCTCTGTATCATCTGCAAACTTGGATATTAAATCTGATATACCTTCATCAATATCATTGATAAATATACAAAACAATGGGCTCAACACCAAACCCTGTGAACCTCCACTAATAACATTTGTCCACAAAGAGCGGTGTCCATTAATTACCACTCTCTGTCATCTCCCACTCAACCATCTCTTTATCCATTGTAGCAACTCACCCTTAATGCCATACCACTCCAATTTGTACAGCAGTCTTCCATATGCAACAGTATAAAAAGCTTTCCTGAAATCCAAGTATATGATATAAAAATTATTTTTTTGCATTCAGTTCCTTTGTGATCATATCATATCCAATCAAATTGGTCAGACAAGACCTCCCTTTAATAAACCCATACTGTCTTAACTATTACTGCAGTCTTGTCTAGATGATTCAGCAATGTTTCTTTAACCAGCGATTAAATTATTTTCCACGGAACACAAGTTAAACTGACAGGTTAGTTACCTGTGTCACCTTTTGAACCCCCTTTGTAAATTGTTGATATATTTGCACACCTCCAGTCCAAGGGGACCTCTCCTGAGTCCAAGGAAGCTCTCATAATTATGGCTAAGGGTTTGCTGCCTCCTTTAATATAACTGGATAGATCCCATACACCTCAGGTGCTTTCCTTATGTTTAACTTCAACAATTCCTCCTCAACTTTGCTCTCAGTTATTACAAAATCACTTAGCTCCCTGTTAGAGCTTGATAAAGTTCTGGCACTCCCATCATTGAATAACTCTTAATGTGTGAATGTAGATGCAAAATACTCATTCAGTTTATCAGCTACCTGACCATGATCATCAACAGTCAACCCATCTATGTTAAGTAGTCCAATCTCATTCATTCCTTTTCTTCTAGAGTTTACATAAGTAAATAACTCTTTGCATCCTTTGCCAAGGATTTCTCGTAATCTGCCTTTGCCTGCCTAACCTCCTTTGTGACTTAATTACGGACTAATTTATATCTGCCATAGGCTTCTGTGTCACCTGTTAATTTATATGCATCCCATACATTTTCCTTCTCTGCCACGAGCCTCATTAGTTCATCTGACATCCATTTAGGCCTAATCCTTGAACAGTATTTTTTTAGTTGGAATGAAAAGCCTTGTAGCCTCCAAAATTAAGTCCCTGAAGGCTTCCCATTTAGAATTCAACGTTGGTAACATCATCAGTTGATCCCACTGTACAGAATTTAAAAACTGTCTGAGACTCCTGTAGTCACCTTTACGAAAGCAAAAGCCCTTCCTTTTCGCCTTGATGGTAGTTACATCTTTGAGTAATTCCCACATCAGTACATTGTGATTGCTGACACCCAGTAGTTCCTTTATCTGCAAATTCTTAATGCATGAATAATCACTGCTGATAATCAGATCAAGGGTATTACTCCCGCTGGTTGCCTCTCGAACACATTGATCAAGGGTATTACTCCCGCTGGTTGCCTCTCGAACACATTGATCAAGGGTATTACTCCCGCTGGTTGCCTCTCGAACACATTGCTGTAGAAAACAGTCATCCAATAAATCCACAAAAGTCTTTGCTAGTCCGTGAGTGACCAATTCACAAGTTCCAGTCAATATCTGGAAAGTTAAAATCACCCATTATAAGACATTCTGATTTACTGGCCCACTATTTCTCTGCAAAATTGCTCATTATACTCATCAGATTCATTAGGCCTCTAACAACACACCTACTCTCATTTTTCCTTTCCCAGTGCTTATGTCACACCAAACAGACTCAACATTGCATTGTCCACCAACATCAATTGGATGCACTTCCTTGGATTTTATGTGGTTCTTAACTAACAGCATAACCCCTCCCTTCCTGCCCTGTCTATCCTTGCTGTACTCCCCAATTTCCAATTCTGCACTGCTTATGTCTGTGTGACACCACGTCTCTGATATCCCAACAATATCTCCCCTTGATTTCTTGACTAGCACTTCAAACTCATCAAATTTATTAACTATACTCCTAGCATTGGTGTACATACAAGTATACATGCACCTGTTTCTACTCTTAGTTACACTAACACAGCCCATGTATTTATTTGTTCCACTATGATTCCCAGTAGTCCTGGAAATCTCCATTGTCTTGGTTTTCCAGGCTGCTGCTCATTCTAATAGAAGCAGTGCAAGAATCACTTTTGCCTCTGCCTGTGGCCACTGTTAACCTTTTAGTCTGTGAATCACCCCAAGCTAACAGTTTTCTGACCTACCTAACACTGCCTCGATAGCATCAGCAAATATTCTTGCGCCCTTTCTATTTAAGTATAGCCTATCACTGTAGAAGCAGTCTCTTCTGTCAACAAGCACAGACCAGGCTCAAATCAATTTTACCCCTTGAGCTGCCTTGCACAATCTCTCCAGGGCCAAACTGATCGACAAGGCTCTCATTATATACTCCCTCCTATCGTGTCTGGGAGAATTCCAGACACTTTCACATTCAACCCTAACTTGCAACTTTTTTCCAACGTTGACCTGTACTTGTTGAGTAAATCTGCAGATCTCTTACTCTTAATGTCTTTAGTTCCAACGTGTACAACAATATCACCTTTTGTGCCCTTAAAAGATGATATCTGCTCTACAACGTCATCAACGTTTGCCCCAGGCAGACATACCCTGGTCCTGTTCCACCTATCCTTCTTGCATAGTATATTCCCTGCCTCCCTGACAATAGTCACCAACAATAACTAATTCCTTTGGGATCAGCGCATCATAAGCAACATATGTGTGGTAAAAGGGTCAGGTGTGCACGTGTGGATCTTAAAATTAAATGCCAGAAACCACAATGAGCCTCAGCTTGTCATAAAATTTTTGTAATTGCATGGTCTATTTTATGGCCACTCACTACGCACAATGGTAAATAAAATCTACTCTTTCCTTTGTATATCACCATCCTACTTCCATGGACTTAAAAATTTCATCCACAGTTTTGCTTACATGAGCATACTGCACTTCACTTTCCAGAATAGAAAAACTTGCTCCCCAACTATCTGAAGATCCACCATGAGTTTTTCTCACAATGTTCCCCAGTAGAGGGCACAGAATTAACTTTAAATCTATTTAGAACCAAATCTTGTATTATTCATTTTAATCACACTTAGACTTCTAAATAAGAATGCGTATTTAACTGTTTAACTTCTCTTTTGTCTGTAATTGATTTGGTTTATTGTAGAATTTAATCGTAGCATAACGTGTTCCTATATGTCAAGAAATGGACTATTAGGATACTTTTGACTTAAAAATCTGTCTATCAAAATACGAATCTCACTGTTCAATGCAATTGGGGTAGTGCAGTGCTTACATGCATTTAAAAACTAATTAAATATGACATCATACAGTAACAACATGCCTGTATTAGTTGGTTTACAATATATCTTAAAATCTATAAATGTTCCATTCCTAATTATTGCCAAGTGTAAGAAATTTAGAGAATAAAGAGAATCTTCTTGTAAAATAAATTTTAAACAGGCATGTATACAAATAAATGTATACATCATGTATAATAATACATATTATGTATATATTGGCAATCATTGATGCCACGCACATCATCTAAACATCTTCCATAGCATACAATTTGTAGGATGAAAGGATATAGATAAATGTGTTCAATTTTACCTTCAAAAACATATCACCATTACTAATTTAAAATTTGCATTTATATCAATAGCATATGTATTTAAAAATATCCATTAGTTTGAAAAGTTTGTGACTTATTATTTATTTCTGTGTTTTTAAATTTCATATTTTAAATTAATAAAATAAATAAAATTAATTTTGTTAGGGTTATTAATCACTTTTTTCCATGATCTATATACAGGTAACCCTCGTATAACACAGTTATTAGGTTCCTATAAAATGTCGTGCTGTGCGAAACTGTGTTATACGGGACTAAGAAAAAGTACAAAAAATGGGGTGTTACATTCCAAAAGCTAATAAAAATACACTATTTCGTTAACAAAATACATCAGTAATCTGGGTTTGTTTGCTTTTGCTTGATAAATCTTTGTGAATTTCATAGTATGGAACTAAGCATTTTTGAAGCTCCCTTTTGAACTTTGGGCTCCTTTCATTCAAGAATCTGCATTCAAAAAATAAGATTATAATTGCTCAGTGCGATTCTATGCTTTTTGGTGTAAAATTTTGGAAGTTTAGAATTTATCTGCGCTATTATCATCTGAATTGATTTGATTTTACCTTTGATGCTATTCACACAAAATCCTCTATGCCGGACTGTTTTTCTACCAGTAATTCTTGAACGCAGTAATCATATCTTTTTTTATTTTTTTTAGGAGCATTGACGACTAAGGCCACGTTACTCTGTGCATATTGTCTATAAATTATGTGTGTCCTGAGGTCGATTTTCTGTTTTGCTGGACGAAAAACTCAAGTTTCCAGGAGAAAAAAACATGCTACCCTCACCCGACTAACTCAGCCACGTTGTGAAAAAGACCCATAAAAATTCCTACCTTCATTGAAGGGATTCGAACTCAGGTCTTTTCCACCCGGTGTGGGGGAGGAGGGCAATTCTATCAACTGTGCTACCCAGGAGGGCTTCAGTAGTCATATCATCAAAACCTTCCCCTCCTACTGACGTACCAAATTCCGTTTTCTGCCAGTTTGATCATATTCCCTGAATGAACTGACTCTGGCCATACATTTTTCCACACACATTTAATGTTGACAGTTTTATTTATTTCAGTGATAAAGCTATGATTCTGAAAAAGTCCACAATTGAGAAATGTTTCCATGCTTCCATTACTTCAATAGATTCAGAATCAATTTTTTTGCAAAATTCATTGTGATGATTTTCTGATGTAATGAGTTTTAAAGGCAGATATAATGCCTTTATCTAATGGCTGAATGAAAGAAGTTGTATTAACCCAGTACAACTGTGGTGGTAGGAACATAACTTCAATGTTTGGATGACTTAAATCTTTTGGGTGGCCTAGTGTGCTATCCAATAGTAATAAAACTTTGAAATCTAGATTTTTCCATAAGTTCAATATCACAGAACGTAACAAGGGAATTTCCCAACAAAATAAAATACAGGGATTTCTCAATAATTTTTTTTTGACTAGCGAGTCAACAGCAGGGATTCAAAAAGAGTGGAAATGTTGAAAAATTACATCCAACATAATAGCAGGGTTCCCCCCCACACAAAAGCTCGAAAAATACTGTGTTATGCGAGGTTTACTGAAATCTCTAACCATGTTAGAGCGAAACCATGTTATATAAGTACCGTGTTGTGCGAGGATTGCTGCAATTTATCAATCGTGTTAGAGTGAAACCGTGTTTTTTTATTTTTATTATTAGCCATATGGTGCAAGGAAGCCTAAGGCTTATGCTGCACCAGCCAAAATAAATTCCCTGAGTTACCCTGAGAGAGAGAGAGAGAGAGAGAGAGAGAGAGAGAGAGAGAGAGAGCAAGAGTCAGAAGTAGAAGGGAATCACCAAGAAAGAGAAGAACGATGATATCCAGCTCGGAACACTGGGTGTGCCAAGCCCATACTCACGAGATGTGAGCCCTCGGGTGTTGCAGAAGTACCATGTTATGGGGGGGGGGTTGCCTGTAATATATAAAGGGGTGTTGGTTAGCTGTTCACTGACCCACTCTACTGTCAACCAACTGACTGGTTCAGGACAGAACAGTTAATAGGGGGGGGGGGATTAAGAATAATCAAGTAGAGAGATCTAATGCTTAAACTGCTATGAGGTGTGTTGGTTTCTTTAGGATAAGTGCAGTATTTACTATTGTTCAGAATAGGTGCCGAGGTAGCTAACCCCATGATTATATCATATCTGAAACTTTCATCAGAGATGAACTCATCCACTGTTTCCAAAGCCCTTTAAGAGTTCTTGTCATCACTCAGCAATAAATCACTCTGTACTGGTAATGGGAATTAAGCAAGGACCATTCCAAATGAAAACTTGTGGTAAGTGATGAGTGGTGTAGCAACTATGTAGGAGAAAACATGAAAAGTGGGATGCTTAAAAAATTATCATAAAAAATTAGGGAAAAATCAGTAAGATGAAAGGGCATATTCAAAAAAAGAAACCAAAAGGCATGAAACAAATGTAGAAATGGGGGAGGGGAGTACACTTAGAAGACAAAGGGGGGGAATTATATAGCAAAAATGCATGAAGTTGGTGTTAGGAAACAAGACACATTGGCAGATCTATAGACAGACAGGGAAATGCCAGAAAGGAGAGCAGAAAGATGCCATATAGTATGATCAAGTGGTAGCATACCAAGTTTACTTGAATGCAGGGTTGGATGCCGGGTTCACCCAAGTCATTTATTGTACATTCCTGCACAAATAAATAAATCCCTCACTTAATGTACGAGTGCATATTTCAATTGTAGTATATTAGAATCTCACTTTAATCCCTCATACACTCAAAAATGAATGTAGATAAAAAGTGGGATTAATTTATTCACATATTTCACCTAAAATTTGGATGAAAAAGAATATGCACTTAAATTCGACAGGCTTAATGACACAGAGTGAAGAGTAATTTCTTGTATGTAGTGGGTTAAGAGTATTTTTATGTTTCATTTGTTTTCTGAAGAAAAGAGAACAGAGGATTAACAACTAAATGGTGAACAAGAAGGACAAGGCAGTAAGAAACAAGTTTGGTGACAAGAATTCAGGTGGGGTATAACAAAAGTTCTGCCTGTTTTGTTCAAGAGAGGGAGAATCAATAACAGATTTTATAATATTGTAAACAAAGTTGGTCCCTAGTTGCTGTTGTTGTTTAGAGCAGAGCAGGATGACTCTGAAAGGAAAGAAAAGTTATTCATAATTTGGCTGATGAAAGACATGATTTCAAAAGCAATATAATTACTTTAATCTGGCAGTAATGTGGGTAACCTGACAGGTGATCCTAAAATTATTTTCTTACGTGAACTGTTAATCAATGATTTAAAATCTGAAACTTTATCTACCTTCTTAAATATAGTAAATATTTAGGAATGTAGAAAGATACAATATAATACTTTTAGTGTAATAGTTTCTGAAGTGATTTATTTTTTTAATGGTTTTCAAAAAAAAATTTGCATGTGAGAACCTGTCACGTGACCAGCCACCATCTTTGCAACTACAGTCAACCTCGATATAACATGTATCAGGCAACAACCTTAATATCTGTATTATAGCCGAAAAAAATTTGACCATCCCCCCCCCCCCATTTTTAACATAAATACATTTAGTAAACAAATACTTCATTTACTAATGTTTTATGAGTATACAGACTAAAAGACAAAGTACTTAAAGTTATATCATTCCCTTTACATTCTACAAATACACAATGCCGTTATGGACTTATATTTTATGCATTCCTTCTGAAACTGATGACAGTGTTTTTTCAGTACATAATTCTCAATAAACGAAGATGTTCAACTATCACTCTGGCATTCTAACCACACCATTACCTCACTGTTTTTTTTTTAAGCACTTTAATTTATGGTGCTTTTTCCTTACAAGAGGCATCTACATTATCTTCTGAGTCATTCCCTATGTCATTGGCCTTCTGTCTGTTAATTATCTTCCCATTGTTCATGGAGGCTGTGATTTCTTCCTCTCTTAGGTGATGCCGCAACTGGCACTTCTACAACTGCCTCAACCCAAGCAGCCAGGTCATATCCACCTAGTATGTTACAAGCAGCTTTTGCTTCTTGTTCTGAAAATGCTGCTAATTCAAGGTTACTATTAGTGATTTCATATTTTCCAATATATATTTTTTTCAGCAGTTTTCAATTGCTTTTGAGCTTACTTTCTCCGTGCTAATACTGTATGCAACTTCTTTCAGTGTTTATGTTTTCAGAAATTCTAGAACTTGAATTTCTGAGTTCACAACACCAGCAATTAGATCACCAAGATAGCAAGCTTTCAAGGCTCGAATAATACCCTGATCCATAGGCTGAATTAGTGCAGCTGTGTTCCTTGGCAGAAATGTGACTCTGATCTTGCCATCTTTTGATTTTAGGACATCAGCTGAAGGATAAGCTGGGTAGTGATCCAGTAATAGAGTCTTTTCTTCAAGTTTTTTGGAAAGCAAGTGGCATCTCACCAATGAACAAACTCACTTTCAGACCACAAAGCAGAAATATCACTTATCATCCAAGCAGTTTTATAATCATAGATAAAGATTTCATACTGATGTGCTTAAAACACTGGCAACTTCATCATTTTCCAATACACAAAAGCTTTAGTTTGTGATTTACAGTCTTGTTTGTGCACAGTAATTCTCTTTTTGTCAGATTTTATGCCTGCTTTGTTAGGTGCCTTTTTTGATATCCAGTGACTTGTTGGGGAGCAGTTTATTGTGCAATGTTGTTTTGTCACAAACGTGCAATTATTCATCTTTGAATTCACCATCTTGAATCACATTATGCAAAAATTCAGGAAATGCTTCTGCAACTTTAATGTCATCAAATGCAGATTAAACTACAAGACTAACCTGGGAAATTCCATGACGAGTCTTCAATCTCAAAAGCCATCCTTCAGAAGCTTTAAATTTGTCATCATCTCCACCAAGTAGCTTACCAAATTTAAGTGCTTGTGTTATTAAAATTACTCCATTTATCAGTACTCCTTTATTATGCTTCTATTATATAAGCATCGGTTCACATCATTGTTTTCACAAAGTCTAGTTTTCTTTCTTTGGAAGCCTACTTCATCTTCTATAGAGTCTAAGAATGAAAGTGATTTTTCTTCCTCTTTCATCCAATTGCAAATCGTTCCTCCTGGAATTCCACGCTTGTGAAATATACTGCATTTTGTTTAACTGTACTATAAAAAAAAAGAAAAAAGAAAAAAGAAAGAAAAAAAATGCTTACCCCACAATCATTTGCTCCATCTCCACACATGCCAACATAGTACCTATAGAAAACAACAGAATGTAAGATCATTATTGTCAATCCTCTTAAAATTAAAACACTAATATTCAACATCTATAAAATTAGGAAACTAAAATTATGACAATCTTCTCACCCCAATTCTTGGAGTAATTCTATTAATTGTTGCTTCTGTTCAGGAGCCATTCGAGCAAAAACTGTACCACAAACAATTACCTACAATTGAAAGTAATAATGTTAATACTGCAGTATAAATAAGATCTTCCTTCAGATACATGTTATATTAATAATGATTATTATTTTTTTTTTTTGAAAAAAATAAAAATAAGGACAAATGATTATGCATTTTTTAAATTATTGTACATATGGGTCAATCTTACAAATAATGCACCTCTAGCATTTAGGATTAAAATTTATGTGGCAGAGGGTTAACTGGAAGAGGAATTGATGGAAATCAATTAACATGTTGGAAATCTAAAATTAATTTCTGGATTTCCAACCAGTTATCTAAAAAGAGATCTAACTGAGGTGAACAAAGCACTGAAGGTATTGAATAAATGAATGAAAAAGGTCTGTTCTTCCCTCATGGGTGAGGCATGAACCAGGTGACACAAATACAAAATCTCAGAGACTCATGACATTCACTTGGACAGCGGGTTGTCAAACACTAAAATAAGTTGCCTCTCAACATGATGGAGGCAGAGAGTCTAAGTTTAGAGTAGAACTGTATGATTACCTTGTGGGAACGGGATTAGTACGGATATTCTGTTTTATCTGAAGTTTTATTATTATTATTTTATTTATTAATTTTCGGCTGATGAAGAAAACGTTCGCTTTCTTGCATCATTCGGCTTTACTCACTAATAATACTAATTTAGCAAGAATTGCATTTAAAGTGACTTAAATCATGCAAAGCAATCCCTGCCCATTTCCCTTTTTAACTGTATACCAAGTGATACAAAACAACAAAAATATCATTTTGACAGAAATATTCAGATTTTCTTCGAAACCAAAATGACAGTAAAATATCCAAATTTTCTTTCAATAAAACTTGATGAGAATGCATACTTCATGACAATTATCTGAAAGGATAATTGTCAAAGGATAAAAGGTTGTTGTTGTTGTTGTTGTTATTTGGTTTTTAGGAGCATTTCAAAAAGCTTCTGTTTATCTGCATTTATGTGGGACCAAATATTCTTAGATTTTGAATAATCAATGGTTTGCCCAGAAATGAAAGAAAAGTAAATATACAATAATACTATATCAGATTTATTAATTCTATTCTGTTCACTCTATTCTGTACTCTGTACAGAATAGAGTGAACATACTGCAAATAACAACAAAGGAAACAGTATCCCATCATTGCTTCATCCCATCTTCCTTAACACCTCTTCTCTAATGACTATGTCATGGTGGAATCTCTCCCATGCTCTTAACCAACATCATCCACATTTTTTCTGAAAATTTACAGGTGAGAGTGCAAGTAAGGAGCTTAACTGACAGTATTTATCCCATTTTTCCATAATTTTTCATTCAACTATTCAACTAGATGTCTGGAATTTTCATTCAATGTTAACAAGAAAGTCATTCACTTCAAGGCAAAATAACTGTCAGGTATTTCATTTAGCATCAGTCAATTTTGTCTGTCAGTACTTACAAAGTCCAAACCTGTTTAACATGTTGACTAATAAATACGCCTAACTTTCACTTTTGCATCAGAACTTTGAAAACAAGACTGCATGTGCTTGAAGGTTGAGGACCCACTGCTTTAACAGCTTGTTTGACCAGTTCCAGCTTGATATGGAATGGTGGAAGCAAGAGATTGTTTACTACATTGTGTGTGCACCAGGCTGCAACTCATTTCTAGCAGACCATTTTCTTCTCCAAAAGTGCTGATCTTCTGCCCTGATGTCCAAGGGAATTTAGTGAAACTCCTTGCAAACCCAGAAAGAACCCTAGCATTTTGAAGTCACCACAGACATCCCATTTATACTGGTCATACTTGATTTTCTCCAATGCATGCTTTACATTTTTGTAGCCTGTTTTAATATGAACAGGTGCCCAACAGGAATCAATAGGTATATAAATCCCACTATAAAGCAATACCGCTTTCAAACTTTTACTTCAATTGTCTATGAAAAGATGCCACACTTCTTGATTGTGAATAATACCAATTTCTATGTAAAGTGAGCAATACAGACAGTTCCACGCTTTACGAGTTCCTGGGTTTACAAGTTATCTATTTCAAGTATCAAGTAACAAAAAAATCAAAAATATGAACCTTAATTGCAATAAATAAATACTAAACGTTCACAGATGTGGAATTTTGTAGGGGTATGGTTTTATACTGTACTATATATATACAGGGTGTTTCAGTTAAACGTTTCAGAACTTCTAAGAGGGGTAGGGTACATCCTGACAACTCGAAATCATATAGCAATGTGGGGTCGGAAATGCTTTCCTGAAGCGGTGTTGTACACAGAAGTCGTCGTGCGACGTCGTGCAGCACAGATTCGATTTTCGGTCAATGTATGGGCCGGTATTATGGGAGATCACCTCATCGGACCTTACCTGTTACCGTGTCGTCTAACCGGACCTATCTACTTGATCTTTCTGCAGCAAGTATTGCCACAACTTTTGAGAGATGAACAGATTTCTGCATCCACGCAACAGACAATGTGGTTCCAACACGATGGAGCCCCTGCCCATTATAGCGAAGATGTTCGTAACTACCTGGATGTCACATTTGGTGAACAGTGGATCGGACGTGGTGGTCCCGTGCGTTGGCCTGCTCGGTCACCCGACCTATCGTGTCTTGATTTTTATTTCTGGGGTCATATGAAATCGCTAGTTTATGACACCCCTGTTGACAATGCTGAGGAGCTGGTTGCAAGAATCGCAGTAGCTGCCGAAGAAATTCGAAATTCGCCTGGAATATTCCAGAATGTTCGGATGTCCATGCGTCGGAGATGTGAGGCGTGCATTGTAGCCCGTGGAAGAAACTTCGAACACTTACTTTAATCCATGTACCTTTTACTTCTTTTCATGTATTATTAAAACGATTTCTTACTTACCGTCTCTTTTCTTTATGGTGCTTCTGTGTACAACACCGCTTCAGGAAAGCATTTCCGACCCCACATTGCTATATGATTTCGAGTTGTCAGGATGTACCCTACCCCTCTTAGAAGTTCTGAAACGTTTAACTGAAACACCCTGTATAATTATTTAATTAATTTATATATATATATATATATATTTTTTTTTTTTTTTTTCACCTACTGCTATTTTATTTAGGTAACTATATGTTACTCTTGGGCCTCTGACTGCATATACAAGTCCAGGGATTTTGGGTTAGCTAGAATAGAGTGAGACAAACTGACATATACACATATATAATTGCAACATTGTTTAATATAAGGGTTCAAACTTAGGTACATACATTATTGCAATTAATAATAAGGGTTAATTTTTCAACTAATCGTCCAGTACAAGTAAACTCCACAGAGATGCACAGTTACCAAAGTTTATACTAAATCTCATCTACTACAAGGAATAATTACAGTTCTCAGTAGTTTTAAAGACATCCAAATCCTTATATACTCCATTTGGTTCTAAAGTCTCCCCCCTTATTTTAATATAAATCCCGATAAATTCCTTCACCCTTCTAAGCACCTTCAGCCCGTTTCTCCATATACTTCTCCTGGCTCGGTCTTTTTTGAGGAATTCTGACCTGACCTTCTGTAGGTTGAAGTTCACCGTCCTACTGAGAAATTTGCTTCGCCTTTAAGTACATTTGTAAACCATTAATACCTAATCCTATTTTAATCAATTGTTGGCGTGTTTAATTAAATGTTTACTGAATCAATCTAAGTTGTAAAAAGATATAATATTCCAATGTTAAATATATATATTATTTATTTTTTTTTTTACTAGTAAGCCAAAGCTTACAATTTCAAACCATGCACATACCTATACAATATAGTACTACTGTGTATAGTATTGTATACAATACAGTACTACTACAGCAGAGATTGTACAAAATGAAACAGAAGCGGTCATTAATATTGCTAACTAACTGCAGCTTGAGGTTTCTACAATGGACGTCACTGATCTGGTTTAAGCACACGATGGAGAGCTCACAAATGAAGACATCATTGAAATGACAAAATGTGAAGAAGCTGAGGAAAAAGAAGATTTAATAGCTAAAATTCCTGTTCATTCTTTCACTCTCAAAGGGCTTGATGAAGCTTTTCAATGCATAGAAAAAGAAATTGAGATTTTTAATTCACAAGAGACTCGAATTTCGAGCGCACTAGAAAAGTTACTACAGATTTAAAAAATGCTTAGGCATGCTATTGTGAAATTTATACAGAAAAGAGAAGACTGTCATGGAAATAAATGAATCTTGAAGCATTTCTGAAGAAGAAGATGACTCCATTAGCTTCCAATAAACCAGCAACAAGTGCCGAGCCAACAATGAGTGATGAACCATCAACGAGGTTTGTTGTTTGGTTTTTAGGAGCATTAGCAACTAAGGCCATATTGCTCTGGGAAATGCGGTGGTCATTCCCTGACCTTTCCGCATCTTCCGTATTTGGTGGTGATGGGCTCGAACCCCGGTCTAATCAAGAAGCGTGTGCTACGCACTGCTGCTCCTTCCCACCTGGCTACGGAGGCGCCCCATCAACGAGGGGGCATTTAGTGATGATGAAGAATAAATATTCTTTAACATTTGTATGACATAATTTCTTTATTATTATAATTTGCTTGATTTTAAAGGCCATGCCTTCATTTCTTTGGACAAATAAATCATTGTTTAAGCATAAACTACTGTTTTGTTGACCTTTATTTAACATTACTATGGTCAAATTTCATTATTCAGAATGCAATCCCTTTTATAACATTATGTCTGTGGGAAATAAATTCCCACTTTACCTGTTTTTGCTTTATGAGCATGCTAGGAATGAATTAACTCATAAAATAGGGAACTACCTGTACAATGTAATGATTTCCATAAGTTAGACGTCTTTTTCTGTAACTGGAATTTTTGCAGCTGGGATCCTGCAAGAAAGCAAGCTTATACAGCATCAGCCAAAAAAAAAACAAAAAAAACCCCCTATCACTTCACCAATCCGTATGCTCCAAATGTGTCTAGTTCTTGAATTTATTTAAGCTGTCAACTTTTACGACAGATGGAAGGTTGTTCCAGCAATCAACCACCCGCTGGCTAATGGAAAATTTCCACACATCTATTCTACAACTATCTTTTCTCAATTTGAATTTATGTCCCCTGAGGTGATTAATCTGGGCAAGAGGAAGAATCCCATCAGCACTGAGCTTGCTCACACCATTCAAGGCCTTATACACCTCAATCAGGTCACCTAGCAGGTACCTAGTCTCCAGACACTGTAATTTGCATAACTTAAGCTTTTCTTCGTAAAAACGACCCTTTGTTCCATTCACTAATCTTGTTGCCCTTCTCTGTACTCGTTCCAGCAGCTCTACATCCTTCCTAAAATGAGGCCTCCAGACCTGTTTACCAGGCCTGTCCAACCTGTGGCCCGCCAGATGATTTTTATGCTACTGACTACATCAGTTGGAAATCATTCACTAGCTGCACCAGGCATGATAAATAACGAGAAATATAATAGATCAGCTGTACTTCACCGAATCCCACCAATCCTTCCCTTCTTTGAACTGGAAACTCTGTAGATGGAAGTAATTGATTTACAGTGCAACAGTGAATTAAAACACATTCACGTCAAGACATAAAAAATCAAGTTTTACAGCACATATATGAGACAACGGAAAAGTATCCCAAATTAAAGTCTTTTTGCACAAAAAATTGTGAGCACCTTTGGATCCACATATGTTTGTGAAACTTTCTTTTTCAAAAATGAAATTTATTAAAAGTAAATCTCGAGCTTCAATAACTGATTAAAATCAGGGAAATCAATTAAGATGTGCAACTACCAATATTGAAATTGATTTAAAAAAAACTGAGTGATCACAAAGAAAACCAAATATCTCATTGATGTAGATATAAAGCCACTCTCTGACTTACATAGGGGTTGCATTCCATGTAAATCTACATGAGTTGGAATTTTATGTAAGCCAGAATTTCCCTAAATGCTTATGCAGCACTCACAAATTTGATTGAAGCAAAAAAGAAAAGTTTGACTAACATGTAAATAGAATTATTTATTCAATTTTTTTTATCTGATGCACAGTAAAAATTACAAAAATTTCAAAATTATAAAATTATAAAAAGTGAGAGGAGACGGGCATAGTATCAGCAAATTTTACCTTTCGAGCACCATTGCCAGAATTAACTCTCCAGCTCATTAGCACGCCGCTGCGGAAGTTGAGGGCCATGGAGATTTAGAAGGGGTTTTTTCCAACACATCACAAAATTTCTATGCAGCTGCAGAATCAGCACTACTGACTTCACTGCATACTTTAATGTTTTGGAAACCAGCATGATGCTTGAACCTATTAAATCACCACGCTGCTTGCCATGAACTTGTCTTGGTGTTTGCCATACTTATCCTTAATATCTTTATAAATACTTCTTGCTTTTGCTTGAATGGCCATTGCACTCAGGGGCACTTGCTTCTGAATCTGATTTTCTATTCATATTATTAATAGCTTTTCCATCTTCTATATAGCACCTGAATGCTGTTTTGTGATCACTGTTGATCTTAAATGCGTTGATCTTTTAACGTGTTATTTTATACGTGCATTGTCCCTTAAAATAGTAGACACTGTTGAAGCCACGAGACCTAATTCCGTGCAATAAATGACAAAGTTTGTCCTGCTTCATACTTCTTAATTAATCATCTTCATTTCTAAATGAATTTTGTTTCGTTTCCTAGCACTGCCAGCACTTGCACTTTCCATTGGTCACTTTCCCTTCACCATTGTAATAAGTAAATAGGAATGAAGAGAAGATTCTGAAAATTTATTTATGTTTTTTATATGATTGAAGATTTCAGTGAAAGGGAACTAATTTCGCCATAATACCGTAATGTAAAAACCCACAGAATTCCAGTTATTGGTATTATCACAAATGCAATAAGATTAGGGGTAAGATTAGAGATAAGAGGTTATTTATGTATAATTGGAATTTATGCTCCAGAACATGGAAAAGAGGAAAAAACATAAATTTTATTTAGAGTTACAAAAAGAACTAGATAAGAATGTAAAAAGGGATCATGTAGTTATTTTGGGATATAATGCTCAGGTAGGGAATAAGCCAATAAAAAATATGAGATGTTATTGAGCAAATAAAGTAAATGGAAATGGATAAAAATTAAGAGATTTTGCAACTTTAATAATTTAAAGATAACAATACATTTTTTAGAAAACATGATATACATAAATATACATGGTCGGCAAGAGGTACACAATCAATAATAGACTATGTAATCATAAATCAAAAATTAGCAAAACAATGTTGACATACTAAGGTGTTTAGAGGATATGATATTAATTTAGATCATTTTTAGCGGCTTTAAAAATAGAGTTATGGGCTAAATGCAAGAAGAGAAAAGCTATTAAAAGAGGAAGGAGGAGTTAGGTTACAAAGTATATTTACTTCAAGAAGAAAGTATACAAAATGTATATGAGAAAAGGCTTAAAGATGAAATAAGTAAAATAGCAGAGAGAGAACAATTAGAAGAAGAATGGAATAATATACGAAATATAATTCAAAAGATATCAAAAGAGACACCAGGACAATTTAAGAAAAACTATAAGAAGAGGGGGGGTAAAGATATGGAATGAAGAAATAGCTAAAGCAGTACAAAACAAACAAGATAAATATCTTAAATATATACAAAACTGAAAAGAAGCCGTGAGTTAGGATTGAATTTGAAAGTGGCTGCAATTCTGCCCAGACACGATAGAAGGGAGTATATGATGAGAGCCTTGTCGATCAATTCGGCCCTGGAGAGATTGTGCAAGGCTCAAGGGGTAGAATTTTTCTCAGCCTGGTCTGTGCTTGCTGACAGGAGAGGCTGCTTCTACACTACAGGGATGAGATATACTTAAATAGAAAGGGTGCAAGAATATTTGCTAATGCTATCGAGGCAGAGTTAGATGGGTCAGAAAACTGCTAGCTTGGGGGGAATACACGGACTAATAGATTAAGAGTAGCCGCTGACAGAGGTAAAAGTGATTCTTGCACTACTTCTATTGAAATGTGATTGAGCAGCAGCCTGGAAAGCAAAGCAATGGGGATTTCCAGGACTGCTGGTAGTCATAGTGGAACAAGTAAATACATGGGCTATGTTAGGGTAACTAAGAGTAGAAACAGGTGCACGTATACTTGCATGTACACCAATGCTAGGCATATAGTTAATAAATTCGATGAGCTTGAAGTGCTAGTCAAGACATCAATGGCAGATAATGTTGGGATATCAGAGACATGGTGTCACACAGACATAAGCAGTGCAGAACTGGAATTTGTGGAGTACAATGTGTACTGAAAGGACAGACATGACGGAAAGGGAGGATGGGTTATGCTGTTAGTTCAGAAACACATAAATCTAAGGAAGTGCATCCAATTGATGGTGGTGGACAATGCAATGTTGAGTCTGTTTGGTGTGACATAAGCACTGGGAAAGGAAAAATGAGTAGGTGTGTGATTTAGGCCAAATGAATCTAATGAGTATAATGAGCAATTGTGCAGAGAAATAGAGTGGGCCAGTAAATCAGAGAGTCTTATTATAGGGGATTTTAATTTCCCAGATATGGATTGCAATTTGTGGGTTGGTCACTCACACACTAGCAAGGCTTTTGTGGATTTATTGGATGGTTGTTTTCTACAGCAGCATGTTCGGGAGGCAACTAGAGAGAGTAATACTCTTGACCTGATTATTAGTAGTGATTCTTCATGCATCAAGAATCTGCAGATAAAGGAACCATTAGGTGGCAGTAATCACAGTGTGCTGAAGTGGAATTTACTCAAAGAGGTAACTACCATCAATGGTAAAGGGAAAGGTTTTTGCTTTCATAAAGGTGACTACGGTGGTCTGAGACAGTATTTAAATTCTATACGGTGGGACCAACTGATGATGTTACCAACAGCAAATTCAAAATGGGAAGCATTAAAAGAATTAATCTTGGAAGCTACTAGGCTTTTCATACCAACAAAGAAATATTGTTCAAGATTTAGGCCTAAATGGATGTCAGATGAACTAATTAGACATGTGACAGAGAAGAAAAATGCATACATATAAATTAACATGTGACACAGAAGCCTATGATAGAAATAAGCTGGTCTGTAACCAAGTTACATAGGAGGTTAGGCAGGCGAAGGCAGATTACAAGAAATCTTTGGCAAAGGATGGAAAGAAAAACAGCAAAGAGTTCTTTACTTATGTAAACTCTAAAAGGAAGGGGATGAATCAGATTGGTCCACTTGATATGGATGGTTGAACTGTTGATGATCCTGCTCAGGTCGCTAACAATCTAAATGAATATTTTGCATCTACATTCACACATGAGGAGTTATTCAGGGAGGGGAATGCCAGAGGTGTATTCAACTCTGGCAGTAAGCCAGATAATCTTGTAATAACTGAGAGAAAAGAGGAGGAGAAATTGTTGAACATAAACATAAGAAAGGCACCTGGGTGGATGGAATCTATCCAGTTATATTAAAGGAGTTGGCAAAGGAAGTAAGCAAACCCTTAGCCATAATCATGAGATCTTCCCTGGACTCAGGAAAAGTACCCATGGACTGGAGATGTGCAAATGTGACACCAATCCACAAAGGAGGATCAAAGGGAGACACAGGTAATTACAGACCTGTTAGTTTAACTTCTATTCCAGAGAAATTAATGGAGGCACCGGTTAAAGAAGCATTGCAGGATCATCTAGACAAGACTTCAGTTATAGCTCGGACACAGCATGGTTTTGTTAAGGGAAGGTCTTGCCTGACTAATTTGATTGGATACTATGATGTAGTCACAAAGGAACTGGATGCAAAGAATAACTTTGATATCATATATTTGGATCTTAGAAAGGCCTTTGATACTGTTGCACATGGAAGACTGCTGCACAAATTGGAGAAGTGTGAGATTGGAGGCAAATTGCTGCTATGAATAAAGGTATGGTTGAGTGGGAGAAGACATACAGAGTGGTAATCAGTGGACACTGCTCTTCGTGGAGTCCCTCAGGGTTCAGTGTTGGTTCCATCGTTGTTTTCTGTATTTACAAATGATATTGATGATGGTATATCAGGCTTAATGTCCAAGTTTGCAGACGATGCAACGGTTGGCACGGTTGCTAATGACAGTACATTGCTGCAACAGGATCTAGAAAAGTTGAGCAGATGGGCTGAGAGGTGGAAAATGAAGTTTAACATTGACAAATGAAAAATACTACATATGGGAAGCAGTAATCCCAGAGTAACGTATCAACTCTGTGGTACCACACTGACAGTGGTAGAGAATGAAAAGGACCTGGGGGTAATTGTGCAGGCAGATATGAAGTTTTCTGAACAGTGCAGACGGTCTGCAAGAGTAGCTCATGGTGTCTTGTCAATGATATACAGGAATCTTTCTAGTAGAGATAAGGAGGTGATTACCCCCTTGTATAAGGCAATGGTCAGGCCACACCTTGAGTACTGTATACAGGTCTGGAGGCCTCATTTTAAGAAATGATGTAGAGCTGTTGGAAAGAGTACAGAGAAGGGCAACAAGATTAGTGAACAGAACAAAGAGTTGCTCTTAAGAAAGAAAGGCTTAAGTTTTGCAAATTACAGTGTCTGGAGATTAGGCACCTGCGAGGTGATCGGATTGAGGTGTATAAAGCCTTGAATGGTCTAAGCATGCTCAATGCTGATGGGATTCTTCCTCTTGCTCAGAATAATCTCCTGAGAGGGCATAAATTCAAATTGAGGAAAGACAGTTGTGGAATAGATGTGCGGAAGTTTGCCTTTAGCCAGCGGGTGGTTGGTTGGTGGAACAAACTTCCATCTGTCGTTGTAGAAGTTGATAGCTTAAATAGATTCAAGGCAGAACTTGACAAACATTTGGAGCGAGGGGATGGGTGAAATAAGGGTTTTTTTTTTTTTTTTTGGGCTGATGCTATATAAGCTTGCTTTCTTGCATCATGTGTGCCCTTGCTAATGCTAAACAGGACCAAGGGAGAATGAAGAAATATATAAACAAGAACGTAATAAAACTAAGGATATAACAAGGAAGGCTAAAGCAGAGTCATGTGATAGATTTATAAGTACAATAGAACATGATGTTCATGGAAGACAAAATTTGGCATATAAAATGATGAAACACTTGAATAGCACAGAGAAGGACACTTCAAGAATAAATATAATAAAGGAAGAACAATGGAAAAAACATTATGAAGAATTGTGGAAAGACCCAACATATCAAATAGAAGAGATACAGTTAGACCCAGTTAGTGTCATAGATCCAATTAGAAAGAAAGAATTAGAAAAGGCATTGAAAGCTACAAAAAATAGAAAAGCAGTGGGAATGGATGGTATAAATGCAGATCTTATCAAGTATGGAGGAAGTTTTTTAAAAGATAGGATACTAAATTTATTTAATAAATGTTGGAAACAATATAAAATACCAGTGGAATGGAAGATAGCAAAAATTATTCAATATTTAAAAAAGGAAATAGAAATGATACAAAGAATTATAGAGGGATTAGCATATTAAATGCAGTATATAAAATGTATAGCAAAATAATAAATAATAAAATTATCTCTGATGAAATATTAATAAAAGAACAGGCAGGTTTCAGAAAAGGAAGATCATGTACAGATAATATATTTGTATTAAAACGAATAATAGAAAAATGAAAAGAGTTTAATTTAGAAATCCATTTAGCATTTATAGATTATGAAAAAGCATTTGATTGAGTAAACAGACGAAAACTATGGGATATACTGAGTAATAAGGGATACCCAAAGCATCTTACAAAAATAATACAGAGTTTATATAAAGGAACAAAAATAGTAATAGATACAGGTAATAAATTAACAGAAGAAAGTATAATAAATCAAGGAGTTAGACAGGGATGTAGCTTGTCACCAACATTGTTTAACATATATATTGAGGATATGATATGTAAATGGAAAGAGGAAATTAATACAGGGATATATTTAAATACAAAAAATAGGATTAATACACTGCTATTTGCAGATTATCAAGTAATTATTCAAGATAGTGGGAGATAATTTACAAAGAGCAGTATTTAAATTAAACGAAATAACAGAAGAATATAAAGTTAAAATATCAACAATGAAAACTAGAACAATGCTTTTAAGGGGAAAAATACAGTGAGAGCAAAAATAGTTATAGACAATAAAATATTAGAACAAGTAAAACATTTTAAATATCTAGGATGTGATATAACATATGATGTCAAAGAAAATATGAACCAGAAACTCAAAATTTCAAAATATAGGCAGAACAATAAAAAGAACTGTTTGTTTGTTATTTTGGTTTTTATCAAAATTAGATAAAATACCAAATGTAAATATTAGAAAGGAATTAAAGATTTACTCAATTAATGAAAAAATTATAGAATATAGACAAAGATGGAAAGAACATTTAGAAAAAAAAGGAAGATAATAGATAATAGATAATAAGAGACAGGAAAACCGAAAAAAAAAAAAAAAAAAGACGGGCAAACCTCTTTGAGATTGGAACAGGCAGATCGCCTAATCCATGAAGGAAGATAAGATAAGATAAAGATCGAGTTTACTACCTGTTTATAATAGCTTCTGCTAATAGAAAAGTCCAATAAACCGTGCAACTTGTTTTTATAGTTTTATGGTCATGACCTCCAGAAACACAGTTCAGAAAAATATCAAAAAAGGCATTGAAAACTAATTTTTATAACGGAAGATATGATAATGATGAAAGGGTAGTGCTCCATTATAAAAATGACCTTTTAGAGACATAAATAGCTTAGTTATATAGTGAAAATTTCAACTTCCGAAGTCTTGGAACAAATTACCAAAAAAACACGTCTTATTGGGTCCACACTACGATATATTTTCACAATACTGCCATTTATTCCTACGGGATGCAAAATATGTTTCCATGATTATTTAAAGTTTGCACCGGCCGGCAAAAACTTATGCAATGTCGTATTTCCGTAAGTCGAGTATTACGTAAGCCAAAGGGTTGTGGCTGTATAATAAAAATAAATGAATGAATAAAATAAATTTTTATGGCATTTGATTTTTTACTTTTAAAAGATTGTTTTATTTTACGTGTAGCCAGCGGAAAATTGTAGTTCATCAAGGTGGCTCGCAGAAAATTGTAGTTTGTCAAGGTGACCTGCAGAACAATTTGGGTTGGCCAGGCCTGCTGTATACAGTACTCAAGCTGTGGCCTGACCATTGCCTTGCACAAGGGGATAATCACCTCTTTATCCCTGCTAGAAAAATTCCTGTATGTCATTGACAAGACAACATGAGCTACTCTTGCAGACCATCTGCACTGCTTCATCATCATCATCATCATCATCATCAGCCATTTTCAATCCACTGCAGGATTAAGGCCTCTCCAGCAACTTTCCACTTCCTTCTGTTTTGAGCACTGGCCATCCATTTACTACCCAAAAACTCATGAGTTTCATCTATCCATCTCCGCCTTTGTCTTCCAGGTTTTCTTCTAGCTCCTCTTGGGTACCATTCTGTTATTTTCTTAGTCCATCTGTCATCATGTCTTCGAGCTATGTGTCCTGCCCAAGACCATTTTAGTTCTTTAGTTTTGATAAGAATGTCCTTTACTTGAGTTTGCTGCCTAATCCATGTGTTTCTCTTCTTATCTAACAGTCTGATTCCCAAATAATGCGTTCCATTCTTCGCTGTGTAGTTCTCAGCTTCTCTTCCATTCTTTTGGTGAGTGCCCAACTTTCACTTCCATAAGTCATGGTGGGGAGTATACATTGATTCATTATTTTACATTTCAGACAAACTGGGATATTGCTCTTCAGTATGTGACTATATTTCCTGAATGCTATCCATCCAAAATTTATTCTTCTCTTGACTTCCAGCCATTTATCATTATTACAGCTAATAACTTGTCCCAGATAAGTATATGACTCCACCTTTTCAATTACTGCTCCTTCAATCATTATTTCCCTTTCCGTGGCATACTTGTTCATCATTACTTTTGTTTTAGCCATATTCATCTTTAGTCCAAAATCCTTACTAACTGTGCTTAACTGATTAAGATTTTCCTCTAATTCTTTGGGATCGTGGCTTATGACCACAATGTCATCTGCAAATCGTAAATGGTTTAGGTACTCTCCGTTCACATTGACTCCTTTCTGCGACCAGTCTAATCTTCTGAAAGCTTCCTCAAGGGCAGCAGTAAACAGCTTCGGAGATATTGTGTCTCCTTGTCGAACTCCTTTCTCGATTTAAAATTTGCTACTATCTTTGTCTAGTCTAATAAAGGAGGTAGCACTCTCATATATTTTCTTCAAAATCATAATATATGGAGTATCTATGCCTTGTCTTTCCAATGCCCGAAACATTGCCTTCTGCTGTATGGAGTCAAATGCCTTTTCATAATCCACAAATGCCAGGCATAATGGTGTTTTATATTCATTTGCTTTCTCCATTAGCTGTGATATTACGTGAAGATGATCCACAGTTGAGAATCCTGTCCTAAAGCCAGCTTGCTCTTTCGGTTGATTCTCATCAAGTATTCTTTCTAATCTGTTAGTAATGATCCTTGTGAACAACTTGTAGATGTGGAATAACAAGCTAATTGGTCTATAATTTCCAATTTCTGATTTATCTCCTTTCTTATGCAGCAAAACTATGATTGCCATTATTCCACTGCTTAGGCATCACACCTTTTCTAATGCACTTTGTGAAGAGCCTTGCCAGTTTTTGTGTTATGTCTCTTCCTCGCAATTTTAACAACTCTACAGTAACTTCATCTTCCCCCGGGGCTTTCCGATTCTTCATTTTCTTCAATGCATGTTCTACCTCATCAGAAAGAATATCGGGTATGTCGTATGTGTTGGTACTTTGCAATCCATTTTCCCCAATGCTGGTATCATTCCCTCGCTCCTTGTATAATTCTCTATAGTAGTCTTCTGCTATTTGAATTATGCCTTCTCTGCTGTTTATAAGTACACCATCGCTATTCTTCAGTTTCAGTATCATTTGTCTTTCTGTATTACTGCTCATGGCTGCTGATTTAAATCCTTTGTTTTCCCTTAATGCTTGTTCTACTTTTCTTGTGTTAAATCTTCTTATGTCCTCTCTGAGTCTCTTTCTAATGGCTTTGCATAACTCAGTATACTCAATTTTCTCCCCGTCAGTGTTTTTCTTCCTCTTCATTTGTCGTCTTCGGTTCATCATGACAAGTGTTTCTTGACTAATTTTTTCTTCTTTGGATTTCTGTTTCCCTATAGGTTTCTTGGGCTTTATCACTTTCAGAAAGTTGTAATATTCCTCGTTGATATCTTGGTCCTGAGCAGTCTGCAGAAGCTCAAACTTGTTCTTAAGTTCCAGTACATACTGCTTTTTCTCCTCCTCTGTTATCTCAAAGACCTTTGTATTATTTACTCGAGTCAGTTTTTTCCTTTCCTTTCCTACATTTATATCAAGTGTACATCTTACCATTCTGTGATCACTTCCAACATTTACCTTATTAAGGACGGTAACATCATTCACAATATATCTTCTGTTAGTGAGGATGAAGTCGATTTCATTAGTTGTTAATCCATTTGGACTCTTCCATGTCCACTTTCTGTTCACCCTTTTCTTGAAAAAAGTGTTCATTACTGACAGTCCTTGAGATTCTGCAAATTCCACAAGTCTTTCACCTCTTTTATTTCTTTCACCAATTCCAAAATTTCCTATAGTTCCTCTTTCTGCGCTGTTTTGCCTTTTTTCAACCTTAGCATTGAAGTCCCCCATAATAATAGTGTAGTGGGTTTTCTGCTCATCTAGAAGACTCAATTTCGGTGTACATTTTTTCAACCTCTTCATCATCATCATCATGGCTCGATGTTGGTGCATAAATCATTATAATCTTTAGCTTGTATCTCTTAGAAATCTTGAGTATTAGTCTTGACACCCTTGGTGATGTACTTTTGAATTCCAAAATGTTGTTTTTAAAATCTTTATGGACCAGAAACCCAACTCCACCTTCACTCCTTTCACTGTTTCCATTGGTGTACAGCAGATTTCAACTTGATAAACTTATAAGTGATTCATTTCTTCTTCTTGTTTCAGCCAAACCGATGATATTCCAATTCACATTTTCTAATTCCTTTTCCAGCTCTAATATCCTGTCTTCACCGATGAGTGATCGTACGTTATAACAGGCCAAGTTCAGTTTCCGTGCATGGCAGCCTGGTCGTACCCAGAGATTCTTAGCACCCTCTACTTCCACTCTGATCCTCTCGCTACCGTAAGAGGGAGAGTGAAAGCTGCACCACTTAGAAAATTTCATATCTGACAGCACAATTACTCCCAGGTCCTTTTCATTCTCTGCCACTGTCAGTGTAGTACCACACAGTTGATACATTATTCTGGGGTTGCTGCTACCCATATGCAGTACTTTACATTTGTCAATGTTAAACTTCAGTTGCCACCTCTCAAGCCCATCTGCCCAACTTTTCTAGATCCTGCTGCAGTAGCGTACAGTCATTAGTGTCATTAACAACCCTGCCAACATTTGTATCATCTGCAAACTTAGACATTAAGCCTGGTATACCTTCATCAATATCATTAATAAATACAGAAAACAACAATGGACTACGAATAGCAGTGTCCATTGATTACCACTGTCTTTGCCAACTCACCCATCCCTTTATCCATAGCAGTAACTTGCCCTTAATGTCATACTGCTCCAATTTGTACAGCAGTCTTCCATGTGCAACAGTATCAAAATCTTCCTAAGATCTAAGTATATGATATCAAAATTATTCTTTGCATCCAGTTCCTTTGTGACCACATCATAGTATCCAACCAATCTGGTCAGACAAGTCTTCTACTGAGCAAAATCATGTTGTGTCCAAACTATAACTGAAGTCTTGTCTAGATAATCCGGCAGTGATTCTTTAACCAGTGTCTCCATTAATTTCCCCAGAACAGAAGTTCTGGGGAAATTAATACTGGGGTCTGTAAATACTTGTACCACCCTTTGATCCTCGTTTGTGAATTGGGGTCACATTTGCACAACTCCAGTCCATGGGTATGTCTCCCGAGTCCAAAGAAGTTCTTATAATTATGGCTAAGGGTTTGATTTACTTTCTTTGCTGCCTAGTTTAATATAGCTGCATAGATCCCATTTACCCCCAGGTGCCTTTCATTTGCTTATTTTCAACAATTTATGATCCACTTTGCTCCCAGTTATTAAAAATCAATTAGCTCACTGCCAGAGTTTAATACATCTCTGGAATTGTCTTCCCTGAAAAACTCCTCATGTGTAAATGTTGATGCAAAATACTCATTCAGTTTGTTAGCTACCTATGCTGGATCATCAACAGTAGAACCATCAATATCAAGTAGATCAATCTGTTTCATCCTCTTCTTTCTAGAGTTTACATAAGTAAAGAACTGTGCTGCTTTTTTTTTTTTTTTTCTTGCATCCTTTGCCAAACATTTCTTGTAATCTGCCTAATATCCTTCATAACATGGTTACAGACCAGTTTATATCTACCATAGGCTTCTGGTGTCATCTGATAATTTATATGTATTCCAAGCATTTTTCTTCTCTGCCACATATCTCATTAATTCATCTGACATCCATTAACCCTAAACCTTGAACAATATTTTTTAGTTGGTAGTAGCTTCCAAGATTAATTCTTTGAATGCTTCCCATTTAGAATTTGCTGTTGGTAACATCATCAGTTAGTCCCACAGTATAGAATTTAAAAACTGTCTCAGACCACTGTAGTCACCTCTGAGTAAATCCCACACCAGCACACTGTGGTCACTGCCACCTAGTGCTTCCTTTATCAGCAGATTCTTAATGCATGAAGAACCACTACTGATAATCAGATAAATCCACAAAAGCCTTGCTAGTGTGTGAGGGACCAACCCACAAGTTGGTCAATATTTGGGTAATTAAAATCCCACATTATAAGACAATCTAATTTACTGGCCCACTTTATTTCTCTGTACATCACAGAAATAAAATTGTTCATCATACTCATTAGGCCTATAACACACTCCTACTCTCAATTTTGCTTTCCCAGTGCTTATGTCACACCAAACTGAGTCAACACTTTCTTTCTTTTCAACTGGCTGCACTTCCTCAGATTTTATGTGTTTCTTAACTAATAGCATAACTGCTCCTCACTTTCTATCCTGTCTATCATTTCTGTATACATTGTACTCCCCAAATTCCAATTCTGCATTCTTTATATCAGTGTGACACCACATCTCTGTTATCCCAACAATATATGCCTTTGATGTTTTGACCAACACCTCAAATTCATCAAATTTATTTGCTATACTCCTAGCATTGGTGTACATGCAAGTATTCATTCACCTGTTCTTAGCTTTCCTAACACAGCCCATGTATTTACTTGTTCCGTTATTATGTTATTTGGTTTTTTTTTTTTTTTTTTTTTTTAGGAGCATTAGCAACTAAGGCCATATTGCTCCAGGATATGCGGTGGTCATTCCTTAACCTTTCTGCATCCTCCGTATTTAGTGGTGACGGACTCGAACCCCGGTCTAATTAAGAAGCGTGTGCTACACACTGCTGCTCCTTCCCACCTCTCTACGGAGGTGCCTACTTGTTCCGTGATGACTCTGAGTAGCCTCTGATATCCCCCGCACTTCGTTTTCCAGGCTGCTACTGCTCATTCTAATAGAAGCAGTGCAAGAATCACTTTCACCTCTGCCAGTGGCAGCGGTTACTGTTAAACTATTAGTCCATGAATCCCCCCACCCCCAAAGCTAGCAGTTTTCCAACCACCTAACACTGCCTCGATAGCATCAGAAAATATTCTTGTACCCTTTCTATTTAAGTGTATCCCATCCCTGTAGAAGCAATCTCTACAGGAATGGGATACACTTATACTAACAAGCACAGACCAGGCTGAGAAAAATTCTACCCTGAGCCTTGAACAATCTCTGAAGGGGCGAATTGATTGATAAGGCTCTCATTATATACTCCCTCCTATGGTGTTTGGGCAGAATTGCAAACACTTTCAAATTCAACCCGAATTCGCAGTTTTTTTTTATCAACATTGACCTGTACTTGTTAAATAATTCCACCACTCTCCTACTCTTAATATCACTGGTACCAATGTTTACGACAGTATCACCTTTTGTGCCCTTAAAATATGATATCTGCTCTACAATATCATCAACGTTTGTCCAAGGCAGACATACCCAGGTTCTGTTCCATCTATTCTTTTTGCACAATATATTCCCCGTTTCCCTGACAATAGAGTCACCGACACAACTAGTTCTAGTGGGACCAGTGCATTCTGCCTTGGGGATTGCTCCTGTGTTGCTTGAGTTTCAAGTGCAAGCTCTGGCATTGATGTGGGCAGCTGAGAGCTTGATGGGCCCCCAATTTAAATCCTTAGAGGACATCTACCCTGTTGTTCAGGTTCTCATAAAGGCCAATAACAACTCTCAGTTGGCACCTGATTTCCTCACACTCCTTACATTGAGCACACACAAAGACCCTTGGCAATATCATGTTCATTCCTGATAGCTCCACAAACATCAAACAAGCAATACATTTCAAAAGACTGTGATTCAGAGGACAACCCCCCTCAGTTCTCCCCTGGGGGGGGGGGGGGTTGTCAGACCTTGAGCCTTTTGCTTTGCTACTCTGAGCCATGATTTTGATTCAGTTTCAATACAATTAAAAATATAACACTAAACTTATATCCCAATGCAGTAATAACACTATATATATTTCAGTATCGAGTTTTATCTCCTACTGAGTTACGTTATATGAATTTCGTATCTCCTATCAAGTTTAAGTTATGTGTATTAAGTTAAAACGTTGCGTTTATAAAATCTAAGTAATTATAATAGATAGTTACATTTATTATCTATTGCCACCCACGTGGTTTGAACTCTCACGCTAGCTATCCATGCCAAATCACCGATTCTAAAAACTCTACGAATATTACCGTTGTACCTTACGATCTACGTAATAAGTTAAATTATTAAAACATATAAGTAGTGCTATAATTTTATTTTATAATCCTCTGCTGATGCTGATTACACTGCCACAAGTTACGTAGAAACTTCCAGTATCTGCTATATCAATACAAAAACAATGGCGACAGATTCGAATGCTACTGTCGATTCAATGCTTGCAGAAATTGACTTTGGTTTTCTATGCAATTACAAGGCCGATTAAAGAATAAATGCACCAAATTAATCACAAAATCACAAAAAAATACTTTACTACTAAAGTTAAATCAAAAGTTATACAAAAACAATAATTTCAAATCAATAAATAAAAAAAGTCAAGTTAGCGGCTTTGAACACATCTGGCTCCCACTAGCCTCATCAGCAGGCATTTATAAAAACAAGCAAACTGTTTAAACAAGATTTCAAGAGCTACTAATGGATTTGATTAGTGCCAATTCCCTTATTACATTATCAATCAAATTATTGCTGTTAGGGTTGTGGGACTTTACTGGAGGCGCCTCCATAGCCAGGTGGGCAGGAGCAGCAGTGCGTAGCACACGCTTCTTGATTAGACTAGGGTTCGAGCCCATGACCACCAAACACGGAGGATGCGGAAAGGTCAGGGAATGACCACCGCATCTCCCCAGAGCAATATGGCCTTAGTTGCTAATGCTCCTAAAAACCAAATAACAAACAACAAACAAACAAACTTTACTGGAACAGGCTTCTGAGGTGTAATCCAGGTTGTTCGCCAGGTTCACATCCAATTCTGAAGATATTTCTGTAAAGTGAATTGGGAACTGGAAGGTCATCACTGTGAGACATTAGAGATACAGAGAATGGTATATTGGGATAAACTAGAGTTTATCCCAATATACCAAAACAAACATCCCAATAAATTATTGAGATATTGTAATATACATTATTTTAATTTTAATGGGTTTAGCAGTATAACACAATCAGTTATTGAATAGATCATATATCAATTGATCAGATCATGTTTAACAATCAATAACAAGTTAAAAAGTTTAGAAAGATCCACAGATATACTCTCAAACTGTTCCTCCCCCTTAACTTCAGAAGCAGCCTAATCTTCCCTCCATAATATATCTGTCCTCAAAATCTGCCAGGGATAACCAAGCAACAACCTCCCATTGGCTACACCTAAGTCAACCCCAACCTATATAAACACACTGTGCACTCCTACTTCTCCCAGTCCTCCCCAACCAGACCAAGAAACTCCACTCCAGTATCACATTAACAGGTAAGCCCTTCCAAACATAATTTTGAGAGTAACTCTAGGGATTTTTCATATTTTTCAATTGCTATCTAATTATTAATGTAATAATTAGATAGCAATTGTATCTACAATGGAGTATATTATAATATTTTAGATGTAATTAGAATAAGCTGTATTGTAAATAATTGAATTATCCTCTATTTAACTTAGTTCAATCAATGCACATATCATTATCAAACTGAAAAGTTGTAGTATCACTCCTCAAACAATGTTCTAACCTCTATAGGCCTGAAAATGGGAGAGAGTGAGTACCCGAAATGTAGCCATAAATTGTTTAATAGCATTGAGGGTGGTTCAATCCTTTAAAATTGTATAATATCAATAATAAATTACTTAATCTACCATGTGATATAATAGTGTAGTATCTATCAATTCATTAACATAATAATGAACAATCACACAGATCCCCTTCCAAGTAATTAAAGAGAAAATATTTATTCATGTGGGGCCTAATGATGTTGAACACATACAACTGGTGAATTGTTGGATAAAACAGGACAAAGCTGAAAAAAATTCCATGCATTACATCAGAATATATGAGTATGCAATTATTCTTCTCTCTCTCTCTTGCATGAAAGGAGAGACTATATGGAAAGCCTTTTAGATTAAATGAAGACATAAAGCAATCTGCAAGACTTTTTTAGAGGGGGATATCAGTGTGGATCACCCTGGTAGGTAAAAGGAATCTATGTTGTCATGATGGAATGCATATAAACAAAGGCAATGCAAGGTTTTTTGCCAACGTTATTGAGGATATTTTAGGGATTTAGAAAACTGCTAACTAGTTTGGGGAGAGGGGGGACAGAGATAATACAGGCATGCATTTATCTTTTTTTTTTTTTTTTTTGATGTGAGCAATATATGAAGGAACCAGTTTTTTCCTGCTTCCTTCGTGTATCGTGGCCATAAGATCCAACTGGATAGTGTGGCACCATTGTGATATCCAAGCCCGAGGCAGGATTCGAACCTGCGACCCTTGGGCTGACAGGCAGGCACTTTATCCACCTGGCTAGCCCAGTCGGCTGCATTTATCTTATGATATGGATCAAAACTGTTTGTTATTTGGTTTTTAGGAGCATTAGCAACTAAGGCCATATTGCTCTGGGATATGCGGTGGTCATTCCCTGACCTTTCCACATCCTCCGTATTTGGTGGTGACGGGCTCGAACCCCGGTCTAATCAAGAAGCGTGTGCTATGCACTGCTGCTCCTTCCCACCTGGCTACGGAGGCGCCTTATGGATCAAAGAAACATTTGCACAGATCTCAAGAATTATTTCTCATTGCAAAAACCAATAATGGTAAGACGTGCCAAAGATAGGGAGGCTTAAAATGAAAGGAAAACTAATGCTAGGAAACAAACTTAAATAACTTCAAGGGCAGTAAACTATATCAAGAAACTTCATATGAACTGCAACTACAGTTTCGTTAAGAAAATGAGTGAACCTGAATTGATTAGGAAAACCAAATTTACATAATAATGGTAATGGAAACATACAACCCCAGGGCTCACTCACATCTGGTGAGTATAGGCTTGGCATACTCAGGGTTCCGAGCTGGATATCATCATTCTTCTCTTTCTTGGTGATTCCCTTCTACTTTTGACTCTCTCTCTCTCTCTCTCTCTCTCTCTCTCTCTCAGGGTAACTCGGGAACTTTTTTTTTCCTGGTGCAGCATAAGCCTCAGGCTTACTTGCACCATATGGCTATTAATAATAATAATAAATAATATCACCCAGAAATAGAAGGATGATGGGTTTTGCTACGGTATACAAAATGTACTTAGGAAGGACAGGTAGGACAGAAGAGGTGGGGGTTATGCTTCTTATCAAAAGCAGCCTGATTCAAAAAACTTAAGGATGTCAGCATAGAGATTGGGTGGTGTGAAATAGTTGAATGCAAAGGTAAGATACTTCACACCACACAGATTCTATACTAGTATGCATCTCTAGAGCTTCTGCATGCACATAGAATGGGTGAGAAAGTGTAAATGTCTTATTACAGGTTATTTCAGCTTTTTCCTTTAGTGACTGGAGAAAGTGGGAAGTTGCGTTTGTAAAATCTAAGTAGTTATAATAGATAATAAATGTAACTATCTATTGCCACCCACGTGGTTTGAACTCTCACGCTAGCTATCCATGCCAAATCACCGATTCTAAAAACTCTATGAATATTACCGTTGTACCTTACGATCTACGTAATAAGTTAAATTATTAAAACACATAAGTAGTGCTATAATTTTATTTTATAATCCTCTGCTGATGCTGATTACACTGCTACAAGTTACGTAGAAACTTCCAGTATCTGCTATATCAATACGAAAACAATGGCGGCAGATTCGAATGCTACTGTCGATTCAATGCTTGCAGAAATTGACTTTGGTCATTGGGACAAAATTTTAAAATAAACTAGCTAATGTTTATTTGTATCAGCATGTTAGAGAAAATACTAAGACTATCCTAGGCCAGATCATCACCACCCACAAACCAGATGACATCATAGGGCTAACAGTACAGGAACCTCTACCAGGGAGTGATCATGGTCTCCTTAGTGGAAAGATGATAAAAGAGGTTGCAACTGTTTAAGGTAGAGGCATGAACTTTTATTTTGGGGAAAGGGGGCTACAACAAGTTAAGGCATGTCCAGATAGAGGATATGGAGAATCATCTCTTTGTGCTGATTAGTGACAAAACTGTTGCTCTCACCACAATGGTAAGTGCATCAGTCACTACTAGCACATCACGTGAGCCCAAATCTTGGCACGGTCTTTGAGTCTTAAGATCATCGTGACAAAATAAAAAGAAATCTCTAATGAACTCATCTCTACAACAACAATGCAGAATAATGTGACTATTTTCAATGTCCTTAGGGCAAGCACCTCTAAAGCAAATGCCACACTTGTCTCCAAGATTTGCTTGGAATTACTACGTGCAGGAAGAGCAACATCAACTCAGTTGACCTTGTATCAGCTAACTAATTCACCAGTAGGCCAAGAATAAGACTGTTTTATCACCAAGTCTCTCAAAACCCATAACAGAGTAGCCCAATCTGAAAACTGGATGCCTTTGACAGAGTCTAGGCATGTAACATTAACTGCACAACATGTCAGAAGAGATATGGCATGGAGAGTAAGATGGCTTCAGTCATTTAAACTTCTAAGTCCAGGCCTATGCCTGGACTTAGAGGTTTAAGTCCCTTTACTCATGGCTTGTATTGTGGCTGGCCCCAGATGCATCACCTCAGCTAGTTGCAAACATACTGCAGGAAGATCTCCAATCAACAACCTTTAATGTAGAAAACCTAGATACTAGGAATAAATCATACTTCATTTTGCATTTACTACGACCCAAATCAATTTGAATCAATAGTCACATCTATAATTAATAAGCCCACTCAGCACCTAAAATACGTTCAATTCTCAATATACTTACTGCTATAAACCACCAAGACACTTCATGCTGACTATAAGACATCCTTCCATGCCTATCCGTTGACAATCAAACACACCACTTTGCACAGATGCACCTCTCCAGAATATCAGGGTTGAACTGTGTACAAACCATAAGGAAATTAAAGCCATCTTAAATAACAGGCATTCCGCCTCATGCAAGTGAAAGGCAATACCAGATGCAGAGAGAGAGAGAGAGAGACAGACAGACAGACAGAGACAGAGAGAGAGAGAGAGAGAGAGAGAGAGAGCATCAATAAGTAAGTTCAAACATGCAAGGCCCAGGTCAAAGCTAGCAGATATCCAGAGAATGACATCCTTCCAAGTTCTCTTCCAAAACATAAGATCTATGAGAAACAAACTTGATCGGGCTGAGAAGCTTTTACTCTTCCAAAGTATGGATGTAGTATGCTTAGCAGAAATCTGGTTAAACTGAAATGAAAATATGCACACCTGGTGAAATGCCTGCTGGTTATCAAATGGTTTAAACCTCAAGGAAAAATTGTCAAGGAGGTAGTGTTGCAGTCCTTTTCAATGATCAAGTTTTCTCTCTGATTCATTCAGTTTCAAGCCAATCAGTTGTCTTTGAGGTGGCCTTGACCACATTTAGGAACAAATACCATTTTCTTGATATCATCACTGTTGTGTATCTTCCGTCAGTTCCAGACTCTCAAGCAATAGACAAGACACTTAATTGGTCAGTGAACAATCTTCTCTCATTGATAAGAAACCTTGTTTGTGGAGATTTTAATCTTCCACTTCCCCTTAAGAATCTAAACGAAGACTGAGTATTCTAGAGCTAAAAGTGATTAACTCATAACCCACCAGAGGAAACAATATTCTTGACCTTGAATTTTCCTTAATGATGTGCGAGGCAGGTGACTATCCCATCAGCAGAATTCAGTCAGATCATGACCAATCATACTCTATCTACAAATGGATGTGCCAGCTTACATTGACAAGGGGACAGAAAATGTAACTAAGGCAATCACGTGGCCCAAATACCTAGATCCTACAAGATGCACCTAAGCAGCCAGTTCTATTCCTTGGCAAGTTTTGCAAAACTGTGACCTTGACCTTGGAATAGACTTCCTCATTAGATGGGTAATATCTGTTTCCCAGTTTACTTCATGATCACATACAACAGGCCCCCGTTATAACACGGTCCACTTTACGCTGATTCGCTATAACGCTGTTCTTATATTATAACCCGTATCTGACTATAACGCTGTCAGAGATCACTATAACGCTCTTTTACAGATTGCATTTTTGGCATATTTAACAAAATCGTTTCATTTGATGGAGTCGATAGCTTGAAAATGAATAACAAAACAGCATTAAAACACTTCCCATGCCGACTTAAGAAATTTTCCCATGCTCGGTGAAATTTTCTCGCACGCTAATTTAATTGCAGTACAGTCACTTGTTACGTAGTTCCAAGATCAACATTTTAAAAAATGATCAAGTATATTGCTTGAAATATTTGTGTTATATGCATTTATCCGAAGTCTAGTCATCACTCAGTACAGTATTAGACATTGTGCTTATCAGACAGTTTACTTGAACATTGTATCGTAATTAATGCAACCAATGCAGTTACATTTTCAAAGAGTTAATAATGGCCGATAAGAATGAGAAAGCAACGTCTGGGCGCAGTACGAAGACTATAAATGTAAGAAAAAGACTGAATTTGAAAATTAAATTAGACGTTTTGAAGCGAATCGATTCCCGTCAGTGACAAGCGGATGTGTGCTGTAATTTAGGACTTGCAAGTTTAACTGTAAGAACAATTATAAAAAATAAATAAAGAATTAATTTTAGCAGAGAGAAAGATAGCTGTTCCACTGCAAGCAACTAGGGCTAGGCTGGCTATTAGGATTAAAATGGAAAAGACTTTTAACTAATTTTATTGAAGATAATGTCCAATGCAGAATTCAGTTAAGTTAAACATTATAAAAAAAAAAAAAAAAAAAAAAAACAGAGAGAGAGAGAGAGAGAGAGAGAGAGAGAGAGAGAGAGAGAGATTAGCCAATATGATGATCTGAAGAAAACTCACCTAAAAAAAAAAAAAAAATGTGGGACCATTTAAAACTGGTAAGGGCTGGTTGAATAGATTTAAAATCTAGGGAGAAGCCGCAAGTGCAGATCAAGGAGCCGAAACTTTCAAAAAAGAACTTGTTAAAATTATTCAAGAGGGGTATTGTGTGTTATACTTCTCAACAAGTTTATAACATAGATGAAGCAGGACTTTTGTGGAAACGAATGCCTAAAAGAAGTTTCATATTGAAAGAAGCAAAAAACATGCCAGGTTTCAAAGCGGCGAAGGATCGGGTGACTTTATTGTTGGGTGGTAACGCAGCAGGGGATTTAAAATTAATACCCCTTTTAGTTTATTTAGAAGAGGGCCAAAGTTCAACCCAAAATCGACACATTTTTCATGATTAAATTCATCAATTAAATTAAATCAATTAAAATCAATTTAGATCAATTAAATTCACAATTTTAATTGGCATTTTAAGTTTAATTTTGATACGTAAGTAATTACCACATAATTATATACATATGTAATGCAGAATATTTTATATGTACAAATATTTGAATATTAAATATTTTGACCGACATTTGTGCATCTTTTCACTACTGTTTATTAGTGATTAGGAAATACCCTATGGCACCGACCGCAACTTACAAATACATATGTTACCTTATGGGAATGCGGAGCTCGCTTAGTGCAGATTCACTTAGCACTCTGTTTTTCAATAACGAATTATTGGCATTAAGCGGGTGTCACCTGTATATTCCAGATCACATATAAGAAGTCAGCCATTAAACAGTATTTGAAGAATACCCTCAAAACAGGAAACCTTTTCACGAGAACCAGTTACAAACTGCCTTGACCTCAGTGACTGGCTCAATTGCATAACAAAGTTCTCAGCTCAACCAGAAGCTCCTGTACCAACAGAACTTCCTAATAACCTGATCTCAGTTGACTCCATCAGGTCCATCCAAATTACAAGGAATCAACTGATTTTCATGATGAGCAGCCTATCAGCATAACTGGAGCAGATAAGATTCCTCAGTTTATGTTAAAATGTCTCAAAGTCTTTCTTATTCATTCATTCACTCCTGTTTCTGTTCAACAGAATACTCATTGAACATTTTTTCCCACAACATAGCACATATATTTATAGAAATCACTGCCAAAGTGCTGGTTTGCTTTGCAGTCAAATCACTTCCATCCAATCTTGCCTGTAGTAATCTTTGCAAGCTCTTTGAGAAATCCCTTCTTAAAACTCTTACCAATCAAATAATTCCACAACAGCCACTGCAATTTCACTACACCATTCCAGGCAGATCAATCGCTATGAACTTGGTAATCACTATAGTAGTCCTTCAATTTAATGGACTATTTGGGGGAAGGGGTGTCCGCTATTGCTGAAAGTCTGCTAAATGGAATGTAGTTTGAAAACATATATTAATAACGAATTTAAAAGACACAGGATTTATTAAAATGCTATTATAATGGATAAGTATGAATAAAATATTATTAAAATGTACATTAAGTAAATTATACTAAAACATCTGTTAAAAATAAAAAAATAAATTTATGATAGGAACCAAACTTTATTTTAATTAAACACATCAAAAACTATACAATGTAACAAATGGAGTGTTTCTACCACATTTTTTCCCCCTTAAAGCTCACACAAAGTTGTTTTCAATGTGAACATTAGGTTTTTTCATTTAAATCCATTTTAGAGGGAAAAATACTTTAAAATTCTTAAACTCCATTGAATAAAAAACGAAAAAAAGTAAAAAAGAATATTATGTATCAACTTAATTGAAAGAATCACAATTTTCAGAGTCAGAAACAACTGTCATATGGAGGGAGAGGTGTTAATTCCTTGCTGGTAGAGGGTTCTGGTGAAACAGGTCCAGTTGATGAAGTGGTCTTGAAGAAATCATCAAGCTTCATTTGCCTTACACCTTGGTGCTGCTTCCTTATTATTGTAGATTGAAATTCTCTAAACTGTTCATAATAAGAAAGCACATCAGGGTCTGATGATGATTCAATATAATGTATGATTTCATCCATATGTTGTCTTATAACAGACAATTTAGGATGAGGTGCAACTGATTCTTCATCTTTGTCATCATCATCATCCTTTTCTTCTCCGCAAAGAACATTTTCCGCAATATCTCCCTCAGAAAAAATTTGACAGCCCGGATAACCTTCATCATTTCCGAGCCACTGTTCCACATAATTCTCAGTTGCATTTTTGTTGCCAGACCTCAGAAGAGGGTCCCAAAAATTATACGCCTCAACTCCCTCAAAGTCCATTTCGGGTTCTACGTTGTACAACAACTTCTTCCAAGCATTGGACAAGGTAGTAAACTTCACATCTTTCCACACAGCTGCTAAGTTGAATACAGGAGATCTGATGTTGTATGTGTGCAAATTTTGCAGCCTCCTGGTGCCTCTTGTATCTTTTTCTTCTGAGTCTTCTGTTTCTTCCAAAACAACCATTACCTCTTCCAAAAACTTCTTCTTATACAACCTCTTACAAGCAATGATTACACCCTGATCCATCGGCTGTATCAGTGAAGTAGTGTTAGGAGGCAGAAAATACATTTAATTTTCCTATCCCTGCTAACTAACCTCTCAGCATTAGGGTGAGCCGGTGCATTATCTAGCAGTAAAACAGCCTTTTTTTCATTAGAAGGAATTTTCAGCACATCTGTCTGATAGCATTGCACATCAGACAGATGTGCTGTCTGATGCGCAATGTTATCAGATATAAATAAATTTTTTCTTCAGGACAGAAATTTTTTGTCCGTTAAATCAGGGTCCATTAAATCGAGGGCCTACTGTACTACCAAAATTATCCAGGGCTTTGAGAAGAGATTAGAAATCACAGTTGCATACATAGATGTTCAGGCAGCCTCTGATGCTATTTCCATCCCTTTGCTCATTCATTTGTTACCACATTAGTGGAGACTTGCTGAGGTTTAGTTGTGCATTACTGGGCAACAGAACCATTGTTGTACAGCAGCATGCAGAGAATGCCTCCAACAGAATGCTAACCTCAGGCTCACAGCAGAGTGGAGTCTTGTCTTGGACCCTCTTCTCTGCTGTTCTTGTCCTCTTTGTGTTCAGTCGCAATGACATACGCTGATGAAATTAAGCTTTTTACCAGCACCAGGTCTGAAGATACCTTGGAGAACATTAATACCAAGGTCCTAAACAAGATCTAAGATTTGGTCTCTGCATCAACGTGGTTACATTGATGCAAAGATGTAAATTGGTTACTCACCAATTTACATTTTCACTAAAAGACAAACCCACCACTGTGTGCCTGATGACAAAAGGACCCACTATCTGAGCCGTGAAACAACACACCAATTTAGCAATAGCCTTTAACCAGAAGATGCCATTTCTTTCTCAAGTGGATCACCTCCATACTTAATTTTTCAGGCTTCCCTAGATGCCTGAAACAACAACTCGTTCATTGCAGAACCACTCCGTTGGTTGCAGATACATTATCATCACTCGTGTGTTTACTCATCATTTCTATGTGCTACAGAGGTCTGGATATTTGTCGGAATTTCCAAGTTTCAACAGCTGGTATTCTCCAGAATAAATGCCCATACGGTGGGATGGAGTCACAAATTAGCATCAAACACCTTTTGGCATTCACTCATGAGAGGAGGCTAGTTTACTCTATAAAGATGTTGACACATTATTTCCAAACCAAACTTCTAGGATACTATATGGAGAATTTCTGTCCCCAGTCTTAAATCTAATCCTGTCTTGGTGCCTATCCCAACAGGTTGAGACTATCTGATAGGTGTTTTCCCCAACAAATTCTAGAATTCATATAGCTGCTAGATAATGTACTTGTCAACAAAAGGTATAGAAAAAATGTGCTCGTGAGCAGTCCCACAATCAAATATCAATTCGATAATTAAATTGATAAATAATTGAAAGTTAGTGTTCAATCTGTGTAGTCTTCCTGCAATATTTGGCCATAAGTTTTGCTATCCATGACTGCAGGTGTGCTGCCACTCATCCAAGGGCAATTCCCCTAGCACAAAGCCTTTCTCTCATTGAGGATGTGTTTGGTTCACATCACCGGGGAGAAAAAATAATGAATCCCGGAAACTTTTTGTTGTGTTCTACTTGTATGCTGAAACACTAGGCAGGGGTCCCTTATATGGACTCTTCACTCCGGGCAACTGTATGATTTGAGACTAATTGAAATCCATGCTATTTTACCCATATTACTGTAATTTAAATTTATCTTTGAAAAGCTCTTTATTTTTTATTTGTTCATATTATTTTATTTTATTTTTTTCTAATGTGAATCCTCCACTTCCGGCATTGATTACATTAATATATAATCTATCCCAGGGGATTGAATACATATTAGTATACAATCACCCGGGATTATATAATAATATAATCTAGGAGAACGAGAACGAGGGTAGCCTGTGCGGACGTACATTTCTGCTGCTCCTGGAACAGAGAAGTTTTTTCTGATTTATTTTCTGTTTTATTAGCTTAAATTGGCATATTAACTTATTTTCTAGAGTAGTTTTATATTCTTATTTACGATACTTAGATTAAAGTAACTTAGATAGAGATTTTGTAGGTATTACTTAGTATCGGAAAGGGTATCAAATCCACGTGTTTACCGTTAGTAAATAGCGGCCATTGTTACGCGATAGAAAATATCTCGAAATAGATAGCATAAGCTTAATATAGTATAGTATAGTACATAATATTGTCAATTAATCAGATAATTAATCTTGTTGAACTTCATTGTCAATTAAATTGTACTTTTAACTATACATATAACGACTTGGGTTACGTAACATAAATATTTAGTAAAAAATAAATAATTAATACTTAACTTGATACGGAAGTTATATAAAGGGATTTCGTAGATAACACTCAATACTGAAACATAAATATAGTGTTATAACTGTGTTGAGATATAAGTTTAGGGTTTTAATTTTGTACTGAAATTGAAATTTTATTGAAATTAAATCGAAATCATGACTCTGACCAGAGCAGCAAAGCAAAAGGCTCAAGCTAATGGGAATGCTGTGGCTCAGAGGAGAACTGAGGGGGGCAGTTGCCCTCTGAATCACAGCCTATTAAAATGCACTACTTGCTTGATGTTTGTGGAGCAGTCAGGTACAGGACATGATACTGCCATGGGGGATGTCTTTGTGTGTGCGCGATGCAAGGAGTGGAAGGAAATCAGGCGACAACTCAGCATTGTTATGGGCCTATATGAGAGCTTGAAGGACAGGGTGGATGCCCTCGAAGGATTAAAAGTGAGGGCCCATCAAGCTCTCAGCTGCCCACACCAATGCCAGAGCTTGCACTTGGTCATCGTGCAACAAAGCAGCAGCCCCCAAGGCAGAATGAACTAGTTCCAAAGGAACTAGTAGTTGTTGGTGACTCTATTGTCAGGGAAACGGGAAACATGCTTTGTAAAAAGGATAGGTGGAACAGGTTTGTTTGTTATTTGGTTTTTAGGAGCATTAGCAACTAAGGCCATATTGCTCCGGGATATGCGGTGGTCATTCCCTGACCTTTCCGCATCCTCCGTATTTGGTGGTGACGGGCTCGAACCCCGGTCTAATCAAGAAGCGTCTGCTACGCACTGCTGCTCCTTCCCACCTGGCTACGGAGGCACCTAGGTGGAACAGGACCAGGGTGTCTGCCAGGGGCAAAGGTTGATGACGTTGTAGAGTGGATATCATCTTTTAAGGGCACAAAAGGTGATATAGTTGTACACGTTGGCACTAATGATATTAAGAGTAGGAGACCGGCGGAATTACTTAACAAGTACAGGTCACTGTTGAAAAAAAGCCGTGAATTAGGGTTGAATTTGAAAGTGTCTGCAATTCTGCCCAGACACGATAGGAGGGAGTATATGACGAGAGCCCTGTCGATCAATTCGGCCCTGGAAGGATTGTGCAAGGCTCAAGGGGTAGAATTTTTTTCAGCCTGGTCTGTACTTGTTAACAGGAGAGACTGCTTCTACAGGGATGGGATACACTTAAATAGAAAGGGTGCAAGAATGTTTGCTGATGCTATCGAAGCAGTGTTAGGTGGGTCGGAAAACTGCTAGATTGGGGGGATACAAGGACTAATAGATTAACAGTAGCCACCGGCAGAGGTGAAAGTGATTCTTGCACTGCTTCTATTGGAATGAGCCGCAGCCTGGAAAATAAGATGCAGGATATTTCAGAGACTGCTGGGAATCATTGGGATACAAACAAACACATAGGTTGTGTTAGGGTAGCTAAGAAAAAGAACAGGTGCATGTATACTTGCGTGTACACCAATGCTAGGAGTTTAGTAAATAAATTTGATGAATTTGAGGTATTGTTCAAAACATCAAAGGCAGATATTGTGGGGATTTCAGAGACGTGGTGTCACACAGATATAAGGAATGCAGAACTGGAATTTGGGGAGTACAACGTCTACAGAAAGGATAGACAGGGTAGGAAGGGAGGAGTGGTTATGCTATTAGTTAAGAAATACATAAAATCCAAGGAAGTGAAGCCAGTCGACATTGCTGGACAGTGCAGTGTCGAGTCAGTTTGGTGTGACATAAGCATTTGGAGATCAAAATTGAGAGTAGGAGTGTGCTATAAGCCTAATGATTCTGATGAGTATAATAAGAAACTGTACGGGGAAATAGAGTGGGCCAGCAAATCAGAGAGTCTTATAATGGGGGATTTTAATTTCCCAGATATTGACTGGAATTTGGGGGCTGGTCACTCACACACTAGCAAGGCTTTTGTGGATTTATTGGATGATTGTTTTCTACATCAGCATGTTCGGGAGGAAACTAGAGGGAGTAATACTCTTGATTTGATTATCAGTAGTGATTCTTCATGCATTAAGAATCTGCAGGTAAATGAACCACTAGGTGGCAGTGATCACAGTGTGCTAAAGTGGGATTTACTCAAAGAGGTAACTACCATTAGGGGTAAAGGGAAGGGTTATTGCTTTCGTAAAGGCGACTATGATGGACTGAGACAGTATTTAAATTCTATACAGTGGGACCAACTGATGATGTTACCAACAGCAAATTCAAAATGGGAAGCATTCAAAGAACTTATCTTGGAAGCTACTAGGCTTTACATACCAACTAAGAAATATTGTTCAAGGTTTAGGCCTTAGTGGATGTCAGATGAACTAATGAGATATATGGCAGAGAAGAAAAATGCATGGGATACATACAAATTAACATGTGACACAGAAGCCTATGATAGATACAAGTTGATCTGTAACCAAGTTAAAAAGGAGGTTAGGCAGGCGAAGGCAGATTACAAGAAATCTTTGGCAAGGGATGCAAAGAAAAACAGCAGAGAGTTCTTTACTTATGTAAACTCTAGCAGGAAGGGGATGAATCAGATTGGTCCACTTGATATTGATGGGTCAACTGTTGATGATCCTGCTCAGGTAGCTAACAAACTGAATGAATATTTTGCATCGACATTCACACATGAGGAGTTATTCAGCGAGGGGAATGCCAGAGGTGTATTCAACTCTGGCAGTAAGCTAGAGAATCTTGTAATAACTGAGAGTAAAGTGGAGGAGAAATTGTTGAAGATAAACACAAGAAAGGCACCTGGGGTGGATGGGATCTATCCAGTTATATTAAAGGAGGCAGCAAAGGAAGTAAGCAAACCCTTAGCCATAATTATGAGAGCTTCCTTGGACTCAGGGGAAGTACCCATGGACTGCAGATGTGCAAATGTGACCCCAATTCACAAAGGAGGATCAAAGGGCGACACAAGTAATTATAGACCTGTTAGTTTAACTTCTGTTCCTGGAAAATTAATGGAGGCACTGGTTAAAGAAGCACTGCAGGATCATCTAGACAAGACTTCAGTTATAGCTCAGACACAGCATGGTTTTGTTAAGGGGAAGCCTTGCCTGACCAATTTAATTGGATACTATGATGCAGTCACAAAAGAACTGGATGCAGGGAATAACTTTGATATTATATACATGGATCTTAGAAAGGCTTTTGATACTGTTGCACATGGAAGACTGCTGCACAAATTGGAGCAGTGTGGCATTGGAGGCAAATTGCTGCTATGGATAAAGGGGTGGTTGAGGGGGAGAAGACAGAGAGTGGTAATCAATGGACACTGCTCATTGTGGACTAATGTTATTAGTGGAATCCCTCAGGGTTCAGTATTGGGTCCATTATTATTTTCTGTATTTATAAATGATATCGATGATGGTATATCAAGCTTAATGTCCAAGTTTGCAGACGATAGGAAAGTTGGCAGGGTTGTCAAGGACACTACTGATACTATGCTACTGCAACAGGATCTGGAAAGGTTGAGCAGATGGGCTGAGAGGTGGCAAATGAAGTTTAACATTGACAAATGTAAAGTACTACATATGGGAAACAGCAACCCCAGAGCAACGTATAAACTCTGTGGTACTACACTGACAGTGGTAGAGAATGAAAGGGACCTGGGGGTTGTTGTGCAGGCAGATATGAAGTTTTCTGAGCAGTGCAGACGGGTTGCAAGAGTAGCTCATGGTGTATTGTCGATGATATATAGGAATTTTTCTAGCAGGGATAAGGAGGTGATTATTCCATTGTATAAGGCAATGGTCAGACCACACCTAGAGTACTGTATACAGGTCTGGAGGCCTCATTTCAAGAAGGATGTAGAGATGCTGGAACGAGTACAGAGAAGGGCAACAAGATTAGTGAATGGAACAAAGGGGTGCTCTTACGAAGAAAGGCTTAAGTTTTGCAAATTACAGTGTCTGGAGACTAGTCACCGGCGAGGTGATCTGATAGAGGTGTATAAAGCCTTGAATGGTTTGAGCATGCTCAATGCTGACGGGATTCTTCCTCTTGCTCAGAATAATCACCTGAGAGGGCATAAATTCAAATTGAGAAAAGACAGATGTAGGATAGACGTATGGAAATTTGCCTTTAGCCAGCGGGTGGTTGGTTGGTGGAACAGAGTTCCATCCCTTGTCGTGGAAGTTGATAGCCTAAATAAGTTTAAGGCTCAGCTGGACAGGTATTTCGAACGAACAGAGGGGTGAAGTGGAAGTGGTTATTTTTTATTTTTTTTTATTTTTTTTTTTGGCTGATGCTGCATAAGCTTGCTTTCTTGCATCAAATGCCTCTACTAATGCTAATATGTACCAAACATTCATATATACAATAAAGAGTTATTTAATTATTTGTAATGCAATTAGTACACAAAGTGGGGGGAAGGCATATCATATGAATTAATGAAATTCTTGGATATGGATACACAGCAATAACACTGATGGACCTGAATATCAGGTCCATCAGTGTTTATATTCTTTTATTATTATCCATATGGTGCAAGGAAGCCTGAAGCTTATGTTACCCTAAGAGAGAGAGAAGTAGAAAGTAATCATCACCAAGAAAGACAAGAATGATGAAATCCAGCTCAGGACTCTGGGTGTGCCAAGCAATACTCACCAGATGTGAGCACCTGGGGTATTTGCCGTGTATCAGACCAGGCAGCAAGCTTTAGCCTGTAACACCTGGAAGAATGTCTATAACAAACCTCAGGGCCCAATATTTTGCAATATCCAGAAGGGCTTTGGACATTTTTCTACCTTTCTGTACTTCTTAACTATGTCAAACTGCATTTCAAGCCAAGTAACACTCAATCCGAAGTCATGCAAAATTGCATGATATACAGAAGATCACTGTGTCTACTTATCTAATTTCAGGCTCATGATACAATGCCAAAATCAGATAGTCTAGGACTCTGGCAGATATGAATATTAAAAGCTAAAAAATAATTCCTTATAGTAACAGTGCCAGGATTCACCCTTACAACCACCAACTTTGAGCCCAAGAGAAACTGTGCCATTGCATCCCAATAAATCCAAGCCTTGTTGGATTTATTATTGAAGAGCTGTATCAAGTCCATCAATTAAGAGTCTCTTGTTAATATTGCTTAAAATTCATATTATCATCATATCCTTGTAATATTGAAATTTTTAGTAATATTAAATTTTAAACTTCATTGATTATAAAATAAATTAAATAAAATGATCAAATAAGTTTTTGTATTCATATAGATAGCATTTCACTTACATTTAAAAAATTTCAACCAAATATAAGAATTATAATCAATTGAATTAATAACGTTAGGACAATTACAAACCAACATTGTTAATTAACATGATTTCCTAAGATTATTATTAAAGTTTTGAAATAGACGTGCCTTTTTAAGAAGTTCTGAATAGTAATCTTTTAAGACAGCAAAAGTATTTCCAGTGAGCGCAATGTGCAATTTTTCTTCCTTTTCAATCATTATGTTGATTTTATCCTATATAAAAATAGAAGAATAACTGAATAAATTGATATTCAGAATACAAAAACTATAAGTAACAAAACACATTTCCTTAATGTTTAAAACAAGCAATGATTTTTGGGGGAAGTGATGGTACTACCACTAAAAAGGGGGGATGGGGAAGAGACAGAATGATTTTTAGTACTGTCAATCAGGTTTAGACTAATAATCACTTCACTATAAGATATTAAAGAAAAAGTAAACTTATGAACTGTTAGCAATGAAGTAAAACTTTAGACTAGAATTCATTCAAAATAGAAAGCTTATTAAACATGCATCTATAAATGGTTTGTGTTAATTTTTTTTTTAATCAACAACAATTATACTAACATGAACCATTTATAATGATTTCTGTCAATGACATCGCTGTGATGTGCAAATATTTCTTATTTTTAAGCATTAAATTAGGTTAACGCAATGCAATCTATGTATTGGTAAACCAATACCAATACATAGAATGCATTGTATGCAATACAATGCATGCAGTAGTCTGGAAAGCAAGGTGTCTGGGACTTCAGGCTCTGCAGTGGGTCCTCATGGAACAAATAAATACATGTGCTGTGTTAGGGTAACTAAGAATAAGAACATGTGCATGTATACTTGCATGTACACTAATGCTAGGAGCATTGTAAATAAATTTGATGAATTTGGAATACTGATTAAGTCATCAAATGCAGACATGGTAAGACAAGCAGAAACATGGTGTCACTCAGACATAAGTGATGCTGAATTTGAATATGGGCAGCACAATGGATACAGGAAGGAGAGAAAGGACAGGACAGGACAGGGGTTATGCTCTTAGCTAAGAAGCATATTAAAGCTAAGGCAGTGCATCCAGTTGACTTGGGTGATGGGTGCAATGTTGAGTCAGTTTGGTGTGATATAAGCACTGGAAAAACAAAATTGAGAGTAGGAGCATGTTATAAGCCTAATCGCTGTGAGGGTATACCAACAGGTATACAGAGAAATAGAGTGGGCCAATATTAAGAATGTCTTATAATGGGGGATTTTAACTTTCCAGATGTTAACTGGAATTTATGGTTTGTCATTCACAGATTAGTACTTTTGTGGATTTCTTGGATAACTGTTTTCTACAGCAGCAGCATGTTAGTGGTAACAAGTGGTAATACTCTTGATCTGGTTATCAGCAGTGATTCTTCATTCATTATGAAAATGCAGGTAAAAGGCCAACTGGATGACAGTAATCACAGTGTACTAATGTGGAATTTAATTAAAGACATAACTACTGTCAAGGGTAAAGCTTTTGATTTGGTAAGGGTGACTACAGGGACCTCAAACAGTTTTTAAATACTGTGCAGTGGGACCAACTGATGATGTTACCAACAGCAAATTCTAAATGGGAAGTATTCGGGGAAGTAATGATAAGCTTTTCATACCAACAAAGAAATACTGTTCAAGCTTAGACCTAAACAGATGTCAAATGAACTATTGAGACATGTGTCAAAGAAGAAAAGTGCATGAGATGCATATAATTAATCAGGAGATACAGAAGCCTATGACAGATATACATTAGTCTGTAATCAAGTTACAAAGAAGATTAGGCAATCTAAGACAGATTATGAGAAGTCTCTGTCAAAGGCTTCTATGTCTATATTAACAGTAGAAGGAAAGGCCACTTGATGTCTATGGGTTAACTGTTGATGACCCTGCTCATGTTGCAGACAAACTGAATAGGTATTTTGCATCTACATTCATGAATAAGGAATTCTTTAGGGAAGGGGATGCCAGAAGTTTACCCAAACTCTGATGAGGAGCTAAATAACTTTGTGATAAATGAAAGGAAAGTGGAGACAAATTTGTTGAAGATGGACATAAAAAAGGCACCTGCAGTGGATGCTGTTGTTGTTGTTATTTGGTTTTAGGAGCATTAGCAACTAAGGCCATATTGCTCCGGGGATATGCGGTGGTCATTCTCTAACCTTTCTGCATCCTCCGTATTTGATGGTCACGGGCTCGAACCCCGGTCTAATCAAGAAGCGTGTGCTACGCACTGCTGCTCCTGCCACCTGGCTACAGAGGCGCCTACAGTGGATGCAATCTATCTAATTATATTAAGGGAGGCAGCAAAGGTTCTAAGCAAGCCCTTAGCCATAATTATGAAATCATCCCATCCTTGGATTTAGGAGAGGTCCCTGCAGACTGGAGATGTGCAAATTTATCCCCAATTCATAGAGGGAAATCAAAAGATGACAGAGCAATTACATACCTGTTAGCTTAATGTCTTTTCAAGGAAAAATAATGGAATCACTGATTAAAGAAGTTTTTTTTTTTTTTTTTTTTTAGGAGCATTAGCAACTAAGGCCATATTGCTCCGGGGATATGCGGTGGTCATTCTCTGACCTTTCCGCATCCTCCGTATTTGGTGGGCACGGGCTCGAACCCCGGTCTAATCAAGAAGCATGTGCTACGCACTGCTGCTCCTGCCCACCTGGCTACGGAGGCGCCTAAAGAAGTAATGCAGGACCATCTGAACAGACATGCAATTATACTGCAATCACAGCATGGATTTGTTAAGGGGTAGTCTTGTCTAACCAATCTGATAGATTACTATGATGCAGTGACCAAGGAACTGGATGCAAAAAATAATTCTGACATCACATATTTGGATTTCAGGAAGGCTTTTGATACTGTTGTACATAAAAGACTGCTGTACAAACTGGAGCAATGTGGCATTAAGGGCAAGTTACTGCTATGGATAAAAGGATGATTAAAGGGAAGAAGACAGAGTGGTTATCAATGGGCACAGCTCTTTGTGGACTAAAGTTATTAGTGGAGTTCCCCAGGGTTCAGTGCTGGACCCATTGTTGTTTTCAGTATTTATCAATGATACCAGTGAAGGTATATCAGGCTTATGTCTAGGATTACAGATGAGACAAAAGTGGGCAGAGTGGTTAATGACAGTCATCAGGGTGAGCTACTGCAACGTAATCTAGGAAAATTGGGTTGATATACTGAGAAATGGCAGTTGAAGTTTAACATTGATAAATGCTGTTGTTGTTTTGGTTTTTAGGAGCATTAGCAACTAAGGCCATATTGCTCCGGGATATGCGGTGGTCATTCCCTGACCTTTCCGCATTCTCCGTATTTGGTGGTGACAGGCTCGAACCCCGGTCTAATCAAGAAGCATGTGATACGCACTACTGCTCCTTCCCACCTGGCTACCGAGGCACCTCATTGAGAAATGCAAGGTACTGCATATGGGTAGCAGAAACCCTAGAGTAACTTATCAACTGTGTAGTACTACACTCAGGGTAGTGGAGAATGAAAAAGACCTGGGGGGTATTTGTACATCAGACATGAAATTCTCTTGGTAGTGCAGACTTGCTGCCAGGACAGCTCATGGGGTTTTGTCAATGATATACAGAAACTTGGCTAACAGGGATAAGGAGGTGATTATTCTTTTGTACAAATCCATGGTTAGGCCACACCTTGAGTACTGTCTGGAGGCCTCACTTTAGGAAGGATGTGATCTGCTGGTATAAGTGCAGAGAAGGGCAACCAGACTAGTGGAGGGAACAAAATGGTGCTTTTATCTAGAAAGACTTCAGTTCTGCAAATTGCACCATCTCAAGACTAGGCATTGGTATTTAAAGCCTTGTATGGATTGAGTATGCTGAATGTTAATGGCATTCTTCCATTTACTGAGATTACACACAAAGAGGCATAAATTCAAGTTGAGGGAGAACGGTTGCAGAATATATGTGTGGAAGTTTCCCTTGAGCCACTGGGTGGTTGATTGTTGCAACAGGCTTCCATCTTTTGTTGTTGTTGTTGTGGAAGTGGATGGGTTGAATAAATTCAAGGAAGAACTAGGCAAATTCTTGGCGGGGACGGATGGGTGAAATGTGTAGGTTTTTTTGGCTGATGTCATATAAGCTTCAATTGCTTTCTTGCATCATTTGCCATTATTACTACTACTACTACTACATATATACTTTCCAATTAAAACATTATGACTATCTAATAATAGTGGGTATGTCCTCCACCTCTTGCAGTCACTCACTCACTCCACCATTCACTCCACACGATGAAGCATGGCCTCTATTAAGGTCTTTGAATGTTGCAGGTGGAATACTGTACTGTGTTGCCAGGATGTTGTGGGATGCTTCCTACAGATCTGCAATAGTCTGCAGTAGAAGCTCCAAATCACAAATCTGTCGATCCACATAATTCCACAGATGTGATTATGTAGATCGAAATTGTTTGATGAACAACTCTCGAACAACACTGTAAATGTGGCAGGGCACATTATCCTGCTGGAATATACCTGTGCCATTTGGGAAGACAGTCACCATGAAGGGATGTACCTGATCAGCCACAATAGATAGGTAGTTTTTAGCATTCAGAGTGCAATCTAGGGGTATGAGGGCTCCAAGAGAATCCCACAAAAATATCCCCATCCAATACACCACTACCCTATTTCTCTTGGACCAAGGCAGAGTGATTCCTCTCATTTGTTGCCATACCCTCCATCAACTGTTTTCCATGCAAATAAGAAACATGATTCATTGGAAAAGGAAACTTTTTCTAGTTATTAATATTCCAATGACATTGTTCAGATGCAAACTGAACAATTTCATTAGACTATTAATGACACAGTTCAGATGCAAACTTTAAGTGTCACTGGCGATTAGTGGCAATAAGCATGGGTACTTTGACCAGGTGCCTACTCTACACAGTCTATATGGAGGAGAGACTGTGGGATTGTGCATTTGGAAACACAACTGGTTGTCCCAGGTTAAAGTCCATGGTTGCCCATTCCACTGTTTTCTGTCTATTGACTCACACAAGGCCTATGTTCACCATGACCATTGATGAAGTGGGATACCCACCACTTTCCTGGTGACTACTGCTCTAACCACCATCCTTTCACTCCTGAACACCTTAACTACACCACTCTGCAAACAGTTCACAAGATTTGCCATTTCTGTAATACTGCACCCCTCAACTGATACCCGACAATCATCATCTTTTTTCGAAGTCCATCAAATCACATCCTTGGCCCATGCCGATCAAGTAAATCATACTTGATCGGTATGGACCATATGCCAAGAACAGATAGTAAATCTTGGACCATATGCCAAGAACAGATAGTAAATCTTGGACCATATGCCAAGAACAGATAGTATCACATTTACTGGTTCTTACCATGTGCCACTAGATGGGGAGGAATGGCTGATTGTTAAAATGTGGGGTTGGTCATAATGTTTTGAGTGGACACTGTGTATTCATATATACGACAGAATCCTCAAAAATCTGCCGTGTTGAATATTTTTCCACGTGTAGTTAACTACACAAGAGCCGAGGGGAAGTAGGCTAGTTAGCCGTTTAAAAAAAAAAAAAAAAAAAAACTGCAGGTGGTGGATTTATGCATATGTTTCATTAATAATTTCTGTAACCAAATCATTGTAAATCACATCTCGAAACAGCTATCAATGTTATATAATAAATTGATCAATTCTATTATAAAAGTTTAAATGACAAAACAGATAAATAGAGTAAAATGAATTTGATATGTGATCTTAATGATGTCACTCAGGGATTGAAACTAGTGAATATAGGCAGCACTATCAGTTATATGTGGATGTTTAGTGAAGCATGTGGGATGTTTATTACATGGAACCCAATGCACATGCCTGAACTAACAAACACTGAAAAGTATAAACAATTATCTGAACCTGATGTGTTGTGGATTCTATGTTGCTCCACTTTGTTAGAATATTCATCTCTGAAAAAGTGGAGATGCCCATTTTATTTTTTTTATCAGTGAGAGAGAGAGTATGAGTGAATAATCCATTCACTCCAAATGTTTGTCTAGTTCTAACTTCAACTTATTTAAGTTGTTGACCTCCACTACAACAGATGAAAGTTTGTCCCTACTATCAACCAACCACTGGCTAAAGGTAAATTTCCAAACATCTATACAATTGTCTTTCCTCAATTTGAATTTATGTCCTCTCATATGAATAATCTGAGCAAGAGGAAGAATCCCATCAGCACTGAGCTTGTTTAAACCATTCAAGGCCAATCACTTTAAACCATTCAATCAGATCACCTCAAAGGTGCCTAGTCTCCAGATGCTGCAATTTGCAGAACTTAAGCCTTTCTTGGTAACAGCAATCCTTTGTTCCATTCACCAAACTCGTTGCCAGCAGTTCTACATCCTTCTTAAAACGAGGCCTCCAGACCTGTGTGCAGTACTCAAGGTGTGGCCTGACCATTGCCTTATACAAGGGGATAATCACCTCCTTATCCATGCAAGCAAAATTCCTGTATATCAAAGACAAGACACCACGAACTACTTTTGCAGCCTGTTTGCACTGCTAAGAAAACTTCATATCTGACTGCACAATTACCCCCAGATCTTTTTCATTCTCCACTGCTCTGAGTGTAGTACCATGCAGTTGGTATGTTACTCTGGGGTTACTGCTACCCATATGCAGTACTTCACATTTGTCAATGTTTACATTTGTTACGATTCCATTGTAAAATACAAGGCATTATTTGTATTTAGTTGATGGGGCTGTATCTGACTGCTTTGTGAAGGCGACTTGGTTATAACATTCCAACTTTGGTTTATTTTTTTTTTTGATAAACCTGGCCGACCAGTGTGCATTTCTTCTTTGGTTTAGATTTCTAAAATAGGATCTTCCCGTATGGATAATACGGGAAGTTACAAAGGTAAAGAAAGCCTGCACGAGAAGCACGCAAAAGTTTGATGAAATTTACCGGTAAAAGTACTCCGCCGTAATGGCATTTGTAATGTTGCTCGCTCAGTAAACATACAGTGGGTGTTATCAGTCAAGAGTAGAAATTGAATCCCATGGGAGCGTTAAACCCTCCTGAAGTGGAGGGGGTAACCTGCCCTTTTTTCTTTAGAATCACGGGTGGACTAGTGGTTAAACTGTTTATTAAGAAAAAAAAAAAGGCAAAGGAAGCACACATGAGAAGCATGGCAAACTTCGAAAAAGTTTACTGGTGAAACTACGTTATGAACATTTTTTACAGCGCCAGAACTTCCAATATGACGATGTTCGTGATTCAATTAGTGATTCTGAAGAAAAAAGGTCAGATTAACCCCCCTCCACTTCGGGAGGGTTTCAAGCTCCCGTGGGATTCAACTTCTACTCCAGACTGATAACACCCACCGTCTGTTCATGGAGCGAGCAACAGTACAAATGCCGTTACGGCAAAGTACTTTTACTGGTAAATTTCATCGAACTTTTTGCATACTTCTCGTGCAGGCTTTCTTTACCTTAGACAAATATTTTTCATTGTATTAATACTATGGGATGTGGTAGCAATGCATTTAGCTGGTACTATGGAATGCGGAAGCAATTGTTGGAGGAGAAGGAGATGCCAGTGGTATTGTCAGAGGAGTATTATTTGCCTGATCTCAGAGCTTGGATTGTTGCTCTAGCCCATTCAGAAATTGATTTAGTAATGGGAACCGTAACATCAGTTTGAGTGGAGATGGTTTGATATTTTTTTTATAGCACTGGCATAGGTAATATTTTTGTTTATAGTAGGTGCAACTAGTTTTCTCACTTCTTGGAAACTGACCTTGTTCTCAAACTTGTATTTTACTATTTTTTTTCCCTTCTGTTTTCCATTTTTCACATGTCTTGGAATATGCAAAGTTCAAAGAAGTTTAACTTTGCGGTTTGGGCAGACATGATTTCCTCTGCATGCAGTTTGAGAATGACCATATTTTTGGCATTTATAACATCTTAAAGGGTTGGGAATGCAGGGGCAAATTCAGCAAAGTAAGTAACCTGCTTTTACAGAGGAGGATAAGTTGGGTGTACTGAAGGTGAGAATAATATTTCTGGTAAGTTGATTATCTTTTTTAATCATTATTTTATTTGCTTCAATTACAATTTGTCTCTGCCACTCTTGGGTTTTTTCTTCCTATGTGATATTTAATATATCCCAACTGGATATGACACCCTTACATGAATTTAGGGTTGCATGAGTAGATATTTTTACTGGAAATCCAGCCAAGTTTGTTAGTTGTAAAAGCTTTTCTGAATGTCTGTGATTCATCGTTTCTAGTAATAAGTCTCCTGATTGCAGTCTCTTAACCATCTTAGGAGATCTTGCGTGTGTGTGTGTGGCATGGATGTTTATTGGCACATTAACTGCTATGGCTATAGTGTGCCTATTTGTAGGACTATCAGAAAATAATTAAGAATGAAGCCAGTTCAATTTCATTTCAGTTCTGAAACTTATTCATAAAAGATTATACACTCCAATTTGTTTCAAAAAGCAGAAAAGTTCATTAATATTTGCCTCCTCTCCAATTATATGATGTAATGTCAACGGTTCTTGAAGATTAGCCAGATTTTGAAGTATTGAAGTTCAATGTTGTTGATAGTGTGGACAGTCAATCAAATGTGTTTAACTGTTAGATGTTCTGAGAAGTGTGGACACTGAGGAGGATCATCATACATGAGTAGATGGAGGTGAGTCAGATGGGTATGTCCTATTTTTATCCGCATAAGTACCACTTCTTCCCATCACACTGTCTGATTGCTTGAATGCCAGAACTTTCAGTCTTGTTTCAACTGGAAAAGTTTGTTATTCGTTTGGTTATGCCATAGCTCTGTCTGCTGTGCATGGCATGCTGCTTGAATTAAGATATTATAAGCGAGCGCTGGAATAGGGACAGAGGTTAGGTCTAAAGTTGACGGATTTTTTGCAGATATATCAGCCAGTTCATTTCCTTTTATGCCTAAATTAGCTGGAATCCAGCAAAACTTCACTAGGTTGTTCACAATCTTCAATTTGTAATAGCAAACTCCTGATTTTAATTAATATATAGTGATTCTTTTGAGAGGGATTCTGCATTGCTTTAATTGAACTGAGAGAGTCAGTGTAAACTATATATTTTGCAGATGGGTGTAGAGTCAAATTTTCTAGAGCTAATTGTATTGCATATAATTCTGCTGAAAAGTTGCTGTACTCAGGCAGAAGAGAAGCTGATGTGATAGCAGAGGGAATCACTGCTGCTTCTCCAACGGTTGAATGAGATTTGGATCCATCCGTATACATCAGCAAGAAGTCAACACAGTTTTGAATATAGCTAGCATGGAGTTGGTGAACATTCAGTGTCGGTAGACGATTATACCAACACTGAATGTTGGTAGACGATTCTTTCCCCATTGAAGGAAATAAATATCACAGGTCAGTTCAGGTAAGGGGTCCATGGTGGACGAGAGTAATTCTTTATCTATTGCCTATTGTGGAGAGGAACATTCCAATTCTGTGATATTTAAAGGAGCCATAGGCCTACTGGTCATATTTTACTTGGTTTATTTCTATAGAGATGGAGTAGTGGTTGATTAAAAAGGTATGGCTGAATATGATGTTAAGAGCAAGTCCTACAATTAGCACGCGAAGACTTTCTGCACGTCTTGGTGTTTCACGAACTCATGTTATGGCGAACACTACATGAAGAGAGAGCTTGTACCCATTTCACCCACAGCATGTGCAAAATCTTCACATAGGGAACAGTGCCGCACATCTTGAATTTTGTCATTGGTTAAATGCCAATCGTGAAGTGCTTCCATCAATACTATTTACTGATGAAGCCACGTTTACACGGAATGGAATCAACAACACACGTAACACTCATCGATGGTCGCACAAGAATCCACATGGTACAGTGGAAACAACAAATTTAAAGTTAATTTCTCAATCGATGTGTGGTGCAGTATGATCGATAACCTGTTGATAGGTCCATTTATTTTAGAACATCGAATGACAGGACACAATTACCTTCAATTTTTGCAAAATACATTAGGTGAACAACTAGAGGACGTTCCTTTGGCCACACAATGTGCTATACACTTTCAGCATGATGGGGGCCCCTTCCCATTCTACCAGATGTGTGAAGCAACGTCTGGACCGAATTTTCCATAATCAGTGGATTGGTCGTGGTGGTGCCATTAACTGGCCACCAAGATCTTTAGATCTAACCCCATTAGATTTTTGTTTATGGGGTTGGATGAAGAGTGAAGTGTACAGAAGAAAGGTGGATATAAGAGATGACCTGCTAGCTCGCATAATGGATGCTGCTTCCCATATAAAGGAACGTAAAGATACACTTAGACAAGCAACACCCCATGTACTCATGAGAGTAGAAAAGTACATTGAAGTTGATGGTGGCATTTTTGAAAATTTATTATAAACTGTTCTAAATTTGTCACTTGAAAAATAAATATTCAAATCCCTCTATCTCAGAAACCATTCGGGGTAGGGCACATGTTTATATGAATTTTTTGCTTAAAATGACCTATCCTTTCACCTCCTGGAATATTGACCTTTCCTCCTGGCAGGGCAGATAAAGCTCTTAGCATGTTGATCAGGTAGTACGTATTAATTTAATATGCTCAAAGAAGTTTAGCTTACTGTCCAGGATTAGTCCCCAGAATCTGAAACTGATGGCAATCAGATTGATTTTTTTTTTTTTTGATTTGGTAGTTGTTGGCGCATCGGCTTCTGTGGCCATATTGCACCTCCCAAGGTTTTTGCAGTACTTTGATCCAAGCCCGAGGCGGGAATCGAACCCGCGACCTTTGGGTTGCCGGGCAGGTACTTTACCCACTCGGCTAGCCCGGTCGGCAATGGCAATCAGAATGGTGGAATTTGATATCTGAAGTTCAGGATCTGTATGCAATTTGCGTTGACTGCAAAAGTGGATCGCAACTGTTTTCTGTCGGGAAAGACGATATCCACTGAACTCAGCCCACTTTTGTACTTTATTGAGAGACATCTGCAATTGCCTTTTGACAGATCTCATGTTCTGAGAATGGCAAGAAAGAGAGAGATTGCCAGCGTAAGAGTAGGAGACCGGCGGAATTACTTAACAAGTACAGGTCACCGATGAAAAAAGCCGTGAATTACGGTTGAATTTGAAAGTGTCTGCAATTCTGCCCAGACACGATAGGAGGGAGTATATGATGAGAGCCCTGTCGATCAAGTCAGCCCTGGAAAGATTGTGCAGGGCTCAAGGGGTAGAATTTTTTTCAGCCTGGTCTGTACTTGTTAACAGGAGAGACTGCTTCTACAGGGATGATTTGGTAGTTGTTGGCGCATCGGCTTCTGTGGCCATATTGCACCTCCCAAGGTTTTTGCAGTACTTTGATCCAAGCCCGAGGCGGGAATCGAACCCGCGACCTTTGGGTTGCCGGGCAGGTACTTTACCCACTCGGCTAGTTCGGTCGGCCGCTTCTACAGGGATGGGATACACTTAAATAGAAAGGTTGCAAGAATGTTTGCTGATGCTATCGAGGCAGTGTTAGGTGGGTCGGAAAACTGCTAGATTGGGGGGATACAAGGACTAATAGATTAACAGTAGCCACTGGCAGAGGAGAAAGTGATTCTTGCACTGCTTCTATTGGAATGAGCAGCAGCCTGGAAAATAAGATGCAGGATATTACAGAGACTGCTGGGAATCATGGGGGTACAAGTAAACACATGGGTTGTGTTAGGGTGGCTAAGAGGAAGAGCAGGTGCATGTATACTTGCGTGTACACCAATGCTAGGAGTTTAGTAAATAAATTTGATGAATTTGAGTTATTGCTCAAAACATCAAAGGCAGATATTGTTGGGATTTCAGAGACGTGGTGTCACACAGATATAAGGAATGCAGAACTGGAATTTGGGGAGTACAATGTCTACAGAAAGGATAGACAGGATAGGAAGGGGGGAGGGGGTTATGCTATTAGTTAAGAAACACATAAAATCCAAGGAAGTGAAGCCAGTCGACATCGCTGGACAGTGCAGTGTCGAGTCAGTTTGGTGTGACATAAGCATTGGGAGATCAAAATTGAGAGTAGGAGTGTGCTATAGGCCTAATGACTCTGATGAGTATAATAAGAAACTGTACAGGGAAATAGAGTGGGCCAGTAAATCAGAGAGTCTTATAATGGGGGATTTTAATTTCCCAGATATTGACTGGAATTTGGGGGCTGGTCACTCACACACTAGCAAGGCTTTTGTGGATTTATTGGATGATTGTTTTCTACATCAGCATGTTCGGGAGGCAACTGGAGGGAGTAATACTCTTGATTTGATTATCAGTAGTGATTCTTCATGCATTAAGAATCTGCAGATAAATGAACCACTAGGTGGCAGTGATCACAGTGTTCTGAAGTGGGAGTTACTCAAAGAGGTAACTACCATTAGGGGTAAAGGGAAGGGGTATTGCTTTCGTAAAGGCGACTACGATGGACTGAGACAGTGTTTAAATTCTATACAGTGGGATCAACTGATGATGTTACCAACAGCAAATTCAAAATAGGAAGCATTCAAAGAACTTATCTTGCAAGCTAATAGGCTTTACATACCAACTAAGAAATATTGTTCAAGGTTTAGGCCTAAATGGATGTCAGATGAACTAATGAGGCATATGGCAGAGAAGAAAAATGTATGGGATACATACAAATTAACACGTGACACAGAAGCCTATGATAGATACAAGTTGATCTGTAACCAAGTTACAAAGGAGGTTAGGCAGGCGAAGGCAGATTACGAGAGATCCTTGGCAAGGGATGCAAAGAAAAACAGCAAAGAGTTCTTTACTTATGTAAACTCTAGAAGGAAGGGGATGAATCAGATTGGTCCACTTGATAGGAATGCCTCTACAGTATTTGGGAGTTCTTTTGTAATGGAATCGATTTTAAGGGCAAGCAGGGTTGCACTCAATGCTGAGCCTTGCGGTACTCCTTGTTTCTGCGAGAATGTAGTCGAAAGGGAATTTTGATATCGGACCTGGAAAGAGCAACTCTTGAGAAAGTTCCTAATAAATATAGGCAGGCTGCCTCGTAGACTATGATTATGGAGGTCATGGAGAATGTCATAATGGCAGGTAGCATCAAATGCATTCTCTATATCTATGGAGACCATAACTAAGTGATCATTTTTCACAAAGGCATTGCGAATTTCAGATTCAGCCTTGATCATCAGATCAAAGGAGAACCTGTTTTGGTGAAAGCCATGTTGACTATTACTTAGTAGATGTTCGCTTTCAATGATCCAAGTGAGTCGACTGTGGATCATTTTTTCAAGAATTTTACAGCAACTTGACAGAGATATTGGTCTGTAACCATACTGGTGTGCAAAATTTAAGGACCAGTCAGGTTTTCACCTGTAGCTTCTCATAGGAATGGCCTGGATATGGGAAAAGCATACCAAAGGAACTGTGTGAGGTACAGAAATGATGAAGGAAACAACACCGACACAACAATAGAAACAAAACGGTACAGAGGGACTTTATTCAAAAATGGCAACATAGCACTGGCTGCCATGATACAGATGCATCACTACCAAAGATGGAACAAATGGAAGAGGTGGTCCTCAGTAGGAGATATGGCCACCCCTAATGTCGATGCAGGCTTTGCACTGCCTGTCCATACTTAGAACAATGTTGTTGATAAGTTCTTGAGGTAAGATTGTCCATTCCTCTGTCAGTGCCATCTTCAGCTGGTGAACATTTTCTGGTGGGTGTGGATGTGTCGCTAGGCATCTCCCCAAAGCGTCCCATATGTATTTGATGGGATTTAGATCGGGAGAACAGGCAGCCCGATTCATACGAACAATGTCCTCACTTTCCAAAAGCACATCACAGCTGCAGAGTGATGGGGTTATCATCCATAAACACCAACTTGGGGCCAATGGCTTCTCGGAACAGATGCACATGAGGAAGGATTACCTCAGTACAGTAGAGTGCACCGGTTACAGTACCGCCTTCCAGTATCTGGAATTGTGTAGGTCCATCCAAGATAACGCCTCCCCAGACAAGAACACCTTGACCGCCATATCATTCCCTTTCGGTGATGTCTGTGGGGTGATCCCGTGTGCCAACCTCTCGCCAGATTAGCTGACGTCCAGAATCGCTGCTGAGACTGAATCTACTCTTATCAGTAAAGAGTACCTTAAGTAAAGATTTTGTGGTTGGAACCTTTAGAAATAGTATTGGTCCTTAAGTTTTGCACACCAGTATATTAGGACTGGAGGGATCGTTTCCAGGCTTCAAAAAGGTCAGAACTGTATCATGGTGCCAAAAAATTCAGATAAACATTTTACAGGAAGATTCAGCTAAGGAAGACTAGCAGCAGTTGTAAGTTTTTCTCATCAAGGTATTGTAACATAACACAATATATCACATCTGGCTCAGTGGCACTGTTTGTGTGTTGTTCTGATGGCTTGCAAAAGTTCACAGTATTGGAGAGGCTGGTTATATGGAAGTAACTGTGAGGTTTGAAAGTTGATGGGTCTCTGTTCTGTGGTGGTCTTAGTGTTCTGAAATTCCAGAGTGTAGGTGAGTGCAGCTGAGACTTGAGCAAAGGTTTTGCCCAAGGCATTTGCTATATACAGAGGAGCAGAGAGTTCTAGTCCATTGCAGGAAATAATTGGGGAAGGAACAGTAGGAAACTTCCCAGAAAGCTGTCCAATTTTCTTCCATATTAATCATGGGTTAGTGTTTCTATTGATAGTTGATGCAAACGAGTCCAAAAATCTTTCTTGGCTTGTCTTTGAATGGGACATGCTTTTGCCCTTAGTTTCTTGTAGTTAATAAGATTAACTGCAGCTGGAGGTTGACAAAATAAATTTCACACTTTATTTTTTTCTTTCTTCACTTTTATGCATTCCTCATTCCACCAATGGTTGAAATGGCATCGGGGTCTGGGAATTCGATAATGGAATTGGGCTTTTTGCTGCAAATAAAAGGCGGGATGTGATATAATCAGTAACTTCATCTCTGGGTTGTAATTATAATTTTTTTGTCCAGAGTGATTGCTGACTGAAATTTGTCCCAATTAGCATTAGAGAATTTCCATTTCCTGCAGGGTTGGTCTAATGGTGGTTGTGTAGTCATCAGATTACAAACAATTGGAAAATGATTGCTGCCCATGCGATCATCCAGAGCGGACCACTGAATGACTGGAAGTAGTATCGGGGAGCAAATCGATAGGTCAATTGCAGAAGTCTGTCCAGTAGGTAACTGTATATGGGTGTGTGAGCCACTATTAAGAAGATTGAGGTTTTGTTTTTCCAATAAAGTTTCAATCAATTGGCCTTGTCTGCCTAATTTAGATGATCCCCAAAAAGGGTGGTGGCCACTGAAATCCCCTAGAAGGCAGATAGGGGAGGGTAGCTGTATTAAAAGTTCTTCAAGGTCATTATAAGAGTAGGTATGATTTGGTAGGAGATAGACTGACATGTGTTAAAGCAATCTCAGTAATCAGACACACAGCGACGGCTTCAATTTGGTTTTGGAGAGTGATTTTCCTAGTCAGAATCTTTTGAGTTAATCAAAGTAGCTACACCACCATGAGTAGAATCTGATGTATTCTGATTTCATCTATAGATTGAGTAGTTTTTTATGGAAATGGAAATTTGAGGAGTTAAATAGGTTTCTTGCAAGCAGAAACCAACTGGAGAGTAGCGACATGGATGACATTCAATTAAGTATTGAATGTCATCCATGTTGAATGCCTCTGCAATTCAAATGCAAAATATAAGGTATGACTTGAATTTAGAAGGAGCTGTACCCGATGTGGCTGTCTTATGGCATTCAGGCTTCGGTTTGTCTCATTTTGGAAAGGTAGGGCGACCGGTTTCCATCTCTTCTGCAAATATTTCCAAAATTGGATCTTCCTGTTTGGATGAGTACTCTGCATCCATCAATGTGTCCTGAATAATCCTTTCTGATGTCGAACTAGGTTTATTTGAAGTAGGAGCAATCACTGGCAGAGTAGGAGATTTCACTAGTATTGTAAGAGGCATATTACTTGCTTGGTCTGAGTGCTTAAGGGGATTGGAACATTGCTGAGAGAGAGGACAGCTTGAGCCCAGTCGGAGATTGATATGTTTGATGGAATAGCAGCATCAGTTTGAGTGGCTATTGTTTGATATTTTTTTGCAATATTGGCATTATTAGGTTTAGGTATAGTGGGTACAATTAATTTTTTTGCTTCTTGATAACTAATTTTGTTTTCAACTTTATATTTCACAATTGTTTTCTCTGTTTTCCATCTCTCACATGTCTTAGAGTAGGCAGGATGGTTTCCTTTGCAGTTGGAACACATCATTTCTTTCGCCGAATAATCACTTTGAATGTGATCAGAGGATCCACAGTTGGGACATACTAGGTTCCCTCTGCAAGTCGTTTGAGAGTGGCCATACGTTTGGCATTTATAACATCTCAATGGATTAGGAATGGAAGGATGAGTGGTGCAGCAAAGTAGATATCCTGCTTTTACTGATGAGGGTAGGTTTGGACTATTAAAGGTGAGAATGATATTTCTGGTAGGTGTGAGTATATTGTCTCTTTTGATCATAATTCTTTTTACAGTAATTACATTTTGTTCCTGAAGCTCTTCTTTAATTTCTTCTTCCATCACATTAATCAGGTCCCAACTAGATTTTACGCCCTTTGATGTATTTAGGGTTGCATGGGGAAATACTTTCACTGTAATTCCAGCAAAATTTGTCATTTGTAGCAGTTTTTCAGAATGCCTGTGGTTTAGAGTTTCAACAAGTAAGTCCCCTTATTGCAGTCTCTTAACTGTCTTGGGAGACCCTGCAATACTTTACAGGTGTTTTTTGGATTAGAAAGGGGGATAGCTTACTGAGAGGAGCTGTTCTGATAGTGAGTGCATTATTAAAAATGCAGGTAAGTCTGTCTCTGAGAAATTGGTTTTCAACCTCTTTGGTTGCGATGAAACATGGTCATTTTCTGTCTCTGGCTGAGAGCTTGTCGGCACTAAAGATGGAAACACATTCTGTTCCTGTTGGCTTCTTTTAGCCCTTGGCAGATGAACTTTTCTGCCAAGGTTACCGGCACCGCCAAGGGGAGGCAGGAGCTGTGCCTGGTGTCACCAAGTGCAATTAGTAGGAGTTAGTCTATAAAATATGAAAAATAAAAAAGGTTACTTTCCTTCCTTGCCCCCTACCAGTACTTTTGATACAAGAGCTGCTTTTAAAATAAAAGGATTTATGAAGGAGAGGAACGTAAAAGAGAACAAGAATTTAACTTTTAGAAAATCATAGTGAAAGCATAGAGAAATTGCTCAGTCACAATCGCTTGGCACCCAGGGCCAAGAGATCTTGCAATACCTCCCAGATTGTTTCTGTATGACAAAGTCAGACAATTTACTCATAAGCTGACAAGTGAAGGAGTAGAAAATTTAAAATGATGAGCACGGTTGCTCCATCCGAACAGTCTTCTGTCTCTTTTAATTGTCATTTTAAAAGTTGGTACTAGGCATGGACTATGATTTAAGCACTTGATATTGTTCAGTATTCATCTTGCTTCTCTAGCTCTGGGGGGGGGGGGGGAGAAGCTCTTTCCACCAGGTTTACAGCCCCACCACACGGAGGTAGAGGTGTGCCCCTAGTGATTAAATGAGTAAAGGTATATGCAGTACATTTCAAGCGAAAGATTGCAGAACATTTCAAGCGAAAGATTGCAGAACATTTCAAGCAAAAGATTGTAGTACATTTCAAGCGAAAGATTACAGTACATTTCAAGCAAAAGATTGCAGTACATTTCAAGCAAAAGATTACAGTACATTTCAAGCAAAAGATTACAGTACATTTCAAGCAAAAGATTACAGTACATTTCAAGCGAAAGATTGCAGTACATTTCAAGCGAAAGATTGCAGTACATTTTGAGCAAAAGATTGTAGTACATTTCAAGCAAAAGATTGCAGTACATTTCAAGTGAAAGATTGTAGTATGTTTCAAGCGAAAGATTGGAGTATGCTGCAAGCGAAATAAGGAAGTACGCTGCAAGCGAAGCAATATGTATAGGCAGTAGACTAGATTAATAGTTGCACTAGGAAACACTTAAGCACAAATCACTTCGACACCGGGGACTCAGATGAACCAATAAAACTCGTGGCAAAGAAGAAAAATGCATGGGACGAATATATTTTATCAGGCAAAACAGAAGACTACGGTAGATATAACCTAGTCTGCAATCAAGTCACAAAGGAGATTAGGCAAGCAAAGGCAGATTACATGAAATCTTTGACAAAGGAGGCAAATAAAAACAGCAAAGATTTCTTTACTTATGTAAACTCTAGAAGGAAAGTGATGTATCAGATTGGTCCATTTAACATAGACTACTGATGATTATGCTCAGGTAGCTGATAAACTGAATGAGTATTTTGCATCTACATTCACACACATGAGGAATTCTGTAGGGCAGTGCAGGCCAGAAGTTTACCAAACTCTAACAGTGCTCTACTAACAAACTGAATGAGTATTTTGCATCTACATTCACACATGAGGAATTATTAAGGTTTGAAAATGGCAGAAGGTTATCAAATTGTAGCAGGATACTTAATGATTTTCTAATAACTGAGAGCAAAGTGGAGGGGAAATTGTTGAAGTTAAACATAAGAAAAGCACCTGGGGTGGATGGAATCTATCCAGTTATATTAAAGGAGGCGGCAAAGCAACTAAGCAAACCCTTAGCCATAATTATGAGAGCATCCTTGGATTCAGGGGAGGTCCCCACGGACTGGAGATGTGCAAATGTATCCCCAATTCACAAAGGAGGATCGAAGGGTGACACGAGTAATTACAGACCAGTTAGTTTAACTTCTTTTCCGGGTAAAATAATGCAGTCACTGGTTAAAGATGCATTGCAGGATCATCTAGACAAGACTGCAGCAATAATTCAGACACAGCATAGGTTTGTTAAGGGAAAGTCTTGTCTGACAAATTTGATAGGATATTATGATGTGGTTACAAAGGAACTGGATGCAAAAAATAATTTTGATATCATATATTTGGATTTCAGGAAAGCTTTTGACACTGTTGCGCATGGAAGACTATTGTACAAATTGGAGCAGAATGGTATTAAGGGTAAGTTGCTACAATGGATAAAAGGATGGTTAAGTGGGAGAAGACACAGGGTGGTAATCAATGGGTGCTGCTCTTCGTGGACTAATGTTATTAGTGGAGTCCCACAGGGTTCGGTGTTAGGTCCATTGTTGTTTTGTATATTTATCAATGATATTGATGAAGGTATATCAGGCTTAATGTCGAAGTTTGCAGATGATACAAAGGTTGGCAGGGTTGTTAATGACAGTAATGGCAGTGTGCTACTGCAACAGGATCTAGATAATTTGGGCAGATGGGCTAAGAAGTGGCAACTGAAGTTTAACCTTGACAAATGCAAAGTACTGTACTGCATATGGGTAGAAGTAACCCCAGAGAAACGTACCAACTGTGTGGTACTACACTTAAGGTGGTGGAAAATGATAAAGACCTGGGAGTAATTGTGCAGTCAGATATGAAGTTTTCTGAGCAATGCAGACAGGCTGCCAGGGCAGGTCATGGGGTTTTATCAATATATCATTGACAAAATTTTGTCAAGATATCAATATATCAATATATCATAGGATTTTTGCTAGCAGGGAGAAGGAGGTGATTGTCCCTCTGTATAAGGCATTGGTCAGGCCACGCCTTGAGTACTGCATACAGGTCTGGAGGCCTCATTTTAGGAAGGATGTAGATTTACTTGAGCGTGTTCAGAGAAGGGCAACAAGATTGGTGAGGGGAATGAAGGGATCCTCTTACCAAGAGAGGCTTAAGTTCTGAAAATTGCAGTGGCTGGAGAATAGGCACCTGTGCGGTGATCTGATTGAGGTATATAAGGCCATGAATGGGTTGAGCACGCTGAATTCTGATGGGATCCTTCCACTTGTTCAGATTACGAACCTAAGGGGACATAAATTCAAATTAAGAAAAGACAGATGTAGAACAGATGTGCGGAAATTTGCCTTTAGCCAGCGGGTGGTTAATTGCTGGAACAAACTTCTATCTGTCGTTGTGGAAGTTGACAGGTTAAATAAATTTAAGGAGGAACTGGACAGGCATTTGGAGGGAATGGTGTGATTTTTTTTTTTTTTTTTTTTTGGCTGATGCTGCATAAGCTCATACACTTGCTTTCTTGCATCACATGCCACTATTACTACTACTAGTGAGCTAAATGATTTTGTAATAACTAAGAGCAAAGTGGAGGAGAAATTGTTGAAGTTAAACATAAAGAAAGCACCTGGGGTCTATCCAGTTATATTATAGGAGGCAGCAAAGGAAGTAAGCGAATACTTAGCCATAATTATGAAAGCATCCTTGGACTCAGGGAAGTTCCCAATGGACTGGAGATGTGCAAATGTATCCCCAATTCACAAAGAGGGTTCAAAGGGTGACATGGGTAATTGCAGACCTGTTATCTAACTTCTGTTCAAGGAAAATAATGGAGTCACTGGTTAAAAAAGCATTGCAAGATCATCTAGACAGGACTGCAGTTAAAGTTCAGACACAGCATGAGCTTGTTAAGGGAAAGCCTTGTGTGACCAATCTGACTGGATACTATGATATGTTCACAAAGGAACTGGATGCAAAAAAAAAATTTTGATATCATATACTTGAATTTCAGGAAAGCTTTTGCTATTGTTGCACACAGAGGGCTACTATACAAATTGGAGCTGTATGGATAAAAGGATGGTTGAGTGGGAGAAGACAGAGAGTGGTAATCAATGGACAGTGCTCGTTGTGGACTGATATTTGTGGAATCCCCAGGGTTCACTGTTAGGACCATTGCTGATTTCCGTATTTATCAATGATATCAATGAACATATAACAGACTTAATGTCCAAGTTTGCAGATGATACAAAGATTGGTAGGGTTGATAATGACAGTAACAATGGTATGCGGCTGAATCATGATTGTTATTGTTATTTTGGTTTTTAGGAGCATTAGCAACTAAGGCCATATTGCTCCGGGATATGCGGTGGTCATTCCGCATTCTCCATATTTGGTGGTGATGGGTTCGAACCCCAGTCTAACAAAAAGCGTGTGCTACGCCCTGCTGCTCCTTCCCACCTGGCTACGGAGGCGCCTGAATCAGGATCTAGAAAAGCTGGGCAGATGGGCTGAGAGGTGGCACCTGAAATTTAACATTGACAAATGCAAAGTACTGCATGTGGGTAGCAGTAACCCAGAGTAACAAACCAACTCTGCAGTACTACACTCAGAATTTATCCAGAATGATTAAGACCTGGGGGGGGGGGGGCAATGTGCAATCAGATATGAAGTTTTCTGAGCAGTGAAGACAGGCTGCCTCAGCAACTCATGGGGTCTTGTCGATATTCAGAAATTTTGCTAGTAAGGATAAGGAGGTGATTATCCCTTTGTATAAGGCAATGGTCAGGCCGTGCCTTGAGTACTCTCTAAAAGGGGCTGGAGGCGTCATTTTAGAAAGGATGTAGAGCTGCTGGAATAAGTAAGAACTGTTAGTAATCCCCATGTGCAAGTACACTGTGGGTAAACACCCAAGTTTGAATCAATGTAAGCAGGGATCAAGGTGTAGTGCCCACACCACACAGAGGAATGCTGTCCCTCTGTATTACCTGGGTGATAGATGACTCTCATCAACCAGTGTAATACCACCACTCTGCTTATTCAAGGTTTGAAGTGGTGGAACCCATGTTTAGTTGGAAGGGTTGACCAGAGCAAAGTTCCGGTCAACCCTTCCCCATCTCTTCCATCATGCATTTTGATTGATGTCCTTTGATGTTATGATGAACATCTTGGTGAGATCCAAACTTCCTTACATTTTGAGGGTACAGCTCTAAATCAGTGTTTGCAGGCTGGCCGATAGTTAGTACACCAGACCGAACCTATTGGTAACTCTCTAGGAGGCTTCCGGATCAGCTTATATATAATCTTGCTGCTCTACTCTGCCAGAGAGCAACTGGAAGGAGTCCAAGTAGTGTGTATGCAGGAGGGAATTGTCAAGGTCACGTTATGTCAAGGATCTGTGTATGTTCTTACCATATGTACGCCATATCCAAAAATTTTATTACTTCACACATCAATCTCAATGATGATGTCCATTTCCATTTACACTCTGCCACTTTTTCTTACTACTGAATACACCATTAATTGTCAAACTAACACAGCAAACTTATCTGCTAAAAGATCTAAACCTCCTAAACACTACCTAGTTCATTTCACAAATATACTTGGTCTCAGTTCTAATCTCAATGATGCCCATTTCCACTTACAGTCTGCCAAACCCCATCTGACACAGTTATCAGTTGATTCACTGCTCATCTCAGTTGCCCAAATTATTCGCTATATGATTCCTTTAACCTCAAAGGTGGTACTTGTGCATATGTCCATTCCGATATTCCCTGTCAGAGACTTGGTAATTTGGAATCTCCTCTTTTAGATCTTCTCTGGCTTAAAATCTCTCTCCCTCATTCTGTCAAATTCATCAGTTGCCGCTACATTCTCCCAACTCCAGTAATCACTTGGAACTCTTTGACTTCCTCTCTTTGCAACTTGACTTTCTCCAGTCCAACTTTCCTAACAGTGAGGTAATTTTCCTTGGTGATTTTAATGTTCACAACTCCAGCTGGCTTCCGTTTTCAAGTCACACTGACCCAACTGCACATGATGCTGAGGCTTTTGCAATTACTAATGACTTTGCACAGATTGTCCATTTACCTAACAGAATACTGGACAATCCGGCCATTTAACCAACACCCTTGATCTTTTTATCACAAACAACCCTTGTAAGTACACAGTCGAGGTAAGTGGTCCTTTAGGCACCTCAGATCACAACTTGGTGATTGTCTCTTCTCCAATGGAGCCTTTATCTCATGGCTATTCCCAACCTCAAGTTGTTTGGCATTACAGGAAAGCAAAAATGGGATGACCTGCGAGATTTCTTTTCTTCTTTTCCTTGGTCAGGTTACTGTTTCAAAACTCCTGATGTCAACGTTTGCTCAGATCATGTCAGTGAAATTATCCTTGTAGGAATGGAATCCTTTCTTCCATGCGCCACTTTAAAATCTCGTCCTTTATCCTAACCTTGGTTTTCCAATAATGTGCTAAGGCTGTTCAGGAAAATAATGTTGCATATCATAATTAGTATCATAAGTGGCTTGTTTCCAATTCTTCAGTTTCATTTTCAGCTTACACCACAGCTCGCAAAAATTGTAAAGCAGTTATTAATCAGTCCAAACTAGATTTTGAACAGGCTAAGAGTAAAAAACTTGCTTCTTGACCTAATGGTAGCCGAGCATTCTGGTCTGTTACCAAAGCTATTGGTTGCAACTGTTGCCCATCTCTGCTTCCACCTCTGTCAAAACCAGATGGTTCTATTGTCACTTCAGCCAAGGATAAAGCTGACCTGCTAGCATCCCATTTTTCTTCCACTTCATGTATTAGTGATCTTGATAAAACACCTCCCACCATTCCCAGCATGCTCCATTCAATGACTCCTGTGGTCTTCCATCATAAGGATATCAGAAGGATATTGATGAATCTTGATGCTAAGAAAGCTCCAGCTCCTGATGGTACTTCTCCACTTATTCTCAAAACTTGCACTCCTGTTTTTGGTCACCTTTTTTCGCTTTCTTATTCCAAAGGTATTTTTCCTTCTTGGAAATTTGCTCATAACCAGCCAGTTCCGAAAAAGGGTGACAAATTCCTCCCATCCAATTATCATCCCATTGCAATTACTTCTACTCTTTCTAAAGTAATGGAAAAATCAATTAACCACCAACTCAAACTACCTAGAAAGCTTCCATATTAAAGGTTAAGAAATATTAAAGGTTATTAAAAATTAAGATGTCATGGGGGGAAAAAAATAAATAAAAGACAAATTACCTAATTTGACTGAAATTACAAGACCTTTGAAAAACTATAGAATTAAACATATTAGAAAATAAAGATATATCTAAAAATGTTATTAGAATAGTGAAAGTAATTTATATCGAAAATCAAGCCCTAATTAAAACCAGAAACAGAATATCTAAAGAAGTATCAATTAGATAAGGTATAAGACCTTTTCTAATTGATATAAGCAAAATGGAATGTATAGTTTCCACAATTAAAAGGTACAATTCCTTGTTCACATAAATTCAGGTCTGTGGCTCTTCATAGCCCACCCCCTACCAAATCATCACCGACACAAAATGATGACTCCCCCACTTTCCTCTCTGCCTTCTTCAACAGTCATGTATACAAAGTATATCATTTACACAATTAAATTTTGTTTCAGTAATGAAGATTTGCTCCATGAAGAGTAGAAAAAATGTGTGCTTTTTGCATACCACTACAATAACACACTATGTGGTACTACACTGGTAGAGAATGAAAAGGACCTGGGGGTAATTGTGCAAGCAGATATGAAGTTTTCTGAGCAGTGCAGACAGTCTGCAAGAGTGTCTTGCCAATGATATATAGCAGGGGTGGCCAACGAGTCGATCGCGGATTTAATTTTGGTCGATCACAACGAATTTTAAATATACAGTCATCCCTCGATTTGCACACCTTGTGCAATGAAATTTTTGAGATGGTAGATCGCGGCACATTTTGAAGGAAAAAAGTAGATTGCATCACAGATTAAGTTGGCCACTCCTGATATATAGGAATTTTTCTATTAGGGATAAGGTGATTATCCCCTTGTATAAGGCAATGGTCAGGACACACCTTGAGTACTGTATACAGGTCTGGAGGTCTCATTTTAAGCAGAATGTAGAGCAGCTGGAATGAGTACAGAGAAGTGCTTGGTTGGTTGGTTTAGATTTTATTGGCGCATTAGCAACTAAGGCTATAATGCGCCACACACAAGGGCAACAAGTTTAGTGAATGGAACAAAGGCTTAAGTTCTGCAAATTACAGTGTCTGGAGACTAGTCACCTGCAAGGTGATCTGATTGAGGTGTATAAAGCCTTGAATGGTCTAAGCATGCTCAATGCTGATGGGATTCTTCCTCTTGCTCAGAATAATTGCCTGAGAGGGCATAAATTCAAATTGAGGAAAGACAGTTGTAAGATAGATGTGATTAGCCAGCAGGTGGTTGATTGCTGGAACAAATTTCAATCTGTCGTAGAAGTTGATAGCCTAAACAGATTCAAGGCAGAACTAGGCAAACATTCGGAGCGAGTAGATGGGTGAAATAAGGTTTTTTTTTGGCTAATGCTAATGCAATTCTGCCCAGACACGACAGGAGGGAGTATATGATGAGAGCCCTGTCAATCAATTCGGCCCTGGAAAGATTGTGCAAGGCTGAAGGGGTAGAATTTTTTTCAGCCTGGTCTGTACTTGTTAACAGGACAGACTGCTTCTACAGGGATGGGATACACTTAAATAGAAAGGGAGCAAGAATGTTTGCTGATGCTATCGAGGCAGTGTTAGGTGGGTCGGAAAACTGCTAGATTGGGGAGATACAAGGACTAATAGATTAAGAGTAGCCACTGGCAGAGGTGAAAGTGATTCTTGCATGGCTTCTATTGGAATGATCAGCAGCTTGGAAAATAAGATGCAGGATATTGAACAGGTGCATGTATACTTGCTTGTACACCAATGCTAGGAGTTTGGTAAATAAATTCGATGAATTTGAGGTATTGCTCAAAGCATCAAAGGCGGATATTGTTGGGATATCAGAGACGTGGTGTCACACAGATATAAGTAATGCAGAACTGGAATTTGGGGAGTACAACATCTACAGAAAAGATAGACAGGATAGGAAGGGAGGAGGGGTTATGCTATTAGTTAAGAAACGCATAAAATCCAAGGAAGTGAAGCCAGTCGACATCGCTGGACAGTGCAGTGTCGAGTCAGTTTGGTTTGACATAAGCATTGGGAGATCAAAATTGCGAGTAGGAGTGTGCTATAGGCCTAATGACTCTGATGAGTATAATAAGAAACTGTACAGGGAAATAGAGTGGGCCAGTAAATCAGAGAGTCTTATAATGGGGGATTTTAATTTCCCAGATATTGACTGGAATTTGTGGATTGATCACTCACACACTAGCAAGGCTTTTGTGGATTTATTGGATGATTGTTTTCTAAATCAGCATGTTCGAGAGGCAACTAGAGGGAGCAATACTCATGATTTGATTATCAGTAGTGATTCTTCATGCATTAAGAATCTGCAGATACAGGAACCACTAGGTGGCAGTGATCACAGTGTGCTGAAGTGGGATTTACTCAAAGAGGTAACTACCATGAGTGGTAAAGGGAAGGGTTATTGCTTTCGTAAAGGCGACTACGATGGTCTGAGACAGTAGTTAAATTCTATACAGTGGGACCAACTGATGATGTTACCAACAGCAAACTGAAAATGGGAAGCATTCAAAGAACTTATCTTGGAAGCTACTAGGCTTTACATACCAACTAAGAAATATTGTTCAAGGTTCAGGCCTAAATGGATGTCAGATGAGCTAATGAGACATGGTAGAGAAGAAAATCCATGGGATACATATAAATTAACAAGTGACACAGAAGCCTATGATAGATATAAGTTGATCTGTAACCAAGTTGTAAAGGAGGTTAGGCAGGCGAAGGCAGATTACGAGAAATCTTTGGCAAGGGATGCAAAGAAAAACAGCAAGGAGTTCTTTACTTATGTAAACTCTAGAAGGAAGGAGATGAATCAGATTGGTCCACTTGATATCGATGGTTCAACTGTTCATGATCCTGCTCAGGTAGCTAACAAACTAAATCAATATTTTGCATCTACATTCACACATGAGGAGTTATTCAGGGAGGGGAATGCCATAGATGAAGTAAACGCTGGCAGTGAGCTAGATGATCTTGTAATAATTGAGAGTAAAGTGGAGGAGAAATTGTTGAAGATAAACACAAGGGCACCTGGGGTGGATGGTATCTATCCAGTTATATTAAAGGAGGCAGCAAAGGAAGTAAGCCATCCGTTAGCCATAATTATGAGAGCTTCCTTGGACTCAGGGGAGGTACCCACAGACTGGAGATGTGAAAAGGTAAACCCAATTCACAAAGGAGGATCAAAGGCTGACACAAGTTGAGTTTAACTTCTGTTCCAGGAAAATTAATGGAAGCACTGGTTAAAGAAGCACTGCATGATCATCTTGACAAGAATACAGTTATAGCTCAGACACAGCATGGTTTTGTTAAGGGAAGGTCTTGCCTGACCAATTTGATTGGATACTATGATGTAGTCACAAAAGAATTGGATGCAGGGAATAACTTTGATATTATATATTTGGATCTTAGAAAGGCTTTTGATACTGTTGCACATGGAAGACTGCTGCACAAATTGGAGCAGTGTGGCATTGGTGGCAAATTGTTGCTATGGATAAAGGGATGGTTGAGTGGCAGAAGACAGAGAGTGCTAATTAATGGACACTGCTCATCGTGGACTAATGTTATTAGGGGAGCCCCTCAGGGTTCAGTGTTGGGTCCATTGTTGTTTTTTGTATTTATAAATAATATTGATGATGGTATATCAAGCTTAATGTCCAAGTTTGCAGACGATACAAAGGTTGGCGGTGTTGTTAAGGACGCTACTGACGCTATGCTGCTGCGACAGGATCTGGAAAGGTTGAGCAGATGGGCTGAGAGGTGGCAAATGAAGTTTAACATTGACAAATGTAAAGTACTACATATGGGAAACAGCAACCCCAGAGCAACGTATCAACTCTGTGGTACTACACTGACAGTGGTAGAGAATGAAAAGGACCTGGGGGTAATTGTGCAGGCAGATATGAAGTTCTCTGAGCAGTGCAGATGGGCTGCAAGAGTAGCTCATGGTGTCTTATCAATGATATACAAGAATTTTTCTAGCAGGGATAGGGAGGTCATTATTCCCTTGTATAAAACAATGGTCAGGCCGCACCTTGAGTACTGTATACAGGTCTGGAGGCCTCATTTCAAGAAGGATGTAGAGCTGTTGGAAAGAGTACAGAGAAGGGCAACAAGGTTAGTGAACGAAACGAAGGGTTGATCTTACGAAGAAATGCTTAAGTTTTGCAAATTACAGTGTCTGGAGACCAGTCACCGGAGAGGTGATCTGATAGAGGTGTACAAAGCCTTGAATGGTATGAGCATGCTCAATGCTGATGGGATACTGACTCTTGCTCAGAATAATCACCCGAGAGGGTATAAATTCAAATTGAGGAAAGACATGTAGGATAGATGTGCGGAAATTTGCCTTTAGCCAGCGGGTTGTTGGTTGGTGGAACAGACTTCCATCCCTTGTTGTGGAAGTTGATAGCCTAAATAAATTGAAGGCTAAGCTGGACAGGTATTTCGAAAGAACGGAGGGGTGAAGTGGAAGGGTTTTTTTTTTTTTTTGGCTGATGCTGCATAAGCTTGCTTTCTTGCATCATGTGTGTGTGTGTGTGTGTTTATTAATGCTAATAACATGCAATCATACTTGCTTGCCTGTTCAGGTTGCCTAAACAGATTTCTGCCATTTTTATATAATTAAGTGCACAGACTCTAAAACAGTACTGGTTGTACAATTTTAAAGTCTATGCACTTCTTAAAGAAAAATACCATCCTGTCATGACTGTCTTTTCTGTACATATAATTACCACATTCAAATTTTGCATCTCCTATTTGTGAATGGCACCATGTTTCTGATACTCCTATCATGTCTGCATTTGATGACTAATTCAATACTCCTGCAAATTTATCTAATTTATTTACTATACTCCTAGTATTAGTATATAATACAAATAAATGCATGCCTATTTACATTTTTAGTAATCCTTATGTAGCCCATGTAATTACTCAGGTAATATTTTATTATACGAGTGTGTGCAGAAGGGTTAATTATATCACATAATGATGGAACAATCTGTATTTGGCTTTATTTTAAGCCTGAAATGGAACTTTGCTAAATTTACTTCATTCTAAGCCATTAAAAACAATTACAAAAAAAATTTTGTTGCAACAAAAAGTGAGTTAAAATATTTAAAATTAAATTACAGAAAGAATTACATGTTTTTTATTTACTTGTATTTTTTAAAGAACATGCCATTAAACAATGTGTAAAATTTTATCTTTATTACTATTTCATTTAATTAAAGATGTATATATTAAAAATTTATGACTTTTCAGTTTCCAATTACTTAAAATTCTATCAGTTGCAGAGAACATTTAAAACAAAATTTCTGAACACCCATTCACCTGATGTATCACTGCCACCTCTTCCATATGTTTATTAGATATACTGGAATAGCACCAAGAGAGAGTAGGAATCTGCTCATTATCATGTCTAACTGAAGATAAAAGCACAACTTGATGATGCTGCTCAATCATGCCACAGTCCCGAGCAACACTTAGTGCAGTTAGCATATTATCACCTGAAAAATATTAAATTAATATGCATTTTTCAGAGAATGAGTTGCATATAAATATTATTTAACACTGATTTTATATTGCCAAAATATGCAAAAAAACTCCATGTGTGTAGGTATGCATTCAAGAGCACACGTGCGCTCCTGCCCCTTCTCTGCAATTAAATTATTATTAAAAAGGTAGCTCTAAATTTTTACACCACTGGCAATAATAACATACTCTACACTTTTCATTTACAACGGATTGAATGTTAGAGAAATAAATTTAAAAATGATAAAAGAATTTGTCTAAATGAAATATAGTAAATGTAAACTATATTTATTAACTTTCTCAGTGAGACTAATTCTCTATTAGTAGTGCTTATTTTTGGATAAGTCTGGGTGCTAATTACTAAATATGTTATAGTGGGCTTCTGTAACTGTCTTTCTTTGCCAAAAACTATTAAAATTAAAAATTAGTGAACAGCAGTCAAATGAAAACCATGCAAAATAAACATCACCACAGTGTTCACTTTGGTGATAATTACTATACAAATTAACATGGACAGCTCATGTGCACAATATCATCTTAATTTTTTCACAATTCACCCTCACATATTGCACTATTTTTCCAAATTGCAATTCTAAAAAGAAAAATATTTTGCTATTATTTAAAAGACGGTATAACCACACTGACAGCTGTTTTGATGGTATTCTATTCCCATTTCATCAGCTCAGGCAGATACCAACTGTTAATTTGGGACGTAATGGGCTGCTGCATGATATTTTCAATTCACAGGCTGAAATCTTTATCTCTAAAGGCCCTTGTGTTTCAGTTTCAGGAACAAGAAAAAGTCAAGGGGGGGAAGGTCTGATGAATAAGGAAGGGTGGGATATTACCACTCATTTTGGGGCTAGTGCTTTAAGGGTATCAATGAAAAATATGATATTTTCATTGATGCCATTATTTCAAAATTCCTGCAATTGTGTGTAAGTAATAATGCATAAACAGAAGTGCAACAAATAAGTGCTAAAAAACAAGTGATTACTTTCAGTTGCTTTGCTTGTATTTTTTTACTAGCATCCATTGTGTGATGCTAGGAGACTGATGTTTATGGTCTCTTAGCATCACAAGAACTTTTTCATCCCTTGGACTTCACTACATAATGAAAAATACTGATCATTCATTTATCAAAGTTCAAAAAATCAGTTTTTCCAAAACAGAGAAGATAAGCTTTCAATGATAACTCAAAAAACCAGGAATTCAATAGAATGTTCACTTAACTGTGATTGCCAACAACAGCAAAACTTCTTTCTGATATCTTTCTAGATAAGTTTTAGAAAAGCAAACTTTACTTCTGTTCTTCACAAGAAAAATTGGCAATGTTCAGATATCAGTGACTTGCTTAACAGGCACAGCAATCTGAGGACAAAGGGATAAAAGTGTCACTGATTCCTGATCAGAGCTTGGAGTCACTGAAACCTACCCCCCCCCCTCTCCCTCTCTCTCTCTCTCTCTCTCCCCTCCTACTCAAGCATCCCTTTATCCATTACAGCAACTTACCCTTAATGCCACACTGCTCCAATTTATATAAGTCTTTTATGTGCATAAGTATCAAAAGTTACTTGAAATTCAAGTATATGATATCAAAAATCAGTGACTCCATTATTTTCTCTGTAAGAGAAGTTAAGTTAATAGGTCTGTAATTATTCATATCGCTATTTGATCCCTCTTTATGAAACAGAGATACATTTGCACATCTCCAGCCAACCTCCCCTGAATCCAGGTTTTCAGTCTTAATTGTTGCTAAGGTTTGCTTACCTGCTCCCCTTAATACAACTGGATAGATCCCACTCACCCCAGATTTCTTTTCATGTTCAGCCAAACAATTTCTCTTCCTCTATCCTCTCAATTATCACAAAATGATTTAGTTCTATGATAGAGAGTTTAATAAGCTTCTGGCATCCTCTTTCCTAAAGAATTTCTCATGTGTGAATGTAGATGAAAAATACCTATTCATTTTGTCAGCAACTTGAGCAGGATCATCAACAGCTAAACCATGGATATCAAGTGGATCAGTGTAATTCCTTTTCCTTCTAGCCTTTTACATAAGTAAAGAATTTTTGCTGTTTTTCTTTGCATCCCTTGCCAAAGAATTCTCATAATTTGCTTTAGCTTGCCTAACATACTTTGTGACTTAATTTCAGACTAGTTTACATCTACCACAGATTTCTGAATCGCCTGAAACTTATATTCATCCATACATTTTTATTCTCTGCCACAAGTCTCATTATTTCATCTGACATACATTTCGGTCTAAGCCTTGAATGTTATTTCTGAGTTGAAAAATCATGTTAAGTTATGAAAAGCCTAGATAAGTTTTAGAAAAGCAAACTTTACTTCTGTTCTTCACAAGAAAAAATTGGCAATGTTCAGATATCAGCTTCTTTGATTACTTCCCTGAACGCTGCTTCACATTTACAATTTGCTGTTGCTAACATCTTCAGTTGATCCCACTGAATAGAATTTAAAAACTGTGAGACCACTTTAGTCACCTTTATGAAAGCAAAAGCCCTTTCCTTTACCTTCAATGGTAGTTACATCTTTGAGTAACTCCCACATCAATACACTGTGATCACTACTATCTAGTAGTTCTTTTATCTACAGATTCTTAATGCATGAAGGATCTGCTGATAATCAGATCAAGATTATTGCATTCTTTTGTTGCTTCTAATATGCTTCTGTAGAAAACAGTCATTTGCCTTTTAAAAATGCTACTGTAAAAAATGGACATCCACAAATTTCTTGTTAGTGTGTGAGTGACCAACCCACAATTCCAATCAATATCTGGAAAGTTAAAATACCCCATTATAAGATTTTCTGATTTACTGGCCTGCTCTATTTCCCTGTATTTTTGTTATACTCATCCCGGTTTGATATCAGGCCTATAACACAATCCTACTCTCATTTTTGTTTTTCCAACACGTCACAACAAAAATTGCACTGTTCACCCGTATCAACTGGATGAACTACCTTAGATTTATTATGCTTCTTAATTTAAGAGCATAACCCACCAATCAGCACTATCTGTCCTTTCTTTACACATTATTTTCCTCACATATTCAAATTCCGCATTCTTTATGTCTGAGTGACATCGCATCTCCAACATCCCCACAATGTCCACATTTGATGACTTAACTAGTGCTTAAATTTCAATTTTATTTACTATGCTCCTAGCATTAGTGTACATGAAGGTATAGCATTAGTTGAGGCATATAATGGAAGAAAGTAAGCTTATAGAGCATCAGCCAAAAAAATAAAAAATAAAATAAAAAAATAATAATAAAAAAAAATAAATAAAAAAAAACACCACTTCCAATTTCAACCATCTAAATGTTTGTCTAGTTCAGCCTTAAATTTATTTAAGCTTTCAACTTCCACAACAACAGATGGAAGTCTGTTCCAGCAATCAACTAAACTACCCACTGGCTAAATGCAAACTTCCTCAGGTTCTTAATCTGAGCAAGCAGAAGTATCCCATCAGCATTGAGCCTGCTCACACCATTCAAGGCCTCAATCAGATCACCTCACAGGTGCCTAGTATCATGATGCTGCAACTTACAGCATTTAAACCTCTCCTGGTAAGAGAATTCCTTTGTTCCTCTCACCAATCTTGCTGCCCTTCTCTGTACTCATTTTAACAACTCTACATCCTTCTTAAAATGAGGCCTCCAGACCTGTAAGCAGTACTCAAGGTGTGGCCTGACCATTGCCTCATACAAAGGGATAATCACCTTCTTGTCTCTGCTAACAAAATTACTAAATATCATTGACCAAACTCCATGACCTTCTCTGGCAGCCCGTATGCACTGCTCAGAGAACTTCATATACTACTGCACAATTACCCCCAGGTCTTTTTCATCTCCACGTCCCTGAGTTAGCATGTTTCTCTTGGGTTACTGCTACCCATACACAGTACTTTGCATTTGTCTATATTAAACTTCAGTTGCCACTTCTCAGCCCATCTACCTAACTTTTCTAATAAAAATTTGCAGTAGCATACTGTCTTTACTATCATTAACAACCCTGCCAACCTTTGTATCATCTGCAAACTTGGACATTAAGCCTGATATACCTTCATCGATAACATTAATAAATACACAAAACAACAATACGCCCAGCACCGAACACTGGGTGACTCCACTAATAACATTAGTCCATGTAGAGCAGTGTCCATTTATTACCACTCTCTACTGCTTCCCACTCAACCATCCCTTTATCCATTGCAGTACCATACCACTCCAATTTGTACAGCAGTCTTCCATGTGCAATAGTATCAAAAGCTTTCCTGAAATCCAAGTATATGATATCAAAAATATTTTTTGCATCCGGTTCTTTTATGACCACATTGTAGTATCCAATCAAATTGGTCAGACAAGACTTCCCCTTAACAAACCCATGCTATGTCTGAACTATTATTGCAGTCTTGTCTAGGTGATCCTGCATCACTTCTTTAACCAGTGACTCCATTATTTTACCTGGAACAGAAGTTAAACTAACAGGTCTATAATTATTTGCATCACCCTTTGTGAATTGAAGATACAATTACTCATCTCCAGTCCATGGGGATCTCCACTGAATCTAAGGATGCACTCATAATTATGGTTAAGGGTTTGCTTACTTCCCTCGCTGCCTCCTTCAATATAACTGGACAGATTCCATTTGCCCCAGGTGACTTTTTTATGTTTAACTTCAACAATTTCTCCTCTACTTTGCTCTCCATTATTACAAAATCATTTAGCTCCCTGTTAGAGTTTAGTAAACTTCTGTCCTTCCCTTCCTTACAGAATTTCTCATATGTGAATGTAGATGCAAAATACTCATTCAATTCATCAACTATTTGAGCAGGATCATGAACAGTCAAACCACCAATGTCAAGTGGACCAATTTGATTCATCCCCTAATACATGCACCTCTTCTTATTCCTAGTTACCCTGACAGAGCCCATATATTTGCTTGTTACATGATAACCTCCAGCAGTCCTTGAAATTCCTTTCTAGTTTGCTCCAATAGAAGCAGCAAGAATCACTTACACCTCTGGCTGCAGCTGTTGTTAATCTATTATGTATCCCTCCAAAGCTAGCAATTTATAATCACCTAACACTGCCTTGATAGCAACAGCAAATATTCTTGCACCCCTTCTGTTTAAGTGTATCCTGTCCCTGTAAAAACAGTCTCCCCAATTAACAAGCACAGACTACACTAAGAAAAATTCCAACCCATGAACCTTTCAGTCACTCCAGATCAAAAATTATTGACAAGTTTCTCTTCAAGTACTATCTCCTATCATGTCTGGTCAGCATTGGACACTGATATCTTCCTTTTTTAAACTTTTTTCTTTCTGTTACAAACACAAAGAAAAAGTCTTGTTTTAATGAAATAATTCTGAAGGAAAATTCAGTATAAAAATTTATCTTTAGAGTTCACCTATTCATAAAACATATTAGGTTTACCAAGAAAGGAAAACTATGTAAAATTCAGAATGTGTTTTTAAAAAAACCGAAAACTATGATTTTTGATTTTTTTTTTTTTTCAAGCATTGTTCAAACTGAATCAAAAATATATTGCCATAAGTGATTCCCTTGTTTTGCATTAACAAAAATTTAAAAAAAAATGCTTTAAAAAAAAAATTATACTTTACCTGCCAAGTGAGTCCCCCGATACTCAAATATTTACCCTTATTTATAACAGTTAGTACTTATAACAGTCTCCCCAATTAACAAGCACAGTATTTATAGTCATACATTAAGTATGACTATAATTTCTTAATAGTACATAATTCGTCAAACAATGATTTTAATTAATTTTGCATATAATTTTAACACTCAATATCATGCTAATTATTGCTTGTGGAAAAAAAAACTGATTTTCAGAATACATAATCATTATAAATATTAAAACATGAAATAAATTCTTTCCACATTGGCACAGTCATTAGGGCTTGGAGAGTAATTACAAAGTTATTCTTTACAGCAATTCCCTTTTTAATCACAGCACATTATAACAACCTATCTGGTATGTCCCAGCATATTTTCCATAAATCAAATGCTATTTTACATTTGTTATTATGATCTTGAAAGACTATAACAAATTGTCTACAATAATCTGAAAATTTCAACCACTATCTTGTTTTTTACTTTTTTTATTACAATATTTGCATGTCAAAATGAAGAATGCTAATTTATTGATGCTAATGATAAGCTTGCGAGCTGACCACAAAAAATCACTCATAGGCAATTACCCATGTTCAATGGCAATTTCGCAAGCTTATTGGCATGATAAAACTAACTTTAACTAGTAGCTTACTTCATTATACATTAAGTATAGACTGTATATTATTGATTTACCATATTTATTCTTATTAAGCAAGTAACTTTGCCAACACACAGACAAAATTAAGATTTTATGTGTTGCAGATAGTGGAGTGCATTCTAAGAGTGACATTGCTGAACAGTTCAGCATTCCTAAGAGCACTGTTCACCATTCTAAAAGATCAGAAAAATATAGAAAGCTTAGAGAAATCTGCTGCACTTGATAGGATAAGAGCACAAAAGGCAGAGTATCCAGATCTTGAAAAGGTACTACTCTTAGAATGGCTAATGATGATGCATGCAAAAAACATTCCTGTAGGAAGAAATCTTTTAAAAACTAAGGATGAATATTGAAGATTAAATCTTTCAATTTATGGTTCCAGATATTTTAAGGACTATCTTTCAAACAAAAGTGTGCATCAAAAATGCAGCCAACAACATTGAAGCTATGAAGGAAAATCATTTATAAAATGTTTTGCTGACATATGACCAGAACATCTTCAGTGCTGATGAAACTGGATTTTTTTTAAGCTGTTATTGTAGATAAAATGCTTGCATTCAAAGGTGAGAAATGTAGAGGCAGAAAAAAAAAAGAAAAAACAACAGATTACCATTCTCAATAGCAAACATGTCTGGCACAGAGAAGCTTCCTCACTTCCACTAGGAAAGCCTAAATGCCTTAAACTTTGAAAACATTGCTGACTATGTTCTGAGCAAGCTAAAAGGCTTGGATGTCATGAAAAATTTATGAGGAATGGATCAGAGACTTGGATCACAAGGTGAGAGAGAATAGAAATATTTTGTTGTTTGTAGATAACAGCATCCCTAAATTTAGAGGAGACACGTTTAGAAGAAACCAAAGTAGATGCAGACATTGCTTATTTTAAGTTATGCATGAATGAAGAAGATGAACTACTATGGTTGAGCAAGAAGTTTCACATCAAGGATTACAACTTGTACATAATTTTTTTCAAGTGCTGCAAAAAACTGTCATCATGCACCTTTATAATCTTCTTTAAGAAACACTGTCACTAAAATAGCACATTTTGACAGTCTGAAACCAATTCATGGTTAGGCCTTAAGTATGTACATATGCACTATTACAGTATACACAGTAAGTAGATACTGTATATATGTACTATTGTATACAGTACATACTGTAATTTACAAATTAATCTTACTATACCATACAATCAATGCAAAAAGTGCAACCTTTATTTTCTTGTTTAATACCATAGTGCATATTTTGTGTTAGATTCTACTACAGGCATCTCATCCTCTTAATTAGGGTCATAAAAACAGAGTGCTAAGTGAATCAGCACTAAGCAAGGAAGATTTGTCCATAGAATATAACGTAAATATTTTAAGAAAAAAATAATGAAGAATGCTATTATACAAAATTGTGCAAAATTATTATGCAAAATTATGATCAGCATTTCTGACTGATTTTAAAACACCATTTCTCTACATAACAATATTAAATGTAGGAAAAACATTTAAAGCTTTAAATATAAAGCTTTGACACATAATATAATTGGAGAAGGATGTTACGTGGCGGTTTTCCATGGAATCTAAATTTTTATAAGATGATTATTATAGAAATGTAGATTTCATTTGACACATAAATTATGTAATAAAACATAAAAACAGTATACATTCAATAAAATGTAAACTTACCTTAATATTACAGAGTCTTATATGCATACTGTATTTACATTATTTACAATAACAGCTTGTAACATTGCTGATTTTCAAATCATCAAAACAACTAAATGCAGTGTAAATCTAACACTTGCCCGAATCATGTCTTTTAGAATGTCCAATTATTTTTGAATTAAAAGTTCTTCCAGAGCTTTTCACCTTCTGTGTGTTATTAGCACTAGCCGACTCATTTGATCTCCTTGAGATGATTAAAAGAGAGTGAGAGGTTAAAACTACCTACATGGCAAAATAAAATCAATCACTCAGACACAAAATGCACATAAACAATATGTAAGCTAAACTGAAAACAGCATCGTTGAACAGTGCTCAACAATGCGGTATTCAGTTTTTGTCAATTGTAGGAGCTGATGTCTAAATCTGCATTTTATTCCATAGAGAGCAGTGGCAATAGCATTTTTTTTTTTTTTTTTTTTTCCCTTTCTTTATTTCTCTTAATGTCTGGAACATATTGAGACATCCACTGATATTTTGCTGAGATAGTGAACAGTGATTGAAATATGATTCTTTTTCAAATTTCATAAGAGCTGGAGTCTCTTGAAAAGACAGTGCTTGTGGGGACTTTCCATCTTTACAGTTTTTAATTTTTGTAAAATGATTTCATTTTTCTAGTGCTCACTCTTTGAGGTGTGGGTGTGTATCCCTTTGGGCAAGGAGTTGTGCAATCATTCTGCCAAGGGAGAGTGTTGCTTTGGTTCTTTTCCTTTTACATTCTTTATCTTATTAAACATTTTTATGTTTAGTTTATTCTTTATGTTTTGTTTTGTGATAGAGATGGTTAAGTTCATAGGAGCAGAATTCTACTCCTATGACAGCATTAAATATTTTGCTGTCTTTATTTCCTGGTTCAATGTTTCTTAAATTTAATTTAACATAGTAAGAACTCTGTACTTGAACTAGGTGAAAACTTGTGCGTGGTTTTTATGGCTCCAGCTAATTGAGAAGTTTTTCTTAAATTTTTGCCATTTTATTGATTTAAATTGGCATATTAATTTATTTTCTAGAAGTAGCTTTATATTCCTAGTTATGATACTTAGTTTATTTTGAACTTAGATAGAGATTTTGTAGGTTATTACTTAATATCCATGGGTTGGACAAGATTTTGCAGCTCCAGCAAATGCTAAGTTTTTAATTATATTTAGCCATTTTATTGACTTAATTAATATATTAAATTATTTTCTATAAGAAGCTTATAGTCCTAGTCAAGCTCCTTGGTTTACTTTGAATTTAGATAGTGATTTTGAAATTTAATACTTAGTGTCTGTAGATTTACCATTTGTAACTTGCTGCCATTGTTATAAGATACAACGTATATCCCAAACTAGATAGCAAAACGTGAAGCACTGTATTAGAAATCTGTTAGCTTAGTATAGTATTATCAATTAAGCAGTAAGATATATTAATCTTATTAAATTTCATAGTTAATTAAATTGTACTTAAATGGAATCATGACTCAGACAAGAGTAGCAAAGCAATGCTCACAGATTAGCCAGAGTGCTGTGGCTCGGAAAGAACCAAAGGGGGCAATTCTCCAATGCATCACAGTCTAAAAAAATGTGTGAAATGTGAAATGTTTGGGGATTGTCTAGAACAGGATATGATCTAGCCAAGGAGGATGTCTTTGTGTGTGTTATGTGCAGAAACTGTGACAAAATAAGGTGACAACTCAGTGTTCTGATGGGCGCATGAGAGTTTGAGGTGTAGGATAGGTGCCCTCGAGGAAATTAAAAGAGGGGCCCATCAAGCTCTCAAATGCCTAACTCATATCCAAATCTCACTCCTGTGCATCAGGCAACACAGCGGCAATCTCCAAAGCAGAATGCGCTGGTTCCAAAGGAACCAGTTATTGTTGGTGACTCTACTGTTGTGGAGATTATGCAAAAAGGATAAGTGGAACAGGACCAGGGTATGTCTGCCAAGGCTGATGACGTTGTAGAGCAGATATCATCATTTAAGGGCACAAAAGGTGATACTGGGGTAGACGTTGGCACTAATGACCTTAACAGTAAAAGATCTGCAGATTTAATTAACAATTACAGGTCAATATTGAAAAAAGTCGTGAGCTAGGATTGAATTTGAAAGTGTTTGCAATTCTGCTCAGACATGATGTGGGGGGGGGAGTATATATGATGAGAGCCTTGTCAATCAGTTGGGATGTGGAGTGATTGTGCAAGGCTAATGGGGTAGAATTTTTTTCAGTATGGTCTGTGCTTGCTAACAGGAGAGATAGCTTCTACAGGGATCTGATATTTTTATATAGAAAGGGTGCAAGAATATTTGCTGATGCTATCAAGTCAGTGTTAGATGGGTCAAAAAACTGCTAACTTGGGGGAGTATTCACAGACTAAAATTTTAACAGTTGCTGCAGGCAGAGGCAAAAGCGATCCTTGCACTACTTCTATTGTAATGAGCAGCAGCCTAGAGAGCAAGTTGCTGGGGATTTCAAGAGATGCTGGAAGACATCATGGAAAAATTAAATACATGGGCTGTGTTAGGGTAACTAAGAGTATTGTTATTGTTATTATTTGGTTTTTAGGAGCATTAGCAACTAAGGCCATATTGCTCTGGGGATATGCGGTGGTCATTCCCTGACATTTCCGCATCCTCCATATTTGGTGGTCATGGGCTCGAACCCCGGTCTAATCAAGAAGCGAGTGCTACCCATTGCTGCTCCTGCCCACCTGGCTATGGAGGCACCAACTAAGAGTAAGAACAGGTGCATGTATACTTGCATGTACACCAATGCTAGAAGTATAGTAAATAAATCTGATGAATTTGAAGTACTGATTAAGGCATCAAATGCAGATATTGTTAGGATATCAGAGACATGGTGTCACACAGATATAAGAAGTGCAAATTGGAATTTGGGAAGTACAATGTGTACAGAAAAGACAGACAGGGTAGGAAGGGAGGAAGGATTATGTTTTAGTCAAGAAACAAAATCTAAAGAAGTGCATCCAGTTGACATGGGTGGACAATGCTATGTTGAGTCAGTTTGGTGTGACATAAACACTGGCAAAGGGAAAATGAGAGTAGGAGTGTGTTTATACGCCTAATGGCTCTGATGAGTATAACAAACAATTGTGCAGACAAATAGAATGGGCAAGGAAATCAGAATATCTTGTAATAGGGGATTTTAATTTTCCAGATATTAACTGGAACTTGTGGGTTTGAAACTCACATGCTAGCAAGACTTTTGTGGATTAATTGGAGGATTGTTTTCTACAACAACATGTTCGAGTGGCAACTGGGGAGGGGCTAATACTCGATCTGATTATCAGCAGTGATGGCTCATGCATTAATAATCTGCAGATAAAGGAACCACTAGGTGACAGTGATCACAGTCTATTGATGTGGGATTTACATAAAGATGTAACTACCACCAAAGGTAAAGGGAAGGGTTTTTTTTTCGGTGACTACAGTGGTCTCAGGCAGTTTTTGAATTCCATACAGTAGGATCAACTGATAATGTTAAAAACAGCAAATTCTAAATGGGAGGCCTTCAGGAAATTAATTTTGGAAGCTACTAGACTTTTCATACTAACTAAGAAATACTGTTCAAGATTTAAGCTGAAATGGATGCCAGATGAACTAATAAGGTTCGTGGAAGAGAAGAAAAATGCGTGGGATGTATATAAATTAGCAGGTGACACAGAAGACTATGGCAGATATAAGCTAATCTGTAATCAAGTCACAAAGGAGGTTAGGCAAGTGAAGGCTAATTACGAGAAATCCTTGGCAAAGGACGCAAAGAAAAACAACAAAGACTTCTTTACTCATGTAAACTCTAGAATGAAGGGGATGAATCAGATTGGTTCATCTGATATTGGTGGCTTGACTGTTGATGATCCTGCTCAGATAGTTTACAAACTGAATGAGTATTTTGCATCTACATTCACACACGAGGAATTCTGTAAGGAAGGTGAGTACAGAAGTTTACTAAACTCTAACAGAGAGCTAAATGATTTTGTAATAATGGAGAGCAAAGTGAAAGAGAAATAGTTGAAGTTAAACATAAAAAAGTCCCCTAGGGCAGATGGAATCTATCCAGTTATATAGAAGGAGGCAGTGAGGGAAGTAAGCAAACCCTTAGCCATAATTATGAGAGCATCCTTAGATTCAGGGGAGATCCCCATGGACTGGAGATGTGCAAATGTATCCCCAATTCACAAAGGGGGGGGGGGGGTTCAAAGGGTGACGCATATAATTATAGACCTCTTAGTTTAACTTCTGTTCCTGGGAAAATAATGGAGTCACTGGTTAAAGAAGTGATGCAGGATTACCTAGACAAGACTGCAGTAATAATTCAGACACAGCATGGGTTTGTTAAGTGAAGTCTTGCCTGACCAAATTGATTAGATACCATGATGTGGTCACAAAGGAACTGGATGCAAAAAATATTTTTGATATCATATACTTGGATTTCAGGAAAGCTTTTGATACTGTTGCACATGGAAGATTGCTGTACAAATTGGAGAGGTAAAAAGGGCAAGTTGCTGCGATGGATAAAGGGAGGGTTGAGTGGGAGACGGTAGAGAGTGGTAATAAATGTGGACTAATGTTATTAGTGGAGTTCCCCAAGGTTCGGTGCTGGGCCCATTGTTGTTTTATATATTTATTAATGATACCGATGAAGGTATATCAGGCTTAATGTATAAGTTTGTAGATGATACAAAGGTTGGCAGGGTTGTTAATGACCGTAATGGCAATGTGCTAATGCAACAGGATTTAGAAAAGTTAGGTAGATGAGCTGAGAAGTGGCAACTCAAGTTTAATATTGACAAATGCAAAGTACTGCATATGGGTAGCAGTAACCCAAGAGAAATGTACCAACTATTTGGAACTACACTCAGGGAGGTGGAGAGTGAAAAAGACTTGGGGGTAATTGTGCAGTCAGATATGAAGTTCTCTGAGCAGTGCAAACAAGCTGCCAGAGCAGGTCATGGAGTTTTGTCAATGATATATAGTAATTTTGCTAGCAGAGACAAGGAGGTGATTATACCTTTGTATAAGGCAATGGTTAGGCCACATCTTGTGTATTGCATACAGGTCTGGAGGTCTCATTTTAGGAAGGATGTAGAGTTGCTAGAACGAGTACAGAGAATGGAAACAAGATTGGTGATAGGAACAAAAGGATTCTCTTAAATTCTGTAAGTTGCAGCATCTGGAGACTAGGCACCTGCGAGGTGATCTGATTGAGGTGTACAAGGCCTTGAATGGTTTGAGCAGGCTCAGTGCTGATGGGATACTTCCGCTTGCTCAGATTAAGAATCTGAGAGGACACAGATTCATATTGAGGAAAGACAGTTGTAAAAAAAAATGTGCAGAAGTTTGCCTTTAGACAACGGGTAGCTGATTGCTGGAACAGACTTCCATTTGTTGTTGTTGAAGTTCATAGCTTAAATAAATTTAAGGCTGAACTAGACAAACATTTAAAGTGACCGGATAGGTGAAATGGGAAGTTTTTTATTTTTATTTTATTTGGCTGATGCTCTATAAGCTTGCTTTCTTGTATTATGCCTCAACTAATAACAATGCTAATAACATGTCTTTCGCATAAACATGGCTTCCCCAAAGGTGCGTCCCTTTATGAGAATGAACCTCGTTGGGACTATACTTGGAGTTTTATGTACATTCAATTTAAACAAATAAAGTTTATATATTCTTATATAAAAATCTGAAGTACTAAGAACTGAACTTATTTACACCTGCAAACATTTATGATTAAAATATAGTGCTACTGGTTAAATATGTAAATAACAGTTCAGCTTGTTAAATGCGAACAAATAACAATAAATAAAGTCACAGCAATTACTGTCTCATATTGTAATATGGGACAGTACTAGTATTAGTAAGTAGTAGTGGCATGTGATGCAAGAAAGCAAGTGTATGAGCTTATGCAGCATCAGCCAAAAAAAAAAAAAATCACACCATTCCCTCCAAATGCCTGTCCAGTTCCTCCTTAAATTTATTTAACCTGTCAACTTCCACAACGACAGATGGAAGTTTGTTCCAGCAATTAACCACCCGCTGGCTAAAGGCAAATTTCCGCACATCTATTCTACATCTGTCTTTTCTTAATTTGAATTTATGCCCCCTTATGTTCGTAATCTGAACAAGTGGAAGGATCCCACCAGAATTCAGCGTGCTCAACCCATTCAAGGCCTTATACACCTCAATCAGATCACGGCGCAGGTGCCTAGTCTCCAGCCACTGCAATTTGCAGAACTTAAGCCTCTCTTGGTAAGAGGATCCCTTCATTCCCCTCACCAATCTTGTTGCCCTTCTCTGTACACGCTCAAGTAAATCTACATCCTTCCTACAATGAGGCCTCCAGACCTGTATGCAGTACTCAAGGCGTGGCCTGACCATTGCCTTATACAGAGGGACAATCACCTCCTTCTCCCTGCTAGCAAAATTCCTATATATCATTGACAAAACCCCATGACCTGCCCTGGCAGCCTGTCTGCATTGCTCAGAAAACTTCATATCTGACTGGACAATTACTCCCAGGTCTTTTTCATTTTCTACCACCTTAAGTGTAGTACCACACAGTTGGTACGTTTCTCTGGGGTTACTTCTACCCATATGCAGTACTTTGCATTTGTCAAGGTTAAACTTCAGTTGCCACTTCTTAGCCCATCTGCCCAAATTATCTAGATCCTGTTGCAGTAGCACACTGCCATTAACAACCCTGCCAACCTTTGTATCATCTGCAAACTTCGACATTAAGCCTGATATACCTTCATCCATATCATTGATAAATATACAAAACAACAGTGGACCTAACACCGAACCCTGTGGGACTCCACTAATAACATTAGTCCAAGAAGAGCAGCACCCATTGATTACCACCCTGTGTCTTCTCCCACTTAACCATACTTTTATCCATTGTAGCAACTTACCCTTAATACCATTCTGCTCCAATTTGTACAATAGTCTTCCATGCGCAACAGTGTCAAAAGCTTTCCTGAAATCCAAATATATGATATCAAAATTATTTTTTGCATCCAGTTCCTTTGTAACCACATCATAATATCCTATCAAATTTGTCAGACAAGACTTTCCCTTAACAAACCCATGCTGTGTCTGAATTATTGCTGCAGTCTTGTCTAGATGATCCTGCAATGCATCTTTAACCAGTGACTCCATTATTTTACCCGGAACAGAAGATAAACTAACTGGTCTGTAATTACTCATGTCACCCTTTAGTTTAACTTCTGTTAAACTAAAGGGTGACTTCTGTTTAACTAAAGTATTATATTATGGTGTACTAATACTAACCAGTATTATTACTAGTACTGGTTAGTAGTAACTGTAGTATTATTCTCAAATCCAAGGCTTCACTTAACAGCATTTTGTTATTGGCATGTGACATCTTGTCCAAAGCTTAAAACTTCTTCATGTATTTAAAATTATTCTAATTGAGAGGGGAAAAAATCTGTCCATTTATTTGCAGCTTAAAGTTTCCATATTGATGCTACCTACCTTGATGATTATTTCAGATGCATATTTAGCACTATGTCCTGGGTATCTAATAAGCACATACCTGATTTGCAAGACTGTTCTAACAGTTCATCCCCAACATCAACCTCTGATTTTATGATTTCAGAATTTTGCTCTGAAACTAGCAATGTCACTAGTTATATAGCTCTTTGGCTTCATGATTAGTTATAATAACAATAAAAACTAAAATTTAGTGACCCTTGTTGTTACATCCAAGAAATTGACTGAATTTCTACACAGTACATTTTAATAATATACTGTGGAAAAATTCAGTCAATTTCTTGCATGTAATAACAAAGGTCACTAAGTTTAGTTTTTGTGAACATCAACAATTCACTCTTTATGGAAGAGATTAAAGAGATTTAATGTCGCTGCTGTTGTTGTTATTTGGTTTTTAGGAGCATTAGCAACTAAGGCCATATTGCTCCGGGATATGCGGTGGTCATTCCCTGACCTTTCCGCATCCTCCGTATTTGGTGGTGACGGGCTCGAACCCCGGTCTAATCAAGAAGCGTGTGCTACGCACTGCTGCTCCTTCCCACCTGGCTACGGAGGCGCCATTTAATGTCGCATGCACTTTTTCATATGTACCTATGTTGGACATTTCCTACTGTATTTTTCTTCACTCTCAGCTGTTCTAAAGTGATGTCAAACTGGCACCAGCTCATGCAAACACAATGTGACCAGCCACACTATCTGAAATTTGCAAGTACAAGCAATTCATGCTGCCTTATGAAATTTGCTGAATGAGTGATAGCACAAAAATAGAGAAATGCCAGTCTTTTTTTGCATGGATTTTTAAAAATAAATAAAATCTGGACTGTTTTCTTAATATTCACTGACTGTAAAACATGCCAGATTTTAGTTTGCAGTATGTCTTTGTAGACATAAAACTTGAGGTCAAAATCATGGACAAGTGATTAGCCCTATCCAAATACAGCCAATAACAAAAAAAAAAAAAAAAAACTACTAAATTGTTTTGAATAGGAAGACATCTTACTTATTTTTATTTTATTTTTTGTCATAAAATAAAAACATGAATGGTATTTTAATCTAACAAACAGAGGGAAAAATCTATAGGCTAAAGAGTTGTTACTTCTTAATAATAGAGCACTTAAGATTTTTTAGCGTTTACCTGTAACCATCACAGATCTAATATTTGCAGTTTTCAAAAGAGCTAATACTCTGACTGTCTCAGGTTTTAGTCTATTTTCTAAAATTAACAGCCCTAAGAAATTAAGGTTATCTTCCAGCTCTTCTCGGGTTATTCTTTGAGCCTTGGCATAGCTGATACGTGGAAGAGTTCGATAAGCAACAGCCAGTACTCTGTGACCTTGCTGAGTGTAGCTCATCAGTACCTCACTGAAATCTGACGGAACTAGGAAGAACCAAGAATTAATTTTTCATAAAAATCTTGAATCACAGATATATAATAACAATTTAGAGAATAAGTATTAAAATTAATATGGAAAATTACACTGCCTGGCCATTTTATTGAAACCATGAGCTAACAGCATGTTGGACCAACTAGATCCAAATCTATGCACATATCATATGGCATGGAATCAAATAAGGTGTGAAAAGTAACAAAAGGAATATCAGACCATTCATGTAACAAACTATTCTCAATTGGTTTTGCTTGGGCAGGTGCTGACATTCCTCACGACTCTTTCACATATTTGGTACTGTCAATAGTTACTTTGTCATCTTGAAAGTAGCCCTGTCCATAGTGGCTAAACATGTAACATTACCGGGTGTACCTGACCCAGTAATGTAAACAATGTTCAGATATTCTCTGGTGTTTGTGGCATCCCCCAGAGAGATTAAAAAACTGAGCCTATGCCATGAAAACATTCCTCACACCATTACACCTCCTCCAGCAGTTTGTACAGAACAGGATTGGATTGTTTCAGTGCCTTGTGTGGTTTCCTCCATATATGTACTCTTCTATCAGAGATGAAAAGCATAAATCTGTACTAAACAGACCACATAACTTCTTTCTAGTCCTCCTATTTCTTTCCTTTGCATTCCTGGCATCAATTCAGCAATATTTTCCAATAAGTATCTGAGATCGGTGGCTTCTGTGAGGGTCTTAAATTCCCATACTGTATTATTTTTAGTTTTCTTTGCATGTTGACAGGACTGATGTCCTCTTATGTTTCTGCATTAAATGTAGAAGTTAAATGTTCATCATTTGGCAATGATTACACTGATTACAATGATTATTTAATAATCTGTAATGAATGTGAAGCACTAATCTCCATCACCTTGCATTTTTGGCTATAGTTACATCTGTTCAGGGACGTTTTCTGAGCATTTTTTCCAATTGTTAAAGACTTGAATGACACTATTCTTTCATCATTTGAAAAGTGCAACCATACTCTGAGCTGTGCACCTGATGAGCATGCACCAACAATACACCTCGTGGCATTCCTCATTTCCAGTGATCTAAAATCAGTTCACTGGCAATGGAGAACATACTAGCTGGGTCACACATCTTCATAGTGCTTTCCTGCACATGCCATATACCATGTGACCTCAATTTACATATTCTTAGCATGGTTTGTCACATATATTCAAACCTCCATGGTTCTAATAAAGTGGCCAGGTAATATATATCTTATAGCAGTTCCAGGCGATCTGTGTAGATTTGCTAAAGTACTCAAACATTGGTATAAACATACCAATATTTGAGTACTTTAGCAAATGGTATCAGAATAATTACCTTGGGGAGGGTTATATCAGATTCCATATCATAGACTCATTTTCATATAAATTTATGTTATATTTTTTAAAGAAACTCTGCAGTCACCTCAGTTAGACCATGCTATTTTTGATTAAACCTCTTAATTAAATTAGTAAAACAATATATATGAAAATAAATGACCAATGCACTTGCATTCATAAAACAAACTTTATTTTGCACCAACAATATGGTGGTGGTGGGATAGAGCAAATTTCACTTTACCTTTGAATTATGTTCTGTTGATGAATTTCAGTGGGAAATTCCTGAGGACAAATGTTGGTGCTCATAAATTGCAAGTAAATTTCACAACCATGGCAAGAACATAAAAGCAACAAATGCTTATCAAATACATCAGTCATCTCGAGCTAAGCCACCCAGTAATCACCAATGACAAATATGAACAGTAGTAGTACCAGGATTTTTATCACAAGTTTATATCTATAGCCCCCTCTCCTTTTAGTAGCTATCAGGGAGCACCACTGAATGTGGGTTCTGGTAAACTGCAAATAAACTGGCCACACTACATGAAAAGTATATGCAAGTGACATTTGTCACTTGCACATACTTGCAAAAAGGTACAAAGACTGAGTGGATGCAGGAAACAACACACAAGTAATATTTTACACTACTTTGTGTTGATTTTAAAAGAATATTTTGGAGAAAAAACCCTGATGAAAGAAAACATATATGCACATATTTGATCTCCTCTGTAGACAGCACAGTTGAAAGGTGAAAGATAATATAATATGAAGCTAGTAAAACTAAATGCCACCCAAGTATATATATATATACCTAAAAATTTATGGGGACAGAATATGGGGATTTTATTTTTGCCTAGGGTAGAGGAAATCCCTCTTTATAATAATTTTTCTGTGGTTGCTGATAAACCTTATCAGCAACCACAAGGCCTCAGTAAATGATCAAAGCAAAGAATATGAAATTAATACATTTCAATAACCTGAATGCTGCCATAATGTAAGGCTGTAGCCTTAAGTTTTGACAAACTCAAACAACTTAGCAAAAAAGAAGTGTAGAACTAAGAAATCAGTAAACTGATGCAACAGATTTGCAGAATGATTGCAGATTTGTACTGCAGCGCACAGCTCAGGCTCACTGATTATTTTCCAGTTGCACCGATTCCATGACCACTGCTTGCCTTGTGGTCTTCCAATGAAATGGGGCTCAATGGTCAGACTCTCTCTTGATTTATTTCTGATTCATCCTTTGGTGAAGTTGTTGGATAGGTTTTATTTCTTTTTTTTTTTTTTAGTGGTATTTAACACAATTCAGTTGTGGACACCATTAAGGAGTGGGGGGGAGCAATAATTCTGTTCTAATTGGCTATATCTTCTAAATTAATTTAGGAATGTATTCTTAATATTTTTCTTTTTGCATTCATTTCTTACTTTGTTTGACTATTGTACATACTTATTTTGAATTAAGTTCAACATTGCAAATGTGTTTGTGTGTGTGTGTGTACAGTAAAATCTCCCTGAGACGAATACCTGACATTCTGACAAAAATCGTCATGTGGGGAGGTGGTTCCCATAGGGAGGGAGGAGGCATTGCTGTATTATTTTCTTTTAACTATATAATACACCATAGTTTACCCATAAATTTGAACTATGTATGTAGTGTAAAGCATCGTTTTAATTGTATCTCATATTGTGGGTGCCTTCACAACGAGATAGCTGGTATTGCACTACTACAAATAAATAACAGTAGTCTTCTCTACTAGAGAAGCGTTATTTATTTGAAGTAGTGCAATACCAGCTATCTCGTTGTGAAGGCACCCACAATATGAGATACAATTAATAGTATCTCATAGTTCAAATTTACGGGTAAACTATGGTGTATCTACACCGATATTATATAGTTAATTACCTAAACCCATAAGAAATTATGCCTTCTGCATTTCATTTTCTAATACATTATTTTCTTTTAAGTAATTTACTTTACTATGGGAATTACAAAAACTAGGGTTAAATGATATAGAAACTTTAATATTATAAGAAGTACGTCAATTAATTAAAAAATTAAAGCCAATTAAACAATTATTTATCCTTAACTTGTGTTTGATAGTATATAACAGAGCTATGGTGCTCAATACATTCTACGTTGATATCAATATTTGTAGAAGAATAGGAGAAATTTACCTCAATATGATACGTAGAACACTTCCATATGATACTCTCAAGAAATTAAAATGAATAAAAGATTAACACAAAATGATTACAGTAAAAAATCAATCGAACAAAATTAAAAAATTAATTAAGATTCAAAAAAATAATTTAAAAAATTAAAGTTAAATGTAAAATTTGAAAAGAAGGAAAATCGTTTTTAAAATTTTATGTTTAACTTTAATTGGTTTTTAATTAATTTTTAATTTTTTTTAATTTTAATTAATTTTTGAATTGTGTTCAAATTGGTTTTGTACTGTAGTCATTTTGCATTGATCTTTTATTTGTTTTAATTTCTGGAGAGTATCATAAGGAAGTGTTCTACATATCATATTGAGGTAAATTTCTCTTATTCTTCTACAAATATTAACTTGTGTGTGTGCGTGCGCGCGTGTGTGTGTGTGTGTGTGTTATTTTTAAATCAAAATAAACTTAATCTGTTCTATCCTCCTAATCAAAGGAAATATGCAACACAGTGCTAAAGAGAAAACATCTCTGTCAAGGTACAAAATTTCTCTTTTTCTTTCCAATATGAGTAATAAACAAATCTATTTATGTTCCAAATTAAGACAGTGTTTCTCAAGTCAAAGTGAAATCATATATAAATAATAAAACTGTCTTTGACAAGACAAAGTTTTACCAAAAACAAACTTTGCAAACTTTCTGTGGCAAAATTTTGGATAAAGTTTGCAAAAACAAAGTTTGTCTTCAAACTTCCTTGTCTTCACTTTTAAAAAATAGCTAAAGTGGCTTGCTTTCCATTTTATCAAAAGAATTTGATAGGAATCCTTGACATATGTATTTTTTTCATTTGTATAAATAAAAGATTTTTGTTGAATTACTGATATTGTTTGTTTCATCTCCCACTGATGAGATCTATTCAAGGTACAAAATATTCAACAAGAAGAAAGTTCACAAAATTATAACACCTCAGAATGCTTGCACACTTCTAAAGAATAGCAAACTAGTGATCTCATCTAGTGGAGGAAATAATGAAATAGCTCATTGGAACAAATTTAAACCTTCACAGATATTCACACTTAATCAGCAATACCCTAGGCACTGATACCAAATAACTTCTTTATAAATTAAAGAACTGTTTAAGGCTTTATGAATTAAAGAACTGTTTAAGGCTTTATAAATTCACTCAGTCATTACAACATTCTTTCTTCCAATTTCTAATTTGATGCTAAATTTCAGGTGGAAAGTAAAACATGTTCTAGTGATGACACATAACAGAAACCATGTGTTCAGAGATTTCTCTAGTTACAGGCAGCTTATTATTTTTCAGCTAGCTCTACATATATACAAATGACTCTGAATGACAAAGGTAAATAGCAATCTGGTAAAATATTCCCTTTTTTTTATTTTCAATTCCCTTCACTCAGATGATGTGTCTCATAACCATGATATATTACGCCTAACCAACACAAACATATTTATGCTAAAACTGTTTAAACTGATTAATCAGCAGATACTTATAAAAGTTTCATACTTTCCTTTTACCTTTAATTAACAAGATATACAAAGGGAAGATAGACATAATATAACAATGTAAAGCCTTCTTCAATAAGATACTGTTTATTTTTCATGACTGACTTCATTTTTAATTTAATGTAAATAATACTAGATGCATATTTTATATTGTATCCTAATCTGGGACGATCTGGGTACTGAATCCCAGATCGTCCCCAAATGAATCACTTTACCATTGATCCATAAGGAGACAGTTCATTAGTTCTTCTCACAAATGGACACATTATTTGGTCTTCCCACTGTACAGTGAGAAGACCAAATAATGCGTCCATTTGTGATGCATTTTCTACGGAAATGTTGTGCCTGATGAAATTTTGACAAACAATATTTAACTTAATTTCCCTAGAAATCACATGGTTTGACACACAGACAAATTCTGGGACACTGTATACAAGTCATGTGCAACCTTTTTAATTTGAAGGGTAATTTAAAATTATTCCTTATACATGGGCCACAGGATGAGGGAACTGGATATTTTCTTACATAATGAAAACAGAAATTTTATTTTTAACTTTAAATTATATTTATGTTAGTAGTAAAGTATAAAATAATACTATTTTATTACAATAATAGCTTAACACTGATATAGGAAAACAAAGTATTTTTACATCATCAATAATTAGAATTCATATATGAAGATGTACCTTTACAACTGCAATATTTGTTATATAGCAGCAGGCAACAACTGTAACATTAACACTATGATGTTTTAACAACAACTATTTACATTACTCGTCAATGCAAGAGAATTCCCTATTTCTCTATTTAGCACAGTACTGATGTAAGAAGTGTGGAAATAATACTGATGACACCTGTTATGTATTATTAACATTTATGTTTTTGGCAACTATTTATTTTATTACTTTTGATACTTGAACTGCATGTTTTATGAAAATTTATTGAAATATTCTTATAGGCTGAGACGGGCCGCAAAAAGTTTTTTAGCCGAACAGTATGTGGCCCACAGGTTGCTCACCATGGTATACATCACTGCTGTATACCATTAAGAAAATACAGTATGAGCAGGATACCAAGATAGATAAATTTTAAACTGACCAAGTAGAGATGAATAAACTTTCAAGCCTAAAGGCAAGGAGGGCACCTGAAACTTATTGCAGATACTGAGTAATTATGAGGACATTGCTGAACGTGGAGAGATTCCTTAAGCTGGAGAAGTGCCAACATATTGCTAATATATAAAGGTGGTTCTAAGGGTGAAGTGGATAACTACAGACTGATATGTCTGACTTTTGTGTTAGGGAAAATCATGGAAGTAAAGATCAAGAGTGCCATTTAGAGAGACAGTTACACAAAGTAAATCTTGAAAGATGCACAACACAGTTTTGTTAAGGAAAATTCATTAAAGTGTAAAAGGATATTACTGAGGCAAAAAAACAAAAAAAAAACGTGCCTGGAGCTGATGGAACCTAACCAATTATATTAAAAGAAATAGCAATAGAGATAAGCAAACCTTTGGCTATAATCATGCCAGCATCCTTGAATTTAGGGGAAGTACATATAGATTGGGGATGTGTAAATGTCTCTCCTTATTCACAAAGGGGAATCAAGAGGCAAAACGAGTAATTACAAACATTAAGTTTGACTTCTTTTCCAGAGAAAATAAATGCATCAATGGTTTGACTTCTTTTCCTTAGAGAAAATAATGGCATCATCTGTTAAAGAAGTATGGCAGGATCATCTTGACTCAAATGTAATTACAGTAAACCCATGGTAATCCAGATTAACTGGAGGGAGAAGTCATCCAGATTAAGCAATAATCCGGATTAGTGAAGCAAAAGATAGCTCTAAAAGACAAAAATACTTAGAACACAAATAAATGGAAAATTTAATGATATAGGCAGTGCAGATGGAAATAAATAAAAAAAATTACTGTAGAGCCTTTAAAAACTATAAAAAGACATTCATCTATTGATAGATGGATAAATGTATTGTCTTTTTATACATTTATCAGGTGGCATTGGCATCACACGCCAATGCCACTTGATTGTTCCTGTGAATATCACTTAAATACAGCTTCTTCCAGCAGCAGCACTTCTTTTGGCTTTTTTAATGACTGTCTATTTGATACACTGCTTTTATCGCACCCCACATTGAATTTGAATTATAGATTCTTTTTGTTTTTTAATATCTGACACAGTCTTTTGGCCAATACCAACCCCTTGTAAAAAGGGATAATCACCTCCTCATCCTTGCCAGCAAATTACTGTATATCAGTGACAAAAGCCCATGAGCTCTCCTGGCAGCCTGTTAGCACTGCTCAGAGAATTTAACACCTGACTGCACAAGTATCTCTAGGTCTTTTTCGTTTTCCACTATACTGAGTGTAGCACCACACGGTATGATCAGCAATTGTTTTTCCAGGAACACCATTTTCAAGTTGTTCTATCACTTTGAGTTTGTTAATTGTAGTTAAAGTAACGTGTTTTCTTTTTATTCCACTTTTCAATTCTTTACAACCCATAATTATATAAAATATGTTAACTTATGTACATAGATACATATAAAGAAGTACCCAAATGAAGTGATATAAGCAATAACATCCGTCTCACTCAGAGTCAACAACAACACTGAACAACATGCAAGGCAATGTAATGTATGTTCCATCTCTCTCTGCAGAGTCAATCAGCACGCAGTCAGAGTGATTCATTTGCTTTCCAATCCCATGTGTCTTTCAAAGTATTCAACTCTGAACAGAATTTGTCATATTTCAATCTGGATTATCCAACATCCGGATTAACTGTAACCAGATTAGCAAGGCTTTACTGTATATGAAAATCACAGCATGGGTTTGTCAACAGGAGATCTTGTCTGACCATTCTGATTGGCTACTATAATGCAGTAGCAAAGAAAATGGATGCAAAAAATAATTCTGAAATATATTTAAATTTGAGTTAAAGTGTTCAGCACACTGTTCCACGTGAAAAACTGCTGTACAAACTGCAGCATTAGGAAGAAGCTATTTCTATGGATAATGGGATAGTTGAGTGGAGAAGGCAGAAGGTGGCTATTAATGGACAGCACTGCTCTTCTTAGATTTGTTATTGGGTGAATCACTCATGGTTCAGTGCTGAAGTCCTTACTGATTTCAATAATTATTGACAAAATAAATATTGAAAGTTAATTTATGAAGGCATATTAAGTTCACTGATGATATGAAGGTTAGCAGTGCAGTTAAAGCTACTACTGCAACAGAACCCAGAAAAATTAAGCAGATGGGCTGAGAAGTGACAAATAAGGCTTAACGCTGATAAATGCAAGTTACTGATATATATATATGCTGCATAAATCTTAGAATAGCTGGGCACATTCACTGTGCTGGTGAATGAAAGTGACATAGAGGCCTGTTTCATTCTCCAACATAAGGTTCTCTGAGCAGTGGAGACTAGGATAAAGAAAGGTCCAGTTTACACAACTGAATAAAGTGATCTGGTAATGGTCTTGCATCTACTGGAGAATCCAGCACTCCAGGTTGAGTGAAAGAATCTGTTGGTACCTGGCACTTCATTGGCTTGGTATAGCTGCAGAAAAAGAGAATTTATTTCCTTCTAATCTATGGAGTGATCCTTGGTATTCTTCATTGATGTAAATGATTTAATCAGTGCACTAGGTTTATATATGATCCAGCAGGGAAATTATCACTGACAGCTTGAAGATGAACTTAAAAAGTTCAGCTATGCACATTACTCTGATTGCCTATTCTGTATACTTAAGGGAAACTTACAACAGTCTGAAATCCTTGTTAGAAAAGTAAAATATTGTGATCACGAGTAGATACTTTATGGTAAGATGGTACTAACCATACTTCTTGGACAACAGTTGGGTTACACAAATTTTCTTTACATTCTGTAAAAATGAGACAGCAGTATTAAAGCTGATCATTAGATTAGGAAGATGCAGCCAAAAAAGGTCTATCTCTCACACATGGGAACAAAAAAATATCATTGACGAGCAAAGCTGTTTTGGCATATAATTTAAGTGATGCTAAACTTTGTGCTGGCATTTGAAAGACCACAAATCAGAGGACTACTACAAGATGATAATTTAAGAACTTCTGTGTCTCAGAAAGAACTAGAAGCTTGGTTAGAATTCAAGGGAATTATGAAAAACTATTTAGGCATTTATAGGACCACAAGAATACAATCAAAAACTTGCTTATTATGAGTAGTTTCAAAATCTAGGCTGCAATTGAGTTGTGAAGTTCATTTTCTGCACAGCCAACTTGAATACTTTCCACAGTACCTTGATGCAGTGAGTGAAGGCAAAGTATAATAAGTTTCATAAAAATATCAACACTATGGAAAAAAATATAAAAGGATAAGTAGAATGAGGCAATGAGAGCAGACTACTGTGAGTGTTTGAAAGGGGATTCACATGAGGGGCAAAGAAGAATTTCAAATGTGCAACAAAAAAAAAAAAAAAAAAAAAAATCCCTTGTTGAACAACTAATATTATTTTTAATGAGATGACTGAATATATCACCATTTGTATTTAATACATTGTACTGAAAACTGTATGTTGAATGATTGAAATAAATACATAAATATGAATAGCAACTCCAAGATAGCTTATATACTTGGTGGGGTTGAATTAAAAACAGTAGAAGAAGAAAGGAATCTGGGAGTTACAATACAGGCAGATATGAAGTTTTCTGAGCAGTGTAAACAGGAAGGCCTATTGTATCCTACTGACGATTTACTGAGCAATATCCTGCAGAGATAAAGGTCATAATACCAATGTAAAAGGCTGCATTTGGTATACTTCATCTGACAAAGACATTGAGCTTCTTTAAAGGGTCCAAAGATGGGCAACTCGAATGGTGAAAGCAGCAAAAGGGTGACCGTATGAGGAAAGACTTTTATTGTGTTGGCCAGAGCTTGGTCTTGGTCTACAGAGCTCTTCTGGCCATTTGTAACACAAGGTTCAGAATAGATGGCCCTAAGAGAAAGACTCCATTGGAGAAGAGAGACTGTTGCCAAGTTGGGACTGAGGTGCCTAGAGGACCACCCATCTCAACTGTGTACTTTGAAGGGCAGTTTGTAAAAGTGTGGGGGTGTGCAGTTGGGATTGTCTAGTATCCTGGTAAGTAAATGAACAATCTCTGTGAGATCATCAGTTATTGCAAGAGCATCAGTATCCTGCCCAGCTGGGTCCATGTGAAAAGAAAATTGAAGCCAGCTGGAGTTGCAAGCATTAAAATCGCCAAGAAATTTTTTTTTTTTTTTTTTTTTTTTATGAAAACCCCAAACACGAAAGGTATCAAAACCTATAGTACTTAGTACCGTGCATGGGTTGAAGGAGAAGTATGAGCGGAGGGGGATGCCGGAAACTTTTCTCTAGAGACTAAACATGGGTTTCACCACTTCAAGCCTCCAATAAGCAAAGTGGTGGTATTTCACCGGTTGATGAAAGTCATCTACCACCTACAATACCTCACTGTTAGAAAAATTCAATTTTCAGAGGAGACACATTAAAGGAGACCTGACTGAGGTCCCGTCTAATGTGAAAAAAAAAAAAAAAAATTTTTTTTTTTCATTTTTCACAAAAATTTGATATGACAGAGCAAAATAAATTGCAGATTTCAAATCAACACCTAAAATTGCACAAATTCACTTATTTGCATTAAAAAAGACAATTATTTAAAAAAATGTATACCAGTATAATGTATTTCATCCTTTGTGGCATCAGAGATATTTCCCTCACTCAGAAATTTTCCTCTTGACATGGTTAATGTGTGTGTGTGTGGGGGGGGGGATAGTGTGACCAGAAGCCCTCTGAAGCTCTTCACATTCTGTACTTTTTTTTGAGTGTTCTGTTCTGTTCTGATGGTTTCAACTGTTTTCACTGATTTTTTGTGAATTTGAATGATTTAAAAAAATCCAATTATTCTTTTAAGTGTTTTCATTAGGAAAGGAGACAACTTCCCTAATGTCACTTTATTATGACAATGTATAATCAGGAACACTGGACTATGGGAGAATTTGTTTCTGCTTTCTGCTTCTTTGTACTAATGCTGTCTTCAGTTTTAGAGGTTGTGTGTATCCTATCTAGAGACTCCTGGGGTGGGGGCTCTTTTTTTGCTGTTCATTTTAAACTGAATTTAATTAGCTATGGGAGATTTGTTTTTCTTCTGTACTGGGCTCATCATATGGAGGCAGTAGTGAGCATCCTAATGAACAAAATGCAGAAATGAAAAGCTAATAAAAATAAAATAATTAATGAAGGTAAATTTCTTTTTGGGTTAGCAGGACAACACACTAAAATAGATTTTGGGTTAGCAGGACAACACACTAAAATAGATTTTGATTTAAAATTAAGTTTGCAGACTTTCTGAAGATATTAAGTGATTTAAACAAAAAAAAGTGCCCAGTATCACTAAAACAAAAAGTTACTGTGATTCCTAATATACTGGCACTTAGGGCTTCTACCCCATGCAGAAAGTAAATATTATCTGCTGCTTGCTGGCAGTGGTTTTATGGTGCATCAGCATTTTCTAATCATATTACATCAGTATCTATCCCCATATTGCACAGTATGATGTCTGTACTAGTGTGTGTTCATAGGTTGATTTGCACATGCTAGCCAAAAAACAGAAAGTAAACACTAAAAACATGAACTATTTATAATACTACCTTGAAATTTCTAATATTTTTAATAATATTAGATAAATATAGTATTCCAATTTTATGGGTTTATACATATTAAAATATATTTTTTAACAATGGCACAAGTGTATTCTACATAATACTTCCTCCATGGTTCTGTGAGCCATAAGGCTCTTAACTGCTCTGACAACTGATCTCCCTATTGCCATACGAAAACTGGGCTAGACTCAGCAAGTCATCTGCACCGGGAAGCTATCTATTGTCACAAGGCCCGAAGAGAGGAAAACTTTTGTTTTCAGTACTGCCTAGAAACATTGACAGTAATGAAATTTACTGCCTAGAAAAGGGTACAGTGCTAAAACGTATTGCTGCTTAGAAATGTAGACAATACCGAAATGTACTGTCTACAGACATAGCCTAGTCATTAGGGGCAAATACAGAAGTTTCTTAATAAAGACTCTTAATCCTGTTTTTCATGAGGTATAAGAGTTATATTTCTTTATATTAAGTTTGAGTCCTATGATGTAGGCTTCTTTTCTAAAATTTACATAATTAATTTAACATAATATATATCAAAATAGTATCAGAATGTGCATAATATATCGAAATATGAAACAAATGCAGAGAACTTGTATATCATACTATAATTAAAGTATAAATTTAAAAGTACTTTACCTGTTTCTGGCTTACTTAAGGAAACAATAGTTTCTGGAGCTCCTTTTGTATAAACTTCAAAATTCTGAGCACCAAGAACACGAGTGATAACACTCATTCTTTGTAAAGTTGAGGAAAATGGAAATTGGCGAACAATTCCAACTTCAAGTGGTGGCTAAAAATAAAGAACATAATTTATTTTCTCTTTCTCTCTTCCCCTTAAGTTAGCATTTCTCAAACTTTTATCTTTTATGTCCTGCTACAACAACTCAGTCTCTTGTATAAATCCTTCTCCATCTTTGTTTATAGATTTTCTTTGTTTTTAAGAATAAAAAAAAAGTGTTTATTTGTACATTAAGAGTATGCAAATAATTTTATAAAATTTAATTCATGGTAGAATATTTAAAGTACTTGAGTGTGTTCACAAATTACCATACACATGGAAAGGGAATGAAACAGGTGTTTAAAATCAATAGCAGCCCATGCTATAGGGAAATAACATCTTTAATCCTTTCATGAGTGAGTTCCCAAAATGCACACAAGTTGTGCCAGTAAGTTCACAGAATGCACATGGGCCCATTGCAGTACATTTTCCACACATCCATGGAGCCTACAGGCAGTGAGTTTCCAAAGATGAGTTTCCAAAGACTCTACAGAGTGACTTTCAATATGGAATTCAAATTTTGTAAAAATGAACATTTTGTACATAAAACTTTGTAAATATTAATATGTTCTTATTTTAACTTGTTTGTCCAACACTACAGTGAAACTGTCAAAAATCAAATCACAATTTTAAAAAATCATTAAAAAAAATATATAAGTTAGTTCTTTTTTTTTATGCATAATATCCTCTACATTTATTTATGTATCACATGATTCAGTATCAACTTTGATCAGAATTCCAAAGAACTGATTAAATTTACGATTACGAGAGAATTTTATTCTGCCTAATTTACGATTAGGCAGATTACGAGAAATCCTTGGCAAAAGATGCTAAGAAAAACAGCAAGGATTTCTTTACTTATATAAACTCTAAAAGGAAGGGGATGAATCTGATTGGTCCACTTGACATCGATGGTTCGACTGTTGATGATCCTGCTCAGATAGCAAACAAACTGAATGAGTATTTTGCATCTACATTCACACGTGAGGAATTATTAAGGTTTGAAAATGGCAGAAGGTTATCAAATTATAGCAAGATACTTAATGATTTTATAATAACTGAGAGCAAAGTGGAATTGAAATTGTTGAAGTTAAACGTAAGAAAAGCACCTGGGGTGGATGGGACCTATCCAGTTATATTAAAGGAGGCGGCAAAGCAACTAAGCAAACCCTTAGCCATAATTATGAGAGCATCTTTGGACTCAGGAGAGGTTCCCACTGACTGGAGATGTGCAAATGTATCCCCAATTCACAAAGGGGGATCGAAGGGTGACACGAGTAATTACAGACCAGTTAGTTTAACTTCTGTTCCGGATAAAATAATGGAGTCGCTGGTTAAAGATGCATTGCAGGATCATCTAGACAAGACTGCAGCAATAATTCAGACACAGCATGGGTTTGTTAAGGGAAAGTCTTGTCTGACAAATTTGATAGGATATTATGATGTGGTTACAAAGAAACTGGATGCGAAAAATAATTTTGATATCATATATTTGGATTTCAGGAAAGCTTTTGACACTGTTGCGCATGGAAGACTATTGTACAAATTGGAGCAGAATGGTATTAAGGGTAAGTTGCTACAATGGATAAAAGGATAGTTAAGTGCTAGAAGACAGAGGGTGGTAATCAATGGGTGCTGCTCTTCTTGGACTAATGTTATTAGTGGAGTCCCACAGGGTTCGGTGTTAGGTCCACTGTTGTTTTGTATATTTATCAATGATATTGATGAAGGTATATCAGGCTTAATGTCGAAGTTTGCAGATGATACAAAGGTTGGCAGGGTTGTTAATGACAGTAATGGCAGTGTGCTACTGCAACAGGATCTAGATAATTTGGGCATATGGGCTAAGAAGTGGCAACTGAAGTTTAACCTTGACAAATGCAAAGTACTACATATGGGTAGAAGTAACCCCAGAGAAACGTACCAACTGTGTGGTACTACACTTAAGGTGGTAGAAAATGAAAAAGACCTGGGAGTAATTGTGCAGGCAGATATGAAGTTTTCTGAGCAATGCAGACAGGCTGCCAGGGCAGGTCATGGGGTTTTGTCAATGATATATAGGAATTTTGCTAGCAGGGAAAAGGAGGTGATTATCCCTCTGTATAAGGCAATGGTCAGGCCATGCCTTGAGTACTGCGTACAGGTCTGGAGGCCTCATTTTAGGAAGGATGTAGATTTACTTGAGCGTGTATAGAGAAGGGCAACAAGATTGGTGAGGGGAATGAAGGGATCCTCTTACCAAGAGAGGCTTAAGTTCTGCAAATTGCAGTGGTTGGAGACTAGGCACCTGCGCGGTGATCTGATTGAGGTATATAAGGCCTTGAATGGGTTGAGCACGCTGAATTCTGATGGGATCCTTCCACTTGTTCAGATTACGAACCTAAGGGGGCATAAATTCAAATTAAGAAAAGACAGATGTAGAATAGATGTGCGGAAATTTGCCTTTATCCAGCGGGTGGTTAATTGCTGGAACAAACTTCCATCTGTCGTTGTGGAAGTTGATAGGTTGAATAAATTTAAGGAGGAACTGGACAGGCATTTGGAGGGAATGGTGTGATTTTTTTTTTTTTTTTTTTTGGCTGATGCTGCATAAGCTCATACTTTCTTGCATCACATGCCACTACCACTACTACTACTACTAATTTCAGCTTTTGTATGCCCAAATCACACACCTCAGAGTAACAAGTACTAATTTTTCAAAGCTATTTTCTTATCAATCATTATTGTTATAAAGGGTCTACAATTACTTGGGAACACAAAAATATGGCAACACAAGGGTTAAGTAGCTATGAATTTATAGACAAATTCACATATAAATTGACACATTATCTAAAATGATCTTGAATTTCTTTATTTAATTCATGTGTCATCTCTGTAGTGGTATGCATCATACCACCACAGAAATGACACATGAAATCCCCCACACACACTCTCCAGAGCTCATGCATGAAAAACATGTATGTGTGTGTGTACTTACAAAAGGGTTAAGTAGCTATAAGGAATGTATCAGAGTGATAAAAAAGTAACAGAATACAAAATTTAACCTTTAAATAAACTGAATGAATTTGCACTTCTAGTAAAATCAACTAATGTTGATATTTAGGGTTAGATCAGATATGGTGCCATCCCAAGACAGGGAAGGATATGATTCATGTCGAAAGCTGCTTGAAAACAAAAAGATCATTCCTAGACCTTGATCAAGTCTGGTAGATCACAGATCCATGTGTGAAATGATTACTGGTAAGGGAATTATAATAGAAGGCTTTTATTACATGCCAAATGACTCTGAGGAGTACAATAACAAATTCTTTATACAACTTTAATCAGCAAGTGTTTTTGCCTTTACGAGCAATTTTAACCCCTCTTATTCGCTGGAGATCTTGGACTAACAGCACACTTATTTGGATCAAATTTTTAAACAAGTGGGATAAATGATATTTATTCCATGATATCAGAGGAAGTACAAGTTTATCATGGAATAAACTATATTTAATCCATGATATCAGAGGGAGTACAAGGGACTTAAATATCCTTGACTTGGTTCTCACTTGGCAGAATCAGCGACATGACAATGGAGGAACTGATAGCAGGTAGTGACCACAATATTATAAAATGAGTAGTGCCAAAAGAAATTTCAGTGGCCAGAGGAAAAGGTGAGAGTTTTGATTTCAAGATGGGGTGGTTCTACAGATCTGAGTGTCACTGACGGAGCAGTAGACTCCTTTTTTGTAAGAACTGAGTTTTAGAAGGAGTAAAATTAACTAAGTTATCTTCGACCCATTGGAGAATTACCTGGAGATCAGCATTTAAGGAAATGGGGTGAATATTTGAGAAGCTGAAGTTGTTTGTGCAGGGAGAGGTTTCTCAAACTGGAAGGTGGAATGCAACATAATATCATTAATATAAAAGAGGAAAAGAATGAGAGAAAGAACTGTTAGTTAGAAGGCAGGGAGGCCATCAACCATTGCCCACAGTTAGCAATCAGAGAGAAAACTGAATACCCAATTGCAAAAAAAACATTCAGCAATTAACAAGATGGAAGCTTATTTGGAAGACCTTTATGCCAAACATGATCAAAAGACTGCTTGAGTTTCACCAAGACTTTCATTGAATTTGCCTGTAGTAGTTGAGTAACATAAGCCAGTGTATCACCAGTGGACTGACACTGACAGAATCCATATTGGCAATCATTGATCAGATGGAAAGTTTCGAGACAGGTTCAGGAGTTGGGTTAATGGATTTCTGCATTACTTTGGATAGAGTAGAGATAATAATTGGATGGGAGGAAGTTGTCAGCCTTTTTTAAGAACTGGATGTTGAGAAAATTTTCAAGCAGAAGAAAAAATACCAGTAGAATAGGAAGGTGTGAAAAGGCAACAGAGAACAGGAGCACGCATGGCAGCACATATTTTGAGAACAAGCAGAGAAATGCCAAAGGAAGGACCTCAAGCTTTCGTGGCATCAATATTATCAAAACTGTTTGACCTCTCCTTTTGATGTGAGGAGAATATGTCAGTACACTCCACTCAACATTTCCTGACATACTTTTGTGTCAACATTGAGTGGAGTTGACACATTGATACTGGGAATGGTGGGAGATTGTTTACCAAGATCATCAATACAAAGTTAGAAGAAAAGTAGGTTGCTAGTAAGTTGGCTTTTTCTTTAGCTGAAAAGGCAACAGAACCATCAGGTTTTAACAGAGGTGAGAGTATAGATTAGCAAAAGTTGTGACTAACAGCTTTAACAAGAGAGCAGAATGCTTTAGTACTGTTTGGACAAGAAGCAAGTTTTCTATTTATAAACTGTTCAAATCTAGTTTGGACTGATTAATAACTGCTTACAATTGTGAGCTTTAGTGTAGGCAGAAAATGAACTTGGAGATCTTGGAAAAATTGAACCTGGATTCAAGCCAATTGCAATATGCAACATTCTTGACCAGACAGACAGATATTTATTGGAAAACAAAGGTTTAGATAAAGAATGTTTGTTTGTTTGTTTGTTTGTTATTTGGTTTTTAGGAGCATTAGCAACTAAGGCCATATTGCTCCGGGAAATGCGGTGGTCATTCCCTGACCTTTCCACATCCTCCATATTTGGTGGTGACGGGCTCGAACCCCGGTTTAATCAACAAACGTGTGCTACGCACTGCTGCTCCTTCCCACCTGGCTACAGAGGCGCCTAGATAAAGAATGAAATTTTGAGGTAGAGTACAGAATAAAGAATTTCATCCCTACAAGAATAATTTCACTGACGCAATCTGAGCAAATATTGACATCAGAAGATTGAAAACAGTAATCCAATCAAGGACAATAAGAATAGAAATCTTGCAGATCATCCTATTTCATATTCTTATAATGCTAAACAACATTTTGGCTCATCCGACAGTGCCAGTTCTGCTTACCAAAAGTGGCCCACTGGGCACTCACATCCTTTTGACCGGGCTTCGAGTCAAGCAAGCCAGACTTCTCACCCATTTAAAGTTTAAGAATAGGTTGAGGATGTTTTAGCCCCAAGGCCTCTAATCATTCACTTTACCAGATGAGACTGATTCCCTTGAGTGCCAGCTATCCTGAGGGAAACTTAGGAGGGAACCGGCTATTAGATGGTTCGATTAGTCTTTCGCCCCTATACCTGGGCCTGACAATCGACTTGCACCTCAGAACCACTGCGGACCTCTATCCAACAAAGAAAGACTCCATTGGAGAAGAGAGACGGTTGCCAAGTTGGGACTGAGGTGCCTAGAGGGCCACCCATCCCAACTGTGTACTTTGAAGGACAGTTTGTAAAAGTGTGGGGGTGTGCAGTTGGGATTTTATAGTATTCTGGTAAGTAAATGAACAATCTGTGTGAGGTCATCAAAAGTCTCAGCATCCTGCCCAGCTGGGTCCATGTGAAAAGAAAATTGAAACCAGCTGGAGTTAAAAGCATTAAAATTGCTAAGGAAAATTACCTCACTCTTAGAGTTGGACTAGGATAAAGTCAAGTTTCAGTGAAAGGAAACCAAAGAGTTCCAAGTGATTATTAGAATTTGGAAAATGAAAAAGGCAACAGTTGAATTTGACAGAATGGAGAAGAGAGATTTTAAACAGAGGAGATCAAAAAGAGGAGATTACAAATTACTGAGTCTTTTAGAGGGAATATCAGAGCAGATATACACACAAGTACTAACTTTTGAAGAGAAAGGAATCATATAGCGAATAATTAGGGCAACTGAAATTAACCTACCTAGACTATTATATATTATACAGGAAAACCTTGTTAATACAATATCAGTTTATGGAAAATTAAATGCACAGGGCATAATCCTTATGGGTTTTGATAATTAACTATATAGTATCGATGTAAATACACCATAGTGAACCCATATATTTGAACTACGTATGTAGCGTAGAGGGCATCGTTTTAATTGTATCTCATAATGTGGTTGCCTTCACAACGAGATAGCTACTATTGCATTACTTCAAATAAATAACGCTTCTCTAGTAGAGAAGACTACTGTTATTTATTTTCAGTGGTACCACCACCCAGACGTTCGTTTCAAAGCCGTGTGTGAATTTAATGTGAAAAAAACCCATTGGACCAGATCTATTAGACCAAACAAATGAATTATAAAATTCAAACCATTTGTTCCTATTAGACTTAGAAAAGCAAAAAGGTAGAGGGAAAGTAATAGTAGGAGTGGAAGAGGAAAAGAAATGTCATCGAAGAATGAAAGGGACAGTAACTCTTCAACTCACACCACTCAAAAACTCATAAATTCCTCCAATAGGTAACACTTCCCCAGTAGAGAAGACTGTTGTTACCCATTCTCAGAAACTCCGTGACTATCAGGCTCCCCCCGGCGACCGTTTCAAGGTTATTGGCCTATCATCAGTGGGCGGGCAGGTACCCAGGTAATACAACAAGCCATCACAGTTGCGAAGTTATATCCACATTATGAGAGATGCCAAAAGGGTGTGGTGGTAATGTATTTGGAAAATTAAATGCACAGGGCATAATCCTTATGGGATTATGCCCTGTGCATAATCCCATAAGGATTATGCGTTCAGTGTCTTGTGGGGGGTTATAGTGACAGGCATTCCCCCGATAGATGTAGCACGGAGGGGCTGTTCTGAGTGTATATCACTTCTGGTTTCAACAAGTATGTCACCCGAACGAAGACGTTTGACAGACTTAGGAGAGCCTGCCAACCCTTCCAACCCCTTCTGGATAAAGAACGGTGACATTTTTCCTATAGGCTTCTCACTAGTTGAGTGAATTATCAGGAACCGAGGTGTAGGACCTGATATAACCTCCTTTTTCTGTCTTTTTGCAGAAGTGACGTTCTCTTGGTCTACGGTAAAATTTTCAGTTTGGGACCAGGTTGGGGCCCCAGAAGAAATTAATTTATACTCAGGATTCATGTAGTTTTTTAAGTGGTTCAGTGCCCGGGCTCCCCACCCACCACGGAGCCCAAAGGGACGCCCACTACCCAGCATGCAATAAATGCGCTCGGGAGAGAAACGGCAGGGCTACCCAGACACCATACCCGCACCGCCGCCAGCCTGAATCCTGTCCCTCGGACCATGAGGGTAGGGGCATGGCATTGACACGGTTGACCCTCGCAGGCGAGCCTACTAGCCGATTGATCCTAGTTGGGCCTTCCAAGACCTCCCATCTTGTCGAAGCAGGGGTCAAAGTGGTGTATTAAAGCTGGGCCCCTCAACCACCAGGATCCCTCTTTCCGAATTTCCACGGGTCGCAGCGCACGGCACAAACGCCGGATTCCATTGATGTAAGCCTGGAACCTGGGCTGTGGGCGCTGGATCCCAGTGATGCTAGTCTGGAAGTCCAGCAGCACCACTGGGAGGTCCCCTCACCACGTACAGGTGCCCACGTCGAGGGGGATGGTACTGCTGAAAATAAATAACAGTAGTCTTCTCTACTAGAGAAGCGTTATTTATTTGAAGTAATGCAATAGTAGCTATCTCGTTGTGAAGGCAACCACATTATGAGATACAATTAAAACGATGCCCTCTACGCTACAAACGTATTTCAAATATATGGGTTAACTATGGTGTATTCACACCGATACTATATAGTTAATTATCAAAACCCATAAGGATTATGCCCTGTGCATTTAATTTTCCAAATACATTACCACCACACCCTTTTGGCATCTCTCATAATGTGGATATAACTTTGCAACTGTGATGGCTTGTTGTATTACCTGGGTACCTGCCCGCCCACTGATTATGAAGCCGCACAGTTTGAAACGATCGTCTGGGTGGTGGTACCGCTGAAAATAAATAACAGTAGTCTTCTCTACTAGAGAAGCATTATTTATTTGAAGTAATGCAATAGTAGCTATCTCGTTGTGAAGGCAACCACATTATGAGATACAATTAAAACGATGTCCTCTGCGCTACATACGTAGTTCAAATATATGGGTTAACTATGGTGTATTTACACCGATACTATATAGTTAAATATCAGTTTATACTAGGGCTTGCAAACCAGTTTTATAAACCGGTTAAATCCGATTTTCATATTGAGTTGTTAAAACCGAAACCGAGCTTCTAAAACCGGATTCAAATATTTTTTTAGTTAGCCCTCGAATATAGTTTTTTGTTATGCACATTTTCTTTTGTTTGTTCGTTTATCTGGATCGTTCAACTGCTTTATGTTTTAAATATGTTTTTTATTTTATTTTAAGGTACGAATCTCATGGGCAAGTGGCCCAAATCTAGGAGGGGTACCTTTTATCTTCCCACCTGTATCTTTTGAAACTTGCCTCGTTTAGACTCTTCATTCAGTGCTTGTGGGAGTGATGCATAGTATTGTGCCTTTGTTATCTTCAATATTTTTATTTAAACTTGTTGGTGATATAAATTCCTACTAATTAATATTTATTACTCTTAATATGTCTAAGATGAAATCAAATGTATGGAATTATTTTGCTCGAAAAAGCAAAGATGAAGCACAATGTTCGAAATGTCAGATGATAATGAAGTCGTCTGGAGGATCTACATCATCTTTGATGTTGCATTTAAAGAAAATACATCACATTGACATTAAACAAGATAACAGTGAACCTTCCGTAAAAATGGTAAGAACATTAGAAAACTTTATCGTTAAAAAATCTATGGAAGAAGAGATTTCAAAATTAGCTGCTTTAGATGGATTTTCTTTTAATTCAATTGCCAAGAGTGAGTTTATACAATCAAGCCTTCACCTTCAGAGAAATAAATACGATAAATTACCACCAGCCACAGTGAATGGAATTAAAAAATATGGTTCTGAATTATTATAAAACTAAGAAAGAAGAACTCATTCAGCATTTCAAAAATTCATTGGTTTCGGGTGCATGGTATTTATTGACTCTAGACGAATATACGTCTATACAAAATAAAAGGTATATGAATATAAATGTGCATTCAAAAGACAATCATTGTTCGTTAGGTCTTATTAAGATTAATGGTTCACTTGATAGCAGAAGAACTGAGCAAACTGTGAATGGACACTTGAAGGAATTTGGTTAGAACTTGGATGAGAATATTGTTGCCTGCACCACCGATGGAGCAGCAATGATGATTAAGTTTGGCAAGCAAATTCCGCCTAACCATCAACAATGTATAGCCCATTGTATACATCTGTCAGTTATAGATGTACTTTATGGAAAAGCAATCAATTATGGTGCGACAGTCTCTGAGTCTCCCAAAGACAATGAAGAAAATGAAAATAATGAAGAAAGTAGTGATGATGAAGAAAGACAGCAAGGCATGCTTTATCAAACCGACTTTACTGATGAGCTCATTTATTTCTTCAATCCAATGGCTAATATTGCACAAACTATTAACAAAGTCAGAAAAATTTGCAAGCTTTTTCGAAAATTGCCTACCAAAAATGACATATTACAAAATTTTGTTAAAGCAAAATTTAATGGGAAAGAATATAAACTTATATTAGATTGCAAGACTAGATGGGATAGCACATTCTATATGACTGAGAGATTTTTGAAATTGAAAAATTGCATTCCAAATGCTCTATGTGCAGTACTGTCAACTGAAGCTGTGTCTGACGATGACTGGAAAACACTTGAATTGCTATGTGAAACTTTGCTACCAGTTGAAATGATTCTGAAGGCTATAACCTCAGAAGATACAGACTTACTTAAAGCAGAGTCTTCAACAGAATTTCTGCTTGCTAAGCTTGATACAGCAGAAACCCCATTTGCTTTAAAATTTCACCAAAGCCTTTTGCAGCGTTACAATGCAAGACGAAATTGCCAAACTGTGGCTTTGCTGAGCTATCTACACAACCCCAAAAAGTTTAGGAAAGAAGATTCAGGTTCAAGAACTTTTGATTTTCCAAGTAAGCAAGTTTTGAAAAAGCATGCTGAAGAGATTTATCAGAGATTATTTGCAAAACATTCCGAAGGAGTCTTAGCGTTGAATGAAGAAACTGAAAATAAACGAACTGTTCTTTTAGAAGAAAACAAAGACTCGCCTAGTTCCGATATCGGAGATACACTCATGCGAGAGTATGATAGTGTAATAAAGAGACTAAATGAAGAGCCTTCAAAATATCCAAGTGAATTGGAAATCAGCAAAGAATTTAAAATTTTGGAGGCAACTAGCAGTAGAAGTGAAAAGCTGGAGAAAGTTTATAGAGCACTGCTGACCATTAAACCAACAAGTGTCCAATCTGAGAGAGTGTTTTCGATCACTGGTCTCTTTAACACAAAAGTAAGGTCAGGTCTATCAGGAAAAATGCTTAATATACTGTGTTTTTTATAGGACCATTTTCAGAAAAAAAGCTGAGCAATAAATAGTAAAGTATTTATTATTATTATTATTATAGGGCTTATTATTTTTTTGTTTACTATACAAGAAGATAGTTTTTATTCAAAGGATTTGAATACAATTTGTAATTTTGTATAATCTCAAGCTGGTTACCTTTTTGGAGCATTTTAATTTTTTTATTTTTTTTACTATAAGAGGTGATAGATTTTGTTTAAAAGATTTGATTACGATTTGTACAATCTACCCAAGATAAAATAAATACTGGTGTTATAAGCTTTTAATTATTTTCCCTAAGTCTGAGAAAATCAGTTTTAAAACCGGTTTTAAGAATAAACTTCGGTTAAACTCGGTTTTGAAATTTCTCGGTTTTATGCAAGCCCTAGTTTATACAAAGTAGAGCTTATTCCTTTTGAAAAGGAATAAGCATTCCTTTTCAAAAGGAATAAGCATTCTAATGTTAAAAAATTTGTTTAATAAAAAATAGAGTTAACATGTATTAAAAATGTAATGTTTGTGCCATGGATAGTATAACCATACATTTCAGTATGGTTAGTACAAAGTATGCTGATCACACTGCAATACCTAACTCTCAAGGTCACTTTGTCATTTTTGCAGGGTCGTTATAACAATAATGACAGTATGCTGCTGCTGCAACAAGATCTGGAAAAGTTGGGCAGATGCGCTGAGAAGTGGCAACTGAAGCTTAACATTGACAAATGCAAAGTACTGCATATGGGTAGTAGTAACCACAGAGAAAAGTACCAACTGTGCAGTACTACACGCAAGGTAGTGGAGAATTAAAAAGACCTGGGGGTGATTGTGCAGTGAGATATGAAGTTTTCTAAGCAGTGCACTGCAAGAGTAGCTCATGAAGTCTTGTCAATGATATATAGGAATTTTTGCTAGCAGGTATAATGAGATGATTATCCCTTTCCATAAGGCAAAGATCAGGCCACACTTTGAGTACTGCATACAGGTCTGGAGACCTCATTTTAGGAAGGATGTAGAGCTGCTGGAATGAATACAGAGAAGGGCAACAAGATTGGTGAGTGGAAGAAAGGGTTGCTCTTACCAAGAAGACTAGGCACCTGCGAGGTGATCTGATTGAGGTGTATAAGGCTTTGAATGGTTTGAGCAAGCTCAATGCTGATGGGATTCTTCCTCTTGCTCAAATTATGCACTGGAGGGGGCATAAATTCAAATTGAGGAAAGAAAGTTGTAGAATAGATGTGCAGAAATTTGCCTTTAGCCAGCATGTGGTTGATTTTTAGAACAGACTTCCATCTGTCAGTGTGGAAGTCGACAGCCTATATAAATTTAAGGCAGAACTATACAAACGTTTAGAGTGAATGGATGGGTGAAATGGGAAGGGTTTTTTTTTGCTGATGCCATATAAGCTTTCTTTCTTGCATCATATGCCTCTACTAATGCTAACAGATTATTATAAAGTAAGATATTTACTAAGGTCTTATCATCACTCTGAATGGGTGAGTCACTGCCACTGATTACCTTGATATTCTGAGTAACCAGGTTCCTCCCATGGTGTGAACATTGTTTCACACAAATGATGCCATGTTTAAAGATGATAATGCTCCAATACACACAGCCAGATATGCCCAAGCTTGGTTTGAGGAGCATGAAACTGAGGCTGGGCATCTCCCATGGCCTAGACAATTTTCAGACTTAAACCTTATTGAGCCACTTGTGGCAGTGGCGTAACTAGAGCAAATTGGCCCCCAGTGCTAACACAGGTCATGGGCCCTGCCCTTCCGTGTTAACCCAACCCCAAAAAATGAAAAGCAAAAAAAAAAAAAAAAAAAAAATCAACATATTATCCATTTACTTACGTTTTACTTTATTATTATGTTTTTTATTAATGGTATTAACGAAGCGAGAATAAAAATTGAAATTGGTATATTGATAATAATAATTATATATTTAATAATAATCACAACATTAATACAATACAGTACACTAAATGCTTCTAAATGTAAGGATATGCATTTAAATGCAAAAATCAAATGATATTTAAAAAAATAGATTTAAATAGCAAGTATGCAAAAATTAAAAAAATTTTATTAACACATTATATAAGCCAAAACAAATTACCGTATATTCTTACATAAGTTGACTTCTATTTTTTGCTTTGAAAATCTGTATTTAGAACTTCTTTCGGCAAGCTTTCATATTAGCAAAATCATCAGTTAGCTGAGACACATCCATATTTTCTGCCTTTTCTGCTTCTATTCTTAAAAGGGTTAAGCCAGACAGTCGTTCTTGACTCACGGCATTTCTTAAATAATTTTTTATTAACTACAGTTTGAAAATGATCATACTGTTCTTTCCACGGTTAACAGAATTGTCAAAAAAAAAATAATAATAGTAATGAACACACTTGAGTGTAACTCGTGCTCATATCATAATACTGCACCAACGCAAGTTCAACCAATTCTTTTATTGTGCTAATTTTCTCTATTTCCCTTTGGAGTGTTTTGACAAAAAGTAATAACTGAGGAGATAAGGATTGGATAAATCATTCGATACTGATTCTATATGCAAGATGTGTTTTGCACAATTTCTTTGTCTGTCATATTCAGTAATATTTTCTGTGTTAAAAATTAAAATAAGTCGACAATAGTTTTCGAACCCTTGAATTTGTGTTTTAATACAAACGTCAATTATTCTATAAAAGACATTTACCTGGAAATAATTCTATAAATTTTCAAATCAGTGATCTACAAGTTCGTTGTAAAATCTATTATTCATTTTCTTTCATTTTTAATTCAGTTCGAGTACCACATTTTTTTATGACAACAGTTGCTTCCTTCAAAATAATTTTGAATTTATTTCGTAGTTGTTTTACAGCAACAAAAGACATTTCTAAATGTGTTGCTGCCTGAACAATATCTAAATCCTTTCTTTGCAGAAATTTTGATGCCAAATCTATATTCAAAAGAACCTTTTCCATTATTACAGTAATAACAACAAATTCAAAATTTTCCATATTTTTTAAATTCTGATTGCTTCTATTTCTGTTTTGTCATCTTTTTTTGTAGTATCCAAAATGATTTTGGTTAAAACTTTCTGAATATCTGTATACCATTGTTTTATTGCTATTAATGACAAAAGATGACCAATTAACCAGTAGGGTTTAGCTTTTTTAAAGCAACATCTGATTCAGCACAATATGAAGACAGCAAGACCAATGATTGATGCTATGTCTAAAAATCACATAGCTGCTTTCTACAACTGTAAAATACATCTGACATACCATTAATGGCATCATTCATCACTAAGTTGATGTTAATGAGCTGCACAATGAACATATAATGGATTTGGTTCCATTTCTTTTATGCTGGCTTGAACCTCTGGAATAAACTGCACTCGTAGCGTTAACCCCATCATATCTTTGGCCCCGATATTTAGAAAGATCCAAATCATTTGATTGCAGTGTGTTGCAAATAGTTGTTGTTATACCTGCAGCAGTTTGATTGGTTAGATGAACGAAGCCAAGAAAAGACTCCTCGATTTTAATCCTGTAGGTTTACTTCCAGTATTGCTGCTGGTTTTTTTTTTAAATGTCCTGGGTTGCATCTAATATGACAGAAAAGAAAAGAGTCTTATATTTCCATTATTAATTGTTTTTTAAATGAAAATTCAAATATTCTATCAACTCATTTTGTATTTTAGGACAGATATTTTTCAGTGCCAAATGGCTAATTTAACACTTGGCTAAAAAAATTTACATCAGACAAAGTTCATTGTATGTAGCTTTCAAACTCTCTCGATGGCCTCAAAATGTGATTGAAATTTTTGATAATTTTAGAGTTATTTTGACAAGCCACTCCAAAACTTTCTGCTAAAAATTACAATTCTTGTTGTAAATTCTTGTCTACATTTTTATCCAAAAATTTGATTGCCATCCATAATTCCTTAAGATAACAAGCCTATGTATGCGACGAACTTGCTTCATGGTGTTTAATTTTATTGAATAAATTGTGCCGATCCTTTATTCCTTGTATCCATCCAGAATTCTGCTTACTTCATGAGAATATCCAACAGGGTTCGCAGTACACTGCATCCAATTTTGGAGAATAACACAACCAAAATCTGTTCATTTTAAGATTGACCGGATTTGTATATTGTTTTGTAATACCTTTCTGAAAACAACCTGTTACTGTGTTTTTTTAGGAATGAGGGTTAGGTCTACAAGGTCCATGATGTAAGATAAATCTCTTCATATCCATTATGTCTGGACCCATATCACTTGGTTATTGTTCACAAACTAAACTTTCTAATAGTTCTAGTTCATTAGTGTTCATTTGGAATTTTTACATCTATATCTGTAGTTTGTGCTGGAAAAGATGATCCTGTTGCGGATACTGAACCTTACATTGATGCTATTGTTTCCGTTGGTGTAGTAATAGAAGAGCTCGCGTTTCTCCTGGGGAAGAAAGAAGACAACTTTTGAATTTTTTTCAAATTAATTATTTTTCTAGTGCTTCTGCAGACTCTTTTTCTTTTAGCATAGTTGCTTGGTGTGCTTGTATTCTTTTTTTCTATTCTAAAAAGAAATTATAAGGTGACAGTCAAATTAGTAAAATATTCCTACATCTTTTTTTTTTTAACTTACTTATTATAAAATAAAAACTTTATAAAATAACTGCACTTTATGCTTGATCACTGAGCACTAAACGAACTATATTGTTTCACAGAGCCATAGCCACTGTTGCCATTTGAGATTTGTAAATCACACTAAATGATCTTCAAAAAGGAGCTAAAATTATAATAAATGGCACTACATAAAGCTCAAAACGGTTGATAAGAATGTGTTACATTTAATTAAAAAAATTGGTTGTTTATTAATGAAATTTGTTAATTGTCTTGAGAAATGAATCTATCTTCCAAATTTCACAGGACTATTTCAAGCCCGGGGCCCCAATGCAGCTGCATTGGCATAGTTATGCCATTGCACTGTGCATATTTGGAGAGGGAAGTGAGAAGCAGATTTCCTCCACCTTCATTACTCAAGGAGCTTGAAACATTCCTCCATGAAGAATGGTCCAGTGTCTTCTTAAGACAGTTCAAGATTTATTTGAATCCATTCCCATAAAATACAAGATGTTTTAAAAGGAAAGGGTACCCCAACACCATATTAGTGCATACTTGTAACTCTTATCACAGATGTCAAATATATATTTTAATGGATCTAATATCTGCCTATATAAATCTTTGGGATATGATGTACCTATTCAAAGGCTTTGTATAAAGGAACCAGAATACCTATGATATATAAATTATCTCCTTAAGCAAAGTAAAGTTAAATTTCAAGCAAAAATATAAATTAATCCCATGAATATTTCTTTAAACACATCTGTATTTTTTAAAATTCAACTTAAAATTCAAATTAATATTAACATTCAGTTTTACTAAATCCAAGACTGTTTTGTACAGGCGTAATTACTAACCTCCATATCAACATCTTCAATCTTTGGGTTTACACGTTTAGGATGAACAATAGTTGGAGTAATAATATCATACTTTGTGGTGTCATCAACCTCAGGCTCTTCTAGCTCCTAAAAAATAAAATAATAAAATAATGATATAATATAATCATTGACCTTCAAAATTATAAAATAGCTAATGTTATTTTGACTTTTCAAAATTGTAAAAAGTACGGCTTTCTTGTCCTCATATTTCTCTGGGTGGCAAAATTTAAAAATAACTCCATTTATATTCCATTACAGCCCCAAGGTACTTTTCAATTTCATTATAACTACTTTTCTGTAGCCAATAAAGCAGCATAACAGTTACACAACAGCATGACTTGCCCTTGACATGGGCTGTGCATAATTTGTGACAACATATATAGATTCAATCTTGAATGTGCATAACAGTATCTGTTTGCATACATTATTCTAGAACTACAACTAGTTGTCTAGTCAATGCAATGCTCAAACAAGAATCAACTGTGCTTTCACCACAAGGTACTGTATTGAGCTACTTTTAAATAAATAGTTATCTGGCATTTATTTGAAAGACCATGCACTGCTATGACAGCCTGTTTAAGATGGCTATCTGAAATAGAAAATGTCAAACTATAATAATCTCACAATATAGCTACTAAGACAGCCTGTTTAAGATGGCTATCTGAAATAGAAAATGTCAAACTATAATAATCTCACAATATAGCTACTATGACAGCCTGTGTCAGGACTTATCATTTCTTACATCAGTGAGCAGATGGCTTCTAGTAGCAATTTCATGATAGCATATGGTTATGATGCTATATTTCAACTGCCAAGCAGCAAATGAAGTTAGCATTTTGAAATTATTAGAGTAAATGCCTTTTCAAAATTTCATGAAGCAGGAGCAGTTTTTTCTCCTCTGTGTTTTTTGGCTGGCAGGATTTAAACTGTCCAGTAAATGAAAGTCTTAATGTTCACAGCAGACAATTTGTGGTGAACTCTACCTTCATCTCTTGCCCTGGTATTCAATTGTTTTTAAACAAATGGTACTGTCAAGGTTAATCTGTCATTTATTTAAATGATTAGAAACTACTATGAATATTCCTATGTTAAGATGGAAGCTTGGAAACTACGGCATCAAAGTGGATTGGACCTTTTCATATAGTGGAACAGCAGCAAAACAAATATAATATTATTGGGGTCTTTCATGTGGTGAAGAATAATTCCAGGGCAATTAATAACCTTCAAATAGCCCTGGCTATTTGAAAATGTCAAGACTTACTGGTCCCTGAAGTGACCTCCAATTGACAATTCCAATGGATGGAGTGAAAGAAAGTCCTACTTTTCATGATTTTGAAAAGCCCAAAACAGTATATTAGCTAATTTTTTAATTATGAAATTACAACTTCATCTATTACATAGCTGGCCAACTGTTATCTGATAATCCTGAACTAGACTGTCAAAGCAATGTCTCATCTTCTGATAGTGCAATTCAGTACCAAAGAACTCATTGTGAGGAAAAACGTTTTCTGTTATGAGTATTAAGACCATTATATTTACTGTACAGTTTAAATCCACTAATTTTCACAATTATCATTAATCTGGTAGGATCACAATTATCATTAATTATCAATAATCTGGTAGGATCACAATTATCATTAATTATCAATAATCTGGTAGGATCACAATTATCATTAATTATCAATAATCTGGTAGGATCACAATTATCATTAATTATCAATAATCTGGTAGGATCACAATTATCATTAATTATCAATAATCTGGTAGGACTGTTTATTTTATGACTTTGCATTAAAAAATGCTTAATCAAAAGAGTTTCAAAATGCTTATATTTGTCTTTAGATTCTATCTGATTATACTGCCAAAATAAATACTTCCTCATTAAAATTATGGAAAATATATAAATATTGAAAATATATAAATATTGAAAATATGATCTCATATTATGGATAGGCAATATTAATAGTCAGAAAGACAACTTTTTGTTATGGCATTATTATATTTTTATGCTACTGCAGGTTTTTAGTTTAAATTCATTTTACTGGACCAATAATTCCATATTTCACATTAGCATTAGTAGAGGCATATGATGCAAGAAAGAAAGCTTATGCAGCATCAGCCAAAAAAAAAAAAAAAACTTCCATTTCACCCCTCCGTTTGTTCGAAATACCTGTCCAGCTGAGCCTTAAATTTATTTAGGCTATCAACTTCCACAACAAGGGATGGAAGTCTGTTCCACCAACCAGCTACCCGCTGGCTAAAGGCAAATTTCCGCACATCTATCCTACATCTGTCTTTCCTCAATTTGAATTTATGCCCTCGCAAATCGCCTGCGAGGGCATAAATTCAAATTGAGGAAAGACAGTTGTAGGATAGATGTGCAGGAGTTTGCCTTTAGCCAGCAGGTGGTTGATTGCTGGAACAAACTTCCATCTGTCGTTGTAGAAGTTGATAACTCAAACAGATTCAAGGCAGAAATAGACAAACATTTGGAGCAGGTGGATGAGTGAAATGAGAAGAGGGGGGGGTGAGTGTTTTTTTTTTGGCTGATGCTATATAAGCTTGCTTTCTTGCATTATGTGCCCTTTCTAATGCTAAATGCTAATTACTCACAAGGGGACATAAATTCAAATTGAGGAAAGACGGTTGGAGAATAGATGTGCAGAATTTTGTCTTCAGCCAGCGGGTGGTTGATTGCTTTAACAAACTTCCATCTGTGGTTGTGGAAGTTGATAGCTTAAAATAAATTCAAGGAGGAACTGGAAAAACGTTGAGAGGGAATGGATGTGCCAAATGGGAAAGGGGGTATTTCTTTTTTTTGGGGATGATGCTACATAAGCTTGCTTTCTTGCATCACATGCCTCTACTACTACTACTTACATTTTGCTGGATTAAAACATAGCTGCCATTTTATCACCATCCCTGAAGTCTATCTAGGTCACTCTGAAGAAGCTCTGCTTGGTGGTGATCATTAAGTACTCTACCAATCTTTCCATCATCTGCAAATTTAGACATCAATTCCCCTATCCCTTTATCAATGTCATTTATGAAATTCAACAACAAAAGTTGTTCTAATACTGATCAGTGGGAACCCCACTCCTTACATTAACCCAATCTGAGGAATAACTATTTATCACAATCCTCTGCCTCCTGCCCCATAGCCATCCAGCTATTCATCTAAGGATTTTCCCTGTGATTCCAACCTGTTCCAGCTTATAAAGTAACCGCTCATATGGGACTGAGTCAAATGCTTTGCTGAAATCCAAATGAACAATGTCGAAATTATTCCCTAAATCCAGCTCATGAGTGATCCTGTCAAAATAGCTAACTAGATTAGTTAGATATCATTTTCCTTTTAAAAAACCATGCTGAGATTTCCTCAGAATTCCATTTCTATCTAAATGAACCTGAATTCCACCCTTGATCATTGCCTCCATGATTTTCCCTACTACTGAAGTTAGACTGACCGGTCGGTAATTTCCCACTTCACCCTTATAACCGCCCTTACGTATTGGAGATACACTGGCACTTTTCCAATCCAATGGAATCACTCCTGAGTCCAGGATGCACTCATAAATAGCCTCAATGTGCTCACTTATCACCATTAAAATTATAGGGTATATGCCATCAACCCCAGAAGCCTTACTTGCCTGTAGTCTTGAAAGTTTTTTTATTAAATACTCTTGAAATTTCAATACCATTAATTACATATTTTTCAACTTCACTTCCATAATTTCTCTTTGGCATAAAGGGTTTTTCTTCTGTAAATATCGATGCAAAGTAAGTGTTGAGTTAATCTGCAACATCTGGGGTATCTATCACATCCATTATATAAGGGTCCTATTTTATTTGTTTTTCTCTTCTTTGCATTTATATATGTGAAGAATTCCTTATCCCCCACTCTTTGCTCTTTTTTCAGCGATTTCTCATAATCTGCCTTTGTCAGCCTAACCTTTTCTGTGGCACTATTACAGATTACCTAGCTGTTATAAGCTTCAGTACTTTTTATTGCTCTGTAACTTTTCCATGCCAGCTTTTTCTGCTCAAGTAATCTGGCAACCTCATTATTTATCCAACTTGGAATCCTCCTCGTGGAGTATTTTTTTTAATGGTATATATGCATTCAAGGCTTCTGTGATTAATGTGTTAAAGATATACCGTAATTCAATTGCATTCTCTCTCTCTCTCTCTGTGATATATCTACCCAGTTAATAGAGGCCACCTTACGGCATCACAATTTCCTTTCCTGAAATTATAACCCATTCCTTTGCCTTTAACTAATGCTACCTCTCTCTCTCTTCACCATCCACTGTAGAACTCCTTGTTCATTTCCTGCTACTGGTTTCTGTACTGCCAGCCCTATTATGTCATCTGGTTCGTGGGTAATGATGAGGTTTAGAATATTCTTTACCCTGGTACTTTCCCTGACATGTTGGTACAAATAAAAATCATCTAGTTGATTTAAAAATTTTGTCCCCCATGTGGAGTTTCCTTCCCATTTGCTCCAATCAATTAGAGGCAAATTAAAATCACCCATAATAAGAGATTCACGCTTACTTGGCCATTCCATCTGCACAGAGGCTCTCATCATAATCTTCCCAATCATCTGGCCTGAAGATTACTGCCACTCTCATTATACCTTTGCTTCAACTACCTTTCACCATACAGATTCTATACTAGCATGCAAAAAGTCTGGATCCAGGAAAGCTTTTGTCATGCTCAGGCTGCTTTTGATAAGAAGCATGATCCCATCACCCCTTTTATCTGCCCTATCCTTCCTAAATACATTATACATACCATATTGAAACTGAAATTCATCATCCAGTATCTTTGGGGGGCACCACGTTTCTGTAAACCCTATCATGTCAGCGTTACTTTTCCTAACCAGCAGTTTGAATTCAATTATTTTATTAATGACTCGTCTGACATTATTGTATAAACAATTTAGACTTAGTGTTCTTGTATAGTTGACTACCCTGACACACCCTTAAAGTTATTTAAGCTTGTTTCCCTGGCATTAGCTACCCGCTCATTTAAAACGTTTCTGCCCTAGAACATCTTGCTAACATGTTCTGTTGCGGCAATAAACAAGAACTCTTGAGGTATGTGCAGGCATTATTTTGACCAATATTATTAGATAAACACATATCTATATTACCCTTGTCCTCCCAAATTAGCAGGGAAACTGCTAGTTTCGGAGGACAAGAAGTTCAAAAGACATTGAACTTCTTGATAGGGTTCAAAGATGAGCAACTCACATGTTGAGATCGGCAAAAGAGTGACCATATGAGGAAAGATGATTATGTGGGCTACAGAGCTTGGCAACCAGACATCTCAAAGGTGACCTGATTAAGGTTTATAAGGCTTTGAGAAGGGTTAGTAAAATTAATGAAGGTGGAATTTTTACTGTTATAGAGAATTCCAGAACTTGTAGGCATAAATAAAATTACAGGGGGAAAGAGGTTTAGATTAGATTCAACAGATTGTCAGATTTTACAGGGAGTAAAGAAAATATTATTATTCACATGGAGACTAATAGTGTTAAGCACACACGATCTGACGATTTGTTAGACAAATATAGGACCATGCTGAAGAAATGCTGCGAGTTAGGTCACATTGTCTGTGTGTCTGGGTGCCTACAAGTTCTGGAATTCTCTATAACAGTAAAAATTCCACCTTCATTAATTTTACTAACCCTTCTCAAAGCCTTATAAACCTCAATCAGATCACCTTTGAGATGCCTGGTTGCCAAGCTCTGTAGCCCACATAATCATCTTTCCTCATATGGTCGCTCTTTTGCCGATCTCAACATGTGAGTTGCTCATCTTTGAACCCTATCAAGAAGTTCAATGTCTTTTTTCAGATGAGGTCCCCATACTTGAACACAGTATTCCAAATGTAGTCTTACGTTGTCTTATACATTGGGATTATGACATCCCTATCTCTACAGGATAATGTTTGATAATTCACTGATAGGACACCATGGGCATTCCTGACTGTCTGTTTACACTGCTCAGAAAACTTCATATCTGTCCATGTTATAACTCCCAGATTCCTTTCTTTCTATATTGTTTTTAATTCATATCCACATCTGCAAATTTTGACATCACACCTTCTATCCCTTTGTCGATGCCATTTATGAAAATGAGAAACAACAGTGGTCCATGAACTGATCCTTGAAGGATCCCACTCTTGACTTTACACCAATCTGAAGAATATCCACTGATCATAAATCTCTGCCTTCTGCCCTGCAGCCACCCTTCAATCCATCTTAGAATCTTTCTGGTAATAGCAATATGTTCCAGCTTGTACAGTAACCTTTCATGAGAGACTGACTGAAATGCTTTGCTAAAATCTAAATAAACTATGTTGAAACTGTTCCATACATCCTGCTCATGAGTAACTGTGCTAAAGTAGTTTACTAGGTTAGTTAAACATATACTTTTCCCCATAACATATCCATGTATTGTCCTTCAGAATGCCATTTCTTTCTAAATGCCCTAGACTGCACTCTTAATCATTGCCTCTAAGATTTTCCCTACCACCGAAGTCAAGACTAATCGGTCTGTAGTTACTGACTTCACTCTTAGAACCACTTTTATGTATTGGTGATACATTGGCACCTCTCTAAACCAAAGATGCCCTCATAATTAACTTCAATGGTTCAATAAACTCCCTGGTGGCCTCCCTCAAAATTATGGGGTATATGCCATCAATTTCCAGGAGCCTTACTTGTCTTTATGTTCGGAAGTTTTTCTAATAACTAACCTTATCTGTGGTACTATTAGAAATCTACTTGTAGCTGTTGTAGGCTTCAGTACTTTTGATCACTCTGTAACTATCACATGCTATCCTTTTCTGATCTATTTCAGAGGCTGGCTCCACATTCATCCATTTCGGCATTCTCCTCATGCACGGTTGTAGGATAGATTGTGCAGAAGTTGGCCTTTAGCCAGCAGGTGGTTGATTGCTGAAACAAACTTTCATCTTTCATTGTAGAAGTTGACAGCTTAAATAGATTCAAGGCAGAACTTGACAAACATTTGGAGCAAGTGGATAGGTGAAATAAGGGTTTTTTTTTTTTTTGGCTGATGCTATATAAGCTTGCTTTCTTGCATCATGTGCCTTTGCTAATGCTAATGCACAATCACCAGCAATTTCAAAATCACTAATTTCATATGACAGCCTCTCTAGCATAGCCTCTTCTCAGCACGAAGGGTCATTCCTCAGCAAAGACAGATGTAAAGTACCTGTTCCATTCATTCTACAACATCACCTGGGTTGTCTAAGACTTTCTCACACCTTGTACACAATGGTCTAATTTGATTTGCTTCCCCCCCTTCCTTGTATTCACATCCATGAAAAATTCCTTGTCCCCATTCTTTCCTGTTAGCCAGTGCTTTCTCATGCACAGCCTTGACCTCTCTAACCTTATCTGTGGTACCATTACAAATCTACTTGTAGCTGTTGTAGGCTTCAGTACTTTTGATCACTCTGTAACTATCACATGCTATCTTTTTCTGCTCTATTTGAGAGGCTGGCTCCACATTCATCCATTTTGACATTCTCTTCATGCAATATTTTCTTAATGGATCTATGCATTCATGGTTTCTGTGATTTTTGCTTTAAAGATATTCCCTAATTCAAGTGTATTCACCCTCACGCTGCAACCTGCCTAATTAATAGATGCCACATAGTGCCTTACACTGTTAAAGTCCCCTCTTCTGAAATTAAAACCCATGCTTTACCTTTTAACTACTGCAACGTCTTTCTTCATCTTCCAATTGACAACTGCGTGATCACTACTTGCAAATGGTTCCCATATTTTAAGCTGTGATGTAATATAATTTGTGGGTAATTTGGGATAAAGAAATTCTCACTCCTATTATTATCTCTGATATGCTGGTACAAATAATGATCATCTGGTTTAATTAGAAAATTTTTTCCCCACGATGAGTTTCCCTTCTGCTTATTCCAGTCAATCTGGGGCAGATTAAAGTCACCCACAATAAGGCATTTGAACTTGCTTGCCCAATCCATCCGCATGTAAAGACTTGTCATAATCTTCACAAATTTCTTGTCTGTAGATTACTCCCACTCTCATTATACTTTGCTTACACTACAGTTTCACCATACTGAGTGGCACTATGATCAGTCTCGTGAGTGCAGCACATGAATAGTCCAAAATGATGGGTGTTGCAGATATACGTATCAAGCAAACAATGGTGATTGAATTTTTTACCAAGGAAAAAGTGACGCTTATCAAAATCCATATGCATCTCAAAAATGTTTATGGCGACGATACTGTAGATGTGAATACAGTTAGACATTGTGTAAGGCACTTTGAGTGGGGAAAGTGACGTTGACAAGCCCCACAATGTCCGGCCACTGACAACAGACAGCCATATCCCACGCTCATCAAAGAGGACCACCACATCGTTGCACAGTTTCCCAGGAAAACTGTGCAACGCAGTAGGTATAGGGAAACCTGCTGTGATAACCAACATAAAGGAAGTAGGCTACAACAAGGTTTGAGCCCAGTGGGTCCCGAAAATGTTGACACAAGAACAAAGAAACCAGGAAAGTCATCTCTATCAGAACTTCTGCAGCACTATGACAGTGAAGGAGAGGGTTTTCTTTCATGCATAGTCACAAGTGGCGAAACCTGGGTCCACCATTATGACTCTGAAATGAAGAGACAGTCGGAGTGGCACCATCAAAATTTACCATGCAAGGAGTTCAAAATACAGATTTCTGTTGGTAAAATCCTGGCACCAGTGGTTTTGGGACAAAGATTGGGGGGGTGTCTTGCTTGTGGACTTCTTGGAGCACAGCACCATAATCAACTCAGACTGATATATGGAAACGTTGAAAGCCCACATCCGTAGAGTTCGACTAGACAAAAACCTTAACAAGGTTCTTCTCCGTGACAATGCACAACCCCATACCAGTCTTTGCACAATGGAGGGTATTGCAAACCTGGGGTGTACTGTTCTTCCTCATCCCTCTCATAGCCCAGATTTTGCACCTTCCAACTATCACCTCTTCAGCCTGCTGAAGGATGCACTCCGTAGAACCCATTTTGCAGACATCCTACTCAAGCACAGTGTTCGCAAAGTCCTATGAAGCAAGAGTAAGGACATTTACAGGATTTGAATAAAGCATTTGACTCAGAGATGGCAGAAGCGCATAGAAAATGGTGACTTGGTGGAAAAATAAAAATTTTTTTATTAATGATTGAGGATTAATTGATGTAAAAGGCATAGTTGTAGGAATTAAATTTCCAGAGGAAAAAAATAGGAGGCATTACCTGGGTGGTACCACCTTTCTGTTAGCCCTATTATGTCAGAATTAGTTATGCTAACGAGGAGTTCAAATTCAGCCATTTTATTGACAACACCTGACAATATAGTAGATAGAGTTAAAGACTAAGTATTCTTCTAAAGTTAACTACCCAAACACACCCCTTGAAGTTATTTAGGCTTATTTCCCTATCTTTCTCAGCCCACTCATTTGAAATGTTGCTACCCTCATTACATCTTGCCAACATCGGTTGTTGAGGCAACAAACAAGAATTCTTGAGGTGAGTGGAAGCATTATTTTGACCCATATCATCAGATAAACGTGGATCTATATTACTCTTCTCCACCCAACTAGCAGTTTCCCTGAACTCTTAAGGTATCCTCAATGATAATTGAAAAAATCCTTGCACCACCTTTGTTTAAATGAATATCATCTCTACAAGATAGATTCCTTCTAACTACAAGTGGGGGGGTCACACTGATAAAATCAGACCCCCTCAAAAGTCTTGTCTTGCATATTCCCTCAAGTCTTCAGTTAATCCACTGTGTGCAAGCAAGCAGTTATAGTGATAGACTCAAGTGAAGTTACAGAGTACATAAAACTAATAGACACATGATATATCTTCATAATTATTACAATAACATATTTATATTAGCATTAGTAGAGGCATATGATGCAAGAAAGCAAATTTATACAGCATCAGCCAAAAAAAAAAAAAAAAAAAAACCCTTCTCATTTCATGCATCCATTCACTTCAAAAGTTTATATAGTTCTGCCTTAAATTGTCAACTTCCACGACAGATGGAAGTCTGTTCCAGCAAAGAACCACACACTGGCTAAAGGCAAATTTCTGCACATCTATTCTACAACTTTCTTTCCTCAATTTGAATTTATGCCCCCCTCAGGTGCATAATCTGAGCAAGAGGAAGGATCCCATCAGCATTGAGCTTGCTCAAACCATTCAAAGCCTTATACACCTCAATCATATCACCCCAAAGATGCCTAGTCTCCAAACACTGCAATTTGCAGACCTTAACCCTTTATATGCATGAAGCTGCATAAAATGTGGCACACAATCCAGAATTATTTAAAATCCAGCACATTTTCCAAAGAAAAAAAAAAAAAATAAATATTTTAATTCAGAAATATTAAGCAATATCACACTTAACTTTGTGAATCCATGCAAAAAAGGGTGATACTTCACTCTTAGTTTTATTCTGGAAACTTCATATTGTAGTGCAAAATGCTCTTTCAAATTACACCCATATGGCAGGGTCATATGGATATAATTTTCATCCAATATTTGCATGAGTAGCAGCCAGTTTGATTTCATATTAGAACAGATGAGAAAGTCGTCACACAACCAAGGTAATACAGCTCAAACTGTGACAATTTATGATTATAACAGTGATCTTTTGTTATTAGTATGTGAGAAACTGACTGGATTTCTACAGTACATCATTAAAATGAAAATGTGATGATTTTAATGCAAGACTGTACACCTGGTGAACAGCAACCTTAAAATAACTTACATAATAGTGGAGGTCAAATTAAAAATAGTAGAGGAAGCAAAGTATTTGGATATTACATGATAGGGGTGGGCATTCGGTTCTCCATGCAGTGCACGCAGGTGATAAAGGAGGGCCTTATCACCCTTATCAATGTGGCTTTCAAAATTTGTTAGGCATATTTTGCACATGAGGCTTCAACTAAAAGATCTCCAGATCTTAAACTTTTTGCAGATTTTGGGGATCATGCCAACCCTTCTAATCCTTTCAAGATGAAGAGTGGCATTTTCCCAATTGCCTACTCTATAGTAGAATGGAGAATGAGAAAAAGTGATGTCACTGATGGCATATCTTCAGTTCTGGCTCTTTTGGCAGATGTAATTGTCAATCTCATCTAATCTGTTATGTACAGGCCTTGCTGGAGCCTCAGAAGAAGTGAGATTTAAATTACTCATAAGAGTAAAGAAACGTTTCTGATGCTCTAAGTACCTAATCCATCACAGAGCCCTACAAGGGGATACCCACTCATGAACTAGCAGGTGCTATTTACATAAACGGGAAGCCAAGTTCACTTAGAGAATCGTACCCACATTTCCAATAAATCTTGACTCCACCACAGGCCCAAAGGGAAGGGAGACCTACTGGAATGCTGATGACCCTAGCAGTAACAGTCACCTGCTGATTGATGCCACTCAGGCTGAGCCGGTACCTCTTGTTTTGCTGAAACAGAGACCAAAGTGGTGTACTAAGGCTTGGTCCCTCATTCACCTGGATACCAGCGATGTCCCCTCACCAAGTATAGGTTCCCGGTTGAGGGGAATTTTTGATAAAGTAGTACTTTATTTTCTCTCTTGGAGTAATTCAGAGTTGTTTTTTTTTTTGGCTGGTGCAGCATAAGTCTCAGGCTTCCTTGCACCATATGGCTAATAATAATAATAATGTATTACTTAAAGAAGTACTACATTATAAAGAAGAACAAGAACTACATTATAAAGTAGTACTTTATAATGTAAAGTACTTAAGTACATACTAAAGTACTACATTATAATATAGTATTAGAGAACACATTCTGGATAGTAAATACTACAAAAAAAATTAACCACTGAATAATATAGAGGCTCTTTCAATTGAATTAATTTTTTCATATTGAGGATATGATGATTTTGATTCAGTCGCAACTGTTGAAAGAGTTCACATATACATTAACCCCAGGGGCTCACATCTGGTGAGTATGGGTTTGGCACACCCAGAGTTCTGAGCTAGATATCATCATTCTTCTCTTTCTTGGTGATTCCCTTTTACTTTCGTCTCTCTCTCTCTCTCTCTCTTTCTCTCTTAGGGTAACTGGGGAATTTTTTTTTTGGCTGGTGCAGCATAAGCCTCAGGCTTCCTTACACCATATATAGCTAATAATAATAACATCATTAGAATTATTGAAGAAAATTTGCTAAAAAGCTTTTTCCAATGTCATCTGGTTGCAGAAGAATTATGATCACTATATAAAATACTGTCAGTTTCAATATCATTTTCTCTATTTTTGGAATTATTTAGTTTCAGGGGGTGTCAAAAGCCAGCACTGGCCTCCAGGGCCCCTAAGGTTCAGTGAAACAGCCACTCTTGTTTCTAACCTCACTGAGCCTGCCTTTCCCCTCCAATTCCTCTTTTTTGTAACATTTAGTTATACGTAAATAAAATAACTGTGTGGCTAAAGAGTGAACAGGAACATTGGTCTCTACAATTGGTGGTCTGAACACCCTCCCCCATACTTAATGTCCAGGCCTGAGATCAGTGACCTATCTGGCCCCGGCTCTTCCTTCAATGCTTAAACTTACCTACATTAATTCTTTTACAATGTCACAATGGCTACATTTATTTATATGTAAATAAAATAACTGTGTGGCAACACAGTAAACAGGAACACTGGACTCTAGAACCGAAACTGATCCTGAAATAATTAGACTGGAATAAAATAACTGCATGATTACACAGTGAACAAGAACAGTGCATTCTGAAATTATATTCATAATGAGAGTAGTCACACGGCTCAGCCTTACTGGCATCAATCAGCAGGTGACTGTTACTGCTAGTAATTTGTGCAAATCACTAAGACTACTGGCCCACTGATCTCAAACCAAAAAGAAACTAGGAATTGGAGTAGAGTAGAAAGATACAGAGAGCCTCATCACTGTAGGTGCAAGTACCAATCATGGGTTTTAAATATGCTAGAAGGCTACTGTTCTCCACAGGATGACTGAAGGGTTAAAAGCAAACATACTACTCAAACTTTGTTATAATGAGCATGGATATAATGAGGTCATGACTCTACTAAACAAAGAAGATAGTGAATGGACACTTTGATTGATTTTTTTTTAAAACAGTGACACTTTTAATTCACCCAAAATTCTTTCCTTCTCTTGTGACGTCCATGTCTAATTTGAAGTCACTCCAAAAACTTCAGTAGGGATGTTTATCTTTATTGCATGTGTGCAATAAAGTGTGCAAGGCATAGGTCTAAAGGAAGTCTGCCCAGTAAAATTTGAAGGGCTACAGTAGAAATAGTTCTACAGGCAAAGGACACATCTGCAGTAAGATAAGCATTGCATTTACTCCAGGTGTTTCCTGTGTGTGTGTAATGATGTTTACCCAGTGGAACCAAGCTGGAACTCATCCATAATGATCTGTATGAATACCGCCTTATAAAGAAATCATAGGACCTTCATTCCCCTCAGACCCAAGTCTCAGGGGAATGAAGCATTGTCAGTTTCCTAAACTTATATGATGGATCTTGCAAATATAAGGTAGGCTACGTACAAAATCTTGTATGGAACTTACCTTGTATTACAAAATACTGTGCTTTTGCTTATAAATTTTTACTTAAGTGGAATTTTTTTTTCAGGGATGCTATATGACATCAAGAGAAGAATATGCAATTATTTCTTAAATTTACAGCTTAAATGATTCTGTGAGGTCATTCACATACTTTAAGATAAGTTCAATGGAGACAAAAGGCAAATCTGAATACAGCATATTGCTCTATACTATCATTTGTCATGTGATTAACTTCATGACTTATGAGAGGTCAAGAATTAAAACATTAAATTTATTAGTGAGATTAATGGTAAATTTATTACCATTTACCAGTATGGTTATAATTACCTCCTTCACCAGTCATTATGGAACTCAGTTTCTGGACTTAAAAGTTTATCAATGCCAAGTAAAATAAAATACTGACAGCTGCATATAACCATTAAAACTGTTATTAACTGCATGGGGATATTCTGGTTTTTTTTTGGTTTTTTTTTTAACTCTTTTGTGTTCTAAGAACACACTTAGGTGTAACCCAAAATACTCTTTGTATTCCCCCCCACTCATCCAGTTAATCAGTAATTTTAAAAATCTCCATTAAATAATTCAAATGATCCGTGTCCCCATGCAGCTTAATGGGTTTTTATGTGAGCATTAATGGGTTAAGAACAATGGCATCTCTCTGCATGGATCCACCTAGGTCATGCTGTATATCCCAAATGGAAACAGGATCCTAAGAAAGTAGATTTGTGATATGTTTGACCTGTACCATCATTATCAAAGAGTCTGAAGGGTTCTCAGCACTGAGTTCGAGCTCTACTGGTGAATAAAGTGAAAGTGGCTGTATTACACCTATTTTTGATTCAATATTAATAACTGAAATTTTTCTCATCCCAAATAGAGACACTGCTTTACCAGAGTACTTTTTTTGAGTGAAATTATGTTTTTCACAGAATAACTAAGTGAGAACGCCAGTCAGGTGTGTATGACCATTTTTTTTTTAGATTCCAAGCAGGAATAAATCTGGATATTACCATCCTTCCTCTTCAGTTTTGGTTTAGGAAAATTAATGATAGTAACTAAAATCATTACTCCCTTCCACATAGATCCACTGTGACTAACTTCTTAGCCACCACCAACTCTATCCCCTTTGCAACTGAATCTCAAGCAGAGCTTGCAGTCACCTATGTAGACCTCAATGCAGCCTTCGACTTTATAAATGTTCTTGCAATGCTGAAGCTACTTTCAGACCATTATCAGATCAAGGGACACACTCTGCAGTTCCTCATGTCACTTTTTCAAAATAGAATAACCTAGCTTACTGTCCATTAGCAAACATATGAGCGTGTATCCCTTCAGGCGTTCTACAGGGTGATGTCTTATCAAAGCTCTTGTTTACAGTGCTTATCTGCCCACTTGTTGAGTGGAAGCATGATACTTTATGTTAGGCTGATGATATGAAGCTCCTCACACTGATTACTCCACACGATGATCTTGTAATAATTGCATCAATTAATAATACTCCTGGAATTTGCAAACTACCTCAACCAATTCGAACTAAAAATAAACCCAGAAAAGTCTGAATTCATGATATTCTTTTTAAAGAAAACACCTTCTGATATTCGGCCAACATTGTGTAATGCTCCTATCACCATCGTCAATAAGCATACTGATCTCGGGGTTGTTTATGATCCTAAGCTCTGCTTAAGTAACACATTGGACAAACTGCTCACCCAGGCAGCTTGACTCTGATGAATTCACCAAACAGCATTTACAGTATATTAATGATGTCAAAACTACCAGAAACTATATAAAACCATGGTATACTCTCCACTTTTATATGCTGCAGAGGTATGGGTATCTGATACTCCTAGCACAATTAGGCCACTTTTTGTTGCTGAGTTTTGGTTCTTAAAATGGGCCACACACAAACAAATTCTACAGTTAAGGATAACTGCAATGGCCAGTTTGCTACAAATTCACAGGCTCCCCACACGGATTAGGGGATGAAACAACTTACCATGACTGTTAAAACGATTGTTAGATAGATTGTGGCACCATCATTCTGAGACTTGTGCTCTTGGCCTTCTCTCAGAATGACTCCAACTTTGTGCACACATCTCACCTGCCTTCACTTGTCTGATAGGTTTCTGCCTTTTCAGATGCTCTCACATACCCAGTCATTGGCTACTGACCTTAATAAGTTTGCTCATGACAAGGATCCTTGAGTTGTATAACTCTGTCTCTGATCCTTCTCCTCGAAGCTCATCTTAATGTCAATTCAAGCCAACAATACTATCTGAAATAGTAGTAGTAGTGGCATGTGATGCAAGAAAGCAAATGTATGAGCTTATGCAGCATCAGCCAAAAAAAAAAAAATCACACCATTCCCTCCAAATGCCTGTCCAGTTCCTCCTAAAATTTATTCACCCTATTAACTTCCACAACGACAGATGGAAGTTTGTTCCAGCAATTAACCACCCGCTGGCTAAAGGCAAATTTCCGCACATCTAATCTACATCTGTCTTTTCTTAATTTGAATTTATGCCCCCTTAGGTTCGTAATCTGAACAAGTGGAAGGATCCCATCAGAATTCAGCGTGCTGAACCCATTCAAGGCCTTATACACCTCAATCAGATCACCGCGCAGGTGCCTAGTCTCCAGCCACTGCAATTTGCAGAACTTAAGCCTCTCTTGATAAGAGGATCTCTTCATTCCCCTCACCAATCTTGTTGCCCTTCTCTGTACACGCTCAAGTAAATCTACATCCTTCCTAAAATGAGGCCTCCAGACCTGTACGCAGTACTCAAGGCGTGGCCTGAACATTGCCTTATACAGAGGGATAATCACCTCCTTTTCCCTGCTAGCAAAATTCCTATATATCATTGACAAAACCCCATGACCTGCCCTGGCAGCCTGTCTGCATTGCTCAGAAAACTTCATATCTGCCTGCACAATTACTCCCAGGTCTTTTTCATTTTCTACCACCTTAAGTGTAGTACCACACAGTTGGTACGTTTCTCTGGGGTTACTTCTACCCATATGCAGTACTTTGCATTTGTCAAGGTTAAACTTCAGTTGCCACTTCTTAGCCCATCTGCCCAAATTATCTAGATCCTGTTGCAGTAGCACACTGCCATTACTGTCATTAACAACCCTGCCAACCTTTGTATCATCTGCAAACTTCGACACTAAGCCTGATATACCTTCATCAATACCATTGATAAATATACAAAACAACAGTGGACCCAACACCGAACCCTGTGGGACTCCACTAATAACATTAGTCCAAGAAGAGCAGCACCCATTGATTACCACCCTCTGTCTTCTCCCACTTAACCATCCTTTTATCCATTGTAGCAACTTACCCTTAATACCATTCTGCTCCAATTTGTACAATAGTCTTCCATGCGCAACAGTGTCAAAAGCTTTCCTGAAATCCAAATATATGATATCAAAATTATTTTTTGCATCCAGTTCCTTTGTAACCACTTCGTAATATCCTATCAAATTTGTCAGACAAGACTTTCCCTTAACAAACCCATGCTGTGTCTGAATTATTGCTGCAGTCTTGTCTAGATGATCCTGCAATGCATCTTTAACCAGCGACTCCATTATTTTACCCGGAACAGAAGTTAAACTAACTGGTCTGTAATTACCCATGTCACCCTTCGATCCCCTTTTGTGAATTGGGGATACATTTGCACATCTCCAGTCCGTGGGGACCTCCCCTGAGTCCAAGGATTCTCTCATAATTATGGCTAAGGGTTTACTTACTTCCTTTGCTGCCTCCTTTAATATAACTGGATAGATCCCATCCACCCCAGGTGCTTTTCTTACGTTTAACTTCAACAGTTTCTCTTCCACCTTGCTCTCAGTTATTACAAAATCATTAAGTACCCTGCTACAATTTGATAATCTTCTGCCATTTTCAAACCTTAATAATTCCTCACGTGTGAATGTAGATGCAAAATACTCATTCAGTTTGTTTGCTATCTGAGCAGGATCATCAACAGTCGAACCATCGATGTCAAGTGGACCAATCAGATTCATCCCCTTTCTTTTAGAGTTTATATAAGTAAAGAAATCCTTGCTGTTTTTCTTAGCATCTTTTGCCAAGGATTTCTCGTAATCTGCCTTCGCCTGCCTAACCTCCTTTGTAACTTGTTTACAGATCAACTTGTAGCTATCGTAGGCTTCTGTGTCACGTGTTAATTTGTATGCATCCCATGCATTTTTCTTCTCTGTTACGAGTCTCATTAGTTCATTTGACAACCATTTAGGCCTAATCCTTGAACAATATTTCTTAATAGGTATGAAACTTTTAGTAGCATCCACGATTAATTCCTTGAATGCTTCCCACTTAGAACTTACTGTTGGTAACATCATCAGTTGATCCCACTGTACAGAATTTAAAAACTGTCGGAGACCACTGTACTCGCCTTTACGGAAGCAAAAACCCTTTCCGTTACCCCTGATGGAAATTAAATCTTTAAGTAAATCCCACGTGAGTACACTGTGATCACTGCCACCTAGTGGTTCTTTTATCTGCAAATTCCTAATACATGAATGATCACTGCTGATAACCAGATCAAGAGTATTACTTTTTCTGGTTGCCTCTCGAACATGCTGCTGCAGAAAACAATCATCCAATAAATCCACAAAAGTCTGACTAGTGTGTGAGTGACCAACCCACAAGTTCCAGTCAATATCTGGGAAGTTGAAATCCCCCATTATAAGACAATCCGATTTACTAGCCCACTCTATTTCTCTGTACAATTGTTCATTGTACTCATTCGAGTCATTAGGCCTATAACACACTCCTACTCTTATTTTTGCTTTCGCAGTGCTTATGTCACACCAAACTGACTCAACAGTGCACTGTTCATCTATATCAACTGGATGCACTTCTTTTGATTTTATGTTTTTCTTAATTAACAGCATAACACCTCCTCCCTTTCTATCCTGTCTATCCTTTCTGTACACATTGTACTCCCCAAATTCCAGTTCGGCATTCCTTATATCTGTGTGACACCACGTCTCTGATATCCCAACAATATCCGCCTTTGATGTCTTGACCAACACTTCAAATTCATCAAATTTATTTACTATACTTCTAGCATTGGTATACATGCAAGCATACATGCTCCTTCTATTCTTTGTTACCCTAAAAATCCCATATACCTACCCGTTCCACGATGACCGCCACCCGTCCCTGAAACCCCCAACACCCCACGCTCCAGGTCGCTACTTATTCTAATAGAAGTTGTGCAAGAATCACCTTCACCTCTGCCTACGGCTACTGTTAAACTATTAGTCCTTGAATCCCCCCAAGCTATCAGTTTTCCGACCCACCCAACACTGCCTCGATAGCATCAGCAAATATTCTTGCACCCTTTCTATTTAAGTGTATCCCATCCCTGTAGAAGCAGTCTCTCCTGTTAACAAGTACAGTCCAGGCTGAAACAAATTCTACCCCTTGAGCCTTGCACAATCTTTCCAGGGCCGAATTGATCGACAAGGCTCTCATCATATACTCCCTCCTATCGTGTCTGGGCAGAATTGCAGACACTTTCAAATTCAACCCTATTTCACGGCTTTTTTTCAACAGTGACCTGTACTTGTTAAGCAGTTCTGCCGGTCTCCTACTCTTGATATCATTAGTGCGAACGTGTACAACTATATCACCTTTTGTGCCCTTAAAAGATGATATCTGCTCTACAACGTCATCAACCTTTGCCCCTGGCAGACATACCCTGGTCCTGTTCCAACTATCCTTTTTACACAATATATTCCCCGTCTCCCTGACAATAGAGTCACCAACAACTACTAGTTCCTGTGGGACCAGCGCATTCTGCCTTGGGGGTTGCCGCTGTGTTGCGTGATGACCAAGTGCAAGCTCTGGCGTTGATGTGGGCAGCTGAGAGCCTGATGGGCCCCTCAATTTAGATCTTTCGAGGGCATCCACCCTGTCCTTCAAACTCTCATATAGGCCCATAACAACGCTGAGTTGTCGCCTGATTTCCTTACACTCCTTGCATCGCGCACACAAAGACATCCCCCATGGCAATATCATGTTCCGTTCCAGATAGTTCGGCAAACATTTCACAAGCTGCACATTTTTTTAGGCTGTGATGCGTTGGAGAATCGCCCCCCTCAGTTCTCCCATGAGTCACAGCACTCCTGCCACTTTGTGCCTGTTGCTTTGCTGCTCTAGTTTGGGGCATGATACTTTAAATTAATAAAATCAATAAATTAAATTAATTAAATGTCAATACTACTCTATCTAATAGAAACAGTGAAGCGTATTACTGTGTCTATAATTATACGTTAGCTCTACCTAGCTACCTCAATTAAAAATTTGAATTCCCTATCACTATATACAAAAGCAATGCCTACAATATTCGAACGAAATAACGGTTTTATAAAGTATTACGTATATCTACAAAAACTGTTTATATAAATAAAAATAAAAATAACCAGCGTAATTAAAACTATAAGACTACGTATTAAGTACAATATAAAATAACAATTATGTAAATAAAAAGCAAACACTTATAAAATGAAGGATTATGAACTTATTCAGTATTACGATGAGTAATGATAAACTTTGTACTTCTGCTTCGGTACAAAGAACATTACCTGTTTTGTATTACAATATAAAATTATTTGTATCCACCTATATTTTCTTTGTATATTGGGTTGTATGTAATTGTACTGTACTTCATTTTATGCTTCCATATATGTATTTCCTTATGTTTGATTTTTCACATGTTCTCTGTTGTTATTATTATTTATTCATTTCTCTTACACACTGTATTATCATTGTTAATCCCTGGCCTCGTGGCCGTGAAGGGCAATATTATTATTCTTAGTCATATGGTGCAAAGGAAGCCTGAGGCTTATGTTGCACCAGTCAAAAAAAATTCCCAAGTTACTCTGAGAGAGAGAGAGAGAGAGAGAGAGAGAGAGAGAGAGAGAGAGAGAGAGTGTGTCAGAAGCAGAAAGGAATCACCAAGAAAGAGAAGAATGATGATATCCAGCTCAAGACCCTGGGTTTGCCAAGCCCATACTTACCAGATGTGAGCCCCTGGGGTTAATATTACAATGTGCCGATTCATATTATTACTATTATTGCAATAAAGATTTCTAAAGTCTAAGAATCATTTATGGGGCAGTTTGTTTACTTCATAAAAATCATTTCCAGAGCAGGTGATCTTATGTTTGAAACTTTAAAGGCAGAAAGACTGAACTTTATGTTGTTGTTGTAATTGAGGATTTTTGGCACAAGGGCCTCCTGGGCCATATTGTGCCTGTTCATGAATTTCTTATGACTGAAAATTGTATATTATGTCTTTCAGAGATGGTTATATAACTTTGTGCATTTCAAGTATTGAAATAGTTCTTCAAAATTTGCATTTTTGTCAAGTATGTGTAATAAAGTTAAAGGTTCCTGCAAATTGGATAGAGAATAGAAGCTGGATTTTTTGATAGTTGCGTACCGAGGGCATTCTATTAGAATATGTTTAATTGTTAGCTGGGTCTGACAGATGAGACATTGAAGAGGATTCTCTCCCATAAGCAAGAACAGATGTGTTGTATAAGAATGACCAATTCAAAGTCTAGCCAAAATGATTTCTCGCCTGCTTCTCCTGAAACTAGAATTCCACAGCTGAGGTTCTTTTTTAACCTGGAATAGTTTATTATTGACTTGTGTTTGCCACAGTTCTGACCATTGAGTCCTACATGCTGTTTTCATAGTGAATTTATAATCAGTGTACGGGACTTTCAGATGGCAGAATGATGTACTGTCAGGATGTTTAGCAGCATGATCCGGACGTTCATTACCTGGGATACCGACATGACCAGGGATCCAGCAGAAGGTGACCATCTGGTTTGATATTGATATAAGATGTATCGGATGTTTCAGAATGGAATAGTGGGAAGAAGTAACAGACTGAATGGCGGTGATTGCACTTAAGGAGTCAGTGTATATCAAAGCTTACTTGAAATGCTGCTTGCTTATATTATCTAGGGCCAGTTTTATTGCATATAATTCTGCGGTATAGATACTGCATTCAGTAGGAAGAGATACAGATATTGAGAAGGTAGAAGAAATTGCCGTAGCACCTACGGCTTCATCTGTTTTGGAGCCATCAGTGTAGATAAGTAGTTTTTCTGAGTTTTCTGAAATGTGGGTTTCATGCAGCTGCTGTGGATTGTTGTTTTGCAGGTAGCATTTTCCCCATCTCAGAAAGAAAGTATCACAACGAGATGAAAATTGAATCCAGGGAAGTTCAGGAGAAGCATAGTCATCAAGGATATGCTGAAAGTTAATATTCCAACTGCTCATGATTTCTTGCAATCGAAGACCCACAGGGCGGTTTTCATTAGGTTTATTACAGTATAACATTACATTTTGAGGATCAAACAGGTATTCCCAGCTGAGGTGAGATGGAATACTTTTAATTTTTGCAGCATAATTACAAAGTAAGGTTTTTTGCCCGAGGTGCAATGGAGGTTCATTTGCCTCAATATACAGGCTGTGGACTCAAGATGTTCTGAAGGCTCCCATGGCTATCCTTAGGGCACTATGCTGAATTGTATTTAGCCACAACAAGGAACTGTTCCTTGCAGAGTCATGCACAGGTAATCCATAATCTAAGCGGGACTGAATTAAAGTTCTATAGAGATGTGATAGAGAGTGTCTATCAGCACCCCAGGAGTTAGCAGAGACAGCTCTTAAGATGTTCAATTTCTTTAGACAGGCCGTTCTAAGGTAGGCTATATGATTGGAAAAATTAAGTTTATTGTCTAGATATAAACACAATAAACGAAAGTTATTGGTAAGAGGAATTGGGTTATTTTTTAAATATATTTCAGGATCTGGATGTATTTTGCAGAAATGCACTGCTGTTGATTTATTTTCTGCTAAGGAATAGCCATTCTGTTGAGCCCACGATTCTATTCTGGTTATGGATATTTGAAGTTGCCTTTCAATGGCATTCACAGTTTGTGACTGACAAGAGATAATCAGGTCATCGGCAAACTTGTATGATTCAACTGTTTTTGGTATGTTTCGTGTCATATTAGTAATTCTTATTGTGAATAATGTGCTTAGGATGGAACCCTGTGGTAGACCTTCTTCTTGTTCAAATGGTTTGGATAAATGTTCATATATCTGAAACGTTCAGATATATGAACGTTTCAGGTCATATATCTGACCTGAAACGTTCTGTGGTAATAGAAAATTCTGTATAAATCAGGGTAACTGTCCCTTCAATCCAAAAGAATGAAGGTCCTGCAGGACGCCATATCGTTACATGATTTCAAAAGCTTTCTCAATATCTACATTAACCATGACCAGATGCTGTCTCCTTACGAAAGCAATGCAGATGTTTGCTTCTGCTTTAATCATCACATCTAAGGTTGAGCAATTCTTCGGAAACCCATACTGATTTCTCTTTAGCAGATTGTTGGTTTCCAGAAACCATGTTAGCCACATGTGTGCCATTTTTTCTATTTCCTAAACAGCTAGTGAGTAAAATCGGCCTGTAATTATGCGGGATGGTATGATCCTTCCCTGGTTTCCGAAAAACTAGATCAATTGAGTGACACCAGGATTGTGGGTAACTATTTTCAAAAAAATATTAATAGAATATTTTTTCGAAATTCTACAATAGGTAGAATTTCAACAGGGAGCTTAGTGCATTGTTATTTAGTTTTTTTAACATTATATAGCAGACTCCATCTGGACCAGCAGCAGTACTGGATGTTTTATTGAGAGACTCCAAAAGCTCCTTTAGAGTGAATGGCTGATTGTACAGATGTGATACCTTAGTAGAGAAATTTATTTTTTGTTTTTCTGCAGATGCCTTAATTTTTTGAAAGGTTTGGTTGTATGTGGACACTGCTGATATACTGGCAAATGATTTGCCTAATGCATTAGCTATTTCTGTTGGTGCGGACAACTCCTGTCCTTTCCAGTTTAGGATTGAGGATGGGGATTGCACATATTTACCATTAAGTGCTTGTATTTTCTTCCAGATGAGTCTATTTGTCTGTGTCCTTTTTAATAGTGGAACTAAAACTTATCCAGACATCTTTCTTGGCTTTTCTTCTTATTTGGCAGAACTTCGCCTTGAGTCTTTTAAAGTTAATAAGATTACCGGATGTAGGACATTTTCGAAACAAATTCCAAGCTCTATTTTTTTTCTTGTCTAGCATGTGTGCATTCCTGATTCCACCAATAACTGCTGTGTTTACATTTCCCAGGTTGAAATTTAGGTATTGAAGAAGTAGCAGCATGTAATATCTGGTTGGTTATATGATCGATGATGTTATCTATGGGCTGAGACTGGATTATATCACCGTCAAACTGAGTTGGACAGGAGTATTCATGCCAACGTGCCCTACAGAATTTCCAGTTGGAGCACTGCGATAGGGGGGAAGTTTACTCGTGTTTGTATCTTGCAAAGGATCGGTAGATGATCACTCTTTAGTAAGTTATCTAGAACTGACCACTCCGTATTGGCATATATAGATGGAGAACAGATTGTAAGGTCTATTGCAGTCATGGATCCTGTAGAAACATGGATATATGTGGGCTCACCAGTGTTTCATCGGGTAAGATGATGAGTATCCAGCAGGGCTTCTATTAGTTTGCCCCTTTTGTCAACTTTTGGAGATCCCCATAGTGGATGATGAGCATTGAAGTCTCCGAATAAGCAGAAGGGAGATGGCAGCTGATCTATTAAGTTTTCTAAGTCATCCGAGGAGAAAGAGGAATTAGAAGGGAGATATACAGAAGATATTGTGAGAGTAATACCAATTACAATGCGCACCACCACTACCTCAAAAGGAGTCTGAAGAGAAACATGTTTGGATGGAATGTTGTTTCTTACAATAATCGCCGCCCCTCAATGAGCTGGCGTGTCTATACTCCTATAGCGTCTAAAGATAGCATAGTTCTTAACAGTAGGACACACTCGAGAATTTAAAAGAGTTTCCTGTAAAGCTATGGCAGCTGGCTTGCACCGATCGATAAGATCCTGCAAATCATCTTCTGTATTCCAAAAGCCTCTTCAATTCCATTGAAGGATTCTTTCCTTTATGCGGTTTTATGGCATGTTTTTGGTTCTGACTGCTTTTTAGTTGTAGTTTGCTTGTATCGATCTATTTTGGTTTTGTCTTTCTTAGAAAAAAAAGGGCAGGTCACATCCATCTCATCAGTTGCATGTAATTCTAGGATTCCATTATCTGAGTCATGGCATTCATCAATGTCCATTCTGGTGGAGAGTGATGATTGTGATTTCATGGTTTCTGACACTTTTGGTTTTGTTGAGGAAACATCGGTTGGTATGGTAATTGGGGTGTTACTGGCTTTTTCAGTTGTTTGTTGAGAAGAAGACTGTTTCGAGGTAGTGAGCAATGAACGTGCCCAATTAGCAATGGATACATTCAGAGGAACTGATACATCAGTTTGAATCCCCACTGATTGGAAATGCTAAGTGGCTGTGGCATATGTATGCTTTGTTTCTGTTTTCTGTTTTTGCCTCTGAGTATATCACTTTGTTTTCTACTTTATATTTTTGAATTTTTTTTTCCATGCTTCCATAGTTCACGTTTTTGAGAAAGCCAGATGGTTACCCTTACAATTTGGGCAAAGCCGAGTGGTAATGGTGCAATCAGATTGATTATGCTCTGTTGATCCACAATTAGGATATGTTGCCTCACCTCGACATGCAGTCTGGGAGTATCCATATTTTTGGCATTTGTAGCACCTGGTGGGATTTGGGATGTATGGTCGGACACAGCAATGCAGATAGCCTGCTTTCACAGATGATAGTAAGCTAGGAGTGTTAAAAATGAGAATTATGCTCCTTGTTGGAACAAGAATACCATATTTTCGAGTCATAATTCTCCTTGCTTGGATGACTTTTTGTTCGTGTAGCTCTTTGACAATTTCCTCCTCTGATACTGTTAATAAATCCCATTTTGGTATTACTCCCTTAGAGGAGTTTAAGGTGGCATGGGGAGTAACTTTTATTGGGTGTCCTCCAAAAGCTGTGAGCTTTAATAGCTTTGTAGAATGTTGAGGTTGGGTAGTCTCAACCAGAAGATCACCGGATTGAAGTCGCCTTACTGATTTAGGTGGGCCTGCAGCAGTCTCAATGCATTTCTGCACAAGGAAAGGTGATAATTTGCTCAGAGGTTGTTCAGAGAGTGAATGTAAGATGAGGAAAGCTGGTATCTCCTCTTGAGGGGTTTTATCTCCTCTTGAGGAGTTTTTTTCAACCTCTTAGGTTGAGAAAAGTCATTTTCATTGTTTTTTGTCATTGTTCTTGAGCTCGATGGCTCTAAAGGTGGAAATGAACTGTTTTCCATCTTTGCTCCTTTCAGCCTTGGGAGAGTGGATTTCTTCTCCCAGGTTACTGGCCCCGCCACAGGTAGGCAGGAGCAATGCCGCTAGAGTGACCAAGCGGTATAAGGGTTAATGCGTTAGTTTAAAGGAAAAAAAAAAAAAAAGAAAGGTGGATTTCCTTTCTTAAAACTTGCTTACAATAACTTACAATTAAGTTATTGATTAAAGAGAATGTAAAATAAACTTTTTTAGACTAAAGAAGAACTGTGGCTTTGATTAAACGCTCTAAGAATCACTCGGAAAATCGCTTGATCACTATAACGCTTGGCACCCAGGGCACTGAACTTGATAACTAAATGTCTTCCCATTTATTTGTGCATTCTTTCCATGATTTCTTTTTTTTAATCAAAAAAATTGTTCATCTATTTTTGTTGCTAATATACTAATGAGTATTTTCTCTCTGTGTGTGTGTGTGTGTGTGTGTGTGTGTGTGTACGCACGCACACACATCTGTTTAACAAAACATTAATAAATTTCATTAATGAAAGCATTATAACTATTAAAAGCAGGATAGTCATTACTATTACTACATCTAACATGTTTATAATACTCAATATATATGTTTAGTTTAATTTCATAAAGTCTTTTTAAATTTTTCTTTCTTGTTAAAAGCATGCAAAGAAGGTCAAAGGTGTCAAAAAAGCAAGTGTGGTAGATTACGTAGAGGTTTCAACTTGCATATAAATCGATATTATCTACGAAAATATTAATTAAAAAAGAAAAGTACCCTCCAAAAAGGAGATGGACCCACATAATGCTTTCTGCTTATGGTGCTCATTCGGGAGGTTCCCTTCAAAGGAAAGGAGTGCTATGCGTATAAACTCTCATTATAATTGGGGGTTTATATAAATAGCATATATACAAAACTGTATGAATTCTTAATTTTGAACTCCAGCACTTAATGCAAAATTTGAAAAAAAAAAAAAAAAAAAAAAAAACTTGAACACTAAAGTGCCTTAGAATCTCATAATATATATATAGTAACAAACTCTTTAAAATCCAATACTCTCGGGGATTAAGGGGTGCTGGATTTTAAAATTTTCCAGATTTTAGAGAGGCATACCCAGTAGTTGCATAGTTTGGAGGAATACATTTTTATTTACATTTGTAAACATTTATAATGATTATTTTGTACTTCAACATTTTTGCAGCCAGCAGGATTTAAAGAATTAAGACCACTGCAGAGTCTTAATTCTTTAAATGAATTAACTAGTCAGAATTAAGACCACTGCATGGTTAACATAATGGTCTTATTTCTAACTGATTTCAGCTGGATAATTACCTATGGGAGGAGGAAAATGTATAGATTGCCTACTTCCTTTTCTTTTATTAATTATTTATTTTATTAAAATTTTCTTCTTATTATTATTTTTTTTTTTCTTTTTCTGGCTGGCACAGCATAAGCCATAGACTTCCTTGTGCCATGTGGCCATTGCTAATACTAATACAAACAGCAGAACAAACTTGCCCTGATACTGTATCACTTAAATTTTGAAAATTGATTTTGTATGCCACATGGCAGCTCACAGAGACCACCTACTATCTAATGAGGGATCAATTGGTGCTGAAACTGGCTGTCATAGCAGTTTATCTTTTAAAGAAAAGGCCGATTAACCTTTTAGTTAGGCTAGCTGTTTAAAGTAGTGCAATACCATGGCAACAAGTTACACAGGCAAGTTTTTTATTTCTGTGAAAATTAAGACAGCTGCATTATCTGTGCAGTGTAAATACTGCTAGATAACAAAAAGATCAATGAACAAAAGGCTCTACAAGCAACTTATAAAGAAAGAAATACCGTGTAGCTCCAGTCAAGCAGCAGTGTTGATGAGACCCCAGACTACATTTCAACAATTTGTACTCATCTAATACTCTGTTCACATAGCTGAGATTTCTAATAGCTATTTTTGAAAATGTTTTCTTTGATTTCTCAACTGAAAAATCTCTATTAATTATTACACAATTAGGAAAAATTCATGAATTAAGTGAAACTTAATTATATACATATTTTGATTGACGTCTGTCACTTACAGTTATTGATAGCAAGGTGGATTCACTGCCACATGCTTTCCTCCAATTAGTACTGCTCTCTAGCTTTGTGAAATTGAAGCGTCATCTGGAATAATACTGCTGATGTGTGTATTTCATGTTTTACGCATCATGCAATTCTGTTACTGACAGGCTGGCATCCAATTTCAGGTATTCATTGAGGTGCATGATTTTTAAATTTGCATTTTGTTCAGTGACAGGTCTAAATGGAGTTTTAATTTCAAAAATTAATTAAAAAATATGTTTTTAATTTAAAAATGGATTTTTCACAGTTGTGTTCAGAAAAGGTTGAACATATTAATGGCATCAAAAAAAAGTGAACAGTTTTGTTTTATTTTTTGCTGAATTTTCAAATATAGGTATGTGGGGTCTAAGTGACCCAATATGTTTTGAGGAAGAAAAACCCTTTTTGCACCTGCTGATGGGTTAAAGACATGCAATCGCTGATACAGATGCCAGATGGATTGTTTTCTGGATTGTAAAAAGGGCTGAATATTACAGAGTTTAATGAACCAACCTTTAACAAATTTAAGAGTTAGAATATAAAAGTGACTAATCATTTCATGTTGTCATTGTTGTTTTTTTTTTTTTTTTTTTTAATTTTGAAGAGAATTAAGCCAGTAGTAGTTGTGCACTAAAAAGAAGCAAACAAGGTTGTGCTTGTGCAAAATGACAAAACACCCAAATTTCTTTTTTATTTTGGGAAAAAATTTTGTTTTAATTTTTTCAATTATCCTTGCAGTATAACAATGATTAACCTTTTGTTAAAGGATCACATTAATTATTATATGCAATGTTTAATTTTTTAATGAAAAATTTGAAATTTTAAAAATCACACAAGCACATATTTCTGCTTATATATTATGTTGACAAAATAACACACACCATTTAATATCTGCACACCTATTCATTGATAGTTGGTTACAGCTTAACCAAGCACATGTCATATGCAATAAACATGCTCACAGGCCTACAGACTGATCACATGGACAACATAACTTACCTAAGAAATAAAGGTCAAAGGTTTACTCGTTGCCTCTGGAATGGATGTTGTGACTGTGCAATATTTTTTTAATATGAGGCATAAATAGCATGAATGATTTCAGCAATCAAATCACCTTAAAAACTAAATACATACCACTGTACTATTAAACCCTATGCTGTGAACTAGAATTGAATGTTTTGCAAAATGAATGATTTTATATGTTGCAAATACATAGTTACAATGACAAAGTCGAAAAAATATGTAAAATAGAAAGAAATTAGTGCTTCGAAATTATTCACTGAACATATGTATTAATGGAATATTAAGAGAATATAATATAATATATTAACAGAATATAAAAATGGAATTTAATACACAAATTCATCACCTGTGGGGTTTTTTGTTTGTTTTTTTTTTTGAAGTTCAGCCAGCAGCCCAATTTCCTTCTGCCCTTATATATTACGACTATTGGAGAAATATTCAAAAAGGTCTAGATTTCTGAGATACTACTGTATAGAATAGTAATCTGTGATCTAGATACTCGGAGGGGGGGGGGGGGGTCAGGTAAGCTAAGACAGATAAGGCTTGTTGTTGTTGTCGTTTGAAAGGTGCAAGAGCAGCTTAGGCTATAATGCACCTAGCATAGGTTATGAGAGTTTCGTATTTCAACATTTTTCACTTGCTTGGTGTTGTTTAGAAGAAAGTCAAGAGTCTGCTTTATAATCATGTAGCTTCTCCATAAATGCTATACTATTAATTTTATATGTTTTGGAAGTATCCAATTAGCTTAAGGAAAAAGAAAACGTCATTAATATTTGGCCGGTCATCCAAAACTGTTTTAAGTATGAGGTTGTTTTGCACATTCATGATTGTTTGAAATGCTCATAAACGTTCTCTATTAAATTTTGGACAGTTTACCATGAAGTGATGAATAGTAAGTGGAACTTGACAGTTTTGGTATTGAGGAGGGTCTATAGAAGTTTATTGTTGGTCTAATCTACCCAGTGTTGTTGTTGTCACTGTTTTGTTCTGCTTTGGTGGATTAAGGACTTATAGTCAGTATATAGTATTGAGCAAAAGGCATAATCAGAGGTGGCAGCTTCTTTCAGTTATTCCTGTGTGGCCTGAGATCCAGTAGAATCTGATATTGTGATTTCTTTTCAATAGATTTGATACTGAATATTGGATCTGTTGTAGAACTGGGTGTGTTATGGTATTAGCATTCTGCAAAGCAATAACGGAGCTAAGTGAGTCAGTGAAAATTATGCTGTTTGCTATCTGTTTACATTTAAATTGGTTTACAGCCATTAAAATAGCTTGCAATTCAGCAGTAAAAATACTGCATTCTTTTGAAAGTTGTTGGATGAAGGTACAATCTTCAAAGTGAATCCCAGCTCTTACAAGTCTCTGTTTTTGACTCATGTGTGTATATATGAAAGTGTGATGTGCACATTGTTCTTTATAGACTGCATGTAATTGCTGGTAGTTTGTTAGAGTTGTTACCCCCCCCCCCTCCCAGGTTTGAAAATACACATCATACATGGGTTAAACTAGACACCATGGTGGAACAGTCTGTGCAATCGTAGTAGCTACAGTATCATAATTAAGCTCTCGGCTTAGCAGCAAATCTTTCAGATGGATGTTAGCAGGTCAATTCATTCCTGGATGGGTTTGGTATATGCGTTCCCAGTTAGATAAAAACAGTAATTCTCTATTTGAATGATCAATCACAGATTTTATCTTGACAGCATAGTGTAATAACAAGTTCTGTCATCTAAGCTGTAGTGAAGGTTCATGAGCTTCTGCATAAAGGCTTTGGATTAGACTGGGGTTCGAGTCCGTGACCACTAAATACGGAGGATGCGGAAAGGTCAGGGAATGACCACCACATATCCCCGGAGCAATATGGCCTTAGTTGCTAATGCTCCTAAAAAACAACAACAACATTTAGGGTAAAACTTCACAGGAACTTTAATCCTTTTCTATGTACTCTCCATGTATAGTAACACATTTCTCCCATCTATGAATCAATTATTTAATGCCTTGATCATAGAAGTCCGCACTTTTTCCTGAAACCACAATTCCATTTCATTGATGACTTCCTCAGATGGATCAAAGCGCTGTCCATGCAATGGTTTCTTCATTCTTCGAAACATGAAGTCTGGCGGTGCTAGGTCAGGAGAATAGGGTGCTGCAGTAGTTCGAAGACGCACAGAAATCCAACAGTTGGCAAGAACATTGCATTCGACATTGCTTAGCATTAACACTAGCATTAGTAGAGGCATATGATGCAAGAAAGCAAGCAATTTATTTTTGGCTGATATAGCATCAGCCAAAAATAAAAATAAAACCCCGCTCCAATTTCACCCATCCATTCACTCTAAATGTTTGTATAGTTCTGCCTTGATCTTATTTAAGTTGTTGACCTCCACTACAACACATGGAAGTTTGTTCCAACTATTAATCACCTGCTGACTAAAGGCGATCCACACATCTATTCAACAATTGTCTTTCCTCGATTTGAATTTATGCCCCCTCAGGTGAGTAATCTGAGCAAGAGGAAGAATCCCATTAGCATTGAGCTTGCTCAATCCATTCAAGGCCTTATACACCTCAATCAGATCACCTCACAGGTGCCTAATCTGCAGAAGCCGCAATTTTCAGAACTTAAGCCTTTCTTGGTAACGCCAACCATTTGTTCCACTCACCAATCTCGTTGCCCTTCTCTTTACTTGTTCTAGCAGCTCGACATCTTTCCTAAAATGAGGCCTTCAGACCTGAATACAGTACTCAAGGTTTGGTCTGTCCATTACATTATACAAGGGGACGATCACCCCCTTATCCCTGCTAGCAAAATTCCTGTATATCATTGACAAGACACACCATGAACTATTCTTGCAGCCTTTTTGCACTGCTCAGAAAACTTCATATCTGACTGCACAATTACCCCAGGTCCTTTTCATTCTCAACTACCCTGAGTGTAGTACCACCCAGTTGATACACTATCAATATGCAGTACTTTACATTTGTCAATGTTAAACTTCAGTTGCCACCTCTCTGCTTAACTTTTCTAGATCCTGTTGCAGTAGTGTACTATCACTACTGTCATTAACAACCCTGCCACCCTTCGTATCGTCTGCAAACTTAGACATTAACCCTGATATACCTTCATCAATATCATTGATAAATACTGAAAACAACAATGGGGTCCAACACCAAACCCTGGGGGACTCCACTAATAACATTAGTGGAGTCCCCCAGGGTTCGGTGCAAAGGAAAGGCGTCAGCAATCTTGGAACACATCGTGCGGAGACCTTAGACATGTGCAGATGGTCATGTAAAATGCTGTGAACAGACCCAAAACTAATTCCCACTGCATTTGCAATGAAATGAATTGTCACATGTCTGTTATGCAGCACTAGCTGCTCAACCTTTGCAATCGTCTTACTGTCTGCAGATACTGATGGCCATCTTGGCTTGTCAAAGACACTTGTACGACTGCACAGGAACTCCCATTTCCACTTTTTAACAGTGTCATAGGATGGTCAATACGCAGTTTTCATTTCTTCGTCAATTTCTTAGCATTTCTTGCCTTGCAAATGCAGGAAATTCTGCTCCATACTCCACTTTGTCAACCATAGTGCCCTTCCTCAGATTACAGGCTCCACCTCTGGTGTAGAATCACTTTACAGGAATGAAATTTCACATGTTAGTTATTGAATATATAGACAACTTATATTAAAAACAGCATCTTCCTACTGATGTTTTATCTAGGTCAAGGTATGAACTTTTCGATATCCCCTCGTTTGCTCTCCAGTATTATTTCCAATACTTGATTGGTCATTACACAGCGATCACCATCCAGTAATCATTACCATGGCATTAGAAACTACATATCAGTCACGTAGAAACCTTAGATGGAAAATAAATGAAGCAGATTGGAAATTGTATAAATCTATTTCAAAATTGGATGCAGATATTATCAAGCAAAAACCATTAGATGCAGCAGTATAATATGTAACAAATAAACTAATCCAAGTTGCTGAGAAAAATTTTTCCAAAAACATCATCACACCTCCCAACACATCCAAAAAAATGGTGGAATGAAGAATGTTTGCATGCTAAAAGAGAGAGAAATAAAACCTGGAATAATTTTCAAAGATGGGCCACTGCAGAGAACATCATATCATTCAAAAAGGCAAGAGCTAGATATGTTAGAAAAGCCAGTAGGAAAGCATCCTGGATAAAATTTGCATCCACATTAACAATTTCCACACCATCTCAAACTGTCTGGAATAAAATCAGCAAAATGAATGGCAGATACCAGTTTAATCCACCTCCAATCCTAAACTGGAACTGACAAATCACTGTACCACTTTCAGAAATAGCCAATGCACTGGGAAAAACCTTTGCCAAAACATCAGCAACCACCTCATGTACTCCCATTTTCAAATATACAAGGCAAGAATAGAAAGACACAAACTGAATTTTTCCACAAGAAATGATGAACAGTACAACCTTCCATTAACTTTTCCATGAATTGAAAACAGCTCTATCGCGGACAAAGCAAAGTGCTGTAGGACCAGACCAAATCCAATTCACTATGCTAAAGGAACTTGATGACCAATCCCAAATGGCATTACTTGAATTGTATAACAAAATCTTCCTAGAAAACCTGTTTCCAGATAGTTGGCATCATGCAATAATTCTAGCTTTCCCAAAACCAGGAAAGGATCTCTCTGACCTGCAACTACCATCGAATTGTTTTAACAAGTTGCCTAGGCAAAGTAATGGAAAAAATTATAAATGCTCATTTAACATGGTTTTTAAACAGAAATAACCTTCTCGATCCAGCACGGCATGGTTTCAGCAAAAATTGCCCAACACTAGATTTACTTATAAAATTAGAAAACAGTGTATGGAATGCCTTCCGAAAGGAACATCACGTCGTGATCTGGTTTGATATAGAAAAGGTTTACGATATGGCATGGCATTATGAAATTCTCCAAAACCTATACCTCCTTGGATTATGTGAACATCTTCCTAAATATATCAAAAATTTCAACACAGGCTGCAGACAACCCTTTCAAAGGTTTTCACCCAAGAAAAAGGCATACCTCAGGGGTCTGTGCTTGGCACTACCCTTTTTGCTATTAAAATAAATGCCATAACTGAGCACATTCCAAGAACCATTGATGCAGCTTTATATGTTGATGATTTCAGTATTTCCTATCACTCTCAGAATATGCAAATAGAACAGCAGCTACAAGGAACAATAAACAAATGGCTTCCGGATTTCCATGCAAAAAACTGCATCTATACACTTCTGTAGAAAATGAAACCTACACCCTGATTCTGAACTGAAACGTGATGAACATATGATCCCAGTTAGTACCAAGTATAAGATTCTTAGGATTTCTCTTTGATAAGAATCTAATATTCCTTGAGCATATTAAACAACTCAGACTTTTGTGCCTAAAGAAATTAAACATCCTCTCAAACTTTATCAAGCAATAGTTCATTCCAAAATAGATTATGGAGCAGCTGTTTACGACTCGGCGAAACCAAGTGCAATGAGATGGTTAGACCACGTACACTACAGTGTGCTCCATATAGCACTTGGAGCTTTCCACACTTCACCTGTACAGAGCCTTTAAACAAAGCCTGCAGCAGTGCGTAGCACAGGCTGCAGGAGCAGTGTGTGCTACACACTGCTGCTCCTGCCCACCTGGCTACGGAGGCACCAGTTTTACCTTTCTAAGACTATTATTTCTAGGTAAGGGTACAACTTTTTTGGTAACCCCTCGTACAGATAGGTCGATAGCTATGCTGTTTCCTGATGGAAGATGCATGTATGTATGTGTGCCATCATTCAAAAGGGTTAAGCCATTCTGTTCTATCCATTTTTCAATTTGTCTTCCTTTCGGGTCTATAGCTATGTCACTCCACAAAGGGCTGTGTCCGTTGAGGTCTCCCAGTATACAGAAGGGTGGAGGTAACTGAATTAGTATATCTTCTAAATCTTGTAGTAATTCTTGGTTTGTGGTAATGTAAATTGTTATAATGGTTATTAGAGTTTAAGTTGCTATTCCTACTGCAACCGCTTCGAGGGTTGTGTTTAGAGCAAGAATCTGGGAAGGAATGTGTGAATTTACCAGAATTGCTACACCACCATGGGTTGTGCTGCCTATAACTCTGTCTTTAAGGAATGTGATATAGTTCTTTACTGTGAGAGAGTCTTGAGACCTGAGATATGTTTCTTGTAGGCAAAGACACAGTGGGGTATGCTGTGCAATCAGATCATATATACAACAGACCCTCATTATAACGTGGTTCGCTTCACACTGATTCGCTATAATGCTGTTCTTATATTATAACCCGTATCTGACTATAATGCTGTCACAAATCACTATAACCCTCTTTTACAGATTGCATTTTTAGCATATTTGATGAAATCGTTTCATTTGATGAAGTTGATAGCTTGAAAATAAATAGCAAAACAGCATTAAAACGTTTCCCACACCGACTTGATAAGATTTCCCATGCTCAGTGAAATTTTCTCGCACACTAATTTAATTGCAGTACAGTGACTTGTTACATAGTTCCGAGATCAACATTTTAAAAAATGATCAAGTATATTACTTGTAATATTTGCGTTATATCCATTTCTCCAAAGTCTAGTCATCGCTCAGTACAGTATTAAACATTGTGCGTAACGAACAGTTTACTCAAACATTGTATCATAATTAATGCAACCAACACAGTTACATTTTTGAAGAGTTAATAATGGCAGATAAGAATGAAAAAGCAACAATGTCTGGATGCACTGTGAAGACTACAAATGTAAGAAAAAGACTGAATTTGAAAATTAAATTAGACGTTTGGAAGCAAATTGATTCTGGTGAACGACAAGCAGATGTGTGCCGTAATTTAGGACTGGCAAGTTTAACTGTAAGAACAATTATAAAAAATAAAGAATTAATTTTAGCAGCAGGAAAGACAGCTGTTCCACTGTAAGCAACTGGGGCTAGGCTGGCTATTAGGATTGAAATGGAGACTAACTAATTTTATTGGAGATAATATCCAATGCAGAATTCAGTTAAGTTAAATATTAAAAAAAAAAAAAAAAAAAAAAAAAAAAAAAACAGATAGAGAGAGATTAGCCTATATGATGATCTGAAGAAAACTCACCTAAAAAAAAAAAAAAAAAAAAATGTGGAACCATTTAAAACTATTAAGGGCTGGTTGAATACATTTAAAATCCAGGGATAAGCCGCAAATGCAGATCAAGGAGCCGAAACTCAAAAAAGAACTTGTTAAAATTATTGAAGAGAGGTATTATGCATTATACTTCTCAACAAGTTTTTAACATAGATGGACTTTTTTGGAAATGAATGCCTAAAAGAAGTTTCATATTGAAAGAAGAAAAAAACATGCCAGGTTTCAAAGCGGTGAAAGATCAGTTGACTTTGTTGTTGGGTGGTAACGCTGCGGGGGTTTTAAAATTAAAACTCCTTTTAATTTACCAGGAAGAGGTCTAAATTTCAACCCAAAATCGACACATTTTTCATGATTAAATTCATCAAATAAATTAAAATCAATTTAGATCAATTAAATTCATGATTTTAATTGGAATTTTAAGTTTAATTTTGATATGTAAGTAGTTACCACATAATTATATATGTATGTAATGCAGAATATTTTATATGTACAAATATTTGAATATTAAATAGTGACCGACATTTGTGCATCCTTTCACTACTGTTTATTATTGATTAGGAAATATCCTATGGCACCGACCGCAACTCACAAATACATATGTTAGCTTAAGGGAATACAGCAGTCGCTTAGCGCAGATTCACTTAAAGCTCAGTTTTTCCGGAACCAATTATCAACGTTAAGCAGGAGTCACCTGTATCATGTTTATTAGTGTGAAATCCTCTGCAGTTCCATTGGATTATAGTTCCCATTGTTTGGTTTTGGAGAAAGTTTCAGACTGTTTCCTTGATGTTGCTTTAAGCTTTTCAAACTTAGGTTTTTCCTTTGGAAAATATGGTTTACCAGTATCCATATCTTGTTCCACAAAAATCTCTAGTACTAATTCGTCTGATTGTTTGGTCACTTCTGTATCCATCTGTTCTGTTGACTTCTGGCTTATGACATTATGTTTTTCTTGAGGGGCTTTCGTTTCCGAGTGTTCTGCATTGGGAGGTAAAGATAGTGGTTTGTTTGTGAGTTTCTCTTTTTGTTTTGGCTGGGATGTTATAAGTATGCTCATGTCCAGTCTGAAATGGACTTCTTTGGAGGAATCATGAAATCTGTTTGAAATTTACAAATTGGAGCAGTGTGGTATTAAATTTACAAATTGGAGCAGTGTGGTACTGGATAAAAGGGTGGTTGAGTGTGAATCTCTATTGTACACTGTTTTCTTATGACATGTGCATAGGAAGGTCTTCTTTATGGTAGTGGCGAGTACAGTTCTCTTGGCTTCTTGGTATGTCCCAGAATGTTCTACTTTATATATTTGTATCTGTTTTTCTCTTTTCCAATATTCACAGTTTTTGGAATAAGCAGAAAGGTCTCCCCCTTGCAGTTTGGACATTTTGGTTGCACCGCTGGACAGTTCTGATTGGTATATTCCTGAGAAAGACAATTGGAACAGATAGCACCTGCACGGCATGCCATTTGTGAATGACCATACTTTTGGCATTTACAGCAGTGGAGAGGATTTGGAACATATGGTCTGATGTTACAATACAGATATCCAGCCTTCAAAGATGTAGGTGGTTTGAGTGGTCAAGCAATTTGGTGGAAAGTACAACATTTAGGATTACAAATGGCATACATCAAGGAACAAATTGTCAGAAAGTTAGTGAAGTCAATGGTTGGATCAGCATTTGTTTCTTTAGAGCAGGGGTTCTTAACCTGGTGCTAACAAGTACCATTGTGCTGTTTAAAAAATACATTTTGCTTACGACTGATCCTAAAATGGGTGCTTGCAGGCACCATCGCTTAAGCTAAAAAATTTATATATAAATTTTTGTATTTAAAAAAGGTGCATTCTATTTCTCAACTTTCTGCAATATTCTACAAAAATCCATGCCAATCTTTGCTAGAAAATCCTTTCTGTTGTTAGTGATTGGAAGAAAATTATATATTTTGCGACGTTTTAATTTCAAAAACGGTCAAAGTTTGACACTTTGATGGTATTCTTAAAATTATTTCTTATTAATTATTGTTAATTTGACATTTATTTAGTAAGAAAAATTTTTACAAAATACTTTGTTGAAAGTAAGATTATTGTTGCTGCAGTGCAGACTGAAGACACTGCCTCATGCGATTCTCAGTTTCTGGTTTTAACATGTTAGAACAGGTTCCGGCCGGGTTTCATTCAGTTGTGCTGCTGCAATAGATACCGTATATGTACTGTGCAGTGCTGACTTGTTATAGTAAGTTATTGTAAGAAACCTTGATTTTGTGTGCAAATGCTTAAATGTATTTTCTTTTAACAGATTTAACTAAATTTACTAAACCCTTTCAAAATGGATAAGTTTTTAAAAAGAAACAGAAACGAACATAATGAGGGAAAATATGATGCATTAACACTACCTTCGCAGTCTTCTGATTTAGACCTACACATTTCAAATGCAAAGAAACAAAAAATTAAATAGTGTGAATTTCAATCACCTTAGGAATATGATTATTTGGTAATAGATAATAGTAGTGAAACTGGTGTAATCTGCTTATTATTTCAGGCATGTTTGGCTGACTATTCGAAGTCAAATTGTGACAGAGATTACCAAACATGCCATAGGAATTTTCAGGAACTTTTCCAAAATTTAGCGATAGTATTAGAAAAGTTAAACTTCAAGAAGAAAAAAAGAAACTTGAAAGAGAAAAATATTTTAAATTTAGGTCAAGCTAATAGTAGTAAAGTGTTAGTGAATGAAGTGTCCATTTTATCAAATATAATTACAAAGAATTCACTGCCTTACACTAGTGCTGAAATAATAAAAGAAGTGCTTACTAGCATCTTAGCAGAAAGCCACCTTGATTAGCTATGCCAAAATTATTCCTTTGAGTAATGACAGTTTCAAATCAAGTTCATAAAATGGCAGATGTAATATTCAATGAATTATTAAGTAGAATCGAAAGTTGTGTATTTTTTTCACTGGCACTTGATGATTCGACTGATGTTTCAGGCATATCACAACTCATGTGCTTCATTCGTTTGATTCAACATGATGGCAGCTGTGAAGAGGATTTTTTGGTTATTTTGCCGCTTACTGGTCATACAATTGGAAAAGATGTATATGATGCACTTACGAAATTCCTCACAGTGTACAAAATTGATCTGAGTAAACTTGTATTAATTGTTAGCGATGATGTCCTTCCATGATAGGTACAAACAAAGGAATTACTGCTTATCTTAATAGAGAGGAAAGGGTAACTAATTTTGAGCATTATCACTGTTTGATTCATATTGCGGCATTGTGTTCACAAATGAAAAATCAAAAAGAAATTATAGGAGGTCTTGAAGTCATTGTTAAAGTCATCAACTATTTTATTACTAAATCTCTAAATAAGTGACTTCTAAAAATATTTTTGGAAGATCTTCAAGCACCGCATTCTGATCTTATCACCCATACATAGGTTCATTGGCTCAGTCGTCGAAAGATGCTCTCAAGAATTTGGGGGTTAGTTGAAGAAGTAAAAGCTTTTCTAATAAAAAGCAATAAAGAAAATCTTTTTAATGAAATATTTACTGAAGATTTCAAGATTACACTTTCATTTTACTATTTTAAAATTCTGGGGTTCTTCCAACTGCAAAAAATTACTTTATTACAAAAAGAAGTGTTCAAAGTACTTTCTATGTTTGGATCAACATACACGTGTGAAAGTGCTTTTTCATTAATGAACAATATCAAAAACAAAAAAAAAAAGGACACCACATTCGGAAGAAAATTTGCAATTATTTTTAAAATTTATGTAATATGGCTAAAAAATTAATTTGAAAAAATGCATTTTAACCTTTAAGCAAAAAAATGTATATTTTAATATATGGTGCTCACATGTATTTAAGTTTCAAAATCAAAATTTTGCTCACTTAAAGCAAAAGCTTAAGAACCCTTGCTTTAGAGGAACTAGAGGAAGCTTGGGAAGGAATCATTCGAGAATGTCCACCGCCACAACATTCTTCATATGAAAAGTGTGAAGAGCTTATAAAATACAGTGGATTCCGGTTATTTGGGCCACCGGTTAATCGGGGCAGCCATTTATTTGGGGCAAATCTTAAAAAACAGAAACCAATCGAGAAAATAGCCAGGGTTTACTTTGCTTAATTGGGGCAGGAAACTGCAGCACTGGAGATTACCCTACGATTGTCTCCGACGGTAGCACGTGGTTTGGTGAAATTCTAGAGGTCACAACCATAAAACAATAAAAACAATTAGCATTCACCTGTTTATTGGGCTTTTCTGTTAGTGAAATCTATCATAAATGGACAGTAAACTCGATCTTACTGAATTTGCGATAATACCAACAGCTGGAATTATGTGGGTTATTATGGTGAAATGTGTTTACACTTCCATGAAATCTTCAATCATAAAAAAATTAATTTTCATAATCTTCTCTTCATTGCTATTTTTAAAGCTTCATAACTCGTTACTCCGTTCTCACTTGCGCGTATCGCGTTACTTGCAATTTGTGTGTGCCTTGTTCTTTGTTATTGATTGCTTATCTTTTTATTGTTTTAAATTTTACCCCCCCCCACAAATGTCAATGAACAGAAATGTCAACTGGTTTGTATATACATATTACAGTACGTATTAATTATTCCGATTTTCACGTATCATTTAATTGCTTAATATAACTTTGTTTTAATAGCCTGTGGATAATATTCCTCCTATTTTCGCTAATTAGAATCGCTGTTTAATAGAATTAAAATTCAATTCACAAACGTGATCACAATTACCGGCGCTTACTACACATCGTATGTTGTTGTTATTTGGTTTTTAGGAGCATTAGCAACTAAGGCCATATTGCTCCGGGGATATGCGGTGGTCATTCCCTGACCTTTCCGCATCCTCCGTATTTGGTAGTCACGGGCTCAAACCCCGGTCTAATCAAAAAGTGTGTGCTACGCACTGCTGCTCCTGCCCACCCGGCTACGGAGGCGCCTACACATCGTATAGTGAACGGTGCTTTACTATGGTGAGTTTGTCATAATGTGATTTGATTGTACAGTGACTCAAGTGATTGTACATTGTATTTTTAACTATTTACGTGAAACTTCGGATAATTGGGGCAGCCGCTTAATCGGGCCAAAATGCACTAGTCCCGATGTGTCCCAAATAACTGGAATGGACTGTACTTTGAAAAAAATTAGATTGGACACACTGCTCACTTTCTGCCATCATTGTGTAATCAAGCTAATTTTGGTCCTCAGACAATAAATCATGTGGAAGGATGGCATTAGGCTTTAAATAAATCTGTGGGGCACCATCATGTTAATATATGGAAGACAATTACCAATTTAAAAAACAACAAGCTAACTTTAAGAGAATACTAAGATTAGTAAATGTTGGAAATCTTCCATCTCGTAAAAAACCTAAATTGGAGGCATTAATAAGAAATTAATGAAATTAACGGCAGATAGACAAAACGGGGACATCGATTTACACACTTGTGCAAGCAGATGGTTGCTTTCTTCCACTAAATGATTAGTATAATTTAAACTTTAATCATTCGAATTTAAATAATTTGTATTTGTATAAAGAAAATGAATTGATTATTATTTTGATGTTATATTTGTTCATTTTTTTCATTATGTTTTTGAAGTCCATTTTTATATTTTTATTGCTCCGAAAAAATCAGTACATACACACACAATAGAAATGTGATTAGGGCAAATGGAAAACAGGGCTTAAGCTATTAGGGCATATGAATTAGGGCAAATAAGGTAACGTCATATTTCCCCTCCAATAATTTGTCCAGTTCTTCCTTGAATTGATTTAAAATATCAACTTCCACAACAACAGATGGAAGTTTGTTCCAATAATCAACCACCTGCTGGCTAAAGGCAAGCTTCTGAACATGTTTGCTAATTCTGCAACCATCCTTCCTCGATTTGAATTTGTATCCCCTCGTATATGTGGGCTGAGAGCAAGAGGAAGAATCCCATCAGCACTGAGCAGACTGAGTTTGCTCAATCCAATCAAAGCCTTAAAAACACCTCAAACAGATCACCTCACAGGTGCCTAAGTCTCCAGATGGTGCAATTTCCAGCACTGAAGCCTTTCTTGGTAAGAGCATCCCTTTGTTCTGATCACCAGTTTCGTTGCTTTTCACTGTACTCCTTCCATCAGCTCCAGACCTATATGCAGTACTCCAGATGTGGCTTTATACAATGGGATAATCACCTCCTTGTTCCTGCTAGCAAAATTCCTATATATCATTGACAAAACCCCATGAGCTGCCTGGCAAACTGTCACCATTGTCAGGGAACTTCATATCTGACTACACAATTTCGATGCTCTTTTCTGTGCTCTTTCCAGCAGCTCCACATCCTTCCTAAAATGAGGCCTCCGGACATGTATGCAGTACTCAAGATGTGGCCTGATATTGCCTTATACAATGAGATAATCACCACCTTATCCCTGCTAGCAAAATTCATGTATATCATTGACAAAACCCCATGAGCTATCTGGCAACCCCTCTGCATTTCTCAGAGAATTTCATATCTGACTACACAATTACCCCAGATCTTTTTCAATTTTCACTATCCTGAGTGCAGTACCACCCAAGATGGTATGTTATTCTGAAGTTAGTACTACTACCCATATGCAGTACTTTTCATTTATCAATGTTAAACATCAGTTGCCATTTCTCAGCCCATCTGCCTAACTTTTCTAGAGTTCTTTCTGCCTAACTTTTCATTGCCCTTCTCTGTACTCGTACAGAGAAAGGCAATGAGATCGTTCAAGGAAACAAACGGTTGTTCTTACCCAAGTCTATTAATGGTAAGTGTCCAGTTAACATTTAGTAGTATTTTTAATTTGCTTTTATTATTACCATCTATGTCTACATGTCTTATAACCAAGGCAATTTAATGTAACTTTAAGAAGCAGCACCCCCGTATATCAGTCATGAGCCGCCATTGGAAACAATGTCTATGAGACAGAGTGGAGAGAAGTTCTGCAAATTGCAGCATCCGAAAATTAGGCACCTGGGTGGTGATCTGATTGAAGTGTATAAGGCCTTGAATGGGTTGAGCAAACTGAATGCTGATGGAATTCTTCCTCTCACTCAGATTACGCACCTGAGGGGGTATAAATTCAAACTGAGAAAAGACAGTTGTAGAATAGATGTGCAGAAATTTGCCTTTATGCAGCAAGTGGTTGAATGGGAAGGGATTTTTTTTTTTTTTTTTTTTTTTTGGCTGATGCTGTATAAGCTTGCTTTCTTACATCATATGCCTCTACTAATGCTAATACAAACAAAAGCATATTTGAATTAAAGTAAATTAAAGATATACTTTAATTTAAATAGATGCAATTTTAAATTAAAGTACAGTATCTATACTTTTCTAAAATTTTGTTTTTGTGTATTTAAAACTAAAGTAATTAAACATACACCATGGTTTCAAAGGTCTCTTAAGTTATAAAAATAACCTGTTTTCAGAAGAATCTGGACATATGTTTGGATAGCATAATTTTTTTTAAGAAAATTAACTCCAAATCTTTCAGTATGCTGCTCAGTCAAATGCTGCGCCCATGAGTGACAATTTGATCTTTCCTTAAAAATAAAAGAGAAAGGAATAATCCTGATCTGATCATCAGCAATGACCCACATGCATTAAAATCTGCAGATAAAACACCCACAAATTGACAGTGATCACAGCGTACTGATGTGGGATTTATATAAAGGTGTAATTAAAGAGAAGAGTATTTGCTTCATAAAGGTGATGATAATAGTCTCAGACAGTTTTTAAATTCCATGCAGCGGGACCAAATGATTAAGTTACCAAGAGAATATTCTAAATGGAAAGTATTCAGTGATGCAATCGTAGCAGCTAATAAGCTTTTCATACCAACTAAGAGGTACTGTATTATATTTAGACCTAAATGATATGAAACAAACTGATAAGACATAGAGGTCAAGAAAAATGCATGGGATGCCTATTGATTATCAGGTGATACATACCTAGAGCAGATATAAACTAGTCTGCAATCAAGCAACAAAGGAGGCTAAGGAACATTATGAGAAATTCCTGGAAAAGAAAAACAAAGACTTCTTTACTTAAGTAATCAGTAGAAGGAAGGAACTGAACCACATTGGATCACTAGCTATGAATGGATTAACTATTAATGATCCCGCTTAGTTTGCTGACAAACAATAGATATTTTGCATCTACATTCACACAATCAAACTCTAACAGGGAGTTAAATGGTTTTGGGACAACTGAGAGGCAAGTAGAAGAGAAATTGTTGAAGGTAAACATAAAAAAGGCACCTAGAGTGGATGGGATTAATCCAATTATATTAAGGGAGGCAGCAAAGATGATATGTAAACCTCAGCCATAATTATGAGAGAAAATCTGGATTCGAGGGAAGTCCCTAGGGACTGGAGTTGTGCCAATGTATCTCCAATTTACAAAGGGAGATGAAGCAAGACATAAGTAATTAGAGACCTGTTAGCTTAGCTTCTGTTCCAGGGAAAATACTGGAATCACTGGTTAAAGAAATAGGGAAAGGCTATCTAGACAGCAACGCAGTTATACTGACCAATCTGATTAGCTACCATGACGCAGTAACCAAGGAACTTTATGCAAAAAATAATTCAGACATCATATACTTATATTTCAGAAAACCTTTTTGATTGTATGAACCAGAGCTGTAATGTTCAATAAGATCTATGTTGATATCAATATTTGTAAAAGAATAAGAGAAGTTTACCTCAATATGATACACAGAACACTTCCGTATGATACTCTCCAGAAATTAAAACGAAAACAATTAAAAAACTGAAAATCTTACATTACAGTAAGAAATAATTAACAACAATTAAAAATTAAGTAAAAAATTAATTTAACAAAAAAAATTGTAAAACGATTTTCCCTCCTTAAAAAAACAATTTCTTATATGCTTAATCCCCCCCTCACCATTAAAGCAGAATCCACCCTTGATATTAACAACAGTTAAAACCTCACAAATCTAACAATCCATTATCTGACATAACCCATTTTCTGGCTATGTTTAAGAAAAATAGATGAATCAGCAAATTAATTTCTCAGATTGACAATTCACACATTAAGAGGTTGATTATGCAAGGCAGTGATTCCACTTAGAGCTAGAAGTGATTATTGCACCCCAAGTGCAATGGAGAATATTAGCGGGGTTGCCACTGGTTGACTGGGACCGCTTTAACTAATAAATATCAGTGCCTACTGATATTTATGACTTATAATAAATATCAATGTTTACTGATATTTATGACTTATCATTAGCAACTCAATGATAAATCATGAATTATGGGTTTTTATTGGAACATAAAGCATTCAACTAAGGCAACTATTCGCTAAACATATTTAGTGCTAGTGAATGTTTTTAGAACTTTCAGACCGTCATTTGTAAACATCAACACAGAAACATTTATTCACTGGAATTTGACATAAAGGAAAATTAAAAGACCCAGAGGACTGTGGCCATTCAAAATGCATTCATTATGTGTTGTGGAATACTTGAGACCGGAACTTTAGTGAAGTGACTTTATGAAACATCACTTATCACCTTTCAATATATACTATACACATGTATATAATGGGAAATAATTTTATCTTTACTGTATTGTACAATATGCATTGTATATTTACTATACTTTTCCATGTATTGTACATTAACATTCTCTTTAAAAAAGATAGTTGTATAATATGTACAGCACGCTGCAGTACAAAGTAATATTTTTCATAATAAGCAGCCATCCAAAATCTGAAGTTGTATTATAAAGAAAAATATAAAACCAACAGCCGGTAAGGATTAAGTCACAAGGATTTGGGAAGTTCAATTTACCTCTGATTTCAAGAAATCGTTACTACAAAATATGTATATTTTGGTTTATAAAGGCAGTTAGCCCAAATTCATTTCACACATTTAAGTCGAACAAAGATTATTCAAAAAGAGTTGCAGAGTTTCAGAAATTTATACTTGGATAGCACTTCTAAAAAATGTGTGTGCTATTGCTCAGGAATTAAATAAGCAGTGTGCTGAAGAAATGGGACATTGAACCAAAGATATAACAGGCAGGCAGAAAATACTCGCTGACAAGAGAACAATACTGATTGAGATGGATGCTTGCTATAAGACCACAGAAATTCTTATTCTGGAGCTGAATTTTCCATGAATTTTCATGAGAAAGCTGTAACCAATGAATAGTATGGACTTGTATATAGGACGCTCAGTTTGTGTGAATATTGAGTAAAAAGTGGAAAAAATAATCATAGTCTCTTTGTCTCATAGTCAACATGCCATGGCAATGGAGAGATATCTAGAATACCTAAGAAAAGTGCTAGATAACTTAGGTAATTTTCCAGTAGTAATTTGTATGGATTCTAATGCTAAATCTCCAATGGTTTAGTGAGACCAGAGATGGATGTGGTAATGGTCTTGAATAATTTGTTGCATCAAGGAGATTAGACATAGATAACCTAACAGGTATGCCACATACATTTTCCATTGTAAACAGCTATTCTATTCTAGTGTCAACCTATTACAAATGGAAGTGGCAGTAAGCTAATTAATAATTGGTTTGTTAAGAAAGATTGGATATCAGCAATCATATGGCAATCAGTTTCACACTGGAGAACTCAGTAGCACCTAATAATTTTGTAAAACAGGTCAGATGTTTTGCAGTTAAATATGCTAATTGGGATACTTTTAATGACTTCGTTACAGAAAAGCTACAGGAATTTTCTGATCATGAAGATAAGCTGGCTTAGAATGACAAGTGAAGATGTGCCTCAAAGCACTCAATGAAACTTAAGCAAATAAAGTATACACCAGTAAAATGGCGGGCAACTGAACTAAGCTCATTGCAGAAGTCAATATATAAAGCAAGGAAGAAATAACAGTGAGTGAAGAAAGGACAGAACACTTTCTGTATGACAATGTGGGGTGTCTGAAGGAGCAATTTTTGAGAATTCAGAGGAATTATGTATATATGGTTGTGAACAATATGAGGCTTAGAGAATGTTGGTTAAAATAGCAGATAATGATGACATTTGAGATAATTTAGATATAAAAAGGCATGATAAGAATATCAGTAGAAATAACATGGAACAGGACAGGTTAACGTGGAATGGATTACTTGGGAGAAATCTATGAGTTCAATCCTTGACTGATTGATTGGTGGTCCATACACATGACTTATTAGCACATAAGCAGATAGGGACTATATTAATAGAATGGACAAACCAATCTATTTACCTCTTAGATGAGTTGGATCAAGCAGTGTGTAAAATTAGAAACAACTAGTGGCCAGGAATGAACTTACTATTGGGAGAAGTAATTAAAAGGTTTCATCATTTGTATCTGAATTTACTACAAACAATGTTTAACATTTGTATCAGGGCTTGTTGCTTCCTGCACTCCTGAAGGATGCGATGTTGAAAGTTCTATTAACTCCTCAAACCTAAAAATGATCCTAACTCCTATCAGCCAATTGCACTGCTTCTGAGATTAGAGAAAGTTTAGTGATTACTAGCAACGAGAATAACAGAATGTATAAGATATAATATGCCTGTATCTGGAAAGCAGTATGGATATAACTGTTGACATAGAACAGAAGGTGCAATTTGTGCTGTTCTTCGCTGTATTAAACAATCTGAAAGCAAATACACATTGCCCAGCAAAACCTACAGGTATTTCTGTAGGTTTTGCTGGGCCTTTGACAGAATAGATTGGAACAGTGTGTTAATGATGTTAAGAATGGCCAAATGATCATATGCAATTTATTGTATAATTAAGGACTACTTCAGAGAAAGAACAATAGCAGTGCAATCCGGAGAGCATAATGCATAAAGTGGTTAAAGGATGTCCAGAGGGATCAGTGTTCAGCCCCTTGATGTAGAACCTGGAATTAGAAGACTGGCTGTGCTGGGATATATCTAGTAACAATGATTACATATGCAGATTAACCTATTATGTTGGTGGACGGGGACTCCAGATGGGAAACAGAGAGAAGATCAGAAATTCTGATGCAAGATTTGGATCAGTGGTGTAAACTTCAAGGGCTAACTGTATCCAGTTCAAAGACAGATATTGTAATAATGAAGGGATACTTAACAAGGACCAGGCTGCCAGTAATTAGGTTAAATGGCATAAGTTTGCAAGTAGTACTGCAACTCAAGTATCTAGGTGTACTTTTGGACCACCTGTAATCATTCAATAGCTATATTAATATCATTTTTGAGAGACAAGACTAGAAAATTTATAGAAATGATATCAAGAATTACAAGATTAAAATGGAGGATATGTGACAAAGCTTTGCACTTTCTGTCTGACGGCAATTTTGACCCAATTAGCATTATCATTGGTAGAGGCATATGATGCAAGAAAGCAAGCTTATACACCATCAGTCAAAAAAAAAAAAAAAAATTTACCATTCTCTCCAAATGTTTGTGCAGTTCTGCCTTGAATTTATTTGAGCTGTCAATTTCCACAACAGCAGAGAGAAGTTTGTTCCAGCAATCAACAATCCGCTGGCTAAACGGAAATTTCACATACCTATTCTACAACTGCCTTTCTTCAAATTGAATTCATGTCCCTTCAGGTGATTAATCTGGGAAAGAGGAAGAATCCCATCAGCATTGAGCTTGTTCAAACCATTCAATGCCTTATACACCTCAATCAGATCACCAACCAGGTGCCTAGTCTCCAGACACGGAAATTTGCAGAACTTAAGCCTTTCTTTGTAAGAGCAACCCTTTGTTCCATTCACCAATCTTGTTGCCCTTCTCTGTACTCGTTCCAGCAGCCCAACATCCTTCCTAAAATGAGGCGCCCAGACCTGTATACAGTACTCAAGGTGTGGCTTTATACAAGGGGATAATCACCTCCTTATCCCTGCTAGAAATATTCCTGTATATCATTGACAAGACACCATAAGCTACTCTTGCAGATTGTCTGCACTGATCAGAAAACTTCATATCTGACTGCACAATTACCCCCAAGGTCTTTTTCATTCTTCATTTGCTTTGTTTTCACTAAACTGAGTGTATTACCACACAGTTGATACATTACTCTGGGGTTACTGTTACCCATATGCAGTACTTTTCATTTTGTCAATGTTAAACTTCTGTTGCCACCTCTCAGCCCATCAGCTCAATTTTTCTAGATCCTGTTGCAGTAGCGCACTGTCATTAGTGTCATTAATAACCCAGCCAACCTTCGTATCATCTGCAAACTTGGACATTAAGCCAGATATATCTTCATCAATATCATTGATAAATTCAGAAAACAACAATGGGCTCAACATGGATCCCTGGGGAATACCACTCATAATGTTAGTCCATGAAGAGCAGTGTCCGTTCTCTGTCTTCTCCCACTCAACCATCCCTTTATCCATAACAGCAATTTGCCCTTAACGCCATACTGCTCTAATCTGTACAGTAGTCTAGTCTTCCGTGTGCAACAGTATCAAAAGCTTTCATAAAATCCAAGTATGTGATATCAAAATTATTTTTTGTATTCAATTCCTTTGTGACAACATCATAGTATCCAATCAAATTGGTCAGACAAGACTTCCCCTTAACAAGCCCATGTTGTGTCTGGAATATAACTGAAGTTTGGTCTAGACCAGTGTTTTTCAAACTTTTCTGATCGCAGCCCACTTGGACATAGCACATAACTCAGTGGCCCACTAGCCCCTCCCATAACTCATATTTAAAGATAGGTCATATTTTACCACCAGAGGTGAGCCTACAAATGCTGCATCGAAGTGTAAGATCGTGGGCTTCGCATTTATTGTCAGCCCTGAACTGGTTCCAACTAAAAATTAAGTCGAATGAAAATTGGAAGTTGGGATATATTGTGAATAATACCAAGAAGTGTTTTAACTGTAAAGTGTATAATTATTTATTCAAGGAATTAAGTGGGTACATATAAAAAAGAACAAAATATACTATATAAATTAATGCAAAGAATAGCACTTTTTACTTTTAGAAACCAGTAAAGGTATATCAGGTTCCAAGCTGGAGAGTTTTAATCTCATATCCACCTCCACATTTAGCCGATTTCTGTTCTTTGTTTTCAGACTCACAAGTGTTGAAAAACCAACTTCGCAGTTATAAGTTGAGGGGAATGGCAGTAAGTACTTCAGTGCTACGTCAGTGAGTCCAGTATATTCCGACTGTAAGTGGAACCAAAAGTCCATCAAACTTTCCCCTAAACACGAACTTCAATGAAATATATCTGAAGCTAGTTCGACAAGATTGTCTATTTCTTTTGATGAAAGCTTCCCCTCAATGATTTTTATGTATTCTATGCATGTAAAAGGATTCCTGATCCACTCAAATCCTGTTTCTGGTTCTAGAAAATATTTTTTGAACTGGTTGCAAAGGCCTTGTAAGTGATCTTTCAAGTCTTTGATGATCATATTAGAAATATTAGATGATCATTTTTGCCAGATGTCATCAAGAAATCATTCAGCATAGTAAAACTCTCAAAGTCATGTTTGTCAAGGCGTTTTTACCATAGTTCCAGTTTTATATATATTGCTCTTACTTTATCTTGAACATTAAAGATGGTGACATCTTTTCTTTGTAACTCGGTCCACCCGAAACCCAGACCCCATCGGGTGCATGATACAAATATAAACCTGCCAAACACAAACAGCGCTTAGTATGAAGTGACCAGAACAAATATTTATTTAGTAATAAAATTCATGGCCCTATCAGGAAATCTTTGTGGCCCACCAGTGGAATGCACTTTGAGAAATGCTGATCTAGATGATCTTGCAGTGCTTCTTTAATCAGTGCCTCCATTAATTTCCCTGGAACAGAAGTTAAACTAACAGGTCTGTAATTGCTCGTGTCACCTTTTGATCCCCCTTTGTGAATTGGGGACACATTTGCACATTTCCAGTCAATAGGGACTTTCTCTGAGATTGGGTTTTTCTGATGCAACTACATGTTATTGTGGACTGGAAGAAAATCATGAACACCCATTGTACTACTGTCAAGAATACATGAACCTAAGGCAGGAATTGATTCTCTGTGTGGCCCCTAGCTTAGCCAGACTTTAAGAGGGCATAGTATATAGTGCTGATTGTCAAGTGGCACAGAAGAGGGCAATGAGAGTTCTCTGAATGCAACTGAGGCTGATTTCATTGCATTTGAAAATTAAGCCAAGTCGATGTTTCAACGATGCTATGTCCTGCTAGGAATGAACAGAGATTCGGAATGGGAAAGCAATTATTGAAGTAGGCACGGATGTATGGTACATTCTGGTGGAAGCTTACTCTATATCGGTTCCCAACTGGGTTCGCAAGTCCCCAGGGGGTTGGTTCACACTAAAAATTCTGTAATGGCATCTGCTTAGATTTACATAGGTATATTTTTGTAAACTACAAAATAGTTTAACGTTAATTTATGTGTTTCGGTTCAAAATTTATATTTAGTTGTGATTTGGGTCACACGTCCTTATACAGTGAGCATGCATGACAAAATAAAATTTATTTTCATTCTCAAAGACCATTGTTATGTATAGGTACTTAATAATGTTATATTATTACGCAATATTGCTTATAAAAGCACAGTACTAGAAATATTTTATAATAAAAATTCAGAACTATTATACGATTTCAGAGAATATAGGCTTAGTGGTTTGCAATAACAATATTATGTTTAAAGGGTTTCACAAGTCAAAACAGGTTGGGAACTGCTGCTTTAAATGAATGACCACCATGCTGCCGAATGCTGGAAGGTAACACTCATAGTGTTGAATGTGCCAAGCTCTGGAACTTAACATAATGTACTAAAGCCTTGGCTAGATTAAAAATTGAGATAGAATTGGCTTGTTTATGGAAAAAAATAGATCTAAACTGATGTGCTAAGCTTGGATTCTATTTATGAGGAAAATATGAATAAATGTTCCTGATAACAGATCACGTTATAAGTGAAGGTGGGTATGGATATGTGATAATCTTCTTGTACAACAATGGGTGTTCAATTCCACAGTATAGCACTGTTACAGACTATAAATAGACTCTCTCCAACTCTCTCTCCTGATATGCTAAATCATGACCTTTATTTAGCAGTTCCTGTGCTGCACTGTGACTACTGATCTGTCATGTCCTTGTGCTGTATTTAGCATTAGTCAAGGAACATGATGCAAGAAAGCTAGCTTATACAGCATCAGCCAAAAAAAAAAAAAACCTTCTCATTTCACCCATCCACTTGCTCCAAATGTTTGTCTAGTTCTGCCTTGGGTCTATTTAATAAGCTATCAACTTCTACAATGACAGATGGAAGTTTGTTCCAACAATCAACCACCCGCTGGCTAAAGGCAAACTTCCACATGTCTATCCTACAACCATCTTTCCTCAATTTAAATTTATGCCCTCTCAGGCAATTTTGACTGATCCTTCATTTCACGTGGCTCCTGCTGCTGCATTGTAACTAATGACCATTCGTGTGGTTTCTTCTGCTGCAGGATCACTGCACGAAACGTGCTGTAGACATGGAACAGCACAAAAGGAAATTAAGCTTGATTAATTTACAAATTGTTTATATAACTTTGTATTGCAATGTGATGACCACATTATGAGTACTGCACTGCAACTACTGTATGACATCTGAACTAGTACTGGGACGTGAGATACTACAGTATCATAACACAGCTCCTTGTGCTTCTGACTGGCTGAACTACTGCACAATCAAGAGACTTCTAGTGTAATGTCCAGAGAACAGGCTAAGTTGCAGCTTTCAGTACCAACATGAAAAGAGAACAGACTAGGATGGTTCGCATATCTCCTTGTGCTGCTGGCCTACTGAATTACTGCACCATCACAGATGGCGTAGGAAGCTGTACTTCCATCAAAAGAAAATACATAATCTCATTTGTTTCAAAAGAAGGAAAGTGGTTGGCTAGAAAGAGAGGGAAATTTGTCCAATAGCAGTAATTAACGATATCATTAACCTCTTTCTGCACAATATTATTACCTATATAATATTGTAAATAGGGGCTGCCAAAACATTGGATGGGACTACCTAATATAATAAAAAAAAAAAAAAAAAAAAAATTTTCAAAGTGATCACATTACATAACAGACAGGTGGTCAACTATAGTGAGTTTCTCACATACAGGGAGCGTAACTTTTCTGCTGATCCATCAAAATTTGGTGAATTTGAATGGTCACTATATGGAGATGGTCACTTTAATAAGTTCTACTATTATATGAGGTGTGGCGATAAAGTTCCCAGATTGGTGCAATGAAAAAGAACACAAAGTGAAGGAGCCCAAAAATGGTTTTATTTTTATTTAAATCAATCATATGATTAAATGCACTTATTACACCTTTCTAAAAGTTTCTGAAAAGAGCCAGCAAAGGCATCCAAAGAGATGATGTTCAGTTTGGCAGTTATGTTTTTCATTATGTTTTCAACATCCTGAAATCTCCTTTGAGAACAGTTTTCACTTTAGGAAACTGGAAGAATTTTGCTGGTGCTAGTTTGGGAGAGTAGGGTGGATAGCTGATGTTTCATCAGAAATGTCTACAAAACAAGTGCAGAATGGGTGGGGCATTGCTGTGTAACAAAAACCAGCTGCCCTTCTTTTGAAATTGCAATCTCACCCTGGAAATGAGCTTGAATACTTTTCAAAGCACCTGTAGGTCTAACACAGCATGACTCTCTCCACTTCCAGTAAAAATTCCTTTTGAATCATACCCTATGTGTCAAAAATATGATCAGCATCTTCTTCTTCTTCTGCAAACAACACTCTTTGGCCTTGGTGATAATTTTGAAGTCCACTGCATGTTCCGACACTTTGTCTCTGGGTTGTACTGAAACACTCATCTCCAGTGACAATACAGTCAAGGAAATTAGGATTGTCTTGATAAGTCTGCATGATTACACTCTTCGTTGCTTCTGCTCAACCATAAGGCTGTGGGGCACAAATTTTGCACAGACCTTCCTTTTCCCCAAATCTTCATGTAGAATTTGAAAAATTGCCTCCTTATTCAGGTCCAATTCTTCATCCATCATTTTGAAGGTCAAACAATGATTTGTTGCCACAATTTCCTGAACTTTTGCAAACTCTGTCCTCATTTCAAGAGGTTGAAGGATGCCCACTTCTAGGGCCATCGAGAATATCCTCACATCTGTCTTTGAACTGCTTATACCATTCAAATGCACTGTACAACATAATATTACTGGTGTGTTTGATCACCTTTCATCACCATACACAATTTTAAACATCTCATATATTTCTGTTGCACACTTTGCCAGTTTAAATCAAAATTTGACATTCGTTCATTGCTTCATTGCAAAATCGTGATGCAGAACATTAACACTACTAATGAAACTGGTTGTTACAACCTTTCAATCTACTTGACAATTTCTGTACCACCATCTAGAGGAAGGTTTGAAAATAAACGTACCACTTCTGTTTATTTTCAAACTCATCAAACATGATGGAAAATGGGAACTTTATTGAAAATATCTCATATAGCCACTTCATGTATGGCTATATGAGGTATTTACCCTTAATTTCTGCACTGCATGTCTGCATACAAATTATGAGAGTAGTTTTATATTCCTAGTTACGATACTTAGTTTAAAGTTTAACTTAGACAGAGATTTTGTAGATATTACTTAGTATCGGTAACGGTATCAAATCCACGTGTCACAAATTGAACGAGAGGTCTTTTTTTTTTTTAACCAAATTTAGTCGATTTATTAACCAATTGTTATATCAAATTATCTTCTATCAGTAATTATAGACTAGTCAGGATCCTTAGTTTATTCTAAATTGAGATAGCGAGATTTGGAAGCTAATCAATACTTACGAGTCCGTAGAAATACCGTTCGTGAATTCCCGCCATTTTTACACGATAGCATAAGCTTAGTATAGCGCATAATATAATATTGTCAATTAATCAGTAAATCTACTAATCTTGATAAACTTTATTGTCAATTAAATTGTACTTTTAACTCTATATATATATAAATACGACTTAATCGTAACAAATAATTAATACATAACTATAGTGGTACACGTGATACGGAAGTTGTATAAAGGGAACTCGTAGAAAACACTAGATACCGAAAAAAAATATATATAACATAACTGTTTTGGGATATAACTTAAGGTTTAAATCGGAATCATGACTCTGACCAGAGCAGCAAAGCAAAAGGCTCAAGCTAATGGGAGTGCTGTGGTTCAGGGGAGAACTGAGGGGGGCAGTTGCCCTTTGAATCACAGTCTATTAAAATGCACTGTTTGCTTGATGTTTGCGGAGCAGTCGGGTACGGGACATGATACTGCCAAGGGGCAGGATCATGTAAGGAGTGCAAGGATGTAAGGAGTGCAAGGAAATCAGGCGACAATCAGGCACGATGTAAGGAGTGCAAGGAAATCAGGCGACAACTCAGCGTTGTTATGGGCCTTTATGAGAGCTTGAAGGACAGGGTGGATGCCCTCGAAGGAAATAAATTGAGGGGCCCATCAAGCTCTCAGCTGCCCACATCAACGCCAGAGCTTGCACTTGGTCATCAGGCAACACAGAGGCAGCCCCCTAGGCAGAATGCGCTGGTCCCACAGGAACTAGTAGTTGTTGGTGACTCTATTGTCAGGGAAACGGGGAACATCCTTTGTAAAAAGGATAGGTGGAATAGGACCAGGGTATGTCTGCCAGGGGCAAAGGTTGATGACGTTGTAGAGCGGATATCATCTTTTAAGGGCACAAAAGGTGATATAGTTGTACACGTTGGCACTAATGATATTAAGAGTAGGAGACCGGCGGCACTACTTAGCAAGTACAGGTCACTGTTGAAAAAAAGCCGTGAATTAGGGTTGAACTTGAGAGTGTCTGCAATTCTGCCCAGACACGATAGGAGGGAGTATATGATGAGAGCCTTGTCGATCAATTCGGCCCTGGAGGGATTGTGCAAGGCTCAAGGGGTAAAATTTTTTTCAGCCTGGACTGTACTTGTTAACAGGAGAGATTGCTTCTACAGGGATGGGATACACTTAAATAGAAAGGGTGCAAGAATTTTTGCTGATGCTGTCGAGGCAGTGTTAGGTGGGTCGGAAAACTGCTAGTTGGGGGGGATACAAGGACTAATAGATTAACAGTAGCCACTGGCAGAGGTGGAAGTGATTCTTGCACTGCTTCTATTGGAATGAGCCGCAGCCTGGAAAATAAGATGCAGGATATTTCAGAGACTGCTGGGAATCATTGGGATACAAACAAACACATAGGTTGTGTTAGGGTAGCTAAGAAAAAGAACAGGTGCATGTATACTTGCGTGTACACCAATGCTAGGAGTTTGGTAAATAAATTTGATGAATTTGAGGTATTGCTCAAAACATCAAAGGCAGATATTGTTGGGATATCAGAGACGTGGTGTCACACAGATATAAGTAATGCGGAACTGGAATTTGGGGAATACAATGTGTATAGAAAAGATAGACAGGACAGGAGGGGAGGAGGGGTTATGCTATTAATTAAGAAACACATAAAGTCCAAGGAAGTGAAGCCAGTCGACATCGATGGCGAGTCAGTTTGGTGTGACATAAGCATAGGGAAATCAAAATTGAGAGTAGGAGTGTGCTATAGGCCTAATGACTCTGATGAGTATAATAAGATATTGTACAGGGAAATAGAGTGGGCCAGTAAATCAGAGAGTCTTATAATGGGGGATTTTAATTTCCCAGATATTGACTGGAATTTGTGGGTTGGTCACTCGCACACTAGCAAGGCTTTTGTGGATTTATTGGATGATTGTTTTCTACCTCAGCATGTTCGTGAGGCAACAAGAGGGAGCAATACTCTTGATCTGATTATCAGTAGTGATTCTTCATGCATTAAGAATCTGCAGATAAATGAACCACTAGGTGGCAGTGATCACAGTGTGTTGAAGTGGGATTTACTCAAGGAGGTAACTACCATCAGAGGTAAAGGGAAGGGTTTTTGTTTTCGTAAAGGCGACTATGATGGTCTGAGACAGTATTTAAATTCTATACAGTGGGACCAACTGATGATGTTACCAACAGCAAACTCAAAATGGGAAGCATTCAAGGAACTAATCTTGGAGGCTACCAGGCTTTACATACCAACTAAGAAATATTGTTCAAGGTTTAGGCCTAAATGGTTGTCGGATGAACTAATGAGACATGTGGCAGAGAAGAAAAATGCATGGGATACATACAAATTAATGGGTGACATGGAAGCATATGATAGATATAAGTTGGTCTGTAACCAAGTCACAAAGGAGATTAGGCAGGCAAAGGCAGACTACGAAAAATCCTTGGCAAAGGATGCAAAGAAAAACAGAAAAGAGTTCTTTACATATTTAAACTCAAGAAGGAAAGGGATGAATCAGATTTGTCCACTGGATATTGATGGTTCAACAGTTGAGGATCCTGCTCAGATGGCTAACAATCTAAACGAGTATTTTGCATCTACATTCACGCATGAGGAGTTATTCAGGAAGGAGAATGATGTAGGTAAAGTAAACATTGGCAGTGAGCTGGATGATTTTGTAATAACTGAGAGGAAAGTGGAGGAGAGATTGTTGAGGATAAACATAAAAAAGGCACCTGGGGTGGATGGGATCTATCCAGTTATATTAAAGGAGGCAGCAAAGGAAGTATGCAAACCACTAGCCATAATTATGAGAGCTTCTTTGGACTCAGGGGAGGTACCCATAGACTGGAGATGTGCAAATGTAACCCCAATTCACAAAGGAGGATCAAAGGCTGACACAAGTAATTATAGACCTGTTAGTTTAACTTCTGTTCCAGGTAAATTAATGGAGGCACTGGTTAAAGAAGCACTGCAGGATCATCTAGACAAGAATTCAGTTATAGCTCAGACGCAGCATGGTTTTGTTAAGGGCAGGTCTTGCCTGACCAATTTGATTGGATACTATGATGTAGTCACAAAAGAACTGGATGCAAGGAATAACTTTGATATTATATATTTGGATCTTAGAAAGGATTTTGATACTGTTGCACATGGAAGACTGCTGCACAAATTGGAGCAGTGTGGTATTGGAGGCAAATTGCTGCTATGGATAAGGGGATGGTTGAGTGGCAGAAGACAGAGAGTGGTAATCAATGGACACTGCTCAACGTGGACTAATGTTATTAGTGGAGTTCCTCAAGGTTCAGTGTTGGGTCCGTTGTTGTTTTCGGTGTTTATGAATGATATTGATGATGGTATATCAAGTTTAATGTCCAAGTTTGCAGATGATACAAAGGTTGGCAGGGTCGTTAAGGACACTACTGATGCTATGCTGCTGCAACAGGATCTGGAAAGGTTGAACAGATGGGCTAAGAGGTGGCAAATGAAGTTTAACATTGACAAATGTAAAGTACTACATATGGGAAACAGTAACCCCAGAGCAACGTATCAACTCTGCGGTACTACACTGACAGTGGTGGAGAATGAAAAGGACCTGGGGGTAATTGTGCAGGCAGATATGAAGTTCTCTGAGCAGTGCAGACGAGCTGCAAGAGTAGCTCATGGTGTCTTGTCAATGATATACAGGAATTTTTCTAGCAGGGATAAGGAGGTGATTATTCCCTTGTATAAGGCAATGGTTAGGCCACATCTTGAGTACTGTATACAGGTCTGGAGGCCTCATTTCAGGAAGGATGTAGAGCTGCTGGAACGGGTACAGAGAAGGGCAACAAGATTAGTGAATGGAACAAAGGGTTGCTCTTACGAAGAAAGGCTTAAGTTTTGCAAATTACAGAGTCTGGAGACTAGGCACCGGCGAGGTGATCTGATAGAGGTGTATAAGGCTTTGAATGGTTTGAGCATGCTCAATGCCAATGGGATTCTTCATCTTGCTCAGAATAATCACCTCAGAGGGCATAAATTCAAATTGAGGAAGGACGGATGTCGGATAGATGTGCGGAAATTTGCCTTTGGCCAGCGGGTGGTTGGTTGGTGGAACCGACTTCCATCACTTGTTGTTGAAGTTGATAGCCTAAACAAATTTAAAGCTCAACTGGACAGGTATTTCGAACGAATGGAGGGGTGAAATGGGAGTGGGTTTTTTTTTTTTTTTTTTTTTGGCTGATGCTGAATAAGCTTGCTTTCTTGCATCATATGCCTCTACTAATGCTAATGCTAATGTATGGCTATATGAGGTATTTACCCTTAATTTCTGCACTGCATGTCTGCATACAAATTATGAGAGCTACAATTTTGACAGAATGAAATAGTGAATACAGGATTCTGACTTTGCCAAACCTTCCTTCCTTAAGGAAGGAAGGTTTGGCAAATTTATTTATTTATTTATTTGTGCATGTAATCAAATTTAATAAATAAAAAAAAATAAATAAAACGACGATGACATGACAATAAATTACGAAACTTTCCTTCGTTAAGGAAGGAAAGTTTCGTGATTTAAGTATTTTTAGTAGCTTTTAAGTTCTATTTTTAAGTATCTGATAATTTTTTCAGTCACTAATGGATTCATGGAGGGTTCGATGAATCTGGTTGTCAGGTTGGAGCTTTCGACTATGATCTCGGGGTATCAGATCATTCCTGTTCTGAGAATTTTGAACACATTTAATAATTTTAAAGAAGTTTTCATGCATTTTTATAATTGCTCTTTTGTAATTTTACAAAATGCTCTTTTGTAATTTTACAAAATGCTCTTTTGTAATTTTACAAAATGCTCTTTTGTAATTTTCAAATATTACCAAAACATAGCATATATTGAGCCATAGCTGCTCTCAGATTTATAGTTATGTCTTTTAAGAAAAAAGTTTAACCAAAACAAGAACATGCGAAAATCGAAATTTTCATGACTTTATGTTGTGTATTGTTTTGTTAAAATTTAAATGCATTAATATAAGAAAATTTAATACATTATTAAAAGAAACAAGTAAATTAAGGAACCTGATTTACCTGTGGATAAATCAGGTTCTAAAAGGAAGAACACAGATGCAGAATAATATGTTATAATTTAAATTCCACTGAAGAGGTAACAATAAAAATTCTGTAACCAACAACAATATCTACTCACTGTTAAACTGCTTTTAATACTTTACCCTACTGCCATGACACAATAGTGAACTGGTCAAAAACTGCACAATTTGGCAACAAAAGCAATTAAAATTCTGAGTCATTTAAGTAATTTCAAAATTAAAAATTTAATTCTTTCATTTTATTTTATTTATTTAACATATTCTTCATAATATTAAAATTCCTCGTCAAGACCTTTCAAATAATACATATGTCTGGAGATGTAAACCTAAAGAGTAAGATTGTGGACAAACTAACATTCAAGAATAGTCTTAATGCATTATACAGGTGTATCCAATTAAAATATATCATCTAGTTTGCAATACAGCAAAATTTTATTAAACATAAATATAAAGTTTAATTAGAATTGTTATAGAATGTGCAGAAAGCAGAATGTGCAGAAATGTGTGAATGCAGTTTTGCATTAGTATTATTACTGAATGTTGCTTGGATTGCAAAAATCATTTGGTTGCAAAGTAACATTCCAAAATAGACTGAAGAGAAGTTTATTTTGGAACACATTCTACTTGGGGGGGGGGGGGGGCAACGTTGTGCATCTCAATAGATAAATGCTGTATTTTTCCTCAAATATAATAGCTGTCACAACTAAACTATCTTCTCCATCTGTCTAAAAACACTTAACTTCATATCTAATGACATCATGTTATATTTATCATAAGTTACACAATAAAGGTATAATACTATAAGATTAAAACTTTGAATAGCGATCATAAATTGCTTCTGTATTTAAAATCATGAATGATGTGAGGGTTCACATGCAAATAATATATTTGCTTATGATAACAGAATATAATATTGCATCAAAAATTAGAACAGGAAAATTAATGTAATAATTTATACTATAAAACAGGAGGAAAAAAAAGACACAAAATAAATATAAACTACCACATTTCACAATGTTTTACAAGTTGAAGTATCAGCTTAAGCATTAGTCTGATACACACTGTAAATGATTAAAATCTTTATTTACCTCGGTAAAGCAAGATAAACAGTGGAATCCTGAAAGAAAAGCAGGTGTTCTTAACTGTGAATATAGATAGATTAAGGGTAAATTTTAAATTATTATGTTAAATAAATGGGGAATATTAGTGATAAACAAAACTTTCTAAAAGAAAGAACAGAGCATGGCCAGTTACCTGGGAGGCCTTAATCTAATGAAATGATTCCACAAATCAAGAGGACCTCCAGGTTATCCCGCCTGGTACTCGGTCGTCAGAGCCTCATCTGTGAAACCAGGGTGCACCACAAGGAGGAGAGGTTGACATTTGAGTAGGAGAGGCTTTATATTGCGCATCACTACCCCATTAGCACCCCAAATGTGCTATTTGCTATTTTTGATCTCATATCTTCAGATTGAATATGAAAACCTTTTCTGAAACAAACCTTTGCATTCATGTACAAAATTTCACTTATTTAATTAATTTCACCTACTTGTGCAGGATCAAAATTTTAGAAACTACAGAATTGTATAAAACAGTTCACACAATGCAAAAGTTCCCATAAGCAGGACTTGTTTAATTACCAGACAAACTAGGCAGCTGCTTGAAGTGGTAATATTTTGGATGTGTTCACAAAGTAAAAAAATTAATTATTCATACATTACAGGTTTTCAGTTATTTGTATTTGTTCTTAATAAGGCAAGAAAGACTAAGATTGAGTTTAAAGAAACTTCAAGCAGAGTCTGCAAAAGAAGTACAAGCATTTTACTTTACCAAATTTCTAACCTATTAATGAAAAAACAGTATTTTGTTATAAAAAATGTATACAGAAATCTTAAATTTATTACATTAAGTATGAAAAAATAATATCTAGTAAACATTCACCTGTTACACAACATGGGCATGCTCTCAGAACAAGATTTTCTATTAAAAGAAAAAGTCTGCTTGTCATGCCACTGATTTCAATCCTTAACACATATACTCAAATCGTTTAATAACATGTGACTTGAAAATGAATGTATGCTCTCTCTCTTTCAAAGCAATCACACAGAAAGAAATTTGGTGCTGTTAAATCTGAAATCATGGCAGTTAGTTTGTTTCCATTACACAAAATTGTTTAGTAACCCCCCCATGCTCACTGGTGGATGGCTGCATCATGCTGAAACCACAACTTGGTTAGATTAAGTTGCTGCAACTGTGATACAAGGAAATTGTGTATCATGTACCAGTATATTTCAAACGTTCAAAACATTCATTGTTACCGTTTTGCCTTGATTTGATCACTCTCAAAAGAGCTATGGATAAATTATACTGCTTGCTATAACTGTACACCACCTAATAACATGATATTGGTACAATCCTCTGTAATGCACAGTTCATGTTTGTTATGGTATAAAATCAACAATTCCATATTAGCATTAGCGAGGGCACATGATGCAAGAAAGCAAGCTTATCAAAACACACACCCTCTTCTCATTTCACCCATCCACTGGCTCCAAATGTTTGTCTAGTTCCGCCTTGAACCCAGTTAAGCTATTAACTTCTACAACGACAGACGGAAGTTTGTTCAGGCAATCAACCACCCTCTGGCTAAAGGCAAACTTCCGCACATCTATCCTACAACTGTCTTTCCTCAATTTGAATTTACGCCCTCTCAGGCGATTATTCTGATCAAGAGGAAGAATCCCATCAGCATTGAGCGTTCTCAAACCATTCAAGACTTTATACACCTCAATTTTGCAAATTGCAGTGTCTGGAGACTAGGCACCTGCAAAGTGATCTGATTGAGGTGTATAAAGTCATAAGAGCAACCCTTTGTTCCATTCACTCATTCCAACAGCTCTACATCCTTCTTAAAATGAGGCTTCCAGACCTTTGTGCAGTACTCAAGGTGTGGCCTGACCATTGCCTTATACAAGGGGATAATCACCTTCTTATCCCTGCTAGAAAAATTCCTGTATATCATTGACAAGAAACCATGAGCTACAATTTTGCACATTTACAAAATTTATGACCCATTTAACTAGATGGCCCATTATTAAATCAATATTTCATTATGTGCAGCTGAACAGAGGTGAAAATCAACTTTGCTGCTCATCTCTACAATATGAAATTCATACATCAACCGCTAATCTTAAAGGAAATTACAAGATCTTATTTTCATACTTATGTTATAACAAAATAAAGATTTCAATTTTTTTGGAAAAAGAAAGATTTTTGTTAATACTTATTAATGATGTATTTTTTAGAATGTATTTTAGAAAATATAAAAAATAAAATCCTTAAAATCCTTTTGCTAGACCCCTATATATTCTCTGAACTAAAACTAAAATTGTAATTTATGATGTTCTTTAGTGCTTCTAAAAAGTACAGAACAAATTAAGTAACAAAATTCTTTATTAAATTTTAGAGAACAATATTAATTTTTAAAACTTATTTAGATACAATTTTAAAATTATACATATCTGCATTTGGTCTTTAGATTAGTTCAATGCCTGCACTGGAATATAAAATCACAACCTTTACTACTGTACTGTATTAATTAGCTGATAACACTAGTCTTGGAAACACTGCAGTATGTTATGTAAACAATGAATTCTCCATAGTATAATTTTCCACTTTTTTGTGCAAAAACAGAAGAAATAATTTTTCCTAATATTTCATCAATGTATTTAAAACAAAAAAAAAAAAAAAAAAAAAAGCTAAGCATACACCATCTGTAGTACATAAGCAATAGCACTGCTATTTTAAACATTATTCTGTAACATTTACAAATCCAAATATTTCATCCAAATACTAGAACTAAAAATCATTTCATCTATCTAAAGAACTAATTTAAGAATAATGTAAGATTTCAAAAAACTATTTATTCTAAATATTGTCTAAATAACAGCCATTTTGCATACTTTCTTTCTCCCCCATTTCTTAATTGATTGCCATTTTGTTGTTGCACCATCACAAAAATACAACAAAAGACAAAACTAACAGAGAATAAAACAAACAATGAGAAAATGCTTTTTAGATCAAGTATTTGGATCAAAGATAACCTATGCAGCATACCATTCAAATACTGTATTAGTGATTTGATACTCACAATATATTTAAGCATAATTCCTGTCTATTACTTACCCAATCAGTTGCTTCAAACATTTTAAGATCTAAAGGATCCCCACTAAGTTCTTTATCAATAACTGTTAAAGAGTGGCATGCTGTCATTCCAATTAGTAAAGGCCCAAATGCAAGTTTTGATGGATTTTTTTCAGGTTCTAGAAAACTAAATAATTATTTATATGATTTTCTAATTAAGCTAACAGCACAAAAACATACAGAACATACAGAGTGCCCAGTTTATTACGCTAATCTAATAACAAACAGCAGCTCCTTTAGTTCAAGAAGTGTTCAGTCATTGGGGACATCATTCAAGGTGCTGAATGCATTCTGAACCACATGATGTAATTGAATCTGCATGGGCCAACATCCTATGCAGACTTTGGTAATTGGCTACTTCAGTTCATGCAGACAAAGTAATCATTATCAAATGGATAAACTTAAAAGATAATAGTTATCTACTATTACAGTTTAACCATTGTTTAATTTTACAGTTTTATCCATCCGATAATGGTTACTTTCAGATGAAAGTAAAGTAACCATTATCAGATGGATAAACTGTAAGCATAATTGGATGCTCCTGGCCAGAAATTATGTTTAAGTAGGATGTGCCATTCATACACATTGCTCCAGATGTATCAACAGACTTAATACATGCCATGAAAATACTCCTCCACAGTGTTAACACCTGGGACAACAGGCCTATTGATATATATTTTGGTCCTGCTATCAGGAGGGAACAACTGTAACTAAGTCAAGTGACCTTTTTTTCACCCGTGATATGTTCACTGTGGAACCCAGTGAGATCTGCTAATACAGATTGTTCATAATTAGGTTGACACACTGAGCATTCCAATACTCCTCTATATTATGTTGTCATTTGATCAACTGTGGCTTGTCTGTTATACTGCACAATAAGCTGCCTCTGGCCACAGAACACTGAATTTAATGTTTTCTGGTTGTTGGACCTTTCTTGGTACACACTAGACACTGTTATGCTTGAAAAGCTCAGCAGGGAGGTATTGTACATGATACATGCACCAGCACATCTTGCCATCACAGTATGCTGAAAATTACTAAGATACTCTGCTGGTTGATAGTCACTGAACAGCGTGCACATGTGCAAGAGATGCCACAGTATCTGACTATCTGCTTTATATAGCCTAGTATGACAAATGACACTGTTTCTGATAAAGCAATCAATTCATTGTATTATGGTGATGCACCTAATAAACTGGCCACTCAGTGTAAAAACACAACAATCACAGTTCATCTAATATTCTCTACCTTTCTAAACATGCAATTTTTGACGGACTGTTTTAAATCTTTTTTTTTTTTTTTTTTTAGGCATGGCGGCACTACATCTGAGGTGTAGCACAACCACCCAAAAAAAAAAAAAAAAAAAAAATATATATATATATATATATATATAAAATAAATCAAATAAATAAATAATAATAAATAAAAAAATACACATACACACACAACAAATAATTGGGCCAATCAACTTCTGTATGTTCTGACTTTCATATCACATATATTGTACAAAAGATATGCTCCAAAGGCAAAAAAAAAAAAAAAAAATATATATATATATATATATATATATTTTATTTATGGATAAAAAGCACAGATGTTCTTTTAAGATTACATTTACCATTTATAATAAACTATAAAAATATTACTAAGGAGGAAAACAATTGGCAGTTTTATCCTCTCCTGCCTCTTCCATGTACCTCTTTTCCTCTCTTCCCCCATAACTTGTAATCTTGAGATGCCAACTTTTTATAAACTCCTTAGTATAAACTTCATATAATGCAAATTATAAATAAACAAAAAAGTTGCCAGTTTATTTCTGCAATGACTCAGACATTGTAACTTCATTTTTCATAAAGAAAAATCTAATTTTTGATTGTTTAATTTGCTTTTCTTTTTCTTAATAAAGTTTTTTTTTTTAACATGGATTCATGGCTGACATTTCTTCACTTCTTATTTTTCATTCTTCGTTTTCCTATTTATTGCAGCTATTTCAACTATTCAGATTACAGCTTGCTCAGATGGTTGATGGTTCCAACATTTCTGTTGATGGACATTAATTTTCATTTACTTTCTATTTTGATACTTTCTGCTTTGGATTCCTGCAAAAACTGGCACATTGCTTTCTGTTGAAGTAGGTAATATTTCACACTCAGATTTTAAGCTTGTCTTTTCAGCAGTTCCAAATTACTATGCTTTGGTTTCTTGGTCTTTACCAAAATATATGCATGCTTGCTTTTGATAATTCACACTTGGTGGTTTTATAAATAGCAAACTGGAAGAGGGTTAATACTTTCATAGGTATAATGTTTCTCTTCCACCCCCCCCCCAAGTAAAAACTAAAAAAGGTTTTAATTGAAAATAATGTATGTGAAAACAGAACTTTTAAATTAAATTCTTTATTAAAACACAAACATAATAATTATTGCAATCCATTTCTAAAATTTTAAAAATTGGCATTCTTCATGCAACAAATTGTTGAATACAGCAAATTGTCATGCAATTTGTATGCAACAATTGTATGCATGCATGCTAACTTAATACACAAAAAGATTTCATAATATTGCTTCATAAAATTAACAACAGTCTAACAACCAGATTTGATTTGTGCAGATTTGTGTGAGTAATAAAATCTTTACAAACCCTCCAGAACCGGTAACCAAACTTTTTCACTTATAATGCTGTTGCTACCTGCTAATGGCCATTAGCAGAGTTGTCATCATCATTCAAAAAAGCACATTTTACCTCATTGAAAATTGTTTCAACATGAATACTAAACACACTGTTAGTTTATCAATGATAATTTTTATTTAAATTATCTTCCATTACTATGCCAATTAATTGTAAAAAGTGCACGTTTGGCTAGTTTAAATTTCTCATAATATATTAATACATATTATTGATACTTCATGTTAAAATGTGCAATGACAAACAAACTTCTACTAGTTTTTTTGAGAAAATGTCAAGCTGACCAGTTATAGAGAAAATGCGATGCAAGATGATGATGCATTGTCAACATCAGAATCAGCGCCATCAGTGGCAAAAGCATTCTTCAACTCAATATTCTAAAGTGTTGGCTGATTTTTTTAATTAAAAGAACAAAATTTAAAAGTAATTGCAAAACTTCTTAGAAAATCAGCAAAATTCTTGATGGGCATCATTGTCAAGTTTAGAATTAGATTTAAATTTCAGTATCATCACTAGTGGAATCAGTTGCGTCAGCAGTCCAAATTTCTGAATTTAAATTTAAAAAAAAATAAATAAAGTACTTGTTTATACTCTGGCACAACCTCCAGATCAGGAGAGTTGACAATAAATTTTAAAATCTTAATTACTATCCTTAATAGTATTTGGCAGTCACGGGCTTGAACCACAGAGCACTCAAAGAGCGTGTACTACTGCACTCAACTCCTGACCAGTTGGCTATGCCAGGCCAGGTTAAGTCAAAATAATTTACCATATTGCTGGAATTCAAATCACTATACAATGTTTAAAGAAAAATATGATAAACTTATTGTCAAAAATGAAAAATCAGGCTGCTCAGTTCATTTGTGCGTATTAACCACCAAAGCAACTAAGGATATAAAGGGGTCCATATGCCATGTCTGTAAATTGCATGTATTCTGTGGTTGATGTGCTTTCCAGATGATAAACCAGAATTTCTGGTAGGGGAAAAACCATACAGCCCTCTCCTGAAGACTGACTAACTCAGCCACATCATGAAGAAACCCCTTAAAAATTCACTGATGGGATTCTAACTCAAGCCTTTTCCACCCATGTGGCAGGATGGTAATTATATTCACTTGCAACCCGCAAGAGCATACTCAGTTTTGTGAAACAGTGAAAAACATGTTACTCCAAATGTACTTAAGAGAGAGAGATCATGGTTTATATATTTCTAAAGAGTGGAAAGTGTTCAACTATTTTTTTTATTTGTGATCACTCTATGCATAGAGTGATCCCGAATAAAGAAAACAGTTTAACAAGTTTCATTAAGGAAAAAAAAAAAAAAAAAACTTTTGGTGACAACTTTTGAGAGATGAACAGATTTCTGCATCGACGCAACAGACAATGTGGTTCCAACACGATGGAGCCCCTGCCCATTATAGCGGAGATGTTCGTAACTACCTGGATGTCACATTTGGTCAACAGTGGATCGGACGTGGTGGTCCCGTGCGTTGGCCTGCTCGGTCACCCGACCTATCATGTCTTGATTTTTATTTCTGGGGTCATATGAAATCACTAGTTTATGACACCCCTATTGACAATGCTGAGGAGCTGGTTGCAAGAATCGCAGTAGCTGCCGAAGAAATTCGAAATTCGCCTGGAGTATTCCAGAATGTTCGGATGTCCATGAGTCGGAGATGTGAGGCGTTCATTGTAGCCCGTGGAAGAAACTTCGAACACTTACTTTAATCCATGTACCTTTTGCTTCTTTTCATGTATTATTAAAACGATTTCTCACTTACGGTCTCTTTTCTTTATGGTGCTTCTGTGTACAACACCGCTTCAGGAAAGCATCTCCGACCCCACATTGCTATATGATTTCGAGTTGTCAGGATGTACCCTACCCCTCTTAGAAGTTCTGAAACGTTTAACTGAAACACCTGTATATATATATATATATATATATATATATATCATTTTATTTCCAGAGCACACCAAGAAATTGCAAAATGAAGACTGATGTTCTTCCAAGTCATATTTATAAAAAAAATGAAGTAGCTCTACCTAGAACCTATAAAGGATTTTAATAAAGTTTACAGTTTGGCTAAAAGATACAGAATACTCTCCAACAACACAAATGATTAAACTGATTTATAAATTAAATACAAACTAGACAAAGGTAATGAACACCAGGCACTGATGTCCATCATCAAATTCAGCTATGAGAATCACAGAATACATTTCCAAAAGCATATTTCCAGAAAACATTTCCATTTCCAAAAGAAAGTACTATAAGCAAAAAAATTAACAATCATTTAAGAATTTGTATTACAAATATATAGTCTTTCCTCCCCCCCTCTTTAAATTTTAATTTGGTAACAAGGGTGAATGATTTTTGCTGACCTAGTAGAACCAGACAGACAAACACATTTACTACATATATTTATGAATGGTTCTGACAGGAGTTATTTAAATAAAAACTTAATCGGATGTGGCTCTAACAAATCAAGTATTAGTATTAATAATGGCTATATGGTGCAAGGATATCAAAAAAAAAAAACAAAAAAAAAAAAAAAAAAAAACAGTAAAATAATAATAATAAAAATAAATAAATAAATAATAAAAGAAAAGGAAATAGACAACCTATGCATTTCCCTCCTACTGCAGATAGCTATCCAGCTGACCTTTGAATTTCTGCAAACTGTCAGCCTCAACTACCCAGATAGGTAACTTATTCCAGTAATTTATAATTCACTGTCTAATCAATGCCCTCATAACTTGAATTTATGGCTTCTAGTTCTAGAATCATTTATAGCCGTGAAAATTTCATTCTCATTCATTTTATTTTTGCCTCTCAGAGCCTTAAACACCTCAATCGAGTCTCCTCTAGGGTACCTAGTTTCTAAGCTGTGCAACCGACATATTTAAAGTCTCTCTCCTCATATGGACGGCTTTTTGTCGATCTCACCAGGCACGTTTACCCATATTTGGACCCTTTCAAGAAGCTTGATGTCTTTTTTAAGTGTGGTCTCCATAATTGAACACAGTATGCCAAGTGTGGTCTAACAATAGCCTTATAAAATGGGATTATGACATCCTATCTCTACTAGCAAATGTTTGATAAATCATTGATAGAACACCATTGGCCTTTCTTGCAACCTGTCTACAATGCTCAGAGAACTTCATGTCGGACAGTATCACAACTCCTAAGCCCCTATTTTTAGACAACTGACTTTAGTTCAGCTCCACCAAGTGTATACAAGAACTCCCCGACTTATGTAGGGGTTGCTTACATAAGTCGGAATTTCCCCCATGCTTGTGCAGCACTCGCAACTGTGCTCACTGAATTGATTGAATCAAAAAAGAAATGTTCAACGAACATGTAAATAGAATTATTTATTGTATTTATTTAATTTTTTATCTCATGCGCAGGAAAAATTATAAAAGCGTGCAATTTAAAAAATTTTGAAAATTATAAAATTACAAAAAAAGAGAGGAGACAGGCATAACGTCAGTAAGTTTTACCTCTTGAGTATCGTTGCCAGAATTGACATCTTCAGCTGATAAGTACCCAATGCAGAGGTTGAGGGCTGTGGAGATTTAGAAGGGGTCAGCCGCTCAACCTTACGAAAAAACATTAATGGATGACTGGACAGTGGGTTTTTTTCTTTTCATCGCAGATTTATTTGAAGCAAGCAAACATATCAATCACCCCCTCTTAACGTTTAAGAATCTTTCGCTGTCAGGATCCATCTTCTCAAACCTCGCCATTGCCGATACAATTTCAGAAACCTCGCCATTGCCGATACAATTTCAGAAACCTCGCCATTGCCGATACAATTTCACAAAATGACATTGCCATCTCTCTGGTGATGAAGCGTTTCGGCTCCTCATTTGGTTCATCTGGAGCTTCGTCAACATTTTCTTCTTTCACTATCACTGCCTGCAAGTCAATAAGTTTTTCATTAGATAATTCCTTCTCTTCTTTCTCTATTAACTCCTCCACGTCTCTGGCATCTACCCCCAACAGAAGTGGCTCTGCAACCTTTACAATCTTATCTGTAACCTCTTCATATGATTCGTCTTTTTCAAATCGTTTGAAGCCTTTTACGTGCAGTGGGCATATCTTCTTCCGTGCGACATTTAAACAACTTTTAGTAATTTGCGCTCAGGCCTTATTAATGTTTAAGATGGTGTGGTAAATACTGTAAGATTTCCAAAAATCTCTTAATGTAAAATTTTTCTCACCGTCTACTGTAGACAATGCCTGAGCAAATGTTGTGCATAAATAGTATGCTTTTAAATTCGAAATAAACCCTGACATATAGGTTGGATGAGTGAAGTCGTGTTTGGCGGTAGAAATACGACTCTCACGTTCCAATTGAAATCATCTAGATGCGTTGGATGTCCAGGAGCATTATCTAATAGAAGCAAAATCTTCAAAGGAACGTCGTTGTCTTTACAATATTTTTCAACCTCGGGAATGAAGCAGCATTTGAACTACTCCTCAAAGAGAGATACTGTTATCCATGCTCTCTGGTTCGATCGGAAATGCATGGGTAGGGTGGCTTTATTGATGCCCTTAAATGCAAGAGGATTTTCAGAATGGTACACAAGCAGCGGTTTTAATCTGTAATCTCCCACTGCATTAGTCCCAAGCAAGAGCATGGCCCTATCTTTTGAAGCCTTGAAACCTGGCATTGTATTTTCCTCTTTGGCAATGTATGTTCGATCCGGCATTTTTTTCCAATACAGAGCAGTCTCGTCAATGTTAAAAATTTGCTGCATTGAACAGCTGCGTTCATCAATAATTTTTTCCAACACATCACAAAATTTCTCTGTAGCTGCAGAATCGGCAATTGTGTCTTCACTGCATACTTTAATGTTGTGGAAACCAGTGTGATGCTTGAACCTATTAAACCACCCATTGCTTGCCATGAACTTGGGTTGGGGTGCGACGTACTTATCCTTAATATCTTTATAAATACTTGTTGCTTTTGCTTGAATGGTCATTAGACTATGGGCACTTGCTTCTGAATCTGATTTTCTATCTGTATTATTAATAGTTGTTTCATCTTCGATATAGAACCTGAACAATGTTTTGTGATCACTGTTGATCTTAAGTGTGTTAATCCTTTAACATGTTCTTTTATACATGCACTGTCCTTTAAAATAGTATTCACCGTTGAAGCTGCGAGACCTAATTCCCTTGCAATAGATGACAAACTTTGTCCTGCTTCGTACTTCTTAATCATTTTCATCTTCATTTCTAAATCAATTTTGTTTTGTTTTATGGCACTACCACCACTTCCACTTTTCGTTGGTCACTTTACCTTCATCATTGTAATACGTAAATAGGAATGAAGAGAATTTTCTGAAAATTTGTTTTAATATGATTGAAGATTTCAGTGAAGGGGAACACATTTCACAATAATAGCGTAAAAACCCACACAATTGTAGTTATCAGTATTATCGCAAATGCAATAACATCGAGTTTACTACTAGGGCTTTCCTATTTTGTTTTATGGTAGTGACCTACAGAAATGTTTTAGAAAAATATCACAAAGGCATTCAAAATTGATTCTTATAACAGAACAATGATAACGATGAAAGGGTACTGCAATTTTCATTATAAAAATGACCTTTTAGAGAGATAAATAGTTTAGTAATAAGTGAAATTTTCAACTTCCAAGGACTTGGAACAAATTACAAAATTAAAAAAAACAAAAAACAATATGTTATTGGGTTCACATTACGATATTTTCAAAATACTTACATTTATCCCTACAGATGCAAAATACGTTTCCATATTTTTTTCAGTTTGCACCGGCCGGCAAAAACTTACGTAAAGTCGAATTTGCATAAGTCGAGTATTACATAAGTCAAGCATTATGTAAGTCGGGGAGTTCCTGTAAGTTATTTTGGTGTTAGTATTCCTCAGGTGTAAGGCCTTGCATTTTGCTGAATAATAGCATAGCTGCCACTTTCACCCTAAAATCTATCTAGGCCACTCTGAAGAAGCTCACCTCGGTGGTGATCATTAACTAATCTACTGATCTTTACATAATTTGCAAATTTAGACACCACGCCCTCTATCCCTCCATCAACATCATTTATGAAAATCAAAAACAACAGTAGTCATAATACTGATCCTTGGGGAATCCCACTTCTCACATCAACCCAATCTGAGGAATAACTATTAAATACAACATTCTGCCTCCTCACCGGAAGCAATCCTGCTATCCAATAAGGATTTTTCCTGTGTTTCCAAGCTGTTCCAGCTTTTTAGCATTAGCATTAGCATTAGCAGAGGCATTTGATGCAAGAAAGCAAGCTTATGCAGCATCAGCCAAAAAAAAAAAAAAAAAAAAAACCACTTCCACTTCACCCCTCTGTTCGTTCAAAATACCTGTCCAGCTGAGCCTTAAACTTATTTAGGCTATCAACCTCCACTACAAGGGATGGAAGTCTGTTCCACCAACCAACCACCCGCTGGCTAAAGGCAAATTCTCGCGTCTATCCTACATCTGTCTTTCCTCAATTTGAATTTATGTCCTCTCAGGTGATTATTCTGAGCTAGAGGAAGAATCCCATCAGCATTGAGCATGCTCAAACCATTCAAGGCTTTATACACCTCTATCAGATCACCTCACTGGTGCCTAGTCTCCAGACACTGTAATTTGCAAAATTTAAGCCTTTCTTCGTAAGAGCACCCCTTTGTTCCATTCACTAATCTTGTTGCCCTTCTCTGTACTCGTTCCAGCAGCTCTACATCCTTCTTGAAATGAGGCCTCCAGACCTGTATACAGTACTCTAGGTGTGGCCTGACCATTGCCTTATACAAGGGAATAATCACCTCCTTATCCCTGCTGGAAAAATTCCTGTATATCATTGACAATACTCCATGAGCTACTCTTGCAGCCCGTCTGCACTGCTCAGAGAACTTCATATCTGCCTGCACAATCACCCGCAAGTCCCTTTCATTCTCTACCACTGTCAGTGTAGTACCACAGAGTTGATACGTTGCTCTGGGGTTGCTGTTTCCCATGTGTAGTACTTTACATTTGTCAATGTTAAACTTCATTTGCCACCTCTCAGCCCATCTGCTCAACCTTTCCAGATCCTGTTGCAGCAGCATAGTGTCAGTAGTGTCCTTGACAACCCTGCCAACCTTTGTATCGTCTGCAAACTTGGACATTAAGCTTGATATACCATCATCAATATCATTTATAAATACAGAAAACAATAATGGACCCAACACTGAGCCCTGAGGGACTCCACTAATAACATTAGTCCACGATGAGCAGTGTCCATTGATTACCACTCTCTGTCTTCTCCCCCTCAACCACCCCTTTATCCATAGCAGCAATTTGCCTCCAATGTCACACTGCTCCAATTTGTGTAGCAGTCTTCCATGTGCAACAGTATCAAAAGCCTTTCTAAGATCCAAGTATATAATATCAAAGCTATTCCCTGCATCCAGTTCTTTTGTGACTGCATCATAATATCCAATCAAATTGGTCAGGCAAGACTTCCCCTTAACAAAACAATGCTGTGTCCCAGCTATAACTGAAGTCTTGTCTAAATGATCCTGCAGTGCTTCTTTAACCAGTGCCTCCATTAACTTTCCTGGAACAGAAGTTAAGCTCACAGGTCTATAATTACTTGTGTCAGCCTTTGATCCTCCTTTGTGAATTGGGGTTACATTTGCACATTTCCAGTCTATGGGTACCTCCCCTGAGTCCAAGGAAGCTCTCATAATTATGGCTAAGGGTTTGCTTACTTCCTTTGCTGCCTCCTTTAATATAACTGGATAGATCCCATCCACCCCGGGTGCCTTTCTTGTGTTTATCTTCAACAGTTTCTCCTCCACTTTACTCCCAGTTATTTCAAGATTCTGTAGCTTACTGCTAGAGTTGAATACACCTCTGGCATTCCCCTCGCTGAATAACTCCTCATGTGTGAATGTCGATGCAAAATATTCATTTAGTTTGTTAGCTACCTGAGCAGGATCATCAACAGTTGACCCATCGATATCAAGTGGACCAATCTGATTCATCCCCTTCCTTCTAGAGTTTACATAAGTAAAGAACTCTTTGCTGTTTTTCTTTGCATCCCTTGCCAAGGATTTCTCGTAATCTGCCTTCGCCTGCCTAACCTCCTTTGTAACTTGGTTGCATATCAACTTGTATCTATCATAGGCTTCTGTGTCATGTGTTAATTTGTAAGTATCCCATGCATTTTTCTTCTCTGCCATATGCCTCATTAGTTCATCTGACATCCATTTTGGCCTAAACCTTGAACAATATTTCTTAGTTGGTATGTAAAGCCTAGTAGCTTCCAAGATTAATTCTTTGAATGCTTCCCATTTTGAATTTGCTGTTGGTATCATCATCAGTTGGTCCCACTGTATAGAATTTAAATACTGTCTCAGTCCATCGTAGTCGCCTTTACGGAAGCAATAACCCTTCCCTTTACCCCTAATGGTAGTTACCTCTTTCAGTAAATCCCACTTCAGCACACTGTGATCACTGCCACCTAGTGGTTCATTTATCTGCAGATTCTTAATGCATGAAGAATCACTGCTGATAATCAAATCAAGAGTATTACTCCCTCTAGTTGCCTCCCGAACATGCTGATGTAGAAAACAATCATCCAATAAATCCACAAAAGCCTTGCTAGTGTGTGAGTGACCAGCCCCCAAATTCCAGTCAATATCTGGGAAATTAAAATCTCCCATTATAAGACTCTCTGATTTACTGGCACACTCTATTTCCTTGTACAGTTTCTTATTATACTCATCAGAGTCATTAGGCCTATAGCACACTCCTACTCTCAATTTTGATCTCCCAATGCTTATGTCACACCAAACTGACTCAACACTGCACTGACCAGCGATGTCGACTGGCTTCACTTCCTTGGTTTTTATGTGTTTCTTAACTAATAGCATAACCCCTCCCCCCTTCCTATCCTGTCTAACCTTTCTGTAGACGTTGTACTCCCCAAAAGCCAGTTCTGCATCCCTTATATCTGTGTGACACCACGTCTCTGATATCCCAACAATATCTGCCTTTGATGTTTTGAGCAATACCTCAAATTCATCAAATTTATTTACTAAACTCCTAGCATTGGTGTACACGCAAGTATACCTGCACCTGTTTCTATTCTTAGCTACCCTAACACAACCCATGTGTTTACTTGTACCGCAATGGCTCCCAGCAGTCTCTGAAATATCATGCATCTTGTTTTTCAGGCTTCTGCTCATTCTAATAGAAGCAGTGCAAGAATCTCTTTCACCTCTGCCAGTGGCTACTGTCAATCTATTGGTCTTTGTCTCCCCCCAAGCTAGCAGTTTTCCGACCCACCTAACACTGCCTCGATAGCATCAGCAAATATTCTTGCACCCTTTCTATTTAAGTGTATCCCATCCCTGTAGAAGCAATCTCTCTTGTTAACAAGTACAGTCCAGGCTGAAAAAAATTCTACCCCTTGAGCCTTGCACAATCTTTCCAGGGCCGAATTGATCGACAAGGCTCTCATCATATACTCCCTCCTATCGTGTCTGGGCAGAATTGCAGACACTTTCAAATTCAAGCTTTTCAAGCTTATAAAGTAACTGCTTACATTTTGCTGAAATCTATATAAACAATATCAAAATTATTCATAAATCCAGCTCATGAGTGACACTGTTAAAATAGCTAACCAGATTTGTTAAACATGATTTTCCCTTTACAAAACCATGCTCTGTATCCTTCAGAATTCCATTCCTATCTACATGATCCTGAATTACAACCTTGATCATTCCCTCTATGATTTTCCCTACTACTGAAGTTAGATTGACTGGTCAGTAATTTCCCACTACACTCTTAAAACCACCTTTATGTACTGGCAATACACTGGCACTTTCCCAATCCAACAGAATCTCTCCTGAGTCCTGTGATGCTCTCATAATTAGCCTTAATGATTCAATGCACTAAATTGCCACTTCCATTAAAATTATATGCCATCAACCCCAGGGGCCTTACTCGCCTGAAAGCTTGAAAATTTTTTCATGAAATAATCGTGTGAAATTTCAGTAACATGAAATACACATTTTTCAACTTCACTCCCATAATTTCTCATTGATATATAGGTTTTTTTCTTTTGTAAATATTGACGCAAAGTAACTGTTGATTTTATCTGCAACATCAGCTAAGGTTTGTTTTGTCCTTCTCTTCTTTGCATTTAATATGTGAAGAATTCCTTATCCCCACTCACTAATCTCTTTGCCAGTGATTTTCTCATAATCTGCCTTTGCCAGTCTAACCTTTTCTGTGGCACTATTAGATATCAATTTGTAGCTGTTATAGACTTCAGTATTTTTTATTGTTCTGTAGCCTTTCCATGCTGTCTTTTTCTGCTCAGGTAATCTGGCAACTTCATTATTCATCCAACTTGGAATCCTCTTCATGGAGTATTTTTTAATGGTATACATGCATTCAAGACTTCTGAGATTAATGTTTTAAAGGTATACCATAACTTAATTGTATTCACTCTCTGTGAGATATGAGCATTAGCAGAGGAATATAATGCAAGAAAGCAGGCTTAGACAGCATCAGCAAAAAAACCTTCCCATTTCACCCATCCATTTGCTCTAATATTTGTCCAGCTCTTCCTTGAATTTATTTAAACAATCATCTTCAACAATGACTGATGGAAGTTTGTTCCAGCAATCAACCAACTGCTGGCTAAAAGAAAATTTTCTCACATCTATTTTACAACTGTCTTTCCTCAACTTGAATTCTAGCCCTTCAGGTGTGCGATCTAAGCAAGAGGAAGAATCCCATCAGCATTGAGCTTTACAAGGCCTTAAACATCTCAAACAGGTCACTTCTCAAGTGCCTAGTCTCCAGATGTTGCAATTTGCAAACTTAAGTTGTTCTTCATAGGCAATCCTTTGTTCCCATCACCAATCTTGTTGACCTTCTCTGTACTCATTCCAGCAGCTCTCCATCATTCCTAAAATGAGGCCTGCAGACCTGTATCCAGTACTCAAGGTGTGGCCTGACCAATGCTTTAAACAAGGGGATAATCCCCTTCCTATCCCTACTAGCAAAATTTCTGTATATCATTAACAAGATGTGATTTTTTCAGTGCAATACAGACAGGCTGCTCTGGCAGCCTGTCTGCATTCCACTGAAAAAATCATATCTGACTGCACAATTACCCGAAGCCCTTTTCATTCTCAATTACCCTGAGTATAGTACCACGCAGTTGGTAAGTTACTCTATGGTTACTGCTACTCATATGCAGTACTTTGCTTTTGTCAATGTTAAACTTCGGTTGCCACCTCAGAGCATCTGCTCAACTTTTCTAGATCCCGTTGGAGTAGCATGCTGCCATTACCAACCCTGTCAACCTTCGTATCATCTGCAAACTTGGACATTAAGACTGATACGCATTCATCAATATCATTGATAAATAGAGAAAACAATAATGGGCCCAACACCGAACCCTGGGGGACTCCACTATTAACATTAGTTCATGCAGAGCAGAGTTCACTGATTACCACTTTCTGTCTTCTCTTCTTCCACTCAACCATCCCTTTATCCATAGCACCAAGTTGCCTTAATGCCATACTGGCAGATTTGGCTGCCAGGTGTCGCTTGGCAAAGACAGACTTCTGTAGCTGCTGCTGCAAATGAATAAGTTTTGCTTGAGATTTTCTCATATTTTTGATTAGTTAATGTATTAATTTGTGTTTTACAATAGATTAAATAGGCTTAGTAGTGTTCGTTAGCTTATTTTTTAAATTTATCTAGTAATTTTGTAAGTTACAACTTGCTACTTGTACTGCTATTGTATCGGTGTTTTTGGCAGGAATATTGCAGCATAAACAGTAGCGCAGAAGAATAGTAGGGTTTAAATTGTAATAAATAAATATTTTGAAGATTTTAATCACTTCTGACGTGAATAACGTCTATGCTGAGGGTACCCTACAGCACTCACTGTCACGAAAAGTGAAATGTCTAACCGCTGTTATATCTCCAAAACTAACAGACAACAGTATAAACAATTTTATACTTATTTTGTTGGGTATATAATGCCATTGACGAATATGCAAGAAAAAATTAGAAATATTTAATATCGTTTGACAAATGAAAAGTACTGCATATGAGTAGCAATAACCAAAAAGAAACGTACCAACTTTGTGGTACTACACTCAGGGAAGTGGAAAAGACATGGGGGTAATTGTGTAGTCAAAAATGAAGTTTGCTGACCAGTGAAGATGGGCTGCCAAGGTAGGTCATGGAATCTTGTCAATGATATATAGGAATTTTGCTAGCAGGGACAGGGAAGTGATTATCCCGTTATACAAGGCAATGGTCAGGCCACACCTAGAGTACTGTGTACAGGTCTGGAGGCCTCATTTTAGGAAGGATGTAGAGTTGCTAGAACAAGTACAAAGAAGGGCAACAAGATTGGTGAGGGGAACAAAGGGGTGTGCTTACCAAGAAAAGCTTAAATTCTGCAAATTGCAGTGCCTGGAGAGTAGGCACCTGCGAGGTGATCTGATTGAGGTGTATAATGCCTTGAATGGGTTGAGCAAGCTGAATGCTGATGGGATTCTTCCTCTTGGTCAGACTAAGAACCTGAGGGGGTACAGTTTCAAATTGAGGAAAGATAGCTGTAGAATAGATATGCAGAAATTTTCCTTTAGCCAGCAGGTAGTTGATTGGTGGAACAGGCTTCCATCTTTTGTTGTGAAAGCTAATAGCCCTAAATAAATTTAAGGCTGAGCTGGACAGGCATTTGGAATGAATGGAGGGGTGAAAGGGGAGAGTTTTTTTTTTTTTTTTTTTTGCTAATGCTGCATAAACTTGCTTTCTTGCATCGTATGCGTCTACTAATGCTAATTTTTTTTCGAAAAAACTAAAAAGGTCACATTTTGGTCATTTGGCGTTGTGCATTGGTTACTTTCACTCTCAATAACTTCTAAAAAACTATGAAAGACAGACATAAACAGTAAGTGATAAAATTGTTCAGTAGGAAATGTAGTTTTTACATCTATAAATATTTGTGATGTAGCTTTTATGGTTCCCGAGTAATAGCAATGCAAGTTTGAGAGATTTGAAAAATTCGAGCATTTTAAAGTTTGTTTTCGCAACGTCTTGAAAACTATAAATGTTAGACAAAAACAGTAAAGAACAAAATTGTTGCCCTTTGAGAGCTCTACAAGGATATATAACTAAATTTCAAACCGGGTTTTTAGTTTTTGAGAGTTGAACCAACTCGTTAAAATAACTACTTCGTTCAGTTACTTCGCATTTGTCGAGCAGTGCAGTTGTGTTTCATTTAGTTAAGTTGTGACAATGCCAAACGTTACATCAACTAAACATGTTCAAAGATTTCGACAAAATCACAAATCTAACATTGAAGAGGAAGCACCAAAGTCAGTGGTGGAACACAAGACAGAGAGAGTCATCTAGATTCACATTTCTGTCCAATTTCTCTCTTTCTTTCTTTCACAATATAACTTCGAACTCTGGGCAGTAGATTTTGGCATGTACTTGTTGCATGCAGTGACACAACAAGTTGCATGCAATTGAGCAACAAAATTGTTGCCCTTTGAGAGCTCTACAAGGATATATAACTAGATTTCAAATTGGGTTTTTAGTTTTCGAGAGTTGAACAAATCGTTAAAGTTACTACTTCATTACTTTGTCATGGAACAAGTACCAAATGCTGTTCATTTGTTTCATCGTAACAACGATGTTGTTCAATATAATGCTCAAGCATTCGAAGGAAACACCACCATTGATTGTACAGCCGATGATCATTTCACCGATTATAAGGGTCATGAACAGTTGACTAGTATGCAAACGAAACTCCATCAAATGAGTGTAGCAGAGATCGGAGGTTTGCCATAGGTGTTGCATCTATCGACAGGAAAACCTTACGTGATCACTACAAACATCGGTGTTGAAGATGGTTTGGTCAATGGAGCAATTGGAACTTTACAGCACACTGAGATGGAAGAAATAGAAATCAAAAGATTGTGGTTACATTTTGAAAGCAAGAATGTTGGAACTAAGAGTCATCTCAAGTCTCGCCTGCACATATTGTTGCATCGTGGCATATTAAAATCTGGCTGGACTCCAATTACAAGACATTCCGCCACGGTATCTTTCAAAAGCAAAATGCTTAAATGCAAAAGAATCTAATTTCCTTTGGTTGAAGCCTGTGCCATGACGGTTCATAAATCTCAGGGTGGAACTTTCAAAGAAATTGTATTTGATTATGATAAGAATCTCGAACAGCAACTGGTATAAGTTGCATTGTTGAGAGTTAGAAGCATCGATGGCCTGTACATCAGAAAGATGACTTTACATTCTACCATGCTCACAGTTGTAATACACCTAAGGTGCAATATCTTCAAACTGAAATGAAACATTTGAATAACCATTATTTGGAAACACTCTCTACAACTGCATTACAATTTTGAGATCAAGTTGCTTTGTCGAGTTTCAGAATGTTATTGTTGAATACACAAAGTTGAAACTTAATAGCAAAGACATTGCGACTGATCCAATTCTCATGGAATCGAATATCTTGGCATTAAATGAAACATGGCTTGAAAATGTTGATGTTCGAGGATACAAACATATCACACAATTCAAAAGCTCTTTGGGTGTTGCAATGTACAATAAAGTCGAATCAACAATATTTACGCCACATATTCTCATTACTGTGGATGCTGACTCGCTGTGGCAAATGACTGGTACAGATAATTGTGGTGACATTTGTGCAGCTGAAGTTGAAATAAATGGACAGAAGACTTTACTTGTAACATTCTACATAGCACCTAATTCAACATTGCAGCAGATTAAAGTTTTCTTAATATCCAATCTAGCGATTTATATGCCAAAGTTTGGAGACATACCTAAAGTTGTAAGGTAATTCAACTTTCAAAAGATCCCAATAATTTTAGTGGGTGAATACAACACTGACGTTAAGAAACCTGAAAATTCTCCATTCCTTGACTTCGTGGAATCAACATTCAATCTTAAACTCGCATCAGATCCTACAAAATCTACTATGCATGGTCACTCATGTATTGACTTGGTCTTCAATCACAACGTTAATAGTTTGAATTGTTTCAATTATGTATCCTACTTTAGTTACCACAAACCTTTATTGTTGATTGTAAATGAAAATACCGAATAAAATAAAACTGATTTTATTAAGCTTAAATTGTATTTTTTCATTTCCATGATGTTATTCACATATCCACCTTTGGCTCCATGGAGCCAATGTCGATTTTTTTTCCTAATCGCCCCCCATGAAATTTTAAACAAGAAAATACTTTATACTTACTATTTTTATTCAATGGGATCCCTGAACATGATGCTTCTTCTAAAAGTTCAACATTCGGTATGATGTTAATAAATTTAATTCTAATGTCTCCTCTTGAACATATATCAAATCTGTTTCTTTCCTTTGTTAACATTTTATTTACTGAACTAAAACTACTTTCAACCATATAAGACATTGGAAACCAAAGAAGTACTTTGGCCATTTCAGACCACATTGTTGGATTAAGAAGTTTAGTTCTTTTTGATCCCCAACAACTTAGCCATTTCATCTTTTTTGAATTTATATTTCCATTCTTCTTTACATTTTAATTCAACAAGTTCTTGAATTTCTTTGCTAGCAGACCCGGCATCGCATTCAATTGGATCTAACATCCAAGGCTTCACTTGAAAAGAAAATAAATCTGAAAATCTATTTTTCATTTCACCTTTTAAAGAACACGAATGATCTTAATAATTCTTAAGATCATTCTCGGTAGGAGATTCATTGATTTCAACTAACTTGCATACCATGATATTGTTTTCTCATTTAACTGCTTTCAAATATTTCTAGTTTTTCAGTAAAGGCTTTTAACATGCGTTTGCAGTCTATCATTGTAATTAATTTCCCTTGAAGTTGAAGTGATACTTCATTAAGTTTTCGAAAAATCCAAGTCATATAGTATATGTTGTTTTTGTGCTTGTTGATCTCGTTGGCTAAATCTGTGTCTCCTTTGCTTTCTAAAAAACTAATTATCACATCAAAAAGACTTATAAACCTTGTTAGACAGTTTCCTTTAGAAAGTCCTCTCACTTCTCTTTGTAAAAGAAGCTTTACATACTGTTCTTCATTATCAACACAAAATTTTCTGAAAAGGTGATGATATTTGCTATGTGACTATTTTATTGATGGTTTTAAAAACTATACTGAGAGATGGGTAAAGAACTGGACTAATATTTTTTGCAACCACATGATGTCGTTGCACAATGCAGTGTATTGCAAGAACTGTTGCATATGGAAGACTACTGAACAAATTGGAGCAGTATTGGCATTAAGAGCAAGTTGCTACAATGGATAAAAGGATGGTTGAGTGAGAGAAGACAGAGAGTGGTAATCAACGGACACTGCTCTTCATGGACTAATGTAATTAGTGGAGTCCCCCAGGGTTCTGTGTTGGGCCCATTGTTGTTTTCCGCATTTATCATATGATACTGATGAAGGTGTATCAGGATTAATGTTCAAATTTGCAGATGATACGAATGTTGGCAGGGTTGTTAATGGCAGTAAAGTCAGTATGCTACTGCAACAGGATCTGGAAAAGTTGAGAAGATGGGCTGAGAGGTGTCAACTGAAGTTTAACATTGACAAATGTTAAGTATTGCATATGGGTAGCAGTAACTCCAGAGTAACATACCAACTGTGTGGTACTACATACAGGATAGTGGAGAATGAAAAGGACCTGGGGGTAATTCTGCAATCAGCAATGAAGTTTTCTGACCAGTCCAGACAGGCTGCAAGAATAACTCATGGTGTCTTGTCAATGATATAGAGGAATTTTGTTAGCAGGGATAAGGAGGTGATTGTCCCCTTGTATAAGGGTCAGGCCACACCTTGAGTACTGTATACAGGTCTGGAGGCCTCATTTTAGGAAATGATGTAGAGCTGCTGGAACAAGTACAGAGAAGGGCAACGAGATTGGTGAGTGGAACAAACAGTTGTCGTTAACACGAAAGGCTTAAGTTCTGCAAATTGAAGCATCTGGAGACTAGGCACCTGCAAGGTGATCTGACTGAGGTGGATAAGGCCTTGAATGGTTTGAGCAAGTTCAATCCTGATGGGATTCTACCTCTTGCTCAGATTACTCACCCGATGGGATATAAATTCAAATTGAGGAAAGACAATTGTAGAATAGATGTGCTGAAATTTCCCTTAAGCCAGCGGGTGGTTAATAGTTGGAACAAACTTCCATCTGTTGTACTGGAGGTGAACAACTTCAAAACGTTCAAGGCAGAACTAGACAAAAATTTGGAGTGAATGGATGGGTAAAATGGGAAGGATTTATTTATTTATTTATTTTTTGGGCTGATGCAATACAAGCTTGCTTTCTTGCATCGCATGCTTCTACTAATGCTGTTCTCAATTTGCACAGTAGTCTTCCATGTGCAACAGTATCAAAAGCTTCCCCAAATTCCAATCATAAGATAACAAAATGATTTTTTGCATCCAGTTCCTTTGTGACCTCATCATAGTAGACAATATTTCCCCTTAGCAAACCCATGCTGCATCCGAACTATGACTGCAGTCTTGTAAAGATGATCCTGTAGTGCTTCTTTAACCAGTGACTCCATTATTTTCCTCAGAACAGAAGTTAAACTAACAGGTCTGTAATTACTCTGTCACTCTTTGAATCCCCTTTTTGACTTCATAAATAGTAGCAATAGCTTAATTTTCAGTACTTACCTTAATTCATATCTGCAGTTGGGCTTAGAGTGAATAAGGAGGAATAGACTAAAAATTGGATTTAATGTGGATGAGCTTAAATTTTTGAAATGGAATTAAAATATGCTCAAGGAAATAGAAGTGCACGTCTTCATCCTTGGTTGTCATGAATTAAGTTGAAAGGAATTGGAACTATGAGAGTATAATCAAGAGACCAATAGCCGTAACGATAGGCTTTCGTTATTAATGTCTTCAGTTCGTAATAGTGAAGAAAGAGAGAGCGCATGTATTTTAAAAGAACTCTAAGTTCCCATGATGCTCTTTGATGCACATGGGAATCTCAGGTGCATGAGATTCCAGACCGGAGAGAGGTTGAAGGGTAATTTTACATTTAATATGTTTAATTTAGATGGATGCTGAAACCATTCTATAATAAGGGCTTCATACTGGTAAATCCTGAAACTAGATTGTAATTTAATAATGGGGTTTGCTGAATCTACTCAAGGTGTATGGTTATGGGATTGTACATGTAATGTCAGTTTTGTATTTGCTTGTCCAGTTTTAAAGCTATTTTAATGATAGTATGCTCGTGCGTTTGATGGTTTTGCAGAGCCATATTAGCATTAGCATTAGTAGAGGCATTTGATGCAAGAAAGCAAGCTTATGCATCATCAGCCAAAAAAAAATAAAGTAAAATAAATAAATAAAAAATAACCACTTCCACCTCACCCCTCTGTTCATTCGAAATACCTGTCCAGCTGAGCCTTAAACTTATTTAGGCTATCAACTTCCACGACAAGGGATGGAAGTCTGTTCCACCTACCAACCACCCGCTGGCTAAAGGCAAATTTCCGCACATCTATCCTACATCTGTCTTTCCTCAATTTGAATTTATGCCCTCTCAGGTGATTATTCTGAGCAAGAGGAATAATCCCATCAGCATTGAGCATGCTCAACCCATTCAAGGCTTTGTACACCTCTATCAGATCACCTCGCTGGTGCCTAGTCTCCAGACACTGTAATTCGCAAAACTTAAGCCTTTCTTCGTAAGAGCACCCCTTTGTTCCATTCACTAATCTTGTTGCCCTTCTCTGTACTCGTTCCAGCAGCTCTACATCCTTCTTGAAATGAGGCCTCCAGGCCTGTATACAGTACTCTAGGTGTGGCCTGACCATTGCCTTATACAAGGGAATAATCACCTTCTTATCCCTGCTAGAAAAATTCCTATATATCATTGACAATACACCATGAGCTACTCTTGCAGCCCATCTGCACTGCTCAGAGAACTCCATATCTGCCTGCACAACCATCCCCAGGTCCCTTTCATTCTCTACCACTGTCGGTGTAGTACCACAGAGTTGATACGTTGCTCTGGGGTTGCTGTTTCCCATATGTAGTAATTTACATTTGTCAATGTTAAACTTCATTTGCCACCTCTCAGCCCATCTGCTCAACCTTTCCAGATCCTGTTGCAGCAGCATAGTGTCAGTAGTGTCCTTGACAACCCTGCCAGCCTTCGTATCGTCTGCAAACTTGGACATTAAGCTTGATATACCATCATCAATATCATTCATAAATACAGAAAACAATAAAGGACCCAATACTGAACCCTGAGGGACTCCACTAATAACATTAGTCCACGATGAGCAGTGTCCATTGATTACCACTCTCTGTCTTCTCCCCCTCAACCACCCCTTTATCCATAGCAGCAATTTGCCTCCAATGCCACACTGCTCCAATTTGTGCAACAGTCTTCCATGTGCAACAGTATCAAAAGCCTTTCTAAGATCCAAGTATATAATATCAAAATTATTCCCTGCATCCAGTTCTTTTGTGACTGCATCATAGTATCCAATCAAATTGGTCAGGCAAGACTTCCCCTTAACAAAACCATGCTGTGTCCAAGCTATAACTGAAGTCTTGTCTAGATGATCCTGCAGTGCTTCTTTAACCAGTGCCTCCATTAATTTTCCGGGAACAGAAGTTAAACTCACAGGTCTATAATTACTTGTGTCAGCCTTTGATCCTCCTTTGTGAATTGGGGTCACATTTGCACATCTCCAGTCCATGGGTACCTCCCCTGAGTCCAAGGAAGCTCTCATAATTATGGCTAAGGGTTTGCTTACTTCCTTTGCTGCCTCCTTTAATATAACTGGATAGATCCCATCCACCCCAGGTGCCTTTCTTGTATTTATCTTCAACAATTTCTCCTCCACTTTACTCTCAGTTATTACAAGATTCTCTAGCTTACTGCCAGAGTTGAATACACCTCTGGCATTCCCCTCGCTGAATAACTCCTCATGTGTGAATGTCGATGCAAAATATTCATTCAGTTTGTTAGCTACCTGAGCAGGATCATCAACAGTTGACCCATCGATATCAAGTGGACCGATCTGATTCATCCCCTTCCTTCTAGAGTTTACATAAGTATTTTGAAGTAGTGCTTCCGATATAGCATGCATTACATTTTTGTTGGCATTTTATTAAATATACTATGTTGTTCAAATCGCAGATTTGGTATTTATAAGTTTCTTTATAAGAATTAAACATGGATCCTAGTTTATTGTATGTTAAAAATATGAGTGTAATGTCGCTATTTGCAAATATTCGACGAAACTGTCTAGCAAGGTCACTGTGGTAAGGAAGAACTACGCGTAAATTGTTGTGTGTGTTATGTTTGGATGGATTATTAATATTATTTTGGACGTTGAAATAGTTTTCTGAATTAACTGTAAGGGGTATTTCCTGGATATAAATTTTTCTGTAAGATATTGAAGTTCGTTAGATAAGTCGTTTTGTGTTGAACTGTATTTGATGGCATTATATATTTGATTATACAGAACAGCTTTTTTTGTGCTAAAAGGGTGGTGTGACTCATAATGTAAGTATATTCTGGTGTGGGTGTTTTTTCTGAAAATTCTAGTTCTGAGTTGAGTATCAGCTTTATATATGGTAAGGTTTAGAAAATTTAATTGTCGGTTTTCCTCTAATTCAAGAGTGTACTTTAATCTATTGTGAAAGGAATTAAACTTAGTAAAAAGGTCATCAATTATAGTTTTATTACCAATTATAAGGATGTCATCAGAATAGCGTGTATATAATTTTAACTCTAGATAGTATGAATCAGAGCTGTACTACTCAATATGTTCTACGTTGATAATAATATTAGTAAAATAATAAGAGGAGTTTACCTCAATATAGTGCGTAAAACACTTCCGTATGATACCCTCCAGAAATTAAAACGGAAAAAACGAAAACTTACCGGTACATTAAAGTAAAATATAAATAATTAAATAATCAATTTAACACAATTCAAATCAATTTAAAACAATTAAAAATCAAATTAACGCAATTAAAAGAATTAACGAAAATATTCAAAAAGATTTTCCTTCCTTTGAAGGCAATATTTTAGAAAAGAAATATGGTAACTTTGGGCCGAGTACCTTAGTGCAGATTTAATGTAATTTTGTACCAAGCCATTCAAAAAATCTCCCATAGTTGTGTGTATCGATTGTTTACTGCTGGAGAGACAGGAAGTGAATGAAATAGTCAATAAGAGTTTAAAAATTAATTAGATAGTATGAATCAGAGCTGTACTACTCAATATGTTCTACGTTGATAATAATATTAGTAAAATAATAAGATGAGTTTGCCTCAATATAGTGCGTAGAACACTTCCGTATGATACCCTCCAGAAATTTTTTGAATGGCTTGGTACAAAATTACATTAAATCTACACTAAGGTATTCGCAGCCCAAAGTTACCATATTTCTTTTCTAAAATATTGCCTTCAAAAGAAGGAAAATCTTTTTGAATATTTTCGTTAGATTCTTTTAATTGCGTTAATTTGATTTTTAATTGTTTTAAATTGATTTGAATTGTGTTAAATTGATTATTTAATTATTTATATTTTACTTTAATGTACCGGTAAGTTGCCGATTTTTTCGTTTTTTACGTTTTAATTTTTGGAGGGAAATGTTTAATACGGAATTTTAATACGGAAGTGTTCTACGCACTATATTGAGGTAAACTCCTCTTATTATTTTACTAATATTATTATCAACGTAGAACATATTGAGTAGTACAGCTCTGATTCATACTATCTAATTAATTTTTAAAATATTGCCTTCAAAGGAAGGAAAATCTTTTTGACTATTTCATTCACTTCCTGTCTCTCCAGCAGTAAACAATCGATACACACAACTATGGGAGATTTTTTGAATGGCTTGGTACAAAATTACATTAAATCTACACTAAGGTACTCGGCCCAAAGTTACCATATTTCTTTTCTAAAATATTGCCTTCAAAGGAAGGAAATTCTTTTTGAATATTTTTGTTAGATTCTTTTAATTGCGTTAATTTGATTTTTAATTGTTTTAAACTGATTTGAATTGTGTTAAATTGATTATTTAATTATTTATATTTTACTTTAATGTACCGGTAAGTTGTCGATTTTTTAGTTTTTTCCGTTTTAATTTCTGGAGGGTATCATACGGAAGTGTTCTACGCACTATATTGAGGTGAACTCCTCTTATTATTTTACTAATAATTTTAACTCTGTAGGGTAAGGTTGCAAAACTTGGTTTTCTATAGAGGCTAAATATATTTCGGACAGGGGGGGCTGAGATGCCCAATCCTATAGGTAAACTGAATGTTTGTTGATATATTTGGTTATTGAAACGGAAATGTCTATTATCTAAGAGAAATGAAGTAAGTTCCAATATGCTATTGATCGAGAGAGAGAGAGAGAGGTACGATTAATTAGGGTGCTGTCATTGGTTAAGAAATCGTGTAGAGCCTGTAAAGCGGTTGGTAGATGTACATTGGTGTATAGGGATACTATATCGAAAGATGCTAAATTATCTGTGTTGGAAATAATAATGAGGTTTATTTTCTCAAATAATTGGATGGTATTGTTAATCTAAATTTTGCAAGAACTTAAAGAGTTCTTACAAAATTTAGAAAATTTTGTAAGGGGGGAAATAATCTTAACCAGAAAGGAGGAAAAGCAAAGGCTGATTTATTGAAAGAAATTATCAGTCTTAGTGGGGGAATCCACATGTTTAATTCTTATAAAGAACCTTATAAATACCAAATCTGCGATTTGAACAACATAGTATATTTAATAAAATGCCAGCAAAAATGTAATGCATGCTATATCGGAAGCACTGCTTCAAAATACGGCTCTACAAAAACATCAAACACACGAGCATACTATCATTATAATAGCTTTAAAACTGGACAAGCAAATACAGAACTGACTTTACATGTACAATCCCATAACCATACACCTTGAGTAGATTCAGCAACCCCCCATTATTAAATTACAATCTAGTTTCAGGATTTACCAGTATGAAGCCCTTATCATAGAATGGTTTCGGCATCAATCTAAATTAAACGTATTAAATGCAAAATTACCCTACAACCTCTCCCCAGTCTGGAATCTCATGCACCTGAGATTCCCACGTGCATCAAAGAACATCATGGGAACTTAAGAGTTCTTTTAAAATACAAGCGCTCTCTCTTTCTTCACTATTACGAACTGAAGAAGTTAATAACGAAAGCCTATCGTTACGGCTATTGGTCTCTTGATTATACTCTCATAGTTCCAATTCCTTTCAACTTAATTCATGACAACCAAGGATGAAGATGTGCACTTCTATTTCCTTGAGCATATTTTAACTCCGTTTCAAAAATTTAAGTTCATCCACATTAAATCCAATTTTAAGTCTATTCCACCTTATTCACTCTAAGCCCAACTGCAGATTATATTAAGGTAAGTACTGAAAATTAAGATATTGCTACTATTTATTAAGTCAATTAAATCGATACCCTAAGGAATCCTACAATTTATCCAATTGTCCCCTTTTTGAATAAAAGATCAATTTGCACATGTCCAGTCTGTGGGACTTCCATGAATCCAAGAATGCTCTCATAATTATGGCTAAGCAGTTTGATTACTTCTTTTGCTGCCCCCTTTAATATAACTGGATAGATCCGATCCACCTCAGGTGCCCTTCTTATGTTTAACTTCAACAATTTCTCCTCCACTTTGCTCTCAGTAATAACAAAATCCTGTAGTTGCTTGTTAGAGTTAGTTAAACTTTTGGCATCCCCCCTCCCAAAGTAACTTCTAATGTGTGAATGTAGATGCCAAATACTCATTCAGTTTGTCAGCTACCTGAGCAGGATCATCAACAGTCGAACCATCAATATCAAGTGGAATTTGCTGTTTGTAAAGTAATTAGTTGGTCCCGCTGCATAGAACTTAAACTGTCTGAGACCATTGTAGTCACTTTTTCAAAAGCAAAACCCCTTCCCTTTACCCCTGATGGTACTTGCATCTTTAAGTAAACCCCCACATCAGTACAATGTGATCATTGCCACCAAGTGGTTCCTTTATCTGCAGATTCTTAATGTATGAATAATCACTGCTGATAAACAGATCAAGGGCATTACTCCATTTGCTTGCCTTTCAAACATGCTACCATAGAAAACAGTCATCCAATAAATCCACAAGTCTTGCTAGTGTGCAAGTGACCAATCCACAATTTCCAATCAATATCTGGAAAGCTGAAATTCCCATTACAAGACATTCTGATTTACCAGCCCACTTCATTTCTCTGTACAGTTGTTCGTTGTACTCATCAGTCATTAGGCCTACAACACACTCCTCCCTTTATTTTTGCTTTCCCAGTGCTTGTGTCACACCAAGCTGACTGAACATTGAACTGTCCATCCATGTCATCTGGATTCACTGCCTTAGATTTTATGTGTTCCTTAACTATCAGCATAACCCCCTCCTCCCTTCCTATCCTGTCTCTCCTTTCTGTACACATTTTACTCACCAAATTCAAATTCCACATTCCTTACATCTGTGTGCAAACATCTCTGATATATCCCAATGATACCAACCTTTGATGTCTTCAAACAGCACTGCAAATTCATCAAATTTATTTACTACACTCTCAGCATTGGTCTCCATGCAAGTATACATATACAGGTAGTTCTTGACTTTACGAGTTAATTCGTTCCTAGCACGTGCTCGTAACGCGAAAACTCGTAAAGCGGGAATTAAATCCCATAGACATAATGTTAAAAATAGGGGTCAAGTTCTCAACAATGAAATTAGTTAGCTAATTAGTTTATGTTTAAACAATGATTTATTTATCCAAAGAAATTAAAACGTAGCCTTAAAATCAAGCAAATTATAATAATAAAGGAATTATTTATGACTTACAAATTTTAAAGAATGTTTATTCTTCATCATCGAACAACATCGTTGATCACTTATTATTGGCTCGGACACTCGTTAGTTTGTTGCACAAGTAGTTGTCTTCTTCAGAAATGCTTCAAGAGTCATTTCTTTCCAAGATAATCTTCTCTTTTCTTTATAAATTTCAATAGCATTCATAAGCATTTTTTAACGGAACGCGCAAATTGCAACTAATACGATTTGTGCGGAGTAACAAGTTTACGAAGCTTAAAAAAAAAAAAAACGAATGAAGAGAAGATTCTGAAAATTTATTTATGTTTTTTGTACGATTGAAGATTTCAGTAAAGAGGAAACACATTTCACCATAATAACGCCAAAAAACACACAATTCCAGCTATCGATATTTTCGCAAATGCAATAACCTCGAATTTACTACACGTTTATAACTGCTTGCACTAACAGAAAAGCCCAATAAACCGGAAAGTGCAAATTGTTTTTATTGTTTTATGGTCATGACCTCCAGAAATGTGCTTAAGAAAAATGTCACAAAGGCATTCAAAATTAGTTCTTATAACAGAACATATGATAACGATGAAAGTGTAGTGATTTGAATTGGTAACTAATACAGCGCAGAAAGGGGAACTATATGAAATTTTGGAATTGGTGAAAGAAATGAAAGAGGCGAAAGACTTGTGGAATTTGCAGAATCTCAAGGATTGTCAGTAATGAACACTTTTTTCAAGAAAAGGGTGAACAGAAAGTGGAAATGGAAGAGTCCAAATGGATTAACAACTAATGAAATTGACTTCATCCTCACTAACAGAAGATATATTGTGAATGATGCTACCATTCTGAATAAGGTAAATGTTGGAAGTGATCACAGAATGGTAAGATGTACACTTGATATAGATGTATGGAAGGAAAAAACTGACTCGAGTAAATAATACAAAGGTCTTTGAGATAACAGAAGAGGAGAAAAAGCAGTATGTACTGGAACTTAAGAACAAGTTTGAGCTTCTGCAGACTGCTCAGGACCAAGATATCGGGTGCCTCCGTAGCCAGGTGGGCAGGAGCAGCAGTGCGCAGCACACGCTTCTTGATTAGACCGGGGTTCGAGCCCGTCGCCACCAAATACAGAGGATTCGGAAAGGTCAGGGAATGACCAGCGCATATCACTGGAGCAATATGGCCTTAGTTGCTAATGATCCTAAAAACCAAATAACAACAACGACAATGACCAAGATATCGACAAGGAATATTACAACTTTCTGAAAGTGATAAAGCCCAAGAAACCTATAGGGAAAAAGAAATACAAAGAAGAAAAAATTAGTCAAGAAACACTTGTTATGATGAACTGAAGGCAACAAATGAAGAGCAAGATAAACACTGACAACGAGAAAATTGAGTATACTGAGTTATGCAAAGCCATTAGAAAGAGACTCAGAGAGGACATAAGAAGATTTAACACAAGAAAAGTAGAACAAGCATTAAGGGAAAACAAAGGATTTAAATCAGCAGCCATGAGCAGTAATACAGAAAGACAAATGATACTGAAACTGAAGAATAGCGATGGTGTACTTATAAACAGCAGAGAAGGCATAATTCAAATAGCAGAAGACTACTATAGAGAATTATACAAGGAGCGAGGGAATGATGCCAGCAGTGGGGAAGATGGATTGCAAAGTAGCAACACATACGACATACCCGATATTCTTCCTGATGAGGTAGAACATGCAGTGAAGAAAATGAAGAATCAGAAAGCCCCAGGAGAAGATGAAGTTACTGTAGAGTTGTTAAAATTGGGAGGAAGAGACATAACACAAAAACTGGCAAGGCTCTTCACAAAGTGCATTAGAAAAGGTGTGACGCCTAAGCAGTGGAATAATGCAATCATAGTTTTGCTGCATAAGAAAGGAGATAAATCAGAAATTGGAAATTATAGACCAATTAGCTTGTTATCCCACATCTACAAGTTGTTCACAAGGGTCATTATTAACAGATTAGAAAGAATACTTGATGAGAATCAACCAAAAGAGCAAGCTGGCTTTAGGACAGGATTCTCAACTATGTAATATCACAGCTAATGGAGAAAGCAAATGAATATAAAACACCATTATGCCTGGCATTTGTGGATTATGAAAAGGCATTTGACTCCATACAGCATAAGGCAATGTTTCAGGCACTAGAAAGACAAGGCATAGATACCCCACATATTATGATTTTGAAGAAAATATATGAGAATGCTACCTCCTTTATTAGACTAGACAAAGACAGTAGGAAATTTAAAATTGAGAAAGGAGTTCGACAAGGAGAAACAATATCTCCGAAGCTGTTTACTGCTGCCCTTGAGGAAGCTTTCAGAAGATTAGACTGGTCGCGGAAAGGAGTCAATGTGAACGGAGAGTACCTAAACCATTTACGATTTGCAGATGACATTGTGGTCATAAGGCACAATCCCAAAGAATTAGAGGAAAATCTTTATCAGTTATGCACAGTTAGTAAGGATTTTGGACTAAAGATGAATATGGCTAAAACAAAAGTAATGATGAACAAGTATGCCACAGAAAGGGAAATAATGATTGAAGCAGCAGTAATTGAAAAGGTGGAGTCATATACTTATCTGGGACAAGTTATTAGCTGTAATGATGATAAATGGCTGGAAATCAAGAGAAGAATATATTTTTGATGGATAAGTAAAAGTAAAAAGTAAAGTGCAGCCATGATCAAACCACTGCAGGATGGAAGCCTCCTCAACAATTCATGCTGAGGGAAAATGGACCATAATCTGCCACGCTGGTCCAGTGCGGGTTGGCAGATCGACCGTATTCAGCAGTCAGGGACTTGAACCCCGGTCTACTCAAAGAGCGTGTGCTACTGCACTCCCGCTCCTGACCACTCGGCTACGGAGGCCTAGTTTGTCAATATCCCAGTTTGTCTGAAACGTAAAATAATGAACCAATGTATACTCCCCACCATGACTTATGGAAGTGAAACTTGGGCACTCACCAAAAGAATGGAAGAGAAGCTGAGAACTACACAGCGAAGAATGGAACCAATTATATTGGGAATAAGACTGTTAGATAAGAAGAGAAACACGTGGATTAGGCAGCAAACTCAAGTAAAGGACATTCTTATCAAAACTAAAGAACTAAAAATGGTCTTGGGCAGGACACACAGCTTGAAGACATGATGACAGATGGACTAAGAAAATAACAGAATGGTACCCAAGAGGAGCTAGAAGAAAACCTGGAAGACAAAGGCAGAGATGGATAGATGAAATTCATGAGTTTGTGGGTAGTAAATGGATGGCCAGTGCTCAAAACAGAAGGAACTGGAAAGTTGCTGGAGAAGCCTTCATCCTGTAGTGGATTGAAAATGGCTGACGATGAAGATGAACTAATACAATTTGCGCTATAAAACGACCTTTTAAGAGAGTTATATAGCGAAAATTTCAACTTCCGAGGTTGTGGAACAAATTACCAAAAAACAATGTGTTATTGGGTTCACATTACGATATTTTCATGATACGATGGTGTCTCTGGAATGGATTAATATCGTAAAGCTGGATACACTGTATTGTATAGCTACACGCGTGGTTTGAAATGCGGTATTTATAAATGTTTAACATTCATTTTTTGCAATTAATGTTCATATTTTCGATTTTGTTGATACTTGGGGAAAAAAACTCGTAAACGCGGGAACTCGTAAATTGAGAACTGCCTGTACCTGTTCTTACTCTTAGTTACTGTAACACAGCCCATGTATTTACATGTGCCATAATGACCTCCAGCAACTTGCTTTCCAGGATGCTGCTCATTCTAATAGAAGTAGTGCAAAAATTACTTTCACCTCTGCCTGTTAATCTATTAGTCTGTGAATTCCCCCCCCCCCTACAAGCTAGCAGTTGTCCAATCCATCTAATACTGCTTTGATGGCATCAGCAAATATTCTTGTACCCTTTCTATTTAAGTGTTATCCCATCCCTGTAGAAGCAGTCTCTCCTGTTAACAACTACAGACTACGCTGAGAAAAGTTCTACCTCACGAGCCTTGCACAATCTTTTCAGGGCTGAATTGATTGACAAGGCTCTCTCATCGTGTACTCCCTCCTTTCATTTCTGGGCAGAATTGCAGACACCTTCAAATTTAACCCTAACTTGTGACTTTTTTTTTCAAAACTGATTTGTGCGTGTTAACTAAGTCTGCAGATCTCCAACTTTTAATGTCGTCATTAGTGCCAATGTGTACAACAATATAACCTTTTGTGCTCTTAAAAGATGATATCTTCTCTACAAAGTCATCAACTCTTGCCCCTGAGAGACATAATCTGGTCCTATTCCACCTATCCCTTTTGCACAATATATTTCCCATTTCCCTGACAAATGAGTCACCAACGATAACTAGCTCCTGTGGGACCAGCGCATTCTGCCTTGAAGATTGCCACTGTGTTGCCTGATGCACAAGAGCGAGCTCTGGCATTGAATTGGGCAGCTGAGAGCTCAACAAGTCCCTATTTTAATTCCTATTCCACCTATCCCTTTTTCACAATATATTTCCCGTTTCCCTGACAAATGAGTCACCAACGATAACTAGCTCCTGTGGGACCAGCGCATTCTGCCTTGAAGATTGCCACTGTGTTGCCTGATGCACAAGAGCGAGCTCTGGCATTGAATTGGGCAGCTGAGAGCTCAACAAGTCCCTATTTTAATTCCTTCGAGGGCATCTACCTGACTCCTCAAACTCTCACTGACACCCATCAGAACACTGAGTTGGCACCTAATTTCTTGACACTCTCTGCACTTAGCAAACAGAGACATCTTCCTTGGCTAGATCATGTCTTGTTCTGCAAACATTTCACATTTTGTACTTTTTTCAGACTGTGATATGGTGGAGAATCGTCCCCTTTGTTTCTTCCCCGAGCCACAGCACTCCTGCTACTTCGTGCTCTAGTCTGGGGCATGATTTCTGTTTAAGTACAATTTAATTGATTAACAATGAAAATTAATAAGATTAATAAGTTTAATTGGCAATACTGTACTAAACTCACAGATTCCTAATGATGTGGTATGTATTATGTTATCTAGTTTTATGTTATACCTTACACTATCAAGTTTGAGATATATGTTAATCTATTCTGTATTGATCTAATATACTATGCAGCAAGTTTTGAGCGGTACAAGCTTCTATGTATACTAAGTTGTAACCAACAAAATCTTTAACTAAATTCAAAATAAACTAAGGGGTGTAACTTGGACTCTAAAGCTACTTACAGATTATTTTTTAATACAACTATTAGGTCTGTAAAAACGGCAAGAAATTTTCAAAACTTGGATTCCTGAATTCCTTGGATTCCTTGGATTCCTGGATTTTCAAACTCGGATTCCTGGAGCTAAAATTTCTTTGAGCAACATGTGGACACTCTCATCCCCAATCCACTGAAAGCAAATATCTACCCATTAACAGAGACCATGTAGCACCTTAAGCCCTCATAATTTCCTTTCCTGAAATTATAACCCATTCCTTTGCCTTTAACTACTGGACACAGCAGGCATAGTGTAATGCTTGGTTGCAGTTCTCGAGTTACTACCCAATTATTTGAATTTTCCTGACATTATTATATAGCACTGTTAGAACCACTTTCAACTAGTAACAGTACTATTAAAATTTAGAAACCGTTAGTGGAAGTTTTAATTAATATATAAACCAAATTAATCATTTTAAAATATTAAAGGGTCAAACTATGACAGTGTTTAGTCCAACTGCATAATTGCTACACAGTTGAATTTTAAGATAAACTGAAGTTTGCATATTAGGCACCATTATTAAGACATATCATATTGTGAAATCCTTCATTAATGAGTTGCCTTCCTCTTATACTTTGAATATATAACATTTCCCCATTAGAAAAAAGTCTGTTGTTACTTATACTCAGTTGAGTACCACCATTTACAAAATATCTGGCCTTTCTTGGCTTTTCTCAATAGTGTAAATAATTGACAACTGGGTGATCAGCTCTTATACCTCAGAGTACCTGGCCAAATAGCTTCAGTGCTTTTTTTTTTTTTTTTGTCAAGTGTAAATTTGGCTTTTTGTAAATTTCTCAGTAATTGTGAAATTGAATTGAATTTTACCAGAATAAAAGAATCATACAAATGGTGAAACTGAACCTGAAAATTCTGATTTAGATGAAGGTGCTGTTGTAAAACCTGTTTCCCCACTTTAGTCTGTACTGGGTAAAGAAAAAATAAATAAAAATAATTTGGGAGCTGTTGTTGTTGTTTTGGAAGCATGTGATACGCACTACTGCTCCTTCCCACTTGGCTAATTTGGGAACTTTCCAGAGAAAATATTATCAGTAAAATATTATCAACAAAATATGCTACTTCAAGGATCAGTGATCTGATAACTGCTTCTGAGGCAATATTCAGCCTTGCATTTGAAAATATCAGTTATTTTGAAACGACAAGTATGAGTGTAAAAGGGTCAACAAGTAGGAAAAAATAGAAAATTGGAAACAAATAGGAAAATAGCAACAAATATAAAAGTTTAGATGACATTACTTTATAAGCCTATGTACGCAAATTTCAAATTTTTTACGGGATCTGGAATTTGGACATCATATTTCAAGCAACAGTGCCTCTTGAAAATCAAGATTTTTTTGTAGTTGTTGGCGCATCGGCTTCTGTGGCCATATTGCACCTCCCAAGGTTTTTGCATTTTCTATTCGCGGGTTCGAATCCCGAGGCGGGATTCGAACCCGCGACCTTTGGGTTGCCAGGCAGGCACTTTACCCACCCTGCTAGCCCGGTCGGCTCAAGACATTGTACTTATGATATGTGATTATACCCTAGATTTTAAAATTTTACTGTCAAAAAAGAAGCTGGTTGGTTTTGGGAGACTGTTCCCTCCAGCAATTTAAACTGAGTAAATAAGCAAAAACCCAGCAAGGTATCATATCATCTGAAAACTCAAATTTATACAGGAATAGCCCCTGGTTAGAAGCTAGAGAAAAATCAAGGCGCAAAGGTAGGTTGTGACCTCATTTTTGAGCTAAGAGGATGAAAAATTACATGTTGTTTCGTGGCAAAGCACTAAAAGGGCCAAACCGTACCTATTTTTATGTTACATTGCAAGACTTCCATTAAGATCAAGTTATACTGTGCATTAAAATCTGTAAAATAATTGTACCTGCTTTAAGAACAAAGAATTCAGTGAAAGTTTCAATTCTCTTATAGGATGATTTAATGTTAAATCAAGGTTTCTGTATATGGGTAAGAAAAATTATGGTAAAAGTTCTAGTATAAGGGAGAGAAATTTTAAAAAAAAGTATGTTCCAGATATTATGGTAATGGCTACAGTATAGAAAATAGCATTTTATGGTGGCAGTACTCTAGTAATGTAATGACTCCTCTTCTACATTTAATCATATTGCACCTTTATCTCCACTACTTCTTTTGTAATAAATAAAGTTTTTGTTGTTTGTTTGTTATTTGGTTTTTAGGAGCATTAGCAACTAAGGCCATATTGCTCTGGGGATATGCGGTGGTCATTCCCTGACCTTTCCGCATCTTCTGTATTTGGTGGTGACGGGCTCGAACCCCGGTCTAATCAAGAAGAGTGTGCTACGCACTGCTGCTCCTTCCCACCTGGCTACGGAGGCGCCAATAAATAAAGTCTTAAAACCTTTTGATGAGATCTTAGTGAAACACATTTAACACTTCATCTAATACAATGAAAACTGTGGCTCAAAATATGATTACTATCTACAGGCATAAAATTACATAATAAACTATATTTTAGCTGAAATTTGATATCTGAGACCTTTAACAAAATTCATAAAAATAAAATTCTCGTTTGGCAGACACTGAAAAATTTGAAATATGACTTTCATTGTATCATTCTGATATTGTAGCTCTGAATAGGATTAATGTATGCAGTTGTAATGAGTACAAGGGAGAAAAAATCTTATTTGCAGAAGCATTAAGGTCCTGCTTTTGTGAATGAGGTAGTTTATTTTTTCAATGCACAGTGTAGTAATGACTTGAACATTGTGAAAAATCACACTGCAACCACTTCTTACTAATTTAATACCATTATGTAGTATGATTAATTATTTTTACAACTAGTAAGTTATAATGACCAGAAAAAATGAAAAACTCAATGAAAAGTATCCATTACTGTTCTGAACTCACAAGCATATAGAGGGGAGGACAAATATTGCCCCACTGCCATTGGGAGCATTCATATTACAAAACAATGTAACTCTCAATGGGTTAAGATAAATAATTAGTAACTGCATATAATTAACCGGCAAATGAATCATGGTACTTACTTGCTATCTTTAGTGGCTACAACTCCCCACATATCAAGACCTTCTTCAGTTAGAGTTCCCGTTTTGTCAAAGCAAACACAATTAATACAACCACTGATATTAATGGCACGAGGGGATATGCAATATATTTCAGATTTTTTCAACCTTTGTTGTGCATACACAATACCCATTGTCATTGCTGCTGGAAGAGCTGGAGGAATAACAATTGTTATCAAATCCAATGCTCTAAGAGCAATATTTCCTGCTGGTATACTTCGGTGAGCCTAACCATTAAAATGAAATAGACAAAGAATACAATTAAATCTTTTGATTTATATAAATAAAAACCTTACTTTTTATGAAATACAAGAATTCAGATCAAAAATAATTTTTTTTAAATTAAACCTTAAATGAAAAAGTACATAGTGATTTTATATAAATACACATAATGAAAGTTCTCATATATACATTGTTTTTGAAAATAAAATATACTGTAAAGAGATAGAAATGAAATTAAATGCTTTTATATAGATGTGGACAAACACCCAGTAGTTGTACTCAACTACTGGGTGTTGTATTTGAATGTTGTGCTCAAATTAATGTGTTATTAACTGAGCTCTGCAATAAGAACACTGCCACATTAACATCCTCTTCTACACTGATTTTCCATGACAAATGTAGGGAAGAATTCTCAGAGGTAAGGTGGGCACATCATTCACTATCCCATATGTGACAACCAATGGACCTAGTCTAAACGACACAAACAGGTCCACACCACTATACTATCAACAGCAAACTTCAGTGTAGGTATAATGTGGTCTGCATGAGCTCCAGATCTTTTCCTCATTCCATTATATAACAGTAACAAAAGACCTTGAGAATGGACCACTGTTCTCCAAACTAGGGAAGATGGTGAAATGATTAGTATTAGTGAGATGGTGCAAGAAAGAAAACTTATTTGGCACTAACTGAAATTAAATATAAAAAAAAAATAAAATAAAATAGACAAATAAAATTTATCTTCATCTATATTTCTTTCAAGTATTTATCGAATCAATCCCCTTAAATTTAGATGAACTTCCAAATTCCAAAAAGATAGGTTAGGTGGGAGTTTATTCCAAAAGTCATTCCCAGTGCTTACTCCTTGCCCAACTGTTCCACACACACACACACACACACACACACACACACACACACACACACACACACACACACACACACACACACAGGCATTTTTGTATAGCTAGATTGCTGTCCGAGTAACATGCCTATCACTTGGTTGGTTGGTCAGCACAGACTAACCAACTAACCATGTTCTTCATTAGCATTAGCATTAGTAGAGGCATATGATGCAAGAAAGCAAGCTTATTCAGCATCAGCCAAAAAAAAAAAAAAAAAAACACACACCACTCCCATTTCACCCCTCCGTTCGTTCGAAATACCTGTCCAGTTGAGCTTTAAATTTGTTTAGGCTATCAACTTCAACAACAAGTGATGGAAGTCGGTTCCACCAACCAACCACCCGCTGGCCAAAGGCAAATTTCCGCACATCTATCCGACATCCGTCCTTCCTCAATTTGAATTTATGCCCTCTGAGGTGATTATTCTGAGCAAGATGAAGAATCCCATTGGCATTGAGCATGCTCAAACCATTCAAAGCCTTATACACCTCTATCAGATCACCTCGCCGGTGCCTAGTCTCCAGACTCTGTAATTTGCAAAACTTAAGCCTTTCTTCGTAAGAGCAACCCTTTGTTCCATTCACTAATCTTGTTGCCCTTCTCTGTACCCGTTCCAGCAGCTCTACATCCTTCTTGAAATGAGGCCTCCAGACCTGTATACAGTACTCAAGATGTGGCCTAACCATTGCCTTATACAAGGGAATAATCACCTCCTTATCCCTGCTAGAAAAATTCCTGTATATCATTGACAAGACACCATGAGCTACTCTTGCAGCTCGTCTGCACTGCTCAGAGAACTTCATATCTGCCTGCACAATTACCCCCAGGTCCTTTTCATTCTCCACCACTGTCAGTGTAGTACCGCAGAGTTGATACGTTGCTCTGGGGTTACTGTTTCCCATATGTAGTACTTTACATTTGTCAATGTTAAACTTCATTTGCCACCTCTCAGCCCATCTGTTTAACCTTTCCAGATCCTGTTGCAGCAGCATAGCGTCAGTAGTGTCCTTAACAACCCTGCCAACCTTTGTATCATCTGCAAACTTGGACATTAAACTTGATATCCCATCATCAATATCATTCATAAACACCGAAAACAACAACGGACCCAACACTGAACCCTGAGGAACTCCACTAATAACATTTGTCCACGTTGAGCAATGTCCATTGATTACCACTCTCTGTCTTCTGCCACTCAACCATCCCCTTATCCATAGCAGCAATTTGCCTCCAATGCCACACTGCTCCAAATTGTGCAGCAGTCTTCCATGTGCAACAGTATCAAAAGCCTTTCTAAGATCCAAATATATAATATCAAAGTTATTCCCTGCATCCAGTTCTTTTGTGACTACATCATAGTATCCAATCAAATTGGTCAGGCAAGACCTGCCCTTAACAAAACCATGCTGCGTCTGAGCTATAACTGAATTCTTGTCTAGATGATTCTGCAGTGCTTCTTTAACCAGTGCCTCCATTAATTTACCTGGAACAGAAGTTAAACTAACAGGTCTATAATTACTTGTGTCAGCCTTTGATCCTCCTTTGTGAATTGGGGTTACATTTGCACATCTCCAGTCTATGGGTACCTCCCCTGAGTCCAAAGAAGCTCTCATAATTATGGCTAGGGGTTTGCTTACTTCCTTTGCTGCCTCCTTTAATATAACTGGATAGATCCCATCCACCCCAGGTGCCTTTTTTATGTTTATCCTCAACAATCTCTCCTCCACTTTCCTCTCAGTTATTACAAAATCATCCAGCTCACTGCCAATGTTTACTTTACCTACATCATTCTCCTTCCTGAATAACTCCTCATGCGTGAATGTAGATGCAAAATACTCGTTTAGATTGTTAGCCACCTGAGCAGGATCCTCAACTGTTGAACCATCAATATCCAGTGAAATTAAAATCCCCCATTATAAGACTCTCTGATTTACTGGCCCACTCTATTTCTCTGTACAATATCTTATTATACTCATCAGAGTCATTAGGCCTATAGCACACTCCTACTCTCAATTTTGATTTCCCTATGCTTATGTCACACCAAACTGACTCGACACTGCCCTGTCCATCGATGTCAACTGGCTTCACTTCCTTGGACTTTATGTGTTTCTTAACTAATAGCATAACCCCTACTCCCCTCCTGTCCTGTCTATCCTTTCTATACACATTGTATTCCCCAAATTCCAGTTCCGCATTACTTATATCTGTGTGACACCACGTCTCTGATATCCCAACAATATCTGCCTTTGATGTTTTGAGCAATACCTCAAATTCATCAAATTTATTTACCAAACTCCTAGCATTGGTGTACACGCAGGTATACATGCACCTGTTTCTATTCTTAGCTACCGTAACACAACCCATGTGTTTACTTGTACCGCAATGACTCCCAGCAGTCTCTGAAATATCCTGCATCTTGTTTTTCAGGCTTCTGCTCATTTCAATAGAAGCAGTGCAAGAATCACTTCCACCTCTGCCAGTGGCTACTGTTAATCTATTAGTCCTTGTATCCCCCCCAACTAGCAGTTTTCCGACCCACCTAACACTGCCTCGACAGCATCAGCAAAAATTCTTGCACCCTTTCTATTTAAGTGTATCCCATCCCTGTAGAAGCAATCTCTCCTGTTAACAAGTACAGTCCAGGCTGAAAAAAATTCTACCCCTTGAGTCTTGCACAATCCCTCCAGGGCCGAATTGATCGACAAGGCTCTCATCATATACTCCCTCCTATCGTGTCTGGGCAGAATTGCAGACACTTTCAAATTCAACCCTAATTCACGGCTTTTTTTCAACAGTGACCTGTACTTGCTAAGTAATTCCGCCGGTCTCCTACTCTTAATATCATTAGTGCCAACGTGTACAACTATATCACCTTTTGTGCCCTTAAAAGATGATATCCGCTCTACAACGTCATCAACCTTTGCCCCTGGCAGACATACCCTGGTCCTATTCCACCTATCCTTTTTACAAAGCATGTTCCCCGTTTCCCTGACAATAGAGTCACCAACAACTACTAGTTCCTGTGGGACCAGCGCATTCTGCCTAGGGGGCTGCCTCTGTGTTGCCTGATGACCAAGTTCAAGCTCTGGCGTTGATGTGGACAGCTGAGAGCTTGATGGGCCCCTCAATTTATTTCCTTCGAGGGCATCCACCCTGTCCTTCAAGCTCTCATAAAGGCCCATAACAACGCTGAGTTGTCGCCTGATCTCCTTGCACTCCTTACATCGTGCACACACAAAGACATCCCCCTTGGCAGTATCATGTCCCGTACCCGACTGCTCTGCAAACATCAAGCAAACAGTGCATTTTAAAAGACTGTGATTCAGAGGGCAACTGCCCCCCCTCAGTTCTCCCCTGAACCACAGCACTCCCATTAGCTTGAGCCTTTTGCTTTGCTGCTCTGGTCAGAGTCATGATTCCGATTTAATTCAATAAAATTTCAAAACAAAAATTAAATCCTTAAGTTATATCCCAAAACAGTTATGTTATATTTTTTTTTTCGGTATCTAGTGTTTTCTACGAGTTCCCTTTATACAACTTCCGTATCACGTGTACCACTATAGTTATGTATTAATTATTTGTTATGATTAAGTCGTTATATATATATAGAGTTAAAAATACAATTTAATTGACAATAAAATTTATCAAGATTAATAGATTTACTGATTAATTGACAATATTATATTATGCACTATACTACACTAAGCTTATGCTATCATGTAAAAATAGCGGGAATTCTCGAACGGTACTTCTACGGACTCGTAAGTATTGATTAGCTTCCAAATCTCGCTATCTCAATTTAGAATAAACTAAGGATCCTGACTAGGTGTATAATCTACTTATAGAAGATAATTTGATATAACAATTAGTTAATAAATCGACTAAATTTGGTTAAAAAAAAATACCTCTCGTTCAATTTGTAACACGTGGATTTGATACCGTTACCGATACTAAGTAATACCTACAAAATCTCTGTCTAAGTTAAACTTTAAACTAAGTATCGTAACTAGGAATATAAAGCTACTCTAGAAAATAAGTTAATATGACAATTTAAGCTAATAAATCAGAAAATAAATCAGGAAAAACTTCTCTGTTCCAAGAGCTTCAAGGAGCTGCGTCCGCACAGGCTAACCTCGCACCCAGACTCATACTTAATATTTGTCAACTTCTCATCTCCACTGTGTAGGATTGTAACTAATTCCTAAATAGTTCATTAAGTCATTTATATTACTGCAAAAAACCATAGAATCATCCTCAGAAAAGTAGAGGACTTGTTCTCATTCTCCATATCTGTACCATGAGTAAAATATTCCATGTGCTATATGATTTTTTGATTGAAATCTAAGAACCAAGGAGCTCTGCAGATTCCTTTGGTAAAAATAATCTCTTACCAGATTGAGTTCATGCTGTGAAAACAATTTAGGCCAGACTCAATGTCTCCAGGCATATAGACTTCAATTTCATCTTCAGAAGTTTCACTTTCAGCATTCTGCTGCAACATTCTCCACTATAACTGGAGAACATGGAATCAGCAAGTTATTTCAATGTGAGACTTGTCTATTGGCAAATGGAATATTAGAATACACAATGCCCTTCTTACTCTGTGCATTATATCCTTCTATATTAACTAAGCAAAAGTAACAGTCATCAGTAAGTTCCTGCCAAATCATGGGAATTGAAAATGGCATAGCATTCTTTTTATCATTTTTCCAGAATCTTAATGCTTCAACACAGGTTCGGCAAACTATGTCGAACCCATTGTATATATTGGTCACCAAGTATCACTCCAAAATAAGCACAATACACAATTTTTACAAATTCTGTAATATCCTGTCTTTGCTTGAGGACTACATAACCTCCACAAATATAACAAAATAAGTTCGCATTGTTCAAACCACTTGCATGAAGACATTTTACTCACTTTTCAGCACAAGTTTGATATGATAACCTCAAAAATAAATTGAGTGCTCACACTGATAAACAGTGCTGCATGGAGCTTTCAAGATCAAGAAACAAATGACTGAAGGTGGTGCCAACATGTGAAGATTATTTTACAAATTCCAAGCATTTACTCCTAACTTAACTTAATGCATTCGATAATACAACTAATGACATCACCTTAAGTGATTTGCAAAAAAATGGTATGTTATAGAAAAAAAGAAATAACATTTCTGAAATCAGTGTAAAAACTGAGTTAAAAACAGCTATTAGTTTATAAACTTTGTAAACCATGCAGAGTGGTGTTATTTTAATAACAAACTCTACGATGGGATTCACTCATTAATTCCATTAAAACCTAACTCAAACTGGGAAGGCTTTTCACACTGAATATTATATGCTTATAACTATGATCTTGGATCCATTTCATGAACCCTTACATAAGCATTTTATTAAGAATTGTAGCCAGTCGTTGTATACAGCTTTCCCAAATATCAGATGATAGGTTAAAAAAATTAAGTAATTCTCAGTATCATCAATATCTCACACCCGTCGAATTTGCTTTACACAACTCCAACATCAAACCTCTCTGGGGTTTTGTAAAAAGTCTGATTAAATCGAAATGTATACCTACTCTCTTTAATGAGCAGTATCCTTGCTTTTATTTTCCTACCAAAAAGGCAGATCTTTTCATACATTTTCTCACCTTCCCTGAATTGTGACAATTCTAGACCACTATTTTTGATTTACAGTTGACTTCAAGGATTGTCTGAGTTCATTTGAACTTTCATCTGAGAATATATTAACTATTATTTCTAAGGTCACAGACCATATCAACACAGAACCTGATGGGCTACCAGTCATACTGTTTAAACAATGCTCAACTATACTAGTGCCTATTCTTACTAATTTGTTCAATTTCTGCATTTCCTCTAGTATTTATCCTAATGCTTTCAGAAGTTCACAACATTTTCTATTTTTAAAAATCATGGAGATAAATCTGATCTCTGTAATTACTGACCAATCTTGATTATTAACATTTTAGCCTGGATCCTTTAAACTGCAATCTTCAAGAATTTAAGTGCATCCATCCATCCATCCTTTTATTCATGAATTCCAATTCATGTTTATGCCCTGTAGATCAACCTGCTCCAATTTAGCCTTATTTTTGCACTTCACGCATATGAATATGGAAAAGGATCTTAAAATTCATTGTTCTATTCTTAGACACTGCCAAAGCTTTTCACTCTGTTCACTCTAAAGTGATTTATTTTAGGTTAGTCCTATGGAGTATTACCACCTTTACTTGACTGTGTACCACCTTTACTTGACTGCTAAACAGTCAGGAAAAGTCATTCTCAGAGGAACTTCATCCTTCACTGTTTTTTCCTCTTGCAAAGTGGGGCATAGGGCTCTTCTCTGGGACCTTCTACTATTCATCATATTTCAATGACTTCGTAACAGCTCTCCAAACTTTCAGTGTTGAATGGCAAATGTTTGCTGATGACCTTAAAGTCTATAAGGTTAACGATTCAATCTCCAATGCCCATATTTTACAGTCTTACCTCAAATTCACCTCATGCTGGCTCAATGAAAACAATGCCTTTAAATACAAGTAAGTAAAAACTTTGTCAGTTTATCCAGAGACATTGGCTTAAACCTTTACTGCTATTGGATTAGCATGTTGATCAGGAAGAGGTGAGAGTTGTTGATCACTTCTGAGACATTGTTGTCACTATACATTATGGTCTTCATCCATTGACTCATAAGTTCCAAAAGCCTTTTGGTTTCTTTATCTCATTAAACCTTGGCTTTTAATAGTGAGGCTGCTATTGTGACCCTTTTTTCAAGCAACTAGTTTTACCTGTCCTTGACTACTGTCTCATTATTTGATATATGTCCCAGAAATTTCTTTTGGACCTACTCTTACATATTCAAATCAAATTTATATATTTTCCTTTGTTTCAACCAAGTTCCATTGCAGAGATTACAATGCTCTATGCAACAGGTTTCATTTAATTCCTCTTAATTTAAGGCAGGACTTAGTCTTCCTCTTTAATTTTTAATTTAGTCCACAATTTTATTGCCTCTTCTCTTATTCCTTGGCATGTTCCTCAAGCAAATTCTCATCATAAATATATATATGTTCTCTGTGCCTATTCTTAGAACTAATTATTCATCTATGAGTCCAGTATTATATGGTATGAAGCCAATTAATTCTCACAAGATTCATAATTTTGTTCTCAATAATTCATTCAGGAGGTTGACTTTTGGTGTGCTAAAGTAACTTTTTTTTTTTCTTTGTGAGGAGAATCTCTGCAAACTTTGACCAGTTCCCAGAATGAAGAAAACTTCTTTAGGACTGGCGTTTCAAAACATACAGCATATTAAGCCCCACAAATAGGATCTTATAAATATCAATTGATATTTATAGTATCCTCTTATATGAACTACTCTGCATATAGATTTCCACAAATATGAGATAAGGTTACAGCACATGCGTGCTGATTAAATTGAAGGAACATAACCATGTAGTTCTAAATTGTATTTTGCTATTATTACCAGGGTGCCATTATGTTTTTCCTTGCTCTGCACACATACTGCTTTAAAAAATAAAATGGATCTGAAAGGATGTCATTATACTAACCTTTATAACAACAGTGTAGATGAAACCAATACTGGCCAATGCTGCTAAACATCCAATAAATTTATGAACGTGTCTGTTAAATTTGAAGTCAACAGGTTTTGGAAACATCATAGAGCGTACCAGTTCTCCTTTGGTTGTCTGAAAACCTGGAGTGAAAATATGAAAAATAGTCAAATACATGCTTTAAACAAGATTATATAAATAACATTTCACTAATCTTTTTATCTTATTATTCTTTTATGTAATGACTTTGATTACACAAATGTTGTCATCATTCCAACAGCTATTTGATATTTGCTGCTATTTGATCCTTTGCAAGGAAGAGAATTGGTAGTTCTTAGCCTTAATATAAAATTACTGTAAAATTAAATATAAATTTAATAAAATATATAAAATAAAAATATTCAATAAAAGCTTTGAATAAGATTCTATAAATAAAATTTCAATATTTTTTTTTTTTTTTGTACAACTGTGTTGCCATCATTCCAGCAGATTTTGCCATTCATTCTTTGCAAGAAAGAGAACTGACAGTTCTCTTTCTTGCCTTAATAGAAAATTAATAGTGTCATGCAGTGGTAATGAGGTTTACTCTAAAACTGTTCTTAAGCAGGGGCACCAAATAGCCCATAAACACACAAGGGTCATATTAGTTTCTACAGTTTATGTAGTAAGATAAAAAATAACAATCTATAAAACTTAAATGTCAACTATCACTGCATTCCTAAGAGTGTTTCACAATCTTTACAGTAATGGTATCTTCAACCTTATTACAGAATTAGTAAATTATTTCCTTATCACTGTAGATATATTATATTTCCAATGATTATAGCATGATGTATTATAGTATCTGCTCAGAATGTACACAGTAAATTCACTTTAATAAAAAAAAACAAGTCAAATTACCAAGTTTGAACTTTGAAATAACAACCTTATTTTAATGAATAGTAATACTTCAAATGTGCAGCTCAACTGGCATAATTTAAAATTTAGTCTGTTGGAATATGAAATAAAGGGAATAAAAATATATACTATTCCAAACAGTATATATTTTTATTCCCTTTCTTTCCCCTCTCAAACTATCAAAAATAGACTCAAAAGTAAATAAGGTTATAGAAAATAAATGGAAAGAATAAAATTACAATATACACATATGAATAAAGAAAAGCAATGTTTAAGACCAAAAACTGAGAATGTTTTTTGAAAGTTCATTGATCACTTTAATTTTTGAATTAAGGTAACTAGGGCCACAAGGCATGTGTGTATTCTTTCTGTAAATTGCATATTTTATATGGAGTTTGCTTGTTTGGAATGAAAATTTTCCCTAATGTCATGCTACCATGACATTAGGGAAAATCCATAAGTAGGCACACCAGGTTATGAAGTAGGCACAGCCCCTTTCACAAAGAATTTATTATTTTTTTTTTTTTTTTTTGTGTGGGAAAAAAAAAATTATTTTTTTACGCTACATTACTATATTTTTGCCTTCTGTCACCTATCACCTAACAGGGTGAAATGCAATTCAGAAATAAAATGAAGCTGTTTACAAGCTTCATTTTATTTCTGATTCATAGTAATAGAACAGTGATTCTCATCTGTGACACCATAGAGCTGAGAATCACTGTCCTATTACTTTGAATCTTCTAGAATAAAGGATTACATCTTAAAATCACAATTCCTTGTGACAATGACATAAGCAACTTATAGAATAAATCGGTCAACTCAGAATGAAGAGTCTGTAGTCACGAATGGTCGTTAGTGTAGTATCTCAAATAGAGAGCTTAATAATAACTGAAAAAAAGCTTTAGTACCCCAGATTGGCCTACAACTGAGGAACTAACAAAAACATTGTTTATTTGAGTCTTTCCAGTTGTTGTGAATAACAAGGGTGGGAGAAGTGACTCCAACTTCTTCCTGGAGAAGTGACCGGCAGGTGAGAGCTGTGCAAGACTCGGCACAGGTGCCTCCCCACCACTGCCGAAACACTGGCTCTCTGAGTACCTCCTTGCCAGGACAACTCCAGCTTTGAAAATTGTTAAAAAATACTTCTTGTCACAAAATTTATAAATGACCTTTATAGAATTATTAACTAACTATTTAACAAACAACCTTTTTGTCACCAAAAGGAGAGTTACTTAGTACAAAGAAGTGTGCTATCGACGTGCAATAAAAAAAAGCTATCGAAGTGCAAAAAGTAAATGATAGATTTCAATCAGAATAGTTTTCCCTTGATAAGCATCGAATAACACATAGCTAATGTGATTTTTAAATTTTTAGCTCCATTAGCAACAAAAGTGGCGGGTACAAGAAAATTACCACATTTTCCTGTCTGTCACTGCCATTTTTAATTTTAAAAATATTTTAAAGTTATATTTTAAACCTACTTATTGAGCTCTTTCCAATGGTGTATAATAAGCTATAGGTTGTCGACAACATTTTTGTCCCCACACATTTTATCCCCCCATTTTTCAGGCAAATTTTTGTCAACAATGATCTATATGACGTTATGTTTGCCCACATGATGTACAGACCCATGCAAAATTTCAAGTCAATAGATTGAGTGGTTCGAGAGGTACAATGCTGTGACACACGGAAGGACAGACAGACAACCGAGTGACATTATAAAGGTCCTTCATTAGACTACGGACCCTAAAAAGTGTTAAACATGTTCCTTGTGTTTGACATAAGCAACTAATGCAAAAAGTGTTAAACATGTTTCACTATCTGCCTGCAAACAGAGAATGGCCATCACATGTAGAATTCCTCTTAGTTGAAAGTCATGTGACAACAATGGGAAGCAAACGTTTACTCAAAGCTGAATCATTTGCACTCATCTTCACATACAAGCAAGATAAACCATTATTATTTGTTTGTTAATATTAGGAATAGGTAACCTTTGTCAGGAGCATTGGGAGAAAGGTCAGCCAAGTCCTGGACACAGTGGAGGCCCAGAAATGGGGTATACACACACACACACACACACACACACACACACACACACACACACACACAATAGTGAACTTCACTTACCTGAACCCTCAAATTAACCTTGCATTTTTCAGCATTAAAACAGAGATGCCACTTATCTATTGCTAAAACTTATTCAAATCATTCTTCAGAATGACTTGAATAAATGCCTGACACTGGTTCAAATTACCAGCAAATTTTGACATGCCTTGTATTGCTTCAATAATGTGACTTAAGAAAATTAGAAATAACAATAGTTATAGCACCAAACCTTGAGGGATCCAACTTCTAACAAAGGTCAATCTGAAGCATAGCCATTAATCACAAACTTCTGCTTCCTGTCCTGCAGCCAAAGCCCAAGGGGCATAAATCCAATAAACCGGGCTGCTATGTGATTTTTGATTGGTAAGCTTGAATCTAAGTTATGTTATGTTTGTCTGTTATTTGGAGCATTAGCAAATGAGGCCACTTTCATCAACCGGTGAAATACCACCACTTTGCTTATTGGAGGCTTGAAGTGGTGAAACCCATGTTTAGTCTTTAGAGCAAAGTTTCCGGCATCCCCCTCCCCCCATACTTCTCCTTCAACCCATGCACGGTACTAAGTACTATAGGTTTCGATACCTTTCGTGTTTGGGGTTTTCATAAAAAAAAAAAAAAAAAAAAAAAATATTGCTCCGGGGATATGTGGTGGTCATTACCTGACCTTTCCGCAACCTCCGTATTTGGTGTGCTACGCACTGCTGCTCCTACCCACCTGGCTACGGAGGCGCCTTGAATTTAAGATTTAGTCTTCTGTTGTTGTTTCCTCCCCCAACCAAATTGCCTTCCTTACTTTTTCAACCAAATAGTCTTAGTAAGGCTATTTAATTGCTCTCACCTCTCAGTGGTTGGAATGAACTGTCAGAGACAAACCCCCTGACTGACTAAGAGAAGCAAAATATTTGCATAGGAGGGGGGGGTGAGAGGAATTTTGAGTTAACTGTTAAATTTCCATTCTCTGGGACTTTGTTTAAAAGGCATTATTTTAAAAAAAATCTGAGTTATATTGTATTAAATTTGAAGGGTTTTATATTCGAATTTTGACTCTATTATCCATTTAGATGCTGAAGATTTGTATTTATAAATAGAAGTTTAGAATATGTGAAAAAAGGCCTACGTATCCAGGATTCATGCTAGAGCAATAATTTTGCATCACTGGGAAACCAGGAAAATAAAATATAAATGGTTGAGTTAAAATTCATTTAATAACTGATTAGAACAAAAAACAAGATGTAATAAACATACATTTAATAACTGATTAGAACAAAAAACAAAAGGTAATAAACACAAAACTTTCAGACGGAAGGTATCCTTCTTCAGTTATGTCAGTTACTGTTATTGTAAAAATACAGAATATCATGTGCATACCATGGTGGTCATGCGCGAGAATCACGTGCTACAGGTGCTTGCAACAATTAGCTGGTTGAAGTGGAGGCTTGTGGTTGTGGTTGTAGGTGCAATACTCAGGAATACTCAAAGCAGCAACGTTTGTCAGTTAGGAGGATGGTTGCCTCAGTGATGAGGTTGATGCAACATCCTCTGTTCTGGTTAAAGGAACTGCTACAACACAAAATGTGGAGCGATTCCAACAAGACACGGCGACAGTAGTTGCAGGATCGGTCAATAATCTTGACGTCGTGGCGTGGATTGATGTTGTGCTGGGTAGACCAGAAGAGCTCAGCAATCGCTGAGTGATCCACGTCTGCTGAATGGATGGCTTTCTCGTGCTCATAGACCCGAGTACTGAGTCTTCTGCCAGTTTCCCCAACATAGCAGCCAGTGCAATCACGGAAGGAAATACGGTACACCAATCCACTCTGTTGTGGGGGGGGAGGGGGATTGTTTGTTTGTTTGTTATTTGGTTTTTAGGAGCATTAGCAACTAAGGCCATATTGCTCCAGGATATGTGGTGGTCATTCCCTGACCTTTACGCATCCTCCGTATTTGGTGGTGACGGGCTCAAACCCCGGTCTAATCAAGAAGCGTGTGCTACGCACTGCTGCTCCTTCCCAACTGGCTACGGAGGCAGGAGGGGGGGGGGGAGTGTTTTAGCTCTCGAGACGAGGGACTGCAACTTTCACCCTGAAAGTTGTAAACACTTTATCCCATGAACCTGCAAGACCCTAGAAAATTTTTGTGACAGGTTCGGGTAATGCGGGATAAATGCGGTTGTAGTGGGGTTATCACTGCGTGGGGCCCTGCGGTTGGTAACACGGTCACGAGCCTCTAGGTCGCATCTATTCAGGGCACTGGTAGAGTATCTGCACTCTGCCAGATCTACCTTAACCTTAGTAACCTCAGAACCTCAGTGCGCCTATCATCCTCAGAACTGGAGTGGGTCCAGGAGCTGGTTATTAGGGCTTGTGCCATGCCAAGAAGATGGCTGCGTGCATGTGCTGACCAGTAGTTGGTAAATTGGCCAGCACACGTCAGCTTGCGAAAGACTGAAGTCTTTAAAACACGAACCCTCATGCCCGACAAGGGGTGTCTAAGAAAGGAAGGACGATTCCAGTTCAATGGTGAATTTAATGAAGGGCGACAGAGAGTTGAGGTGGTGTAGGAACCAGTCTCCTGACTCCCAAGGGATGACCATGAACTGGCACCAAAAGGATATGGCAACCGCACCTTTGTGGGGTTGCCAGATTGTGTGACCCTCCAGCTCCTCCATTGCAATGTTTGCCATGACTGAACTAACTGGTGATCCCATGGCTGTGCAGTGTATCTGCCAGTAAATAGACTCACCAAACATAACAGCACCACCAGTCAGCACAATCTAAGGGTGGTGCAAATGTCATCGGATGTTAGAGAAGATCTGCTGCTTAGGGTCCGGTCATTGTCTAGAAGCTTCTTTGCACGTGTGATGGCTAGCTGTACTGGGACTGAAGTGAAGAGAGACACCACATCAAATGAGGCCATCACCTGGTCATCTGAAGTGGATAGTCTGCTAACTCAGTCCAAGAATATGCTCAGTCAATAATCCTCCCTCAGCAGCTGCACGTCATCCTCAGATAGGTATCTGTTTCGCTGATAGGTTTTTCTAGCCCTGTTCATTACAGACTTCAGATCAGCCAAAGCGGAACAAATGAAAGAAAAGTAAATATGCAATATCTGATTTATTAATAATATTTAAGTTCTATACAGAATTCAGTATTCATCTTTGCTACAAGTAAACAAAAAAGCTAAAAAAAAAATAAATTAAAGAGTAGAAATCATTTTTAGTTAATAAAAAACAAAAAGAAAGAAATCATTAAAAATGAACATTTGAACATTTTTAAGATTTTTAAAATATGCGTTTTTAGATTTTTTTTTAAAGGTCTTTTCTGGTCAGCATGATCAGCCTGAACCAAGTAAGGCAAGAATGTGCTATCCTAGTGGAATCTATTCCCATGCTCTTCACTAACATTACCAAGGTTGGCCTGAAAAAAATCTAGGTGAGGGCACAAGCAATGGTGCTTGACTAACATTACGCATCTTGATTTTACATAATTTTCAATCGGCTTGTCAACATTTCTTTATAATTTTCACTCTCAATATTAAGGATAGCCAGTCATCACAATGAGAAACAATTGAAAAGCATTTCTCTTAGCTGTTGTTGTTGTTAGGTTTGTTGGTGCATCAGCAACTGTGTCTATAATGCACTGATTTCTGACTAGTATATGTTTCTTGTTGGTGTTGATTCTGATAGAAATTCAGACAAGGTGATATTTATCAATCGATTTTAGTAAAACAAAAATGTCATCCATATCATGATGATCTCCTAGAACATTATGTAGTGTTAATTGATTGCAATTTTTAAAAAGTAAGGAGAAAGCAGTTTTTCGTTCTCTTAGATATAGTGGGCATTATATAAAGATATGCTTTACAGTGAGTGGGCATGAACAGTTACTGCATTGTGGGGCATCTTCCTTTCTTAATAAATAACTGTAAGTGAGGTATGTGTGACCAATGCGTAGTCGCGGAAATACAGTTTCTTCTTTTCTATTTGCTCTCAGACTGGACCGCCACTGTTTGGGTTCTCTCTTTATTTCAAAAAGTTTATTATTTGTTTCTTTTTCCCATATACGTTTCCACCATTCTTTAGAGATCTGCTGTATAATGCATTTATAGTCAACGTAAGGTGTCCTGAAATTGGATGAGATAGGATTTGAAGCATTTTTGGCAGCTAAATCTGCCTGTTCATTTCCTGGGATTCCAGAGTGTCCAGGAATCCAACAAAAAATTATGCGGTGACCACGTGCATGAATTGCTATTAACTGAGTCCAGATTTGCTGTACCAGAGGATGACTGTTGGGGTATTTACATTGCATACAATTCACAGCACTTAATGAATCAGTATATATTATGGATTGAGTATGTGAGGTTTCTTTTATTTTCTCCGGGGCTAATAGAATGCCATATAACTCAGCGGTATAATTACTACATTCTGAGGGGAGCTGTTTGGCGATGATAGCATCCAGCAGTACCAACTTTACTGACAGTCTTGGATCCATCTGTATATAGCTGCACGTAACTTCTAAACTGAGTGGAGTGGAGTGGGCCAGATGTAATTGTCTGATGTTAATATCTGGAAGATTATTCTTTCTCCATTTCTGATAGTATTTGTCAATATGTATCGTGGGTATTTGCCATGGCTGGATTTCCATGCTAGTATCTTGCAGTATGTTATTCATGTTGAGTCCCCAGCTAGTGTTTAGAGCTTGAAGTCTAATACCAGATGGTTTGTTGAGACGTTATTTAGTTCGATAGAGGTTTTATCATTTTGGTCTGAAGAGATAATTGCCATATCAGGTGATGTGGAAGGCTGCTGATTTTAGCAGAATAAGTTAGGAGAAGAATTTGTCGTCAAAGGTCTAGCGGCGGTTCATTGGCTTCCATATAAAGACTTAAAATGGGAGATGTACGGAAGGCCCCCAGTGCTACTCGAAGTGCGCTATGATGAATGGGATCAAGCCATTTCAGTACACTTGGCCTGGCTGATGCGTATGCAGGAGATGCATAGTCTAAGCGAGATCTAATTAATGAGCAGTATAAATGTAATAACATGTAATCTGCACCCTATGACATAGAGGAGATTACTCTGAGAATATTTAGTTTCTTAAGATAGCTGGTACGAATATATTTTATATGTTCAAGGAAGTTTAGTTTTTTATCAAGTATTATACCAAGAAAACGAATATTTGGCTGGAATGTAATACAATGAGAGGCTAACTGAAGGTTTGGATCAGGATGCAATGCAATGTTTACGACAGAAGTGTACTGCAGTTGTTTTCGATTTAGAAATTCTGCAGCCACTGTTTTTAGCCCAAGAGACTATTCTATTAATGGTGCCTTGTAGTTGTCTCTCAATAAGTCGCATATTTTGAGAATGACATGAGATGGCAAGGTCATCAGCATACAGGTATGCATCAACTGTGTTAGGTATACACTTGGTTATAGAATGGCAAAGAGTGTTGTGCTCAGCACTGAGCCCTGGGAACTCCCTCTTCTTGTACATATGTTCCAGAAAGTGACGAGTGGAAGAGGACTTGGAAGGATCTGTTAGATAGGAAGTTCTGAATAAATTTCAGGAGATGACCCCGAAGACCAGATTTACGTAAGTCACGAAGAGTCCCATAATGCCAAGTTGTATCAAATGCTTTTTCGGTGTCAACGCTTATAACAAAATGCTCATTTCTTAGAAAGGCATTCTGAATATTTGTTTCCGCTTTGATAATGAGATCAAGCGTCGATCTACTTCTCCGAAAACCATACTGGCTTGAACTCAGAATGTTTTGAGTCTCCAAATACCACGTTAGTCGGGCGTTAAGTATTTTTTCCATTGTTTTTCCCAAGCAACTTGTTAGGGAGATAGGTCGATAATTTGTTGGATCTGTGTGGTCTTTTCCTGGTTTCAGGAAGGCTAGCACATAAGAATGGCACCAGTTGGTGGGGTAATATTCCTCTAAGAAAATTCTATTATAGAGTAGTAAGAGAGCACTTAATGATCTTTCACTTAAATGGGAAATCATAGCGTAATAAATTCCATCAGGACCCGGAGCACTGTTTTTCGCTTTTGTGAGCGCATTAAGCAATTCAGTCATGGTCAGTGGCAGATTGTATGAATGTTGGAGAGCGGTATTCAAATTCGGTTTATACTTTTCTGTACTGCATTTTAGCGACTGAAAGGCTGGTTCATAGGCGGAAACAGCTGAGAGTGTTTCAAAAGACAAGCCGAATGCATTAGCAATTTCCGTGTGTTCAGAAATAGAATCGGAGAAGTAGTAAGTGAGTATTTGCCATTGATACGTTTGATTTTTTTCCAGACTGTAGCAGTATCTGTGAATCTGTGTATGGTGGAAGCATAGCGTGTCCATGCTTCTTTTTTACCCATTCGTCTTACATGACAAGCCTTAGCCCTTGCTCTCTTAAACTGTAGGAGGTTGGCTGTGGTTGGATGTTTTCTAAACTGATTCCAGTATTTATTTATTTCTCTTTTAGCAATGCTACATGCTTCATTCCACCACATTTTTCGATGGAGTCAGATTTTAAATGAAGATTTCGAGATAGCTGATTTAGCTGCTGACATTATTTGTTTGTAATATAGCTTACTGCAGAATCAATCTTGTCAGTAGCAATGATAGTGGAATCTAAATGAGCTTTTTCTTGATATTTAATCAAATTGGCCTTGTCAAATTTTCAAGTTGTTCTAATGGTACTCTGCGGAGGAGAACTTGTACAGAAATTACAGATGATCGGAAAGTGGTAACTACCAAGAGGGTTGTCAGTAACTGTCCAGTCTATGAGAGGAAATATTGTTGGGGAACATACTGATAGATGAATGGCAGAGCTTGAACCAGATGGTATAAGCACATATGTGTGATCGGCAGTGTTTAAAATAGATTGTGTTTATCCAAGAATTTCTCAATTATTTGTCCTCTGCAGTCAAGATGTTGAGAACCCCATAGGGGGTTATGGCCATTCCAGTCACCCAGAATACAGAAAGGAGCAGGTATTTCTCTTACTAGGTCATCTAAATCAGCAAGGGTGTAAGCGTGGTTTGGTGACAGATACAATGAGACTAATGTTATTTTTATGCCAATGGTGATACATGCTGCAATGGTGTTTGTAATGGAATAGTTCTGGAAGATTTAAAGAGTTTACTAACAGCGCTACTCCTCCGTGTGCTGCATTAGAGCAGTTTCCATCTTTTCTATAAATTGTGAAGTGTTTGGTTGTTACAGATACTACATTCGTTAGGTTTGTTTCTTGAATGCATGCTGCAATAGGCTTATATTCACTTAGGAGATCGTAGAGGTGATCTAAATTAGCACGAAGTCCATGACAATTCCATTGAATCACTGTGTACATTGTTTGGTTTTAAATGGAGGGCTTGGTTTCCTACGGCGGATTTTTTTGTTTGCGCTTGCCTACTTTTGCTTTTTCTTTTTTTGGGAAGATTAGCCTACCCGTGTCAATGTCATTCTCTGGATGAATCTCAAGAACTGAAACACTTTCATCTATCATTTCATCAATATCCAGTTGCTACAATGGATAAAAGGATGGTTATGTGGGAGAAGACAGAGGGTGGTAATCAATGGGTGATGCTCTTCATGGACTAATGTTATTAGTGGAGTTCCACAGGGTTCGGTGTTAGGTCCACTGTTGTTTTGTATATTTATCAATATACCTTCATCAATATCAATAATATGATATTGATGAAGGTATATCAGGCTTAGTGTCGAAGTTTGCAGATGATACAAAGGTTGGCAAGGTTGTTGATGACAGTAATGGCAGTGTGCTACTGCAACAGGATCTAGATAATTTGGGCAGATGGGCTAAGAAGTGGCAACTGAAGTTTAACCTTGACAAATGCAAAGTACTGCATATGGGTAGAAGTAACCCCAGAGAAACGTACCAACTGTGTGGTACTACACTTAAGGTGGTAGAAAATGAAAAAGACCTGGGAGTACCACACAGTTGGTACGTTTCTCTGGGGTTACTTCTACCCATATGCAGTACTTTGCATTTGTCAAGGTTAAACTTCAGTCATGGTCACTGGCAGATGAGCAATGCAGACAGGCTACCAGGGCAGGTGATGGGGTTTTATCAATGATATATAGGAATTTTGCTAGCAGGGAGAAGGAGGTGATTGTTCCTCTGTATAAGGCAATGGTCAGGCCACGCCTTGAGTACTGCGTACAGGTCTGGAGGCCTCATTTTAGGAAGGATGTAGATTTACTTGAGCGTGTACAGAGAAGGGCAACAAGATTGGTGAGGGGAATGAAGGGATCCTCTTACCAAGGGAGGCTTAAGTTCTGCAAATTGCAGTGGCTGGAGACTAGGCACCTGCGCGGTGATCTGATTGAGGTGTATAAGGCCTTGAATGGGTTGAGCACGCTGAATTCTGATGGGATCCTTCCACTTGTTCAGATTACGAACCTAAGGGGGCATAAATTCAAATTAAGAAAAGACAGATGTAGAATAGATGTGCAGAAATTTGCCTTTAGCCAGCAGGTGATTAATTGCTGGAACAAACTTCCATCTGTCGCTGTGGAAGTTGATAGGTTGAATAAATTTAAGGAGGAACTGGACAGGCATTTGGAGGGAATGGTGTGATTTTTTTTTTTGGCTGGTGCTGCATAAGCTCATACACTTGCTTTCTTGCATCACATGCCACCACTACTACTACTACTACATTTCTGAAAACAGATTATATATGCTTGAGACATCACCTTGAGCTTTCAATGCGTTAACAAATTGACCTGTCCCAGATTGATATGGACTGGTAGAAGGGAAGCAAGATGTTTTTGGAATCAAGGGATTGTTTACTACACTGTGTGTGTGTGTGTGTGTGTGTCAGGACTGCAACTCAATTATGGCAGACCATTCACTTCTGCTGTAATGCTGATCAACTGCCCTACTGTCTCAGAGGCAGCAAAAGAAAGGGAACTTAGCTAATCCAACTTGTAAACCTAGAAGGAACCCCATCATCTTGAAGTCCCAACATCCCCTGTTTATATTGGCCATACATGATTTTTCTCTAGCACATGCTTCACACTTTGTTAGCTTCTTTAATATAAACAGAATATTCAACAGGAATCGATGGGCAAATATTCCCATTGAAGTGACAGTTTTCAACCGTTTACTTGAACGTTTGATGAAAAGACACCATTCTTCTGGATGGTGTCTTTTTTCAAATTTTTTTCATAAAGAGAAAATCAAAAAATAGCACTAGGGTTTTGCAATGGTGTAATAGCATGTATAAGTGATATCTTTTTCTGCACTTATACATGTTGTTGTTGTTGTTGTTGTTATTTGGTTTTTAGGAGCATTAGCAACTAAGGCCATATTGCTCCGGGGATATGCGGTGCTCATTCCCTGACCTTTCCACATCCTCCGTATTTGGTGGTCACGGGCTCGAACCCCGGTCTAATCAAGAACTGTTTGCTACGCACTGCTGCTCCTGCCCACCTGGATACGGAGGCGCCACTTATACATGTAATAGCATGTTAAGTGATATCTTTTTCTGCACCTTTTTCTCCAATTCTTGCTAATTAGAGAAATGTGCACAGGCGGCTCATCTATAGGCACTGCGGCACTCCCAACTATTTAAATCCAGATATACTGTGAACGGAGTTATATGAAATTTTGTGAAGAACAATGCAATGCAATGAATATTTTTATTAACAGGAGCCGCATATAGTATGCGCATCTTCTATTTCCAGTAATCATTTCAATAATAAATGAATAAAAACACAAAATCATTTCCAACTTTGAAGTTTAATTAACCGTAGGTCTCACTGTGCACCAGGCAGTGACATTTTGCATTACAGTGAATATCTGATAGTTGGCTGCCATTGGCAACCTGCCAATATACATTTTTTATAGTTGAAACGAATCAAAGTCACTGTAAAGCCCGCAGTGCAGATTTCATCGTTGACCATGATCGGTGTTTAGCCACAATGTCGGTGTCTTTTGTTATTCACCCGAATTCCCATTAAGTAACTAAATAATATCAGTGTTAAGTCAATATTCAATGTTCAACAGTGTAATTATGTGATTTTATTAAACTTAATTTAGTGTAATTTAGCTTAATTGTGAATTGAGCTTGAACTTGGTAAGTTAAAGTTATATTATGAGGTAATATGTAAGTAAAACCTTATTTCTACGAAACACGATTTTGTAAACTTTGATTCGATAATGGCCTCCATGCTTCCCCATGAAGTAAATCATGTGACAGTGAATAAACTTCAGCAACTTAGTTTTTCACAATTATCTCTCCAAGAAAAAACTGCAATTAAAAAAAGGTCATCCCACACCAAAGATTCAAATTTCTCAGAGGGGAATAAGTAATAATAAGCAATATATTCTCAGTTTTAAAACTGAATGGTACCAAAAGAAAAGTTGGCTTTGTAGTTGTGAAGTTAAAAATGCATTGTATTGTTTTCCATATTTACTGTTCGGAGGTGACTTAAAGTGGACAAAAAAAAAAATAGCCTTATAAACATAAAGAGAATGAAAGAAAAAAACTTTAAAATATGAGAGTTCGAAGAAACATATTGATAACGTGATTTCACTATTAATGAGGCCTACAGACTTTCAATCTGCAAAATAACAGAAAAGTTACCAAGAATCGTGAGGTATTATCTAAAACAATTTGAAATTCCTTTACGTGGACATGACAAAAAAGACAATTCTAAAAATCCAGGAGTATTCAGAGGATTAATAAATTTCACTTGTACATACATTAGATTCCAATTTAAAGAACCATTTAGAAAGTAATGCAGCATTTAAAGGCATTTCAAAAACTATTCAGAATGACATCAGCATTAGTAGAGGCATACGATACAAGAAAGCAAGCTTTCTTGCTTTCTTGCATCGTATGCCTGTACCAATTCATCAGCCAAAAAAAAAACACCCTACCATTTTATCCCTCCATTCTTTCCAAATGCCTGTCCAGCTCAGCCTTAAATTTATTTAAGCTATTAGCTTCCACAACAAAAGATGGAAGCCTGTTCTACCAATCAACTACCCACTGGCTAAAAGCAAATTTCCGCACATCTATTCTACAGCTATCTTTCCTCAATTTGAAACAGTGCCCCCTCAGGTTCTTAGTCTGAGCAAGAGGAAGAATCCCATCGGCATTCAGCTTGCTCAACCCATTCAAGGCCTTATACACCTCGATCAGATCACCTCGCAGGTGCCTACTCTCCAGGCACTGCAATTTGCAGAACTTAAGCTTTTCTTGGTAAGCGCACCCCTTTATTCCCCTCACCAATTTTGTTGCCCTTCTTTGTACTCGTTCTAGCAACTCTCCATCCTTCCTAAAATGAGGCCTCCAGACCTGTACACAGTACTCTAGGTGTGGCCTCACCATTGCATTGTATAAAGAAATAATCACTTCCCTGTCCCTGCTAGCAAAATTCCTATATATCATTGACAAGACTCCATGACCTGCCCTGGCAGCCCGTCTACACTGTCAGCAGACTTCCTATTTGGCTGCACAATTACCCCTAGGTCTTGTTCATTTTCCACTTCCCTGAGTGTAGTACCATACAGTTGGTACGTTTCTCTTTGGTTATTGCTATCCAAATGCAGTACTTTGCATTTGTCAATGTTAAACTCCAGTTGCCACTTCTCAGCCCATTTTCCCAACTTATCTAGATAAAGTTAGAGTACTGTAATTACTGTCGTTAACAACCCTGCCAACCTTTGTATCATCTGCAAACTTGGACATTAAACCTGAAATACCTTCATCAATATCATTGATATATATACAAAACAACAATGGGCCCAACACCGAACACTGGGTAACTCCACTAATAACATTTGTGAACGAAGAGCAGTGTCCATTGATTACCATTCTCTGTCGACTCCTACTCAACCATCCCTTTATCCATTGTAGCAGCTTACCCTTGATGCCATACCTCTCCAATTTGTGCAGCAGTCTTTCATGTGCAACAGTATCAAAAGCTTTCCTGAAATCCAAGTCTCTGATATCAAAATTATTTTTGGCATTCAGTTCCTCTGTGACTACATCATAGTAAGCAATCAAAGTGGTCAGACAAGACCTCCCTTTTACAAACCCATGCTGTGTCTTAACTATTACTGCAGTCTTGTCTAGATGATCCTGCAATGCTTCTATAACCAGTGATTCCATTATTTTCCCCAGAACGCAAGTTAAACTAACAGGTCTGTAGTTACTTGTGTCACCTTTTGAACTTCCTTTGTGAATTGGTGATACATTTGCACACCTCCAGTCCATGGGGACCTCCCCTGAGTCCAAGGAAGCTCTCATAATTATGGCTAAGGGTTTGCTTACTTCCTTTGCTGTCTCCTTTAATATAACTGGAAGGATCCCGTCCACCCCAGGTGCCTTCCTTATGTTTAACTTCAACAATTTCTCCTGCACTTTGCTCTCAGTTATTACAAAATCAGTTAGCTCCCTGTTAGCGTTTAATAAACTTCTGGCACTCCACTCATTGAATAACTCCTCATGTGTGAATGTAGATGCAAAATACTTATTCAGTTTATCAGCTACCCGAGCATGATCATCAATAGTCAACCCATCTATGTTAAGTGGTCCAATCTGATTCTCCCTTTCCTTCTAGAGTTTACATAAGTAAAGAACTCTTTGCTGTTTTTCTTTGCATCCTTTGCCAAAGATTTCTCATAATCTGTCTTCGGCTGCCTAACCTCCTTTGTGACTTGATTACAAACTAGTTTATACCTGCCATAGGCTTCTGTGTCACCTGATACTTTATATGCATCCCATACATTTTTCTTCTCTGCCACGAGCCTCATTAATTCATCTGACATCCATTTAAGCCTAAACCTTGAACAGTATTTCTTAGTTGGAATGAAAAGCCTAGTAGCCTCCAATATTAAGTCCCTGAAGGCTTCCCATTTAGAATTCAACATTGGTAACATTATCAGTTGATCCACCTGTACAGAATTAAAAACAGTCTGAGACCGTGTAGTCACCTTTACAAAAGCAAAAGCCCCAGAAGTTAGACTAACAGGTCTGTAATTACCCATGTCACCCTTTGATCCCTTTTTGTGAACTGGGGACACATTTGCACTTCTCCAGTCCACGGGGACCTGCCGTGAGTCCAAGAAAGTTTTCATAATTATGGCTAAGGGTTTGCTTACTTCCTTTAATATAACTGCATCCACTCCAGATGCCTTTCTAATGTTCAATTTCAACAATTTATCCTCCATTTTGCTTTCAGTTATTACAAAATCATTTAGCTCTATGCCAGAGTTTGATAAGCTTCTGGCCTCCACTTCCCTATAGACCTCCTCATGTGCGAATGTAGATACAAAATACTCACTCAGTTTGTCAGCTACCTCAGCAATCGAACCGTCGATGCCAAGTGGACCAATCTGATTCATCCCCTTCCTTCTAGAATTTACATAAGTAAAGAAGTCTGTTTTTTTTTTGTTTTTTTTTTTTGCATTGTTTGCGAAAGGTTTCTGCAATCTGCCTTTACCTGCCTAATGTCCTTTGTGATTTGATTAAATACTATCGTATATCTACCATAGATATGTGTATCCAGATAATTTTTATGCGTCCGTGCATTTTTCTTCCCTGACACAAGCCTCATTAGGTCATTTGACATCCATTTAGGTCTAAACCTTGAACAGTATTTCTTAGTTGGTATGAAAAGCCTAGTAGTTGCCAAGATTAATTCCTATAATTCCCATTTAGAATTTGCTGATGGTAAGAACATGAGTTTTGATCTCACTGTATAGAATTTAAAACCTATCTGAGACCACTGTAGTCACCGTTAAGAAAGCACAAACCCTTTCCCTTACCCCTGATGGTAGTTACATTTTTAAGTAAATCCCACATTAGTACACTGCTACCTAATGGTTCCTTTATCTGCAAATTCTTAATGCATGAAGAATCACTGCTGTTAATTAGATCAAAAGTATTACTCCCTCTGGTTGTCTCTCTTTTAATCAGATCAAAAGTATTACTCCCTCTGGTTGTCTCTTGAACATGTTGCTGTAGAAAACAATTATCCAATAAATACACAAAAGTCTTGCTGGTGGGTCTTGACATCAATAAAGATGTCAATTTTTATTAATCTCTATATTAGTTAAATCTTTGCTGATTTCTAAAGTGAGGGAAAGTATCATCTGTGGGCTATATATATATATTTTTTTTTATGTAAACCCCAAACACGAGAGGTATTAGAACCTATAGTACTTAGTACCGTGCTTGTGTTGGAGGTTGAGAAGACGAAAGAAGATATTTGTTGACATTGGACTTGAACTTCTGTAGATTGTAATTTTCAGGAAATATGTATGAAGGAAGGTTGTTCCAGAAAACAGCAGTTGAATTAATAAATGAGGAAGATGAAAAGTTGGTTCTGTGAGTTTGAAGTTGGACAGTAAATGGATGTTAGCTGGTGGCGGCACGTGTTCGGACTATTTTGAAAGAGAAAGCAGGAATTATAGAAGCCAATTCAGAAGAACAGTGCCCGTGGAAGTATCTGTAGAAGAGGCACGCGGCAGAAACAGTACGTCTATGAGAAAGCGAGTGGAGAGACTCTGTTAGAGATGAATCATTAATTAACCTAACTGCCCTCTTCTGAATGGAATCAAGAAGCCTGAGAGAGATTTTGGGGGCACCAACCAAGATGTGGGAACAATATTCCATGGCACGGCGGATTTGCGATTAATACAGAGTGAGCAGCTGTTTGGAAGAAAAGTAACGCCGACAGCGAAAGAGAAAACCAAGTTTTTTTAGATGCAGAGGAAGCAATATTTGTAATGTGCTTGTGCCAAGAGAGATTAGAAATCAGGGTAATCCCCAAAAGAAATACAGTCAGTCCTCGTATAGCACGATAGTTGTGTTCCTAGAAACCCTCGTGCAATGCAAAATCGTGCAATATAAACAACAGGCACTATGGAAAAAATAGAGTTAGGTGCCGACCACCCAAGATTGAACACACATTTGTAACCAAAACATTACCAAACAATAAATAATCGTAATAAAATATGTAAGTATTTTATTAAGACTATTATGTAATAAAATATTGCTAATGCTTTTGCTTCTATCGTAAGCAAACTTGTTTTTTGTTTGGTTTTCTATCCAAACAGATGAGAGCCATTCCATCTCTTCCAATTCTTTGTGTCTTAATCTAATGGATTTTAATTACACTTTGAGTTGTTCCTGCTATGAAAGTTGTTTTTATTTTCTCTGCATTCTTTGTAATTCTCGGCGTTGCCTCATTTCATCCCATGGTCTTTCATTTCGCTCAAAGCATTTCACAATTTCATATTTTTTCTCTATGGACAGAGGTGGACTGGCCAGAAGCCTTGTCTGCGTGGGTAGCACAGTGGTATCGTCACCGTCCTCCCCACACCGGGTGGAAAAGACCCGGGTTCGAATCCAGTCGATGACGCGAGGAACTTTAGTGGGCTTTTTTCACTCCGTGGCTGAGTTAGTCGGTCTCAGGTGTAGATAGCAAGGTTTCCCCCCTCAGAAACTGGGGTTTTTTCGTCCAGCAAAACAGGCAAATCGACCAGAGAACACACGCAATTTACAGACATGAATACGGGTTAATGTAATCATTTACAGGTAATCCTAATATAGTAATATAGTAATTTGATAGTAATTTTGGCCATAAGCCTTACCGGGGCAACCCCAGTGGGCCGGAGGCTGGTGTGATATTGGCCATAAACCATAGTATGAGGCCACCGGGTAAGAATTTTTGACCCAGTCCGCCTCTGTTTATCGATATTGCTTTTCTTTTTCTCTCTGAATCTGCAGTGTCTTCACCAGGACGCTTCCTTTTTAGACCTTTTTAAGTATTTTACTCATTTTTAGGGAATAAAGCACAATTACAAAACGAGAAGGCACGCCTGATACACATAAACATAGCTGGGCGCGTGTAGCAACTGAATAAACAACAACGTAAAGGCAGAGATACACTATTAACACCTCACATTTTACTGAAGCACATTTCTAGGGGTTACTACCATAAAACAATAAAAACAATTTCCAGTTGCATTTCTGCTAGTGGAATCTATTATAAACTAGTAGTAAACTCGATGTAATTGCATTTGCGATTATACCGATAGCTGGAATTGTGTTGGTTTTTACGTTATTATGGTGAAATGTGTTTTCCCTTCACTGATATAAGAAACAAATACATTTTCAGAATTTTCTCTTCATTCATATCGTGTTGCGTTCGGTTGGGGTGATTTTGGATTCAACTGCCATTTCTTGTAAACACAAAGGCGAATCGTGCATAAGCGAATTCAGTTCGTGTTATATGAGATATCGTTCCCCTATTTATAAATCGTGTATGATCGAATTCGTGTAGTGTAAACACGTGTTAAACGAGGACTGACTGTATATCATTTTGCCTAGAAATCAGAGTGTTACTAAAGATAAGCATAGGAGCAGAAGAATCCTTTTTGCGAGATATAAGACAAAACTGAGTTTTAGAAGGGTTGAAATCAACTAAGTTGTCTTTGCCCCACTGGAGAATTACCTGAGGATCGGCATTTAAGGAATTGGTAGCAGATTTTCGAGAAGTTGAAGCTGATTGAGCAGGGCAAAGTTTCTCGAAATGGAAAGTGGAATGCAATGTGCTATCGTCGGCAAAACTATGGATAGGATTTCCAGTCAATGGAAGAAGGTCATTAATATACAAGAGGAAAAGAGGGGGGAAAAGAACTGAACCTTGGGGGACACCAAGGTTCAGTGGAGAAGTTAGAAGACAGAGAGCCATCTACCATCACCCTCAGTGAGCGATCAGAGAGAAAACTGGATAACCAATTACTAAAAAAGAGTTGGCGAACCATAAGATGGAAGCTTGTTTAGAAGACCTTTATGCCAAACATGACCGAAAGCCTTTGATATGGCAAGAGCAACTACTTGTGTTTCACCGAACCTTTCATTGAATTAGTCCATAAATGGGTAACACAAGCAAGAATATCACCAGTGGATCGATACTGACGGAATCCATACTGGCGATCATTGATCAGACGGAAGGTTTCTAGGTAGTTTAAGAGTTGGCGGTTAATTGATTTCTCCATTACTTTAGAGAGAGTAGAAGTAATTGCAATGGGATGATAATTGCATGGGAGGGATTTGTCATCCTGTTTAGGAACTGGCTGGATATGAACAAATTTCCAAGCAGAAGGAAACACATCTCTGGATTAAGAAAGTGAAAAAAGGCAGCAAAGAATAGGAGTAAGTTCAGGAGCACAGGTTTTGAGAACAAGTGGAGAAATACCATCGGGACCTGGAGCTTTCTTAGCATAAAGATTCATCAAAATCCTTCTGACATCCTTTTGACGGAAGACCACAGGAGGAATTGAATGAAGAGTGTTGGGAATGGTGGGAGGTGTTTTACCAAGATCATTAATACATGAGTTGGAAGAAAAATGGGATGCTAGCAGGTTAGCTTTATCCTTGGCTGAAGTGACAACAGAACCATCTGGTTTGGACAGAGGTGGGAGCAGAGATGGGCAAAAGTTGTGGCCAATAGCTTTGGCAAGAAACCAGAATGCTCAGCTACCATTAGGGCAAGAAGCAAGTTTTCTACTCTTAGATTGTTCAAACTCTAGTTTGGGCTGATTAATAACTGCTTTACAATTGTTGCATGCTTTGGTGTAGGCAGATAATGAAACTGAAGAATTGGAAATAAGCCAATTACGATATGCAACATTCTTCTCTTGAACAGATCTGAGCAAACATTGACATCAGAAGTTTTGAAACAGTAATCCAACTAAGAAAAAGAAGAAAAGAAATCTCGCAGGTCATTCCATTTTGCATTCTTGTAAGGCCAAACAACAAGAGGTTGGGAATAGCCAAGAGATAAAGGCTCCATTGGAGAAGAGACAATCACCAAGTTGTGATCTGAAGTGCCTAAAGGATATCTCACTTCGACCGTGTACTTAGAAGGGTTGTTTATGAGAAAAAGATCAAGCGTGTTGGCTGTATGATTAGGATTGTCCGGAATCCTTGTAGGTAAATGAACAATCTGTGCAAGGTCATTAGTAATTGCAAAAGCCGCAGCATCTCAACCAGTTGGGTCGGTGTGACTAGAAAACGGAAGCCAGTTGGAGTTGTGAGCATTAAAATCACCAAATAAAATTACCTCACTGTTAGGAAAGTTGGACTGGAGAAAGTCAAGTTGCAAAGAGAGGAAGTCAAAGAGCTCCAAGTGATTGCCTTGCATTGCCTTGGAAATAAGAAACCTGAAGAACCAAATATGTTGCATTGCTCACAGCAAGCTTTTACCCTGTGTTTATTAATGGCTGTATTCATTACTCTTGTCTTTCTAATTACATACTGTATTGTTATTGTTATTTGTTTTTTTTTTTTAGGAGCATTAGCAACTAAGGTCATATTGCTCCGGGATATGCGGTGGTCATTCCCTGACCTTTCCACATCCTCCGTATTTGGTGGTGACGGGCTCGAACCCCGGTCTAATCAAGAAGCGTGTGCTACACACTGCTGCTCCTTCCCACCTGGCTATGGAGGCGCCGTACATACTGTATAGTTGTTTAATATTTTAGTAAGTAAAATAGGCCTAACTGCATTACAGGTATCCAAAAATTGCTACAGAGAATTTTGCTTGCTGATGCTTTCTCCTTTTTTGCATGCATGAATTTATGTTTGGTTAGATTTATTATCCAAAAACTGGCAATCTCCAAGTACCACGGTTACTGGAACCTCGAGATTGCCAGATTTGGATGTTACAGCTGTATTAGTATATTTTTTACATCTGAGATATAGAAGAGAATCATCAAATGAACTAGGATTATCTATAAGAGTTACAGGATTATCTCTAAGATTATCCATAAGAATAACAAAATACTGGGGTCCATTTTTCCTATAGCTTCAATGATGTAATGATATTTTCAATGATTGGATTATAAATTGTTTTTAGATATATATATTTAAACATCAAAATCTTGTATTGTCTTCAAACTAGAGTCCATTTTTGTATTAACCAGCATACCACTTACTCTCCCCGCTGGGATAAAACTTTCGAGTCAACCTCCTCCTCTGTTCATTTCTCTCTGTTCCAGATCATTTATCCATTATTTTGAACTCTCTCATATCTTTAGTATTAATATTAGTATTAGTAGTGGTAAATGATGCAAGAAAACAGGCTTATACAGCATCAGACAAAAAAAAAAAAAAAATATATACTGTATATATATATATATATATATATATATATATATATACAGTGCACTCCCGCTAATCCGAACCCCGGTAATCCGAACGTCCGCCTAATCCGAACACGTTTTGGTCAGCGGAGAGGAAATTTTTTAGTTCGCAAAATATATGTTAAATACGTTAAATTTAAATGGTATTAATGGTACAAAGACATTTAGAATTCCACAAAAAAATTGTATTTTATTGTAGTACTGTACTAATACAAAATTAATAAATCAGTGTTTGACATGGCCTATTAAAACTACAGATCAATATTTATACACCAAAACAGGAACAAAAGCCATTTTTCAGAAGTAACAAACTCTGTTAATTTCTTTTGACGTAACGATGAAAATCGATTAGAAGATGCTATGTTTTGCCACCGGTTACAGTCTCCCACAGCTCAGCAACCCAATATACAACATCTTTTAAGTTCACTTGTTTCATTTTCTCATGTAAAGAAAGTGAATTGATGTTATCTTCTATCAAGGACCTAAGATATTTCTTTCTGTATGCAAGCTTGATAGACTGTAACACCCCCTGGTCCATGGGCTGTAATAATTTTTTTTTTTTTTTTTTTTTTTTTTTTTTTAGGAGCATTAGCAACTAAGGCCATATTGCTCCGGGATATGCGGTGGTTATTCCCTGACCTTTCCGCATCCTCGGTATTTGGTGGTCACGGGCTCGAACCCCGGTCTAATCAAGAAGCGTGTGCTACGCACTGCTGCTCCTTCCCACCTGGCTACGGAGGCGCCGGCTGTAATAACGGTGTTACATTAGGCGGTAAGAAAGCTGCCTTTATATCCCCTGATGTAAACTCGGAAACGTCTGGGTGGGATGGCGCATTGTCTATGAGGAGAATGGTGCGAGGTGGCAAATCATTTTCATTGCTGAAACGTTTCACTGCTGAGACAAATTGTTTATGAAACCACTCAATGAAAAGCTGTCCGTTCATCCAAGCTTTTTTTTTACTTTTGTAATGAACTGGAAGATTGTTAATGTTCATATTTTTAAAAGCGCTCTCGGCTTCGCTGATTTAATGATCATCATCAAAGGTAGCTTGTGATTTCCTGAAGCATTACTTCAAGCTATCAACGTCACTCACTCCTTATTCATTTTAAAATCTGGGGTACGTTATTCGGCTAATCCGAAATTCTGCTAATCCGAACAGGGCTCGGTCCCAATTAGTTCGGACTAGCGGGAGTCCAGTGTTTATGAATATAAACACTTAATATATATATATATATATATATATATATATATATTAAGTGTTTATATTCATAAAAAATTCTGTACCAGGTACATAACGAGTCCTATACTGCTAGCATATTTAACGTGTTTTACATTCAAGAGTCATCAGCAGGTGTTAAAACGTTTTAATTTTCAGATATTAATACAATTCATGGATAATAATATAACAATGTTTTTATTTTATTAATAATAATCACATATCGGTTACTGAAAGTATTGGTCTGTGATGACTAAAGCAGGATATGTAATTTTACAGTGAAGAGATTTTAGTTCACATCTAAATACATTACGTGTACTATTTATCGAAAGACCTGATGACATGTCGAAGTTGAAGAATGTTTTCATAAATGTGCACAACTCTTTTCCAGCCTCAGTTTAATTGTAAAGGGAAAAAAATGACATTCAATCTGAAAACACCAGGTGACTTGACACCAGATGCATTTTCGAATTAATGCATTTCCCAGTTTCCGAAAGTTTTTTTGTATCTTAAAACCTTAACAGTTCTGTTTCTAAATTCCTTAGCTTTCCAACAATATGCTATACATCCACATTATCCTGTTTATTATGTGAGAAAATTTCCTTGATCACACGTGCATATTTTCCACTATCCTGGACAAACTACTACTCAGCCATATATGTAAAAAGCTCTATACAAAATTTCATTAAATTTGGTCCAGTAGAAGATAAATTATTGTTGCCATCATTCAAGTATGATTCCAACAACACAAGTTACAATAATTTGCTTCTGGCAGAAGCTGAATGTGTCACTTCTGCAACACTTTTCGCACGATGGTTTTACAAAATTTTTGGAATAACGCCAGTAAAAACGTTTTTAACATCAAAAACCCTTCCCATTTCTGCAATCATCTTTCCTCACTTTGAATTTGTGTACCCTCATGTATGGTCTGAGCAAGAGGAAGAATTCCACCAGCATTGATTGAGCTTGCTCAATCCATTCAAAGCCTTAAACACCTCAATCTGATCACTTTGCAGGTGCTTTAGTCTCCAGATGCTGAAATTTGCAGAATTGAAGCCTTTCTTGGTAAGAGTATCCCTCTGTTCCCCCTCACAAACCTTGTTGCCCTTCTCTGTACCTGTTCTGCAGCTCTACATCCTTCCTAAAATGAGGCCTCCAGACCTATATGCAGTACTCAAGGTGTAATCTGACCATTGCTTCATACAATGGAATAATTTTTTTAATCATTTTCTTTTTCTAATCATTTTCTTTGGGATGGTGGTAGTAGGGGTTGATAGTTTTCCTTTTTTGTGAAGACTATATTCTGTTTGATTTTCTATCCAATGCTCATTTGGCCTTCTGATGTTAGTCATTATTATATTAACATGTTGACTGCCATCAACCATTTCTGGGGGATGCTTTGTTGTCAGTAGTCCCATATCTCAAGCATCTCGGCACTTGAGAACAATAATTCCATTTTTTTCTTCCTTGGCAATCATCTCCCCTTTATTTAGCTTGGAGTACATGACTTCTCTAGGCATAAATTTTTTACTGGCTCATAACATACCAACAACATGAGTTTTTTGATGAAGAGACGATAATGCCAGATGGTAGCCTGTATAAAAATTGTCTACATAAAAGGTGCAACCTTCATTTAGAAGTCCCTTGTGATAATTCTTCACAGACCTTTGCAGCTAAACCTATGGATATTCTATAATTTTCAGATTTTTACCGGAATAAATCTTACCCAACGAGGTTTATCCTTCAGTGGAACATAACTTGAACAGCTTGATTCCATATCTGTGCACTTTATTTGGTATATATTGTTGGAATATCAGCCTGCTCCTCCAAGGAATGAATGGCAATTTCATTGTCTGAAAAGTGAATGAGACATAACAACAATTCAAATCTGTTGCGAGACATAATTTTTGTTACTAAGTTATTTTTATAGATAGGTTTGGTTGACCCGAAAGATGCAATACTACCCAATCTTACTAGTCCCATCCATATAAGAAGCCTGAAACACTCTTATTTCATCAGCAGTTGTTGGAACCCACTTTTTTAAATGACTCTGCCGCGAAGCTCAGGTACTCTGAATTTTCTGTTCAGCATATGTTTGTTTGTTTGGTTTTTTTTTTTTTTTTTAAGGAGCATTAGAAACCAAGGCCATATTACTCTGGGGATATGCGGTGGTCATTCCCTGACCTTCGGGCTTCGAGCTTGTGGTGGTCACAGGCTCGAACCCCGGTCTAATCAAGAAGCATGTGCTACGCACTGCTGCTCCTGCCCACCTGGCTATGGAGGCACCTGTTCAGCATATCTGTTTGTTTCTGTTACAATAAAATTTATGACTTCTTCATCAGAAAATAATCAAAATGCCTCAAGATGAGTAATATTTCTTGATACATTCTATTTGCAGTCCCGATTTGTGAGTAAAATCATATATTTTTTGCATCCTTCGTATTCAGTCCATTCAATAACTTCATTTGTTTCAGTCTCTTCAATCTCAGGTTCTTTGGTCTTTTCAAATTGCTCATCAGTGTTTTCTTCTGCCATCCAGAAGATGGCAGAAGAACTGATGCAAAACACTGATGAGAAAAAAAGTAAAAGAAATATCCCAGTCAGGATCTTTTACCGAAACAGATTTGAAATCTTCTCCATCTTCAGAACTACTACTAAGCAGCTACTACTATTTTCAGCAATTTCTCTCAGTTATTCTTCTTTTAGTAATTTTCTTTTAGCCATTGCTTTTTAAAGGGTTTTTTTTTTTTTTTTTTTTAACAACACACTTGTACAAACTTGTGGAGAAACACGCAACACAATACAACAGTGCATAAAAGAACTTATTTTGACAAACTTATTGCAATATTTGTGACTTTATTTTATTGAGATTACTTTATTGCAGCGTGTGCAATAAACTAATCACAAACGACCTTCATATGTGTGCTGTAATAGGATCGCACGAGTGTGGCCAACATGGCTTCTCAAGAAATAGAGTAACCTACTTGGCCACATATAGGCGACACAAAAAAAAACCTTTTTTTTTGATATTTTAAGCGAAAAAAACGACACAACACTGATATTGCAATATTTATTTTAAATTACTAATCAAATTATTTACTAAATACTTTTTGCCCCCAGGGAATTTTTTTTCTTAAACTAGCTTGGCAGGCAGTCAACATGTTAATCTATTTTCTTGTTTTTTTTTTTTTTTTGTTTTGTTTTTTTTAACTCTAACTTTTAGGCTTCTCTTAATAAATAAAATTTATTTATACTCAATTAATATATCTTACTCTGTAAAAACAGAGCATTTTACCTGTTCTGATGACAATAGCTTTAACTTTTTCATTATCATAATACCGAGTCTGAACAACTTTGGTCCCACAAAACAATGTATGGCGAGCATGTTCTTTTGGATGGTATAACTTATCAGGAAATCCATGACAACTCTCAAAGATTGGTAATGGAGTCTTAGTAACAGGAACACTTTCCCCTAATAAAAAAAAAAAAAAAAAACATGATCTGACAAAAAATTTTACAGTTTTTCTTTAAGTATAGGTTAAACAAATGAAAAAAAAATTACGCATACACAGAGTGTTTTATTTCCTATAAAGTATTTTCTTAATGCCAAATCAGATAACTGCCAAGAAAATACACATAACTAATGAAGTACAAAACAAAATTTACTTCTAATAGGTAAAATTAACATGTAACATTTTAAAATAAGATATAGGAGCATTTCTTGAATAAACTGATTTATTCAAAACAACTAATTTATTCAAACAACTAAAAGGATAAGACTCTTACAAAACTTCCCTCAAATAACTAAAAACATTTAAAATTAAATGTGAAAAGACATATTACAAAAACATTAAAAATTTACTGTCTTGGGATTAAACAAAAAACTGTATAAATAATAAGAGCATATACAAATAGAATTTATAATTTTAGATGCATATTATAAGAAAAATTAGAAAAAAGAGGCATCCACAATAGCACTCTTTGTACAGATCTTGGAACAAAAATACTTATTCTAATATCCATAATTAGCACTACAAGCCATTAATAATAGCACTCAAATTTGCATTATGGTGTCTCTCAAGTAACTCAATTTTTATCACGTGATTTTTCTGTATTCTATTTATTTTATATTTCATATAGCTATTATTTTATGGAATAAAAAAATAAATACTTAAACTAAGATATAATCACTATTTCTTAAATAACAATACAAATAATTTCTTAAATAACAATACGTGTCTCTCAAGTAACTAAATTTTTATCATGTGATTTTTCTGTATTCTATTTATTTTATATTTCATATAGCTATTATTTTATACAATAAAATAATAAATAGTTAAACTAAGATACAATCACACTATTTCTTAAATAACAATACAAAATTAGCGCTTTGAAATTATGAAATATCTAATGCTTTCACATATTTCTGCAACCATTTGTATTTAAACTGGTCTTTAAAGGTCTTGTTGCTCACCACAGAGTACATTTCACCTTCACAATACCAGATGGTGTCACTACAGTCGAAGCTCTAGATAATGATCCCCCAGGGAAATGAGAAAAATGGTCGTTATATCAGACGGACATAATATCAATTGCTCATAAAATCAGCAACAAAACAAGCAACAGCTTGAATGTTTAATGTAATTCTACTAATACAATATAGTATAATCTTATTTATAATATAGAAAGACTAGGCACCTGTGAGGTGATCTGATTGAGGTATATAAGGCCTTGAATGGATTGAGCAGGCTCAATGCTGATGGGATTCTTCCTCTTGCTCGGATTAAACCTGACTAGGCAGTTGTTGTTTTGGTTTTTAGGAGCATTAGCAACTAAGGCCATATTGCTCCGGGATATGCGGTGGTCATTCCCTGACCTTTCTGCACCCTCCGTATTTGGTGGTGACGGGCTCGAACCCCGGCTTAATGAAGAAGCGTATGCTACGCACTGCTGCTCCTTCCCATCTGGCTATGGAGGCACCTCCTGACTAGGCATAAACTGAAATTGAGGAAAGACAGTTGTCAAATAGAGGTGCGGAAATTTTCCTTTAGCCAGCGGGTAGTTGATTGCTGGAACAAACTTTTGGAGCAAGTGGATGACTGAAATAGGAAGTTTTTATTTTTTAAGCTTACAAGATAAGCATTGGCATATGATGCAAGAAAGCAAGATAAACTTGCTTTCTTGCATCATATTTGCATTGATTGTAGAGTGCAGTAAGGTTATTACAATTAAATTGTAAATTACACTACATAGGCTACATACCTATCGAGAAGACCTAAGAAGAGAATTGTTTGATACTTTAAAATAATCTGTCAAAACATGCTGTTTCAATGGTAGAGGATGTTTTAAAAGAGAATTAAGAAGGATAACAGTTATTTCACTTTTGCCATTAGGTATCGCTTGGGAGGGGGGGAAAAGACGTACAAGTTCTAATCCTTGATGAGCATCTTTCACTGAAACTTCTTGTTCAACCACAGTAGGTTCCTCATCTGTATCACTACAAACTTTAATCCAAAAATTAACACATTGCATCATTCGAGGTGGGAAATCCAACATGTTTGAAGCAGGTGGAAATCACTTTTTCATCAACTTCATCCCATGGTGAAACATAAATACGTTGCTTGCAGGATGTCATTTCACACTGAATTTTGCTTTCAAGACACAGCACAATTTTGTTTAATAGCAATCTTCGGCAGTTTTTCTTTAAACACTGGATTACACCTTGATCGAGTGACTGAAGAACTGACATCATATTTGGTGGAAGGTACTCGATAGTTATTGTACGTAGGTTGTTTTCTTGACAATGAGGGGTGCAGTTATTCACAAACAGCAAATTTTTCTGTACTTCTCCCTCATCTTACGATCTAAGTCTCCAATTCATTCTTTGTAGATCTGTGATGTCATCCATGCTTCTCTGTGCTAGACATGTTGCTGCTAGGAGAACAGTAATCTGTTGTTTGGCCTTTTTTCTGCCACTACATTTCTCGTCTTTAAATGTGTTTTATCCGGTAGCAAATAAAAAAAAAAAAAAAAAAATAACCAAGTCCAGTTTCATCAGCAATGAGGGTGTTTTTGTGGTCGTATGTCAGCAAAATACTTTTTAAATGATTTTTCTTCCCATTCCTTTATAGCGTCATTGTCACTGGCTGCACTTTTGCCCACACTTTTTTGAAAGACAGGACATGACAAGTCTTAAATTTCTGGAACCAACCTTCTGAACTTTTAAATTCTTCAATATCCATTCGATGTGCAAATGATTCAGTCTTAGTTTTTAAAAGCTTACCATCTACAGCAAGGTCTTTTGCAAGCGTCATCATTAGCCATTCCAAAAAAAACCTTTTCAAGATCTTCGCCTTTCATGCCCGAATCCTACCTGGAGTAGCAGATTTCTCTAAACTTTCAATCATTTTCTGATCTTTCAGAATAGCAAACAGAGTACTCTTATGAATGCTGTACTGTTTGGCAATGTCAGTCTTAGAATGCACACCATTTTCTACAGCTTGCAAAATCCTAACTTTATCTGCAATTTGCAAAGCTACCCACTTTCTTGGAGTCCTACCAATAAGCATACACTAACTAATAAAATTAACTTCTAGTCTAGGTTCACAGCATTACTGCACTACGAGAAAAGAGCATGGAAAATCTTAAATGATTTCTTACAGTCAGGCTGCAAGCTTGTCAATTACTTCAATATATTTGAAGCGTTCTGTCATTTTTAAGTGGGAATATTGTAATAAAAAAGTAAAAATTCAGATTAAGAGGTAGAAATTTATGGTCATCATAGAGAAATCCTTTTATTTTCAATGTCGTCATAGTGAATATAAAATAGCATTAGGTTAATGAGCAATTGGCTGGGACCAACCACATAGGATGTTATAACGTGTTGGGACATTAAAAAGAAGGCTGATATAAAGAGCTTCGACTGTACTTTCAAATAAATGGCACTGCCAAGACATTCATTCACTTAAAAGATGTGACTTCTTTTAAACATCAGGTAGTTTCTTTTAAATAATGACAGATTAACCTTCTGGAGGTGCATTAGTGTTGTTTACAGGCACAGTAACCTATGGTTTATAAGGAATGCATTGTCAGCCTAGTGGAGAAATTAGGAACTTTTTTTTAAGTTCTTCTTCACTAATTATCAATGATTTGCTGATCTTCAATCATCCTGAACATCAAGAGCCTTGCTATTCAAGATAACCTTCTAACAAACTTCCTTCCACCACTCCATAATGTAGTTACACACCATGAGCATCATGTTATTGTATGTTCACTTTAAAGCAATTGGAGCAGGGGTGGGGAACCTGCAGCCTTTTGTCTATTTCTCTCAAATGCAAAATCAGCCTTTTATTTCATGACATAACACCAAACTCAAAATATTTGTAACGTATATTTTATATATCATTATTCTCCTTATATAAATTAGTGTACATTTAGGCCATACATTAGCAAAAGACATAAAAGGCATAAAAATATTGGATAGATCGATAGAGGACAAAACAAAGTGAACAGGTAAAATTATTTCAATCGATAACTGTGTAGTTAGCGAGAGGACTGTCAGTGGCAACTCAGTAATTGGCGAACTGGCAATCACCTAGTGATTTGCATCAAAGGCCTGAGAGCTTCTTAAGAATGGACTGTAACATGTTAAAGAAAATATAAGCGTCAAATAAAATGTATGCACTGCCTTTTCTAGTTAAGGAAAATAATAATGAATTATATATTAAAGTAAATATAAAATAAAGCATTTATTCTAATTCACGAATCTTTACAGAATATTGTTTCCCATATAGATGATATGGCACCACTTCCACTTGAAACTGAACTTCATTTGGCAACATTATCATTCTTATTAGTGATGATTCATCTTGCTGACTGCTGTCAATATCAGTTGACATTCTGGTCATTCTCCCCAGTGTCATCGGTGCTTGTTTCCTTTAAAACTGAATCTTCAATCAATCTGTGTATTTCATTTTTAATTTTTACTGGTTAATTTTTACTGCTTACAATTATGTCAAGAAATAAGAAAAGAGCATTAAAGGAGGAAAAGAGAGTATTCAATGAAGAATGGGAATTGCAGTATTACGTTGTGGCATTGAATGATAAAATGATGTGCTTGCTCTGCAATGCCATATTGGCAACAGTGAAGAAATACAATGCAATCAGCATTATGTCTCATAAGGACAACAAATACGCTAAACTAGAAGGAGAACCTCGAAAGTTTGCATATAAGAAAATGAAAGATGGAAAGCAGCAGCAGCAAAACAATATTCAAAACTATGTCAGGACAACAGATGACATCACTGAAGCGACACAACGTAGTATATATACTTGGAAGAAGAGGTAAGCCATTTAGCGATGGAATCATAAACGAATGCATTATTGAAGGTGGGGATGATTAGATTCAGCTAAAGTTAAGAAGTACAAACAACTAACTCTTTCAAGGAGGACCATAACTGATTGGCAACATGAATTAGACTGTAATATATAACAGAACAACTTCATGCAATATGCCAAAGTGAAGCCATTTATTGGAAAACAGGCCTCGTGCTTTGGGTTGCATATCATACAAATTTCTAGTGATGACCGACTGCTGTTGCTAGAAACTTGTATGATGGGAAGTCATTTATTATTCGATCACCTTGGATGAATCCACTGACATTACTGACTCAGCGCAGGTGTTATTTTTTATTGGTATTATAATTGCGGGTTTTCATTGTCATGAGGGGTTACTGACTTTGGGTACCCTTACTGCTAGGACACATGGAACTGACATCTTCACCAACTTCAAAGAAAAATGCCATGAAGTGAAACTGAATTTATGCAATTTAGTGAGTTTATGCACGGATGGCACACCTTCCAAGAGAGGAAAACATGATGGATTTGTTGCGTTACTACAAAAAGAACTGCCAGATCCAGATACTTTGATTTCCTTTCACTGTATCTTTTCATCAACAGAATCTGTGTGCCAAATCTACCGTTTTAAGCGACACATTAAATAAAGTTACAGGTATTGTAAACTACCTGTAACCATTCGAGCAAATACATCACATTACATTGCCAATTTTGCAACATGCTTCAGCAATGATGAAACATTCAGCGTGGATCTGCCACATCATTCTAAAGTGCAGTGGTTGGCCCAAAGACAAATACTTGTCAAACTTTTATCTTTGCAAAAACTAATCACAAGCGGAATTCGGCAGAGATAATGCATTTTTGTGTGATATAATGTCAAAGAAAAATGATCTGAATATTTTTTACAAGGTAAAACCAAATCTAAATGTATGTGGCTTAAAATGCAGGCATTTCGGAAAAGGCTGACCTTTTTCAAAACATTGCTTAACTAATCGGAACTTTCAGCCGAACACTTTCCTGAACTGGCAAAAGTAATTAATGAACAGGATACAAACAAATCATTAAGGAAATGCGACATGAAAGGATACACAGCTGTTCTTGACTCCCTGATTGAAGAATATAATGAAAGGTTTGCTGATTTTCAGAAACATGATGTCACACTTAAACCAGCTTTTCAACCATATCTGACTGATGTTTCCAAAGCATTGATGACCTACAGATGAAATTAATTCAGCTCTCAGAAGATAATATTCTGAAGTCACTATTTGATGCGAAGAACAATCCTCTTTAAATATGGAAAAATGCTGTTGAATACCCATGTCTACGTCAACATGCTTATCAAATGCTATCTTGTTTTGGCACAACCTACTGTTGTGAATCAACGTTTTCATATGTGACACAAATAAAAACAAGCTTGAGATCTCAGATGATGGATATTCACACTTGGAGGAGTAATTAAAAGTACGCCAACAATGTTGGAACCAAATTCAGACTACTATCTGGCATTAAGCAGTCGCAAAAACAAAAAAGTCATTAAATGGTTTGTTGTCTAAATTCGTCCATTTTTAGTTTTGTTATCATCTTTGCTAAACAAATAAATGCCTTCACTAATTTGCTTAAATTCCTCATACAATAACAGGCTGTAATTAAAATTATAAATATGCCTATAAAAATATAATTTTTTTGTATATATTAAAATCTCAGCATTCAGCCTAATAGTATCTTGGTTAAATAAAATGTGGCCTTCCAATGTAAAAAGGTTCCCCACCCCTGAGTTGGAGTACTGTTAGAATTTTTATGGATATGAGCAAGATCTCCACTCCACCAGAAGCACACAAAGAGGGGCACAAACAAAAAATAAATAAATAACATAAATAAAAAAAAAATTGTATTTATATTTTATATATATTTTTTTTCACTTGAATATTTTTCATTTCAAAAAATATAATTTTTAAAATTATATTTTTCTAGTCCAATGATTGCATATTCTCCCAATATTATTTACAAAATTACCAGCTAGAATACTTTCATCCATCTTATGTTCCAATATTCAAGAACCAATTAAGAGTATAAGGCAGACGGGAATGTCATACTAAATTAATGCAGAAAAAATACACCAATACACTGCAGGGATAAAATGAATTAATTGTGTTGAGTTGACTGACTAAGATTAGCACAACAAATTCACTTTATAATTATTCATATGGTGTATATTTCTTAATAATTTAGAGTATTATTTATTTTTTTTTTTTTTCAAAAGATAGTACTTATTTTTCAAAAATATCTCCACCATTTATGCACTTATGCCACCTTTAAATTTTATTTCCTTTTATACCCTGTTCATAGGTCTTTTGGTTTTGGTTGCAAATTGTCTTTTCCAAAGACCATTGCAAATGACAATGGTCACCTTCATATATGAAATGGCATAGCAGTAATCTCTATGAGTCAAAGAATGGCATATAAATAACTTTCCCAGCACTTTCAAAAGTTTTGAATTTTTGACTCCTCAGTCAGAGTGATGATTGATGTTTCCACTCTGTAATGTGTCATTTGCACTCTACTTCAAGTACCTGTATCATGCCTCAACTACAGTCACTAGATCAGAGAAATATTTTTTCTTCATACTGCATTATGTGCTGCAGACAATCTCATTCACAAACATTTCTGTTTATTGTTCAGACACTCCTGTACTGCAATCTGTGGATAGTTTTGAAATTGTCGAGAGAGAGAGAATCTGGACTCTATGAAAATATTTATATTTTCAGCTTTTATAATTAGAAAAAATATTATTAGTAGTGGCTCAGGAATCCCACAAGAAGTTTGTCTAAAATAAATATAATTATATATTTATTTTATATATTTATATTATAAATATGCATTTATTGCAAATAAAATGTATATTAGCTTCCAATGACTCTCTATGATATGAACAAGTTCAGGCCTCAGGCAGAGGGGTTAGTTTGAAAAGTCAGAGACTTTTTTTTTTTTGGTAGTTGTTGGTGCATAGTCTTCTGTGACCATAATGCACCTCCCAAGGTTTTTGTAGTACTTTGATCTAAGCCCGAGGCGGGAATTGAACCCGCGACCTTTGGGTTGCCAGGCAGGCACTTTACCCACCCGGCTAGCCCAGTCGGCTCAAAAGTCAGAGACAGTCTGAAAAAAAGAAGACAGTGGAGCGAGTGGTGCTGTCTTCTATATGGCCACAACAACTGAAGGGCAAGACCATCCAGTCCAACCAACTGGAAGTGTTTCCTGCACTAGTAATCACCCAGGAGGAAAAGAAGCCAATGCATGAAGTGGATCATCGAAATGAATACGTTCATCATGTGAGCATACTATGAAATAATAAAGCTAGATTGTTGTTTGTTTGTTTGTTATTTGGTTTTTAGGAGCATTAGCAACTAAGGCCATATTGTTCCGGGAATATGCGGTGGTCATTCCCTGACCTTTCCGCATCTTCCGTATTTGGTGATGACGGGCTCGAACCCTGGTCTAATCAAGAAGCATGTGCTATGCACTGCTGCTGCTCCTTCCCACCTGGCTACGGAGGCACCTAATAAAGCTAGAGACAGACACGACAATGCACAGGACAAAACTACACACTAAGTGATTGGAATAATTCTTGACTATTCAGGTCACCAAAGAGCAAATAGCAGAAGAGAGACGGATCATCATCAAGAAGAAACTGATAGCTCCTGCAACCTTGGAAAAAAGAAATCAAGCAAATGTGAGCGATCAACTACAAATAACAATGAATACTGAGACAAAGGAACTAGCTAGAACTAGAGGAGGAATAGCAAGTTACAACCCGGGGCAGCTGAACTGGAAACAGACAAGATTTCAAAATCCAGAATAGAAGAAGAGTGAAAGAAAGCCCTAGCAGAATTCGAGGGAACAGATCCCACAAAGACCCACACCATACTGAAGCAGAGACCCAACAGAATCCTGTGGCAAGTCACAGACCACCTCAATAAGCAAATAATACCAGATTGTCTGAACAACAATGAAACAACACTAGATACCATCCACACAGCCATTTACTGTGCTGCTTGACAGCCACCAGGATTAACAGGAGGGAAACCAGAGACAAACATAACATAAAATGCAAAGACAAGGAACCACCAGCCTGGGAAAAAAAGACTACAGTAGAAGACAAAAGAGATAAGAGTGAAGATAGAACAACTTACTCCAGTTACCAATGGGGTAACAGAAGTAAGAAGCTGATCAGAAAAGTAAAGGCTGTCCTCAAGAAAGTCATCTACAGCAACCATGAAAACAATAATCAGAGGATCAAAGAATACATTGACATCCTCAAGCAGAAACACCTATATTCATTAAGAGACTTCACCGTTACAGGTAGAGAAAATAGACAACAGGACATTTGATGAAATTCAGACAAGAGGAGAAGGAAGGCAATGGACCCCCCAAAAGTACTAGTGAAACCTGTGGAGCAGTGAAGTTAGCCATAACAGCCATGCATGCACCCTGGATAGATCTAGAAAGGAAGAAAACCAAGAATGTATAAGAGATGACGGAATGGGAGATTTGGGAAGATGTACAACAGTCGATCAGGAAGTCCCACAACTGGTGAACCCCAGGAATAGATAATATCTACAACTACAGATTGGTTCAAACATCGAGAAAGAACGCCCAGGTATCTACCTAATCTGCACGTTATGTTCACTTAATGTTTATTATTAGTAAATAAAAGTGGCTTGTTTTCAACTGTATCACAACAGCAAAAAGTTCAGCTGAACAGACAGGCACATAGTGCAGCAGTTCACCCAGATAATAATGCACGCTGACACAATCCTAGAGTTTCTCATTCAAGGAATCACCTACCTGAAGGCTAACGAAAAAGACAGAAAATTCAGACTAATCACCTGTCTCCCAACAATATACAAGATCCTAACTAGCTGTTGTTGTTGTTGTTTGGTTTTTAGGAGCATTAGCAACTAAGGCCATATTGCTCCGTGGATATGCAGTGGTCATTCCCTGACGTTTCCGCATCCTCCATATTTGGTGGTCATGGGCTCGAACCCCGGTCTAATCAAGAAGCGTGTGCCCCTAACTAGCTGCATAACTAAGAAGATATCAGACCACTTAGAGAGCCAGAAATATCATTGTCGAGCAGCAGAAGAGATGTAAGCCAATGAGCAGAGGATACAAGGTGCAACTGACCATTGACGCTGCAGTCATGCAGCAAACCTACAACAAGCACCACAACCTGTACTCTGTACCCCATAACTGGCTGATAGACACTGAAGATCTACAAAGTCAACCTGACACTGACACACTTCCTAGAAGCAACCATATTTGGTTGTTTTTAGGTCCGAGCAGCATGGACTATGGCATCAGAGAACATACTGCATCGGTCCGAGCGGCACGGGCCACAGCATCAGAATTGTCCTTCCATGCCATAAATGAGAATCACATTTTCCTGTTTAACAAAGCCAAGATTTTAAATATCCAACATAACTACACAAAACTGTTGATAGCAGAAACCTTGAGAATGAGACTACATAGTAACTCTAAGACCCGACGTCCCTTTCTCATTTCAGATACATGGTCATTTACAAGCATGTACAGTAACAGTTAATCTCCTATTTTTATCAAAGCACACACACACATACCTTGCATTCATTTTCCAACCTGTGAACATGACAAAAATTGAAAAGCTTGGTCCACTTAATGGAGGAAATTGTCATAAATTATTTTTTGTCGTCACATCTTATATTTAACTTTTATTTCACTACATAATTTTATCGGAGTCTATTTTTATACAGCAGGCCCTCGTTATAATGCAGTTTGCTTTACGCTGATTCGCTATAACGCTGTTCTTATATTATAACTCATATCTGACTATAACGCTGTCACAAATCACTATAATGCTCATTTACAGATTGATGCACGCTGACACAATCCTAGAGTTTCTCATTCAAGGAATCACCTACCTGAAGGCTAGCGAAAAAGACAGAAAATTTTTGGCATATTTAATGAAATTGTTTAATTTGATGGAGTCGATAGCTGGAAAATGAATAGCAAAACAGCATTAAAATGTTTCCCATTCCAACTTCAGAAATTTTCCCACGCTCAGTGAAAATTTCTCGCATGCTAATTTAATTGTAGTACAATGACTTGTTATGTAGTTCCGAGATCAACATTTTAAAAAATTTTCAAGTATATTGCTTGTAATATTTGTGTTACATGCATTTATCTGAAGTCTAGTCATCACTCGGTACAGTATTAGACATCGTGCGTAACGGACAGTTTAATCAAACATTGAATCATAACCAATGCAATTACATTTTCAAAGAGTTAATAGTGGCAGATAAGAATGAAAAAGCAACAACGTCTGGACACACTATGAAGACTATAAATGTAAGAAAAAGACTGAATTTAAAAATTAAATTAGACATTTTGAAGCAAATCGATTCTGGTCAACGACAAGCAGATGTGTACCATAATTTAGAACTGGCAAGTTTAACTGTAAAAACAATTATAAAAAATAAAGAATTAATTTCAGCGGCAGGAAAGACAGCTGTTCCACTGCGAGCAACTAGGGCTAGGCCGGCTATTAGGATTGAAATGGAGAGACTAACTAATTTTATTGAAGATAATATCCAATGCAGAATTCAGTTAAGCTAAATATTACAAAAAAAATAAAAAATGTGGAACCATTTAAAACTAGCAAGGGCTAGTTGAATAGATTTAAAATCCAAGGAGAAGCCACAAGTGCAGATCAAGGAGCCGAAACTTTCAAAAAAAAAGAACTTGTTAAAATTATTGAAGAGGGGAATTGTGTTATACTTCTCACCAAGTTTTTAACATAGATGAAGCAGAACGTTTTTGGAAACGAATGCCTAAAAGAAGTTTCATATTGAAAGAAGAAAAAAAACATGCCAGGTTTTTTTGACATTCCCATGCCATGTTGGGTGATAACACTGTGGGGGATTTAAAATTAAAACCCCTTTTAGTTTACCAGGAAGAGGGCAAAAGCACAACCCAAAATCGACACATTTTTCATGATTAAATTCATCAATTAAATTAAATCAATTAAAATCAATTTAGATCAATCAATTAAATTCATGATTTTCATTATCATTTTAAGTTTAATTTTGATACGTAAGTAGTTACCACAATTATATATGTATGTAATGCAGAATATTTTATATGTACAAATAT